>NC_058522.1:121657613-122860113 GCF_904849725.1 Hordeum vulgare subsp. vulgare
CTCGTCCTTCTTCTTGAATTATTCTTCTTCTCCTCCTCCTCCTCTTTCTTCTCCTCTTTCATACTATCCTTCCTATAATATCCCGAGCACTGACATTATTAGCCCATTTAGCTCCAAAATACCATAATAAGCTCAAAATGGCATAAGAACCTTGGTTAGCTCATGAATATTATATACTTACCTTGTCTTCCTCTAAAATGAGATAATTAGCCCATTTAGCTCCAAGAAGACATGATTAGGTAATTTATCTCCAACAAGAGGAGAAGAAATAGGAAAAATGAAAAGAAAGAAGAAGAAGAAGAAGAGAAGAAGGAGAAGGAGGAGAAGGAGGAGGAGGAGGAGGAGAAGGAGAAGGAGGAGAAGGCCAAGGACCTTCTAGTCCTTCTCCTCCTTCTTCTTGATTTCTTCTTCTTCTCCTCCTCCTCCTCTTTCATATTATCCTTGCTTTAATTTCCCGAGAAATGACATAATTAGCCCATTTAGCTCCAAAATACCATACTAACCTCAAACTGGCATAAGAACCTTGGTTAGCTCATGAATATTATATACTTACCTTGTTTTCCTCTAAAATGAGACAATTAGCCCATTTAGCTCCAAGAAGACATAATTAGGTAATTTAGCTCCAACAAGAGGAGAAGAAATTGGAAAAATGAAAAGAAAGAAGAAGAAGAAGAAGAACAGAAGAAGGAGAAGGAGGAGAAGGAGGAGGAGGAGGAGAAGGAGGAGAATGCCAAGGACCTTCTAGTCCATCTCCTCCTTCTTCTTGATTTCTTCTTGTTCTCCTCCTCCTCCTCCTTCTTCTCCGCTTTCATATTATCCTTGCTTTAGTTTACCCAGCAATGTCATAATTAGCCCATTTAGCTCCAAAATACAATAATAAGCTCAAAATGGCATAAGAACCTTGGTTAACTCATGAATATTATATACTTACCTTGTTTTCCCCTAAAATGAGGCAATTGGCCCATTTAGCTCCAAGAAGAAATAATTAGGTAATTTAGCTCCAACGAGAGGATAAGAAATAGGAAAAATGAAAAGAAAGAAGAAGAAGAAGAAGAGAAGAAGGAGAAGGAGGAGCAGGAGGAGCAGGAGGAGGAGGAGGAGGGGAAGGAGGAGAAGGCCAAGGACCTTCTAGTCCTTCTCCTCCTCCTCCTTCTCCTCCTTCTTCTTGATTTCTTCTTCTTCTCCTCCTCCTCCTCTTTCTTCTCCTCTTTCATATTATCCTTGCTTTAATTTCCCGAGAAATGACCTAATTATCCCATTTAGCTCCAAAATACCATAATAACCTCAAAATGGCATAAGAACATTGGTTAGCTCATGAATATTATATACTTACCTTGTTTTCCTCTAAAATGAGACAATTAGCCCATTTAGCTCCAAGAAGACATAATTAGGTAATTTAGCTCCAACAAGAGGAGAAGAAATAGGAAAAATGAAAAGAAAGAAGAAGAAGAAGAAGAAGAAGAGAAGAAGGAGAAGGAGGAGAAGGAGGAGGAGGAGGAGGAGGAGGAGGAGAAGGAGGAGAATGCCAAGGACCTTCTAGTCCTTCTCCTCCTCCTCCTTCTCCTCCTTCTTCTTGATTTCTTGTTCTTCTCCTCCTCCTCCTCCTTCTTCTCCTCTTTCATATTATCCTTGCTTTAATTTCCCCAGCAATGTCATAATTAGCCCATTTAGTTCCAAAATACCATAATAAGCTCAAAATGGCATAAGAACCTTGGTTAGCTCATGAATATTATATACTTACCTTGTTTTCCTCTAAAATGAGACAATTGGCCCATTTAGCTCCAAGAAGACATAATTAGGCAATTTAGCTCCAACAAGAGGAGAAGAAATAGGAAAAATTAAAAGAAAGAAGAAGAAGAAGAAGAAGAGAAGAAGGAGCAGGAGGAGTAGGAGGAGCAGGAGGAGGAGGAGGAGGAGAAGGAGGAGAAGGCCAAGGACCTTCTAGTCCTTCTCCTCCTCCTCCTTCTCGTCCTTCTTCTTGATTTATTCTTCTTCTCCTCCTCCTCCTCTTTCTTATCCTCTTTGATATTATCCTTGCTTTAATTTCCCGAGCACTGACATAATTAGCCCATTTAGCTCCAAAATACCATAATAAGCTCAAAATGGCATAAGAACCTTGGTTAGGTCATGAATATTATATACTTACCTTGTTTTCCTCTAAAATGAGATAATTAGCTCATTTAGCTCCAAGAAGACATGATTAGGTAATTTATCTCCAAGAAGAGGAGAAGAAATAGGAAAAATGAAAAGAAAGAAGAAGAAGAAGAAGAGAAGAAGGAGAAGGAGGAGAAGGAGGAGGAGGAGGAGGAGGAGAAGGAGGAGAAGGCCAAGGACCTTCTAGTCCTTCTCCTCCTCCTTCTCCTCCTTCTCCTCCTTCTTCTTGATTTCTTATTCTTCTCCTCCTCCTCCTCTTTCTTCTGCTCTTTCATATTATCCTTGCTTTAGTTTCCCCGGCAATGACATAATTAGCCCATTTAGCTCCAAAATACCATAATAAGCTCAAAATGGCATAAGAACCTTGGTTAACTCATGAATATTATATACTTACCTTGTTTTCCCCTAAAATGAGGCAATTGGCCCATTTAGCTCCAAGAAGAAATAATTAGGTAATTTAGCTGCAACGAGAGGAGAAGAAATAGGAAAAATGAAAAGAAAGAAGAAGAAGAAGAAGAGAAGAAGGAGAAGGAGGAGTAGGAGGAGCAGGAGGAGGAGGAGGAGGGGAAGGAGGAGAAGGCCAAGGACCTTCTAGTCCTTCTCCTCCTCCTCCTTCTCCTCCTTCTTCTTGATTTCTTCTTCTCCTCCTCCTCCTCCTCTTTCTTCTCCTCTTTCATATTATCCTTGCTTTAATTTCCCGAGCAATGACATAATTAGCCCACTTAGCTCCAAAATAGCATAATAACCTCAAAATGGCATAAGAACATTGGTTAGCTCATGAATATTATATACTTACCTTGTTTTCCTCTAAAATGAGACAATAAGCCCATTTAGCTCCAAGAACACATAATTAGGTAATTTAGCTCCAAAAAGAGGAGAAGAAATAGGAAAAATGAAAAGTAAGAAGAAGAAGAAGAAGAAGAGAAGAAGGAGAAGGAGGAGAAGGAGGAGTAGGAGGAGGAGGAGGAGGAGAAGGAGGAGAATGCCAAGGACCTTCTAGTCCTTCTCCTCCTCCTTCTCCTCCTTCTTCTTGATTTCTTCTTCTTCTCCTCCTCCTCCTCCTTCTTCTCCTCTTTCATATTATCCTTGCTTTAATTTCCCCAGCAATGTCATAATTAGCCCATTTAGCTCCAGAATACCATAATAAGCTCAAAATGGCATAAGAACCTTGGTTAACTCATGAATATTATATTGAATATTATATACTTACCTTGTTTTCCCCTAAAATGAGGCAATTGGCCCATTTAGCTCCAAGAAGAAATAATTAGGTAATTTAGCTGCAACGAGAGGAGAAGAAATAGGAAAAATGAAAAGAAAGAAGAAGAAGAAGAAGAGAAGAAGGAGAAGGAGGAGCAGGAGGAGCAGGAGGAGGAGGAGGAGGGGAAGGAGGAGAAGGCCAAGGACCTTCTAGTCCTTCTCCTCCTCCTCCTTCTCCTCCTTCTTCTTGATTTCTTCTTCTTCTCCTCCTCCTCCTCTTTCTTCTCCTCTTTCATATTATCCTTGCTTTAATTTCCCGAGCAATGACATAATTAGCCCATTTAGCTCCAAAATACCATAATAACCTCAAAATGGCATAAGAACATTGGTTAGCTCATGAATATTATATACTTACCTTGTTTTCCTCTAAAATGAGAAAATAAGCCCATTTAGCTCCAAGAAGACATAATTAGGTAATTTAGCTCCAACAAGAGGAGAAGAAATAGGAAAAATGAAAAGAAAGAAGAAGAAGAAGAAGAAGAGAAGAAGGAGAAGGAGGAGAAGGAGGAGTAGGAGGAGGAGGAGGAGGAGAAGGAGGAGAATGCCAAGGACCTTCTAGTCCTTCTCCTCCTCCTCCTTCTCCTCCTTCTTCTTGATTTCTTCTTCTTCTCCTCCTCCTCCTCCTTCTTCTCCTCTTTCATATTATCCTTGCTTTAATTTCCCCAGCAATGTCATAATTAGCCCATTTAGCTCCAAAATACCATAATAAGCTCAAAATGGCATAAGAACCTTGGTTAGCTCATGAATATTATATACTTACCTTGTTTTCCTCTAAAATGAGACAATTGGCCCATTTAGCTCCAAGAAGACATAATTAGGTAATTTAGTTCCAACAAGAGGAGAAGAAATAGGAAAAATGAAAAGAAAGAAGAAGAAGAAGAAGAAGAAGAGAAGAAGGAGAAGGAGGAGCAGGAGGAGCAGGAGGAGGAGGAGGAGGAGAAGGAGGAGAAGGCCAAGGACCTTCTAGTCCTTCTCCTCCTCCTCCTTCTCGTCCTTCTTCTTGATTTATTCTTCTTCTCCTCCTCGTCCTCTTTCTTCTCCTCTTTAATATTATACTTGCTTTAATTTCCCGAGCACTCACATAATTAGCCTATTTAGCTCCAAAATACCATAATAAGCTCAAAATGGCATAAGAACCTTGGTTACCTCATGAATATTATATACTTACCTTGTTTTCCCCTAAAATGAGGCAATTGGCCCATTTAGCTCCAAGAAGAAATAATTAGGTAATTTAGCTCCAACAAGAGGAGAAGAAATAGGAAAAATGAAAAGAAAGAAGAAGAAGAAGAAGAGAAGAAGGAGAAGGAGGAGCAGGAGGAGCAGGAGGAGGAGGAGGAGGGGAAGGAGGAGAAGGCCAAGGACCTTCTAGTCCTTCTCCTCCTCCTCCTTCTCCTCCTTCTTGATTTCTTCTTCTTCTCCTCCTCCTCCTCTTTCTTCTCCTCTTTCATATTATCCTTGCTTTAATTTCCCGAGAAATGACATAATTAGCCCATTTAGCTCCAAAATACCATAATAACCTCAAACTGGCATAAGAACCTTGGTTAGCTCATGAATATTATATATTTACCTTGTTTTCCTCTAAAATGAGAAAATTAGCCCATTTAGCTCCAAGAAGACATAATTAGGTAATTTAGCTCCAACAAGAGGAGAAGAAATAGGAAAAATGAAAAGAAAGAAGAAGAAGAAGAAGAGAAGAAGGAGAAGGAGGAGAAGGAGGAGGAGGAGGAGGAGGAGAAGGAGAAGGAGGAGAAGGCCAAGGACCTTCTAGTCCTTCTCCTCCTCCTTCTCCTCCTTCTCCTCCTTCTTCTTGATTTCTCCTTCTTCTCCTCCTCCTCCTCTTTCTTCTCCTCTTTCATATTATCCTTGCTTTAATTTCCCGAGAAATGACATAATTAGCCCATTTAGCTCCAAAATACCATAATAACCTCAAACTGGCATAAGAACCTTGGTTAGCTCATGAATATTATATACTTACCTTGTTTTCCTCTAAAATGAGACAATTAGCCCATTTAGCTCCAAGAAGACATAATTAGGTAATTTAGCTCCAACAAGAGGAGAAGAAATTGGAAAAATGAAAAGAAAGAAGAAGAAGAAGAAGAACAGAAGAAGGAGAAGGAGGAGAAGGAGGAGGAGGAGGAGAAGGAGGAGAATGCCAAGGACCTTCTAGTCCATCTCCTCCTTCTTGATTTCTTCTTCTTCTCCTCCTCCTCCTCCTTCTTCTCCGCTTTCATATTATCCTTGCTTTAATTTCCCCAGCAATGTCATAATTAGCCCATTTAGCTCCAAAATACAATAATAAGCTCAAAATGGCATAAGAACCTTGGTTAACTCATGAATATTATATACTTACCTTGTTTTCCCCTAAAATGAGGCAATTGGCCCATTTAGCTCCAAGAAGAAATAATTAGGTAATTTAGCTCCAACGAGAGGATAAGAAATAGGAAAAATGAAAAGAAAGAAGAAGAAGAATAAGAAGAGAAGAAGGAGAAGGAGGAGCAGGAGGAGCAGGAGGACGAGGAGGAGGGGAAGGAGGAGAAGGCCAAGGACCTTCTAGTCCTTCTCCTCCTCCTCCTTCTCCTCCTTCTTCTTGATTTCTTCTTCTTCTCCTCCTCCTCCTCTTTCTTCTCCTCTTTCATATTATCCTTGCTTTAATTTCCCGAGAAATGACCTAATTAGCCCATTTAGCTCCAAAATACCATAATAACCTCAAAATGGCATAAGAACATTGGTTAGCTCATGAATATTATATACTTACCTTGTTTTCCTCTAAAATGAGACAATTAGCCCATTTAGCTCCAAGAAGACATAATTAGGTAATTTAGCTCCAACAAGAGGAGAAGAAATAGGAAAAATGAAAAGAAAGAAGAAGAAGAAGAAGAAGAAGAGAAGAAGGAGAAGGAGGAGAAGGAGGAGGAGGAGGAGGAGGAGGAGGAGAAGGAGGAGAATGCCAAGGACCTTCTAGTCCTTCTCCTCCTCCTCCTTCTCCTCCTTCTTCTTGATTTCTTGTTCTTCTCCTCCTCCTCCTCCTTCTTCTCCTCTTTCATATTATCCTTGCTTTAATTTCCCCAGCAATGTCATAATTAGCCCATTTAGTTCCAAAATACCATAATAAGCTCAAAATGGCATAAGAACCTTGGTTAGCTCATGAATATTATATACTTACCTTGTTTTCCTCTAAAATGAGACAATTGGCCCATTTAGCTCCAAGAAGACATAATTAGGCAATTTAGCTCCAACAAGAGGAGAAGAAATAGGAAAAATGAAAAGAAAGAAGAAGAAGAAGAAGAAGAGAAGAAGGAGCAGGAGGAGTAGGAGGAGCAGGAGGAGGAGGAGGAGGAGAAGGAGGAGAAGGCCAAGGACCTTCTAGTCCTTCTCCTCCTCCTCCTTCTCGTCCTTCTTCTTGATTTATTCTTCTTCTCCTCCTCCTCCTCTTTCTTATCCTCTTTGATATTATCCTTGCTTTAATTTCCCGAGCACTGACATAATAAGCCCATTTAGCTCCAAAATACCATAATAAGCTCAAAATGGCATAAGAACCTTGGTTAGGTCATGAATATTATATACTTACCTTGTTTTCCTCTAAAATGAGATAATTAGCCCATTTAGCTCCAAGAAGACATGATTAGGTAATTTATCTCCAAGAAGAGGAGAAGAAATAGGAAAAATGAAAAGAAAGAAGAAGAAGAAGAAGAGAAGAAGGAGAAGGAGGAGAAGGAGGAGGAGGAGGAGGAGGAGAAGGAGGAGAAGGCCAAGGACCTTCTAGTCCTTCTCCTCCTTCTTCTTGATTTCTTATTCTTCTCCTCCTCCTCCTCTTTCTTCTGCTCTTTCATATTATCCTTGCTTTAGTTTCCCCGGCAATGACATAATTAGCCCATTTAGCTCCAAAATACCATAATAAGCTCAAAATGGCATAAGAACCTTGGTTAACTCATGAATATTATATACTTACCTTGTTTTCCCCTAAAATGAGGCAATTGGCCCATTTAGCTCCAAGAAGAAATAATTAGGTAATTTAGCTGCAACGAGAGGAGAAGAAATAGGAAAAATGAAAAGAAAGAAGAAGAAGAAGAAGAGAAGAAGGAGAAGGAGGAGTAGGAGGAGCAGGAGGAGGAGGAGGAGGGGAAGGAGGAGAAGGCCAAGGACCTTCTAGTCCTTCTCCTCCTCCTCCTTCTCCTCCTTCTTCTTGATTTCTTCTTCTTCTCCTCCTCCTCCTCTTTCTTCTCCTCTTTCATATTATCCTTGCTTTAATTTCCCGAGCAATGACATAATTAGCCCACTTAGCTCCAAAATAGCATAATAACCTCAAAATGGCATAAGAACATTGGTTAGCTCATGAATATTATATACTTACCTTGTTTTCCTCTAAAATGAGACAATAAGCCCATTTAGCTCCAAGAAGACATAATTAGGTAATTTAGCTCCAACAAGAGGAGAAGAAATAGGAAAAATGAAAAGTAAGAAGAAGAAGAAGAAGAAGAGAAGAAGGAGAAGGAGGAGAAGGAGGAGTAGGAGGAGGAGGAGGAGGAGAAGGAGGAGAATGCCAAGGACCTTCTAGTCCTTCTCCTCCTCCTTCTCCTCCTTCTTCTTGATTTCTTCTTCTTCTCCTCCTCCTCCTCCTTCTTCTCGTCTTTCATATTATCCTTGCTTTAATTTCCCCAGCAATGTCATAATTAGCCCATTTAGCTCCAAAATACCATAATAAGCTCAAAATGGCATAAGAACCTTGGTTAACTCATGAATATTATATTGAATATTATATACTTACCTTGTTTTCCCCTAAAATGAGGCAATTGGCCCATTTAGCTCCAAGAAGAAATAATTAGGTAATTTAGCTACAACGAGAGGAGAAGAAATAGGAAAAATGAAAAGAAAGAAGAAGAAGAAGAAGAGAAGAAGGAGAAGGAGGAGCAGGAGGAGCAGGAGGAGGAGGAGGAGGGGAAGGAGGAGAAGGCCAAGGACCTTCTAGTCCTTCTCCTCCTCCTCCTTCTCCTCCTTCTTGATTTCTTCTTCTTCTCCTCCTCCTCCTCTTTCTTCTCCTCTTTCATATTATCCTTGCTTTAATTTCCCGAGCAATGACATAATTAGCCCATTTAGCTCCAAAATACCATAATAACCTCAAAATGGCATAAGAACATTGGTTAGCTCATGAATATTATATACTTACCTTGTTTTCCTCTAAAATGAGAAAATAAGCCCATTTAGCTCCAAGAAGACATAATTAGGTAATTTAGCTCCAACAAGAGGAGAAGAAATAGGAAAAATGAAAAGAAAGAAGAAGAAGAAGAAGAAGAGAAGAAGGAGAAGGAGGAGAAGGAGGAGTAGGAGGAGGAGGAGGAGGAGAAGGAGGAGAATGCCAAGGACCTTCTAGTCCTTCTCCTCCTCCTCCTTCTCCTCCTTCTTCTTGATTTCTTCTTCTTCTCCTCCTCCTCCTCCTTCTTCTCCTCTTTCATATTATCCTTGCTTTAATTTCCCCAGCAATGTCATAATTAGCCCATTTAGCTCCAAAATACCATAATAAGCTCAAAATGGCATAAGAACCTTGGTTAGCTCATGAATATTATATACTTACTTTGTTTTCCTCTAAAATGAGACAATTGGCCCATTTAGCTCCAAGAAGACATAATTAGGTAATTTAGCTCCAACAAGAGGAGAAGAAATAGGAAAAATGAAAAGAAAGAAGAAGAAGGAGAAGGAGGAGCAGGAGGAGCAGGAGGAGGAGGAGGAGGAGACGGAGGAGAAGGCCAAGGACCTTCTAGTCCTTCTCCTCCTCCTCCTTCTCGTCCTTCTTCTTGATTTATTCTTCTTCTCCTCCTCCTCCTCTTTCTTCTCCTCTTTCATATTATCCTGGCTTTAGTTTCCCCAGCAATGACATAATTAGCCCATTTAGCTCCAAAATACCATAATAAGCTCAATATGGCATAAGAACCTTGGTTAACTCATGAATATTATATACTTACCTTGTTTTCCCCTAAAATGAGGCAATTGGCCCATTTAGCTCCAAGAAGAAATAATTAGGTAATTTAGCTCCAACAAGAGGAGAAGAAATAGGAAAAATGAAAAGAAAGAAGAAGAAGAAGAAGAGAAGAAGGAGAAGGAGGAGCAGGAGGAGCAGAAGGAGGAGGAGGAGGGGAAGGAGGAGAAGGCCAAGGACCTTCTAGTCCTTCTCCTCCTCCTCCTTCTCCTCCTTCTTCTTGATTTCTTCTTATTCTCCTCCTCCTCCTCTTTCTTCTCCTCTTTCATATTATCCTTGCTTTAATTTCCCGAGCAATGACATAATTAGCCCATTTAGCTCCAAAATACCATAATAACCTCAAAATGGCATAAGAGCCTTGGTTAGCTCATGAATATTATATACTTACCTTGTTTTCCTCTAAAATGAGACAATTAGCCCATTTAGCTCCAAGAAGAAATAATTAGGTAATTTAGCTCCAACAAGAGGAGAAGAAATAGGAAAAATGAAAATAAAGAAGAAGAAGAAGAAGAAGAGAAGAAGGAGAAGGAGGAGCAGGAGGAGCAGGAGGAGGAGGAGGAGGAGAAGGAGGAGAAGGCCAAGGACCTTCTAGTCCTTCTCCTCCTCCTCCTTCTCGTCCTTCTTCTTGATTTATTATTCTTCTCCTCCTCCTCCTCTTTCTTCTCCTCTTTCATATTATCCTTGCTTTACTTTCCCGATCACTAACATAATTAGCCCATTTAGCTCCAAAATACCATAATAAGCTCAAAATGGCATAAGAATCTTGGTTAGCTCATGAATATTATATACTTACCTTGTTTTCCTCTAAAATGAGATAATTATCCCATTTAGCTCCAAGAAGACATGATTAGGTAATTTATCTCCAACAAGAGGAGAAGAAATAGGTAAAATGAAAAGAAAGAAGAAGAAGAAGAAGAGAAGGAGAAGGAGGAGAAGGAGGAGGAGGAGGAGGAGGAGAAGGAGGAGAAGGCCAAGGACCTTCTAGTCCTTCTCCTCCTCCTTCTCCTCCTTCTCCTCCTTCTTATTGATTTCTTATTCTTCTCCTCCTCCTCCTCTTTCTTCTCCTCTTTCATATTATCCTTGCTTTAGTTTCCCCAGCAATGACATAATTAGCCCATTTAGCTCCAAAATACCATAATAAGCTCAAAATGGCATAAGAACCTTGGTTAACTCATGAATATTATATACTTACCTTGTTTTCCCCTAAAATGAGGCAATTGGCCCATTTAGCTCCAAGAAAAAATAATTAGGTAATTTAGCTCCAACGAGAGGAGAAGAAATAGGAAAAATGAAAAGAAAGAAGAAGAAGAAGAAGAGAAGAAGGAGAAGGAGGAGCAGGAGGAGCAGGAGGAGGAGGAGGAGGGGAAGGAGGAGAAGTCCAAGGACCTTCTAGTCCTTCTCCTCCTCCTCCTTCTCCTCCTTCTTCTTGATTTCTTCTTCTCCTCCTCCTCCAGTTTCTTCTCCTCTTTCATATTATCCTTGCTTTAATTTCCCGAGCAATGACATAATTAGCCCATTTAGCTCCAAAATACCATAATAACCTCAAAATGGCATAAGAACCTTGGTTAGCTCATGAATATTATATACTTACCTTGTTTTCCTCTAAAATGAGACAATTAGCCCATTTAGCTCCAAGAAGACATAATTAGGTAATTTAGCTCCTACAAGAGGAGAAGAAATAGGAAAAATGAAAAGAAAGAAGAACAAGAAGAAGAGAAGAAGGACAAGGAGGAGAAGGAGGAGGAGGAGGAGGAGGAGGAGGAGGAGAAGGCCAAGGACCTTCTAGTCCTTCTCCTCTTCCTCCTTCTCCTCCTTCTCCTCCTTCTTCTTGATTTCTTCTTCTTCTCCTCCTCCTCCTCTTTCTTCTCCTCTTTCATATTACCCTTGCTTTAATTTGCCCAACAATGACTTAATTAGCCCATTTAGATCCAAAATACCATAATAAGTTCAAAATAGCACATGAACCTTGGTTAGCTCATGAATATCATATACTTAGCTTGTTTTCCTCTAAAATGGGATAATTAGCCCATTTAGCTCCAAGAAGACATAATTAGGTAATTTAGCTCCAACAAGAGGAGAAGAGGAGAAGAAATAGGCAAAATGAAAAGAAATAATAATAATAAGAAGAAGAAGAGAAGAAGGAGAAGGAGGAGGAGGAGGAGGAGAAGGAGAAGGCCAAGGACCTTCTAGTCCTTCTCCTCCTACTACTTCTCCTCCTTCTGCTCCTTCTTCTTGATTTCTTCTTCTTCTCCTCCTCCTCCTCTTTCTTCTCCTCATTCATATTATCCTTGCTTTAATTTCCCCAACAATGACATAATTAGCCCATTTAGCTCCAAAATGGCATAAGAACCTTGGTTAGCTCATGAATATTATATACTTAGCTTGTTTTCCTCTAAAATGGGATAATTAGCCCATTTAGCTCCAGAAAGACATAATTAGGTAATTTAGATCCAACAAGAGGAGAAGAGGAGAAGAAATAGGCAAAATGAAAAGAAAGAAGAAGAAGAAGAAGAAGTGAAGAAGGAGAAGGAGGAGGAGGAGGAGAAGGAGAAGGCCAAGGTCCTTCTAGTCCTTCTCGTCCTCCTCCTTCTCCTCCTTCTTCTTGATTTCTTCTTCTTCTTCTCCTCCTCCTCTTTCTTCTCCTCTTTCATATTATCCTTGCTTTAATTTCCCCAACAATGACGTAATTAGCCCATTTAGCTCCAAAATACCATAATAAGCTCAAAATGGCATAAGAACCTAGGTTAGCTCATGAATAATATATACTTAGCTTGTTTTCCTCTAAAATGGGATAATTAACCCATTTAGCTCCAAAAAGACATAATTAGGTAATTTAGCTCCAACAAGAGGAGAAGAGGAGAAGAAATAGGCAAGATGAAAAGTAAGAAGAAGAAGAAGAAAAAGAGAAGAAGGAGAAGGAGGAGGAGGAGGAGGAGGAGAAGGCCAAGGACTTTCTAGTCCTTCACCTCCTTCTTCTTGATTTCTTCTTTCTTCTCCTCTTTCATATTATCCTTGACTTAATTAACCCATTTAGCTCCAAAATGCCATAATAAGCTAAAAATGGCATAATAACCTTGGTTAGCTCATGAATATTATATTTTCCAAAACCGATCCCCATAAATTTTCAGGACGTTTGGATAACTTTGATTTCTGCACAAAAATAACACCAAGGCAATTCTGCTGAAAACAGCGTTAGTCCAGGTTAGTTCCATTCAAATCATGCAAATTAGAGTCCAAAGCAAGGGCAAAAGAGTGGAAAAGTAGATACGATGGAGACGTATCAGGGGGCCTTGGGCGTATACAGCCTCGGCCTCATTATTACGTGAGAGTGTCATGGTGGGGGTCTATATGGGAGGTTGCGAGGACGCTACGGCCTCGCAAGTGTCCCTACCCCCGAGTTATTGGTGGACTGAGTTGATTTTTTTGGGTCATTGGCAAGCCTTGGTGACTTCTTCTTCTTTAGGAGTGAGGCTGCGTATCAGCATGGAGAAGCTTCGACTGGAGCCCCCAAGTGGGGGGCTGCCGCCCGACAATATAAGCAAGCAAGAATGTTAGGATTCTGAACGGGTGAAATTGAACAACCAAACGATGCATACATGAAAGTAGCATACGGAGGAGTGTTCTAGGCTCGGGAAGACCGCATGGCCCTCGGGGTGCACTCACACGGGGTGAACCAAAAAGTTACCTAGCAGCAGCCAACAAAAAGTCACCTGACGGCCGTGCCGCTGAAGTATCGAAGGCGCCGTCGTCGCTTGATCTCCTATCTCCACTGTCGCGACCCTCACGTGCCGCCGCCTCCCGTGGATCGGGGCCTTCGCTTGGCCCAAGCATCTCCTCCTTTTCCTCGCAGCACCCCAGCATGCGGGGTACGAGCATGACCCGCTGCAGCCTCTGGTTGGTGGCAGCTGCGTTCCCCAGCCCGAAGTGCATGAAGGCATTGGCGTCCGGGTACTCCCGTCGGTAGCCACCCAGCTGATACGTCCATTTTGCATCATGTTTTCATGTCGATATTTAATGCTTCTTGGGTTGTTATTTCACTTCACGGTACAATTATTATGCCTTTTCTCTCTTATTTTGCAAGGTTTACATGAAGAGGGAGAATGTCGGTAGCTGGAATTCTGGCCTGAAAGTTGAGGAATTTTGAGATACCTATTCTGTGCAACTCCAAACGCCGTAAAAATCAACTATGATTTTTTTCTGGATTTATAAAAAATACTGGGCCGAAGAAGCGCCAGAGGGGCGCCAACAGGTGGCCACAAGCCTGCTAGGCGTGCCCACCCCCCTGGTCGCGCCTAGGGGTCTTGTGGGCAGCCTGGTGGCCCACTGGCCCCCCTCTTCTGCTATATGAAGGGTTTCCTCCGGAAGAAAAATCGAGGAGGAGCTTTTTCATGGATTCGCCGCCGCCACGAGGCGAAACTTGAGCAGAACCAATCTAGAGCTCCGGCAGAATGATCCTCCGGGGGAAGCTTCCCTCCCGGAGGGGGAAATTGTCGCCATCGTTATCACCATCACTTCTCTCAACGGAGGGGACTCATCACCATCAACATCTTCATCAGCACCATCTCATGTCGAAACCCTAGTTTATCACTTGTAACCAATCTCCGTCTCGTGACTTCGATTGGTACTTGTAAGGTTGCTAGTAGTGAATGTGATTATGCTTTGTTAGTAGTTACTTTTGTTCCTGAGGACATGGGATAAGTCATGCTAATAGTAGTCATGTGAATTTGGTATTCGTTCGGTAATTTGATGTGTTGTATGTTGTTTTCCCTCTAGTGGTGTTATGTGAACGTCAACTACATAACACTTCACCATTATTTGGGCCTAGAGGAAGGCATTGGGAAGTAGTAAGTAGATGATGGGTTGCTAGAGTGACAGAAGCTTAAACCCTAGTTTATGCGTTGCTTAGTAAGGGGCTGATTTGGATACACTAGTTTAATGCTATGGTTAGACTTTGTCTTAATTCTTCTTTCGTAGTTGTGGATGCTTGCGAGAGGGGTTGATCATAAGTGGGATGCTTGTCGGAGTAAGGGCAGTACCCAAGCGCCGGTCCACCCACATATCAAACTATCAAAGTAATGAATGTGAATCATATGAACATGATGAAAACTAGCATGACAGATAATTCCGTGTGTCCTCAGGAGCGTTTTTCCTCCTATAAGACTTTCTCCAGGCTTGTCCCTTGCTACAAAAGGGATTGGGCCACTTTGCTACACCGTTGCTACTTTTGTTACTTGTTGCTTGCTACGAATCATCTCACCACACAATCACTTGTTACCGATAATTTCAGTGCTTGCAGATATTTCCTTGCTGAAAACCACTTGTCAGATCCTTCTGCTCCTCGTTGGGTTCGACACTCTTACTTATCGAAAGGACTACAATTGATCCCCTATACTTGTGGGTCATCAAGACTCTTTTCTGGCGCCGTTGCCGGGGATTGAAGCGCCTTTGGTAAGTGGATCTTGGTAAGGAAACATTCATATAGTGTGCCGAAATTTACTGTCACTTGTCACTATGGATACTAATCCTTTGAGGGGCTTGTTCGGGGTATCTTCACCTCGAACGGAAGCACAAATAGTTGCTCCTCAACCTTCTGCACCTACTGAAAATATTTGCTTTCAATTTCCTTCGGGTATGCTTGAGAAACTGTTGGCTAATCCTTTTACAGGAGATGGAACATCACATCCAGACTTGCATCTGATCTATGTAGATGAAGTTTGTGGTTTATTTAAGCTTGCAGGTTTGCCCAAGGATGAGGTCAAGATGAGGGTCTTTCCTTTATCTTTGAAGGATAAGGCATTGACATGGTATAGGCTATGTGATGATACTGGATCTTGGGACTACAATCGGTTCAAATTGGAATTTCATCAAAAGTTTTATCCTATGCATTTAGTACATCGTGATCGTAATTATATTTAGAGTTTTTGGCCTCGTGACGGAGAAAACATCGCTCAAGCTTGGGGGAAGCTTAAATCAATGTTATATTCATGCCCCAATCATGAGCTCTCGAGAGAAATTATCATTCAGAACTTTTATGATCGGCTTTCTCATGATGATCGTACCATGCTTGATACTTCTTGTACCGGATCTTTTATGAAGAGAGATATTGACTACAAATGGAATTTATTAGAGAGAATTAAACACAACTCTGAAGATTGGGAGATATCATCTACGCATCAACCTGGCTGTGATACCACTGTTCGGGAACGTCGCATGGGAAACAAAAAATTTCCTACACACACGCAATACCTATCCATGGTGATGATCATCTAGGAGAGGGGAGAGTGAATCGACATACCCTTGTAGATCGCTAATCGAAAGCGTATATAATGCGGTTGATGTAGTGGAACACCTTCGCGATTGAAATCGTAGCCTGTCCCGCAATCTTATCACGATCCATCCCACGATCCCATCACGATCCATCTCGATCTAGTGGCGAACGGACGACACCTCCGCGTTCAGCACACGTACAGCTCAATGACGACCCCGCCTTCTCGATCCAGCAAGAGAGACGAGGAAGTAGATGAGTTCTCCGGCAGCGTAACGACGTACCGGTGATGGTGGTGATCTATTCCTGCCGTTTATCATCATATTGTGTGAATTTACCTAAGATTTATCTTGGTGTGTATGATGACTATGCTTAACATCTTAGATCCTTGACTGTTATCTCTACTTGATCATGTTTCCCTTCTGCACACTTTGAATACATTCAGTCTTTCAAAGCACTTCATAGAAATTGCCTATTTTCATCCCCCCTCTAGTCGATAACTAGCAATATCATTTGAAAACCCACCCTCAACCATAGGACTGAACACCTCGTTGGGGAAGGATCTGAAGTTCCTTTATTCCATGTTTTGAAAACCCTAATATATTAATTTGATAAAACAACATTCTTACAATCCTTCATTATTCCAATGACTTGAGCGAGGTGAGCCACCTTCTCCTTCTTGCTGAATTCGCACCAAATGTGTGAGATTTGCATTATTACGGCTTTTGTCCTATCAAATTTCAATGTTGTTCTTTCTGAATAGGTACCAGTATTAATCAAATCATTGTTCCCCTAATTGAGGAGCGAGCCACTCAGGGAAATCAAATTTTCAAAATTTCGGACGAATTATTCAAAATGATTGTTTTCGTTGAGAACTAGAAAACATAATCTCAGTCGAAAATTTAAAACGAATTAAAAAAATCCATTTTGTAAACCCTCTAATTAAGAGGAAAAAAGTAAATCATATGATACATTTTTTTTATGCCCTCCAAACAAATTGTCAGGTATAGGCATGCACTCTTATACCGCTAGCAGCATAATAGAGATACAAGAAACAATTTGTTGGTTGGTGAAAATAACCAAATAGGAAGGAGTTGCGGCACTAAGAAAACCTGGAACACTTGAAGCTTACAGTTATATAATATAATATTCCTTTGCGTCGAGAAAGTTCACTCACATCGTAAGATTCTGAGAACTCATTTGGCTTACTATACATCAGCCACAAGTTATGACACGAGAGAAGAGACCAATTGAGCTGACAGCGAAACGATTTTTTCTAAGCTACTCATATTAGAGAGGAAACATCCTCTCATACATACATATTACGATCATTCCCCTACATCCTTTTATAGTCCGATGGGATTATGCATGCATAACCGAGGTCCTGTTGTTTTGTAACACATGCATGCATGCAAGGTATCATCGAACAATCACTACTTATATTCGAATGGTTTTCAACCGAAAAATATTGGCGGTCCTCCATGATGCATTGCTATGTTAGAACTAGATCAGTAGAAATTTGTTGTGTATGACCCAGTTTATGCATTCCTCGTAACAATTATGTGTACCATCGAAAATATAACTTTCTAGCCAATCAGTTAGCACCCATATGTGGTTGGGCAAAAATAAGGGGTAATGGGTACCGCGCACAAAGGTCGACATGCATGTCACTTACAACGTGCGGTTGTCCATGTATCTCTCATGGCCACACTTTCTTCTCCTAGGAATTCTATTTAACCAGACAATGGCTAGCACAGCATCCATAAACGATCATATCCTCGTGAACAACCTGCTTCTAAACCCGTAATACCCTGTGGAAGTAATCTCAAGGTCCAGAATGGCGGTGAATACTAGGAACACAATTGGTGTTGTTCTCGTCGTCATCGTGATGGTAGCGGCGGTATCAACACCAGTGGCAACTACCGAAGAGTTCTGTTGGGACAAATGTATCAAGCGCTGCAAGGGAGAACTAGAGGTTTGCAGCCCAAAGTGCATTCATTTTTGCAACTATCAATCCGGAGCCGTAGGATATGTTAAGTGGGCTGCCGATAAACTAAAGGAGGCCGCTGCTGCCCCGCCCGAAAAGGCCGTCCTCCTCAAGAATGAAGCTCAAACGTACTTAGAACGTGCCAATGCCCTCAACGAGAAAGCCGGGACCCCGTGAGTGTGCACCCTTCCGTCTATAGGTGTCGCTTTTATTATGGTGTCTATAAATGTTTTGTTTATTTAAATTGTCGTGGTTGCATCCCATTTTTTTGTTTCCTTGTTAAAGTAATATCTTTTGTATTATGACGACAAGCTTGTTCCAGCGACTCAGTTTCTCTTGTCGACTTTGTTTATGTATAATGATTTTCATTTGATTTGGCTATGTAATAATGAAGTTCCTTCGTATGGAAATGTTCCTTTTTAATACCAGAGTGCATATTGTCCTATTTTATCTCCATGCAAGAAGGATTGGGATCTTTAGGACGTGTAAAACAGTCCGTCTACATTCAAGACCAATAAGGCATGCATATTCTTGAGAAACATCCGTGTAAGTGCTTGTGAATTTTTTAGAAAATGTTCATATATATGTAAAAGACTAACCTTGAAATTCACATGTTTTCTTAAAAAATCATATAAGTGTTTTGCGCATTCTAAAAGAAGAAATGGAAAACACCAGGAAACCACATAAATTAGACCTTTTTCCTAGGAAATATATGCCAGAAAAACCAGCCAGCCGAAACAACGGTGGGCAAAAAATTAAAAAAAATTGGGCATCTATAATTTCCCACGGCCAGAGAGGCAATCGCACTTAGTCTTGTCATTGTGAAATTATCGATACAACTTTGTTGATTATTTGTTTGTTCCTCTTTAATAAAATCATGTATTAGCAACATTTTTATGTCATCCATCCCTATCCTCTCATCTCTCTAGTACAAGACAGGGCTCCTAATTAAGGTGTAGGACTCCTTAGGGCTCCTCGTCTCTCCTTCACACCATGTAGCATGTAAACGTACGACCGTCGTCGGGTGTTAACGTTGCGTTACCATCCTTGGAGTACATAAGGTAAAATACTGCACTTCACCTTCTGGTCTAGGTGAGAAGGAGTTTTCATGGAAGAATAAGGCCTGACACCTACACTCGGAACCTACGGTTTCCTTGGCCACCGTCGCCTTGGGCTTGGTGAGGCCATGGCCATGCCGACATCGCTAGTGAAGATAATTCATAAATCCAAGTCCAAGTCACGATGGTGCCAACAAGACATCAGCCACATCCTCGGCATCTACTTTGCCATCGTCGATGCCCCGGACACCATGTATACAGGTCACCTAATCTCAATCTCGTCTGCTTAGTAAGTAAGTAATTACTAAGATAGTTTCCAAGATCCTTGAATTTTTTACTTTTGCAAAAGTAAATATTGTATTTTTTCAGTGACATTATCCATCTAGAAAGGCATCCCCAAACCACTAGCTCTAGCAATATAGCTAACTCCTTCTTTTTTAATGCAATCCGTAGGAACTCCCCACAGTTTTCTAAAATTGGCATTTTTCTTTTTTCCCATTTTTTTTGACAAACCTAAGGAAAAGGTAGGGGCATATGCATGTCATGTTGTAAGTCATGCATGTTGATCTGGGTACACGGTAGCCATTCCTCCTTGTTTTTACACAAGCACATATTGGTGACAAGTGATTAGCTAGAAAGATTTATTTTCCATGGTACAAGTAAATGTTACGAGGAATGCTTACACCGGGTCATTCCTGATAAAATTCTACTCCCTCCGTCCCTAAATATAAGACCTTTTAGAGGTTCCACTATGAATTACATACGGATGCATGTAGTCATATTTTAAAATATAGATTCACTCATTTAGCTCTGTATCTAGTCTATAGTGAAATCTCTAAAAGGTCTTATGTTTAGGAACGGAGGGAGTAATGATCTATTTATGACACGGCCATACATCACGGAGGACCATCAATATTTTCCTTTTGAAAATCATCTGAATACAAGTAGTGATTGTTCGGTTGTATCTTGCATGCATGTGTTGCAAAATGGCATGACTTTGATTATACATGCACAATTCAATGGGACAATAAAGAGACCAACAAAATCTCTAGTAGTAATATATCTTTTTGAATAGCATGGCACGGGCTGGGCTATAGGGGAATGATCATAATATGTATGTACGGGGGGAGGATTCCTATCTCATACCCGTAGCTTGAAAAATTTGTTTCACTCTCAGATCAATAGGTCTTTTCCGCTTTGTGTCGTAACTTGTGGCTGAAGTTCAGTGAGCCAAACGAACTTACAGAAGTATCTCATGTTAGTGAACCTTCCCTCCGCGAAAGAATATGATAGTACAGCTATATGCTTTAAGTATTTCGATTTTTATATTACCGCAACTCCGGCCTATTGGGTTATTTTCACCAGCCAACAATACGCTTCTTTAATCTCTGTTACGAGGCACTATAAGAGTGCATGCCAATACCCGACACGTTTTTTAAGGGCATAAGCAAAATGTATCATATAATTAACTTATTTCCTCTTAGAGGTGCTACCCAAGGGATTTTGTTTCAAAATTGATCTAAATCTTCAAATGTTTCCTAATCCTAATCGAAAATCGTCAATTTCAAACAATTCATCCAAAACTTTGAAAAAAAGTTTTTTTAGGCCGTAGTGCCGCCGCCCCCAAGTTCTCACCACGACTTCACCAAATCGCATGTTGGTGCGACGTCTCCACTTTGGGTCGTAGTGGCGTGAGGAGCGCTCCCCACGACACGCAAGCCACCGCTACAATGCCCCTCCTGGATGTAGTGCTGCAACACACGGTTCTCGCTGCCACCCGAGGTCTTTTTGACGTCGCCCCGACCTGCTCGCCGCAGCGAGGTCTTCCCCCCGTCACCCGAACCCGTGCGTTGCCGCCTCGGGATGTAGTGCCACAACGCGCGGTCCACTCCGCAGTGCCCTGCTCATTGACTTCATGTGGTATGCGCCTGTCAGATTTCTCCCTGCTTAGCCTCGCCTAACCCTCTACTCGATGGAAACAACGAGGGACTCACTTGATGGCGACGGTAGCATAGAACACAACAGCTTACGGTAGCATAGAACACAACAGTTTACCCAGTCTCGGGTAGTTGCGAAGCGTAAAACCCTACTCCTGCTTTTGGTGGATTGCCTCTTGTGGAGGTGGTGGATGAATTGGTACAGTTCTCTCGAGCCGCCGGAGGCCAAGTGGCTAGGTGTATTGCCCTACAGTTTGAATGAACTCTCGCCTACCAAGTGTTCTACCCTCTCAATTTATAGCGAAGGCCTGGGTCCTCTGCTCTCGTAGCTTCGACGGGAAGGGATACCACCGTGGCCAATTTTGAAGGGGAACACGGGAACATGCTCCCCTTCCCAATGGTGGTCATCACCTGCAAAGTAACTGTCCGTGCTGCAGGGACTGGCCCGAGGATGACGTTTGCCCTACTGGCGTGCGGCAGCGGCTTCGTTGCACTAGAAGGGAAACCTCTGGAAGATGCCTTTGGAACCCTTGTACGCTTCCGCCTCCTTCCGTTTCTGCTGCTTGCATGTCCTTTCCTGGCGTTATCCTTGACTCCTGAGGGCTGACCTTGCCTCAGAATATCCGCCGCTCCGGAGGGGTCCTGAGGAGGCCCCTGCGGATCTTGATGCTGCTCCTCCTCGTCAGGCTTGGCCCCTCACAAGGGCCTTAACCTGAATGGTGCCGAGCCCGTTGGTTTATTCTGATGAGGTGGGCCTGCCTTGGGCAACAAGCAGGCACGTCTGGGTACCCCCATTCCCAGAACGCAGACAGTAGCCCCCGGGCCCGCGGAGTGCTCGGGTTGGCTTCAGGGCGGAGCATAGGGGCAGCATGAGGCACCCTGGGACCTCAAATTCCTCTAGGCCAGGTCGGCACACGTCACGCGGCTGGTGTCGGGTCCTCCGTGTTCTCTGTCTCTGCCCCCCCCTTATTAGGTGCCTTGCTTGTAGCTTCGGTGCCTCATTGCTTTCCTTCTTCCATACTCGCCCTTCCTCTTTGGTCTCTGACTCCAACCGATACCTCCCAGATCTAGCGCCGCATAGTTCCTTGCCAGTTGAACAATGGCGCACGCCAGCAAGCAAAAACCAAAGGGGCATGGTCCGGCCCCGGCTTCTCTGCTCCTGGACTGCGCCCTCTCCAAGAACACGAATCTCGTCCTCGTGCTTCCATGGACCACGACCGAGTCCAGCGAGCATGGGCGAACCCTGATATGGCCTGGCGCCATAGAGGAGCGACCCGCATCCCGGGCGATATACCCCTTCTTCCTTCACGGTATTTACGCTAGGCTGGTGCCTCTTTTCTCCCGGTTCTAAAACGTTGTCTCGGACCACTATGGGATCCTGGCCCTTCATCTCCAGCCCAACTCCATCTTGCTTCTATCTGTCTTTGCTTTCTACTACTAGGCTTTCGTTGGCGTGCAACCTTCGGTTGCCCTCCTCTGCCACTTCTTCAGCTTGCGCCTGCACGACGGCGCTCATTTGTCGGCGTGTGTCTCCTTTGTGGCGGCCCAGAGTGGCAACGTGCTCTTGAAGTTCGGGAAGAAGGTGGATAACTTCCGGCACCGCTGGGTCCTTATGTGCCTTAACGATGCCAACCCTCGGTTGGAGGAGCCGAAGGAGTTTCCGGAGAAGACCTCCGCGTGGAGCTTGGCCAAGCTCTCTGTCGCTCGGGCTGGGCTTGTGTTGGAGCGCTTTTCCCGTAACATCATTGCCAAGAGGCTGACCGGAGGAATGATAGTGAAGGAGTTCCTGGCGTAACGCCTGGCGCCTCTCCAGGTACACTCCAGGCCCCTGTGGGAGTATCAGGATGGCGACGAAGAGCTCCGGCTCTGGTCCCGGAACCTCCCCATAGAGGAACTGAGTAGGGTCATGGCGATCTGGCTGGGCGGCGACCCTGGCGACCTTCCCGAGGCCCTGGGTCCATTATACCGGTCGCTGCGATGCTTGTCTTCAATGAGCGGGGGCCTCCTCACACCTGGCCAGTGCCTCTAGGGGGCCCGCGTCGACCCCGCTTGCAATGCGGTCCGCGTGCGTTCTTGCTTCCTGAAAGCTCAGGGCTGAGCCATCCTCGGCGCACCCCACCTCTGTCGGCAGGGGGGGGGTCCATTGCACCGAGCTCGCCTCCCTCCGTGGGGGGCCCTGTCACCTCTGTTGCTGCCAATGCAAAGAGGAAGAAGAGATGGTGCGATGTTGAAGAGTAAGCTACTTGCCTGGGCACGCCCTGCGCGTCTATTGTCTGCGCTTGGTTGATCCCCCCATTATTTGTCGTCCACGGATGTTGTCTCGCCGGTGGCAAAGAGGAACAAGACGGTCGTCTAGCCGAAGGCGACTCCCGACGCCCCGCCTACTCTCATTGGTGCACCGCCATCTTCAGGTGGGGAAGGGGATGCTCGTGGGGCCGTCTCCCTGGCCTTGGTCGTCGAGCCCCCCAAGACCCCAAAGCATGGAGAAGCGACCGTGGGGACGCCGTTGCATGGGGGGCAGGCCGACGAGGGCCCTCAGGCCCCTCAAGCGTCATTGCTCGCGATCGCTGAGCAGTCTTCGGGGCCCCCGTGTTCTTCACGGCACCGCCCCCCTTGCGTCACCACCCGCGCCTGCGTTGGAGGATCTTCAGGAGGAGGTCCAGAAGACCTCGGTGTTCACCCAAGGTATCTTGAACGCGGCCTTCACCGCCTTGAACAATGTTGCCGATGAGATTGGGAAGGCCGTGGACGCCAGTGCCTTGCATGAGAAAGCACTAAAGGAGGTTAAGGCGGCTGTCGAACGCTGTGAAGAGGTGGAAACCCGCCTCAACTTCCTTGAAGGAGGACTAACCAAGCTGGCCGAGAAGCATCGCCTGCAGGGGGCGGAGCTTAAATCCCGCGAGACCATGCTCGTCGCTCGGGAGGGAGAGCTGTCCCAGGAGGCGAGCAGCCTGAGCATGAAGGAGGCGCGCTTGGAAGAACAGGAGAAGGAGGCCGCCTCGAGGAAGGCCCTCCTTGATGCCAAGGAGAAAGCTCTCGCCACGGGTGAGGAGAGGAAAAACGCGGAGCTGGCCTGCTTCCCTGACGTTGAACTCAGGCTTCGCACGGCCCTCCGCTCCCTCTGCTGGGACGAGTTCGATGAACCTCTGGCCACCCGGGAGGATGGCTTTGCCACGCTCGCGAAGGGGCTCGTAACGGCGCTGGAGATTGCCGTTGTGCAGGTGGACAAGATCTTGGACATCGAGTGTCGTGACCTCTTCTTCGTGGCTCCGACTCGCGTCTTCAGCCACCTTCATCTTCGCGAACCCAGATTCGATCTATGCTTCATGATCGTGCGGAAGCGGTGAAGGGCCTTGTGGAGGCGTTGGTGAGGAGGTTCGCTCGCGTCGCAGCTCCTTCATCTCCACGTGCCGCTGGAGCCGATGATGGGGAAGACGATGCCTCTGACGTCGAGGACCAGCCCCCCGTGGAAGGGGCGACCGGCGGCGGCTCCTCCTGATTTCTTGTCCGTGTTACTTTCCTACAATGCACATCATGCCTCGCGGAGGCGTTGAACTTATTTGCGTTTTTATGAACTTGGTCAAGGTTTGTAATAATTGAATGCTTGAATGTTTTCCTCGCCTTGTGCACACCCTGTTTTTACTACCACTTCTCTGTAATGCAAAAATCCGAGCTTGTTAAAACTTTTTCAAAACTAATGACGTGAGTGACATGATTGTCATTGTATGCTTGTGTGTTTGATCATGTGACGAAAAACCCCATTGCACTATACTGATTTATTTCCAAAAACCTTTACATGTTTCTGATTAAGGTAAAACCCTACTTTGAGTTGCACTACATGCCCTTGATGGCAAGAAGTGTTTCTACCCAAAGTTGGTGATCTAATTTAACTTCATTTTAGTGCCTTAAAACCAAAAAATAATTATTTTTAGAATTAGTTTCCTAATTAAATTGCATGTCCATTTCTGAGGCCAGAATTGGTATTCCTACATGGAAAAATACTTTTCTGCCTTAGAAAAATGTGATTAAATTTGGAGATGATCACAAGGACATATATTTTCCATACATAAGATTTTAAACCCTATTTTATATTATATTTTCCAAAGGAATTGTTCTCAATAAACTCCTAAAAAATTCCAGTAGTATCCCTAAGCCATATTTGGTGCCCACATAAAGTTTCACCTTGGTCCATGGTTACTAAGGACTCCAAATAACCACAAAACCCCTTCTGTCCAGATTGAAGTTAGAGCAACACTACATAGCAAAGTTTATCCAATGATGCTGAAACTTTGCAGGAGTGCCAAAAACCTCGGATGAGGGTTCCACACCAAAAATGGGATTTGTGGGATTTAGTTTGCCCACACTCTCTTTGGAAGGGACAGATCTGGTCAAATTGAAGTGTTTCCAAGTTTACAAAGCTAAACTTGTCCAATGGAGCTCAAACTTGGTGAAACCCCATGTTTTAGCAACAAACCCAAACATGTTAAGTTGCAGCACCCGTGGTGGGGTGCAACCCCCCCCCCCCAAACCATTGTCGAGCCCCTTTTTTCAAACAGGGAAAAGTCACCTTAGCCACAGCTAAACCCAAAGTGGAAAGGCCAAAAATTCCAATTTAGGCTTCAGCTCAAGCCTGACAACACTAGCATTTCTTGTCTCCTTTGACCAGCCAAAGCTCCCACAAGACCCAAACGGCTATCCACACTCTCATCCAGTGCCAGGACATGCTAGACACTTCCAAAGTGCCTCAGAGCACACCAGCATGCCGTGGCATGCCAAAGCAGTGCTCTGAACGCGCTACAGGTAGCCACCAAGGTGTGGGCGACGCTCTCGGCCAGTTCCAGCCTCCCACGAGGTGTCCAACCTCTTCCCAGACAACCGCTCTGCATCAAGCAACCCTCAAGGCCCCTCCTCCCCCGCATTAGAGCTCGCGCGACGCATGCCCGTGGCACCAGAACCGGCCAAGGTTGCGCGACCACGGATGCTCGACTCCTCCCTCTCTCCCTCTGGAGCAGATGGTTCTGGAAGTCCAAAAACCTTGTCCTGACACCGTGGTTTCAACCCCAGCCCCTCTCTGCACCCTCCTGCGCACCACGGGGTGTCACCGACACTCCCGAATCGGCTCACCGTCGCGGGCCTATAAATAGCCCTCCCCCTCGCTCCTGTACCCCTCAGATAGCCTCACCACGACCACTAGCACCTCCCTAGCCACCCCAGAAAACCAGCACAGCCCCGGTGCTCGAGATCGACCGAGGCCCTTCCGCCTCGGAGCTCCGATTGATCTCCAGCTCCACGACGGCTCCTGCGCCCCTCGACCCACCAAGCTGATCCCCTCAACCCCAGGAAGCTTTCCCCCAAATCGCCCGACCATTTCTGTGTCTCTAGCCACCTCCTCGACTACCTCCCGAAACTCCTCTGTCACGGCCTCCTCGTCGTCGGTGAAACCGTACCTCTCCGACGTTGTTCCGACCACTAGCAGGTAGGCGACGTCATGGCAAACCCATTCCAGTCCTTGTTGGGGCCTGAGAGCATCGGCAGCCTCGCTGACATGCTCCTCCTCCTCTCTGCCAGAGGTAGGAGACGACCCCGACATGTGTGCCTCACCTGTCGGTGGCCCAGCCTCCTCCCCAGCGCTATCCACAGCCACTGACCGCAGGGCCCCGCACGTTAGGTTCAAACCTGACGGCGCGCGTGCCTGGGCACGCTGTCGGCTGCCCTTGGGCATCCCAGCTCTTGGCCGTGCCAGGCCAGGGGCTTGGCCCATTTTTCTTTATTTTTGAAAATCTAATTTCAAAGATTTTTATAAAAATATTTAGCCAGTGTAAAAATATAATTTTTCCACTGTTATTCTTCTAAAAACATGTAGTATTTAATAATATGATTGGATGAATTTTTCCACAACTGTTCTGTTTTACAATAATAAAAAGAACTAAATTGGAATAATTTTGATTCTGTTTGGTTATTTTTAATAATGTTCCTTCAAGAGAATTTGAGGCAAATATTTTTCAAAATAAGAACTTAGATTTATCAGTAATAAAGAACATTTTTTAAAATGACTTTGTGATATGTTTCTGTGTGAGCTATTTCTTATTTATTGTTTTATCGACGATAGAAAATCCGTGTGACGAGGGAATCGGAGGGGAAGACCTCAAAGACCCTAGATACCTAGCTGACCAAGGCAAGCAACCCTTTGACCATGACTGAGCATATGTTACTTTGCATTTTAAGATAGCAAGTATTTCCGTTGCATATGATCATAAGTGCCGGTAATCATTTCATATGTTTTTACCGATGGCTACCCCGGAGCACATGCATTGAGCTTGATCCTACCCCTTGAGGGTCATGCTAATATCATATTGACAAGTAAACTTAGAAGTAGTATTATCATGAGCATGTTGATGACATAAACCACTAATGCCCGAGGGTGATGATGAGTTAGGTGTCCACTTTTGGTGAAGTGGTGCACCGGGTACTTTGAGTGAGTATGGTTTCGGAAATGGGATTAGATTTATGATGTGTCAACCGTACCAACCTTACCAGTACGACCAGTTACCCCTTATTGGACGGGGCTATGTTAATTACTCTAGTCATTGCTAGCAAAGAGCCACATTACTAGTGGCAGGAGTTATGTGTGGTCACTCTCGTGATGTGGTCGTGCCAGGTAGGACGACTATGCCATTTTTATGAGTTCCAGTCACACCGTTGGTCCCCACATGGTTGGTACTGTCCAGAGTCGGTGCTCGTAAGACAGACAACGTGTGGGCTGGGTACCAATCGAGTGGACCTCTTTGTCTAATATCGTCAGGGGAAAGGCATTGATCGGGTACTTACGTCAGTTATTTTATATAGCGCGAGTCGTGGATGACACGGAAGTTTCTCGGATCTCGTTGGTCCAGCGTACTACCTCTGTAGAGTGTAAAACTATTCGAATAGCCGTGTCCATGATCAGGGATAGTTGGGTAATCCTGCTTAAACTATGTCCAGCTGTTTCCGCATGAACCAAGTGTGTGTGTTGTGTTAAAAAGGTGTTGTTATGAAAGTAATGATATGACCAAGTTTGGTGACTTGGCATATAGGGTGAGCACGGATGGCTCATCCCTCGACAGATATATTGATATCTGTAACCAGTTCTTCGAAAGTAATTCTTTAACATGATGCATATTCATGATCATTCCACCCCGATGAAATCCACCAAAGATGCATGATATTGTGATCCTTCACTTCCATTGTTCATATCATGGGCTGATTGCGAATACATTCAAAGTACTCATTGGCTTGCCACTGGTTAGGTTATTGACCAGACATGGAGGGACCAGAGTTTGGAGCAGAGTACGTCTTCGGAGATGCCCCTCCGAACTGGGACGCTTCCGAGTCAGAATGCCTGTCGGTGTAGGCTTGATGGCATGGGCACCCACTTAGCCCCTATGATTTCCGCTACTAGTTGTATCAGAATGATTTGGCCTTAGGCCCTGCCTTGTGAACTTGACCATTCGGTCATGTGTTGTAATAATCGGTACTTGGATGTAAGACTCTTTTATTCGGTATCTCTGTTCGATGAGCATTGATCTCTAGGATCATAAGCACGGCGATCTCGACCCGTAAGTCGGGGTCCCCACACCTTGTTCCTGTCATGTTTACTATGTTACTCTAAGTAGGCAGGGCCCGCCCCACGCGTACCTTCCTGCGATTGAACCGATCGGAAACCAAGGACGGCCCAAAGTGGCAAGGGGCTACGAACGTAGTTAGGCTCCTGAGTCACGATGCACAGGAGCCCCCCTTGACGCGCAAGCTGCCCTCATGAGGAGAACGCGGCGAAGATTTCGAAAATTGGGACATATTCAACACTTTGCATTGGCGAGGCCTGCCCCGCGCGTACCTCCCTGTGATTGAACCGATCGAAAACCAAGGACAGCCCAAAGGGGGAAGGGGCCACGAGCATAGTTAGGCCCCTGAGTCGCGATGCCCAGGGGTGCCCCTTGACGTATGACTGACTCCGATGTTCCTCCTAAGAAGCCGACAATTTGAGACTCTCGAACTCCTTCAGCACTCTGGATCGGCAAGGCCCGCCCCGCGCGTACCTCCCTGCGGTTGAACCGACCGGAAAGGTCGTCTCAAAAGGGAAAGGGGCAACGGGCGTAGTCCAGGCTCCTGAATCGCGATGCTCAGGAGTCCCCCTTGACGTACGAGTGACTCCAGTGTTCTTCCTAAGGGATCTGAAGTGATTTGTCGAGTGCACTGGGCTCTGTGTCACAAGGGCCCACCCCGCGCGTACCTTCTTGCGATTGAATCGACCAAGGACGGCCTAAAGGGGGAAGGGTCTACGGTCAAAGTTAGGCCCCTGAGTCGTGATGCTCAGGGGTCCCCCTTGACGTGCGAGCGGCTCCAAAACTTTAGCTGTTTTCCCCATGAACTTGGCGTGGGTGAAGTCGCGGGTCGACTGTGTTGATCTCCTTGCCGGCCGAGGGTGTAGCCACTGACGGGTTGTGTTGGTGCCAAGCTGTGATCACAGTCATTGGCGGACTGCACTGGTGCTAGCTAAGGGTGTAGTGATTGGCGGACTATGGTGATTGCCCCTATCTGTACCTAGTGCGGGGCATAGGTCTTCCACTAGGCGTGGGGTGGACCCCTCCATGTCCTCGGGGGGCCCTGGGTGTATATAGCCTCGGCTCGTTATTACGTGAGAGTCTCACGGTGGGGGTGTATATGGGAGGTCCTGAGGACGCTTTTGCCTCGCGAGTGTCCCTTACCCCCGAGTCATTGGTGGACTGAGATTCTTCCCAGTGCGGAGCATAGGGCTTCCACTAGGTGTGGGACGGACCCCTCCGCATCCTTGGGGGGCCTTGGGCATATACAACCTCGGCCTCATTATTACGTGAGAGTGTCATGGTGGGGGTCTATATGGGAGGTCGCTAGGACGCTACGGCCTCGCGAGTGTCCCTACCCCCAAGTTATTGGTGGACTGAGTTGATTTTGTTTGGGTCATTGGCAAACCTTGGTGACTTCTTCTTCTTTAGGAGCAAGGCTGCGTATTTGCATGGACAAGCTTCGACCGGAGCCCCAAGCAGCGGGCTGACCGCCCGACAATATAAGCAAGGAAGAACGTTAGGATTCTGAACGGGTAAAATTAAACAACCAAACGATGCATACACGAAAGTAGCATCCAGAGGAGTGTCCTGAGCTCGGGGAGGCCGCATGGCCCTCGGGGTGCCCTCACACGGGGTGAACCAAAAAGTTACCTTGCAGCAGCCAACAAAAAGTCACCTGGCGTCCCTACCGCTAAAGTATCGAAGGCGTCGTCGTCGCTTGATCTCCTGTCTCCATGGTCGCGACCCTGACGGGTCCGCCGCCTCCCATGGATCAGGGCCTTCGCTTGGCCCCAGCATCTCCTCCTTTTCCTCGGGGCGCCCCAGCAGGCGGGGTACGAGCATGACCCGCTGCAGCCTCTGGTTGGTGGCAGTTGCGTTCCCCAGCCCGAAGGGCATGAAGGCATTGGCGTCCGGGTACTTCCGTCGGTAGCCAGCCAGCTGATACGTCCATTTTGCATCATGTTTTCATGTCCATATTTATCGCTTCTTGGGTTGTTATTTCAGTTCACGGTACAATTCTTGTGCCTTTTCTCTCTTATTTTGCAAGGTTTACATGAAGAGGGAGAATGTCGGCAGCTCTAATTCTTATGCCTTTTCTCTCTTAATTTTTTCTGGATTTATAAAAAATACTGGGCCGAATATGCGCCAGAGGGGCGCCAGCAGGTGGCCACAAGCCTGCAAGGCGCGACCATCCCTCACGGCCGCGCCTAGGTGGCTTGTGGGCTGCCTGCTGGCCCACTGGCCCCCCTCTTCTGCTATATGAAGGGTTTCGTCCAGGAAAAAAATCGAGGAGGGGTTGTTTCGTGGATTCGCCGCCGCCACGAGGCGGAACTTGAGTAGAACAAATCTAGAGCTCCGGCAGGACAATCCTACCGGGGAAACGTCCCTCCCGGAGGGGGAAATCGTCGCCATCGTCATAACCAACACTCCTCTCATCGGAGGGGACTCGTCACCATCAACATCTTCATCAGCACCATCTCATCTCCAAACCCTAGTTCATCACTTGTAAACAATCTCCGTCTCGCGACTCCGATTGGTACTTGTAAGGTTGCTAGTAGTGTTGATTACTCTTTGTAGTTGATACTAGTTGGATTATTTGGTGGAAGATTTTATGTTGATATTCTTGATGCTACTCATTACCTCTCTGGTCATGAATATGATTATGTTTTGTGAGTAGTTACTTTTGTTCCTGAGGACATGGGATAAGTCATGCTAATAATAGTCATGTGAATTTGGTATTCGTTCGGTAATTTGATTTGTTGTATGTTGTTATGTCCTCTAGTGGTGTTATGTGAACCTCGTCCACATAACACTTCACTATTATTTGGGCCTAGAGGAAGGAATTGGGAAGTAGTAAGTAGATGATGGGTTGCTTGAGTGACAGAAGCTTAAACCCTAGTTTATGTGTTGCTTCGTAAGGGGCTGATTTTGATCCACTTGTTTAATGCTATGGTTAGACTTTGTCTTAATTCTTCTTTTGTAGTTACGGATGCCTGCGAGAGGGGTTAATCATAAGTGGGATGCTTGTCCAAGTAAGGGAAGTACCCAATCGCCGGTCCACCCACATATCAAACTATCAAAGTAACGAACGCGAATCATAGGAACATGATGAAAACTAGTATGACAAAAATTCTCGTGTGTCCTCGGGAGCGTTTTTCCTCCTATAAGACTTTGTCCAGGCTTGTCCCTTGCTACAAAAGGGATTCGGCCACTTTGCTGCACCATTGCTACTTTTGTTACTTGTTGCTTGCTACGAATAATCTCACCACAAAATCAATTGTTACCGATAATTTCAGTGCTTACGAATATTTCCATGCTGAAAACCACTTGTCAGGTCATTCTGCTCCTTGTTGGGTTCGACACTCTTACTTATTGAGAGGACTAGGATTGATCCCCTATACTTGTGGGTCATCACCAGCGTAGGCCAGAAGGTGTCGTATGTCGTGGCTATGTTGGTTGCGGGCGCGTTGATGCAGATGCGGGGCCAGTCAACCCTGCCAACGACGATGACTTCGCTTGGTGGTGCAGGGCAGTCACCGCGTCGCATGGCCTGGGCCTCTCAAAGTTCTTGGAATCCTATGACGACGGATTCGCAGGAGCTGGGTGGACATGCTCTGGAGCGCGTCCACGGGATGTGCTAGAACGCCGCCCCCAACCCTGACCGAAGGGGGGAGCCGAGCGCGCATTCCTATGCGATGGGGGGCATGGCCCCATCCCCCGACACGGAACCCAAAGCCCCGAGGTGCTCCGTGGGGAGGAGCTCTTTCTTCATCTTGCATGGGTCCTCGTGAAGCAGCTCGTCTTCTTCATCGTCCGAGCATTCTTCCGCCGCCGCGCGGTAGGCGTGCTCCAGTGTACAATTGACATCCTTCTCGTCGTAGGGGATGGTAATGACGCTGCCGCTCCCTGGCATCTTGAGGACATTGTAACCATGGTGGATTACTGCCATGAACTTGGCGACCGTCGGTACCCGAGGATTGCGTTGTATGGCAGGTGAATGTCCGCGACGTCGAAGACGATGATCTCAGTGTGGTAGTTCTTGCACTCGCCGAAGGTGACGGGAAGATGCACTTGCCCAATGGGCACGGTGGACCCCTCTGTTACTCCTGAGAAGGGCTTGGTTGGCATGAGATGTTCATACGACAACTGGAGTTTCTCTAAGGTCTCAACTGAGCGGATGTTTAGCCCTGCTCCACTATCAATGAGGGTCTTGGTGACGAGGACGTTGCTGATGGTCAGGGTGCGTGATACGTCTCCATCTACTTTTCCGAACTCTTTTGCCCTTGTTTTGGACTCTAATTTGCATGATTTGAATGGAACTAACCCGGACTGATGCTGTTTTCAGCACAATTGCCATGGTGTTGTTTTTGTGCAGAAATAAAAGTTCTCGGAATGTCCTGAAAATTTACAGAAATAAAATAAAAATATCAGCGCAAAGATCCACCGGAGGGGGCGTGCTAGTGGGCCACAAGCCCATAGGCCGCGGCCACCCCCTATGGCCATGCCATGCAGGCTTGTGGGGCCCACGTGGCACCACCGACACCAATCTCGGCTCTATATCTTCCGTCTCGCCTTGAAAAAAATCAGAGAGATGGTTTCATCGCGTTTTGCGATACGGAGGCGATGCCACATCCTCTTCTTCATCTGGAGGGCAGATCTAGAGTCCGTTTTGGGCTCCGGAGAGGGGAAATCATCGCCATCGTCATCATCAACCTTTCTCCATCGACAATTCCATGATGCTCTTCATGAGTAATCTCATCGTAGGCTTGCTGGACAGTGATGAGTTGGATGGGATCTATCATGTAGTCGAGTTAGTTCTTGACGGGGATTGATCCCTAGTATCTACTATGTTCTAGATTGATGTTGCTACTACTTGGCTATGCTTAATGCTTGCACTAGGCCCCGAGTGCCATGATATCAGATTTGAACCTATTATGTTGTCGCCAATATATGTGTGTTTTAGATCCTATCTGGCAAGTTGTAGTCACCTACTTTGTGTTATGACCCGGCAACCCTGGAGTGACAATAGCCGGAACCACTCCCAGAGATTACCATAGTATGAGGAGTTCATGTATTCACCGCGTGTTAATGCGTTGGTCCGATACTTTATTAAAAGGAGAACCTTAATATCCCATAGTTTCCATTAGGACCCCGCTGCCACGGGAGGGATGGACAATAGATGTCATGCGAGTTCTTTTCCCTAAGCATGTATGACTACATACGGAATACATGCCTACATTAGATTGACGAACGGGAGCTAGTTACTTATCTCTTGGTGTTATAGCTATTACATGATGAATCACATCCGTCATACACTCATCCATCACCGATCCACTTCCTACGAGTCTTTTACTACTGGTTCTCGCTACGTTACTTTTCCTAGGCTTGTCCCTTTCTACCAAAGGGAGTGGGCCACTTTGCCGCTGCTGTTACTTGTTACTCTGCTATGGCTGCTACTGTTGTTCCTTACTACTCCGCTGTTACTTGTTGCAAGACTTTGTTGGAGCCATAGCCGGGGAAGCATTCTTCTCAAGAATAATCCCCCGTCCACGTGCTGGCGCCATTCATACAACAGTTAGGAATAGTCTGCCGTGTCAACAGATCGTTTGCGGCAGCGTTGCTATCATACTAGCTTGCCACTGATACTTTGCTTGCAGACACTAATCTTTCAGGTGTGGTTGGATCTGAAAAATTCAGCTGCTAATACTTGAGAATATTCTTTAGCTTCCCCTTGTGAGCGAATCAATAAATTTGGGTTGAATACTCTACCCTCGAAAACTGCTGCGATCCCATACGCTTGTGGGACATCCAGGCTTTTTCTGGCGCCGTTGCCGGGGAGGCACAACTATATTCTCTGAGTCACTTGGGATTGACGTATGCTGATCAGTATGAGGAATCCGAAAGATCCAAGAACTAAAATCCTGCCTTCCACTATGAGGAGAGGTAAGGAACTACGATCTAGCTCTGCACTTGATTCACCTTCAGTTTTGAGTAAGTTTGCGACTTCGCCTCCTGCTAGAAATCTTGATATGTCGCATGTGCTTGATGATGCTACTTCTACTGTCCATGATGCTTATGATGCTGCTATGCTTGATACTATGCTTGATGATGCTATGCTTGATATTATGCATGATGATGCTATGCCTGATACTTTGCCTGATACTGCTTTGCCACTTGGTGGATTCCTTGATGCACATATTGCTAGAGTTGCTGCTAGATGTGATGATGCTTCTGAAACTGCTGATACTATTGAAGTAGAGCCTGTTATTTTTCCTGCTAGAACTAGCTCTTCTATGCGTGTTATGCCTGATACGCGCTATGTTATGGAGGGAGAGATAGCTGAGGACTTTCTTGCTTGTAAGGATAGCTATGATGTTGAGAAACTTCTGCGCAAGTGGAAAGAAAAATCTCTCAACGCTAGGATGAAATGCGACCCGAAGTTTGCCACTTCGCCTATCTTTGTGACCAATAAGGATTATGAATTCTCTGTCGACCCTGATTTAATCACTCTAGTTGAATCTGATCCTTTTCACGGTTATGAGTCTAAAACGGTTGTAGCCCATCTTACCAAACTGCACGATATAGCCACCCTATTCACTAGTGAGGAAAAGATCCGCCACTACTATATGCTTAAGTTGTTTCCTTTCTCCCTAAAGGATGATGCTAAGACCTCGTTCACTTCTCTTGCTCCTGGTTGTGTGCGTAGCCCCCAGGATATGGTCTACTACTTCTCTGAAAATATTTCCCTGCCCATAAGAAGCATGCTGCCTTGCAGAAAATATACAACTTTCCTCAAGCTGAAGAAGAGAGTCTCCCACAAGCTTGGGGGAGGCTCATCCAGCTACTGAATGCTTTGCCTGATCACCCTCTTGAGAAAAATGAAATACTTGATATCTCCCATAATGGACTTACCGATGCTTCTAAAGACCACCTAGATAGTTGTGCCGGTAGTGTTTTTAGGAAACGAACCGTAGAACAAGCTGAGATCCTATTGAATAACAACTTGTGCAATGAGAATGCTTGGAATATTCCCGAACCACCTCCTATGCCAACTCCAAAGAAAAGAGGTATTCTATTCCTCAGTCCCGGAGATATGCAAGAAGCTAAGAAATCTATGGGAGAGATAGGCACTAAATCTGAAGATGTCAAAAATCTACCACCTATCGATAACCCGATACAGGTAGTAGAAGTAAATTCTCTGCGTACTTTTGATGAGAGTGATATTCCTTTTGATAAACCTGCTAGCTTATGCATGGATGAATTTCATAACTTCGTTGTCAAACAACAAAGTTTCCATGATTATGTTAGCAGACAATTGGAAAAGAATGCTCGTATGCCTAGTCATTTAAGTGCTCGTGTGGACAGAAACGTCAATGATCTTATGCTTCTGAGTAAACATGCCTCTATGGTTACTACTCAGGTAGAACAAGTACATAAAGCTCAGAATGACTTGCTCAATGAGTTGAATGACTATTCTGTCAGAGTCGTCACTAGAGGTGATAGAATGACACAGGAACCTATGTATCGAGAGGAGTTAGCACTGATGCACCAAGTCTCCTAGAAAGAAGAAGAAAGATGATAGGAACCTGCACGCTAGCAACCCTGTTGCTGTTACACTTAGCTTCTTGCATATGTAACCAAGTCTCTGATGCTGAAACACAATCTAGTGATGAACATGAGCCTAATGACGATATCAATAGTGTTGTTCATGTTGATGCTCAACCTAGCAATGAATAGGATGTGGAGATTGAACCTGATCTTGATAACCCACAACCTAAGAATAGAAGATACGAGAAGAATGACTTTACTGCTAGGAAGCACGGTAAAGAAAGGGAGCCATGGGTTGAGAAACCCATGCCCTTTCCTCCCAAACCATCCAAGAAAAAGGATGATGAGGATTTTGAGATGATCAGACCTGTCTTTCTGTAGATGCGTTTGACGGATATGCTCAAGATGTCTCCGTATACTAAGTTCATGAAAGATATTGTGACTAATAAGAGGAGGATACCTGATCTTGAGATATCCGCCATGCTTGCCAATTACACTATCAAGGGTGGAACTCCTAAGAAACTAGGTGATCCTGGTGTGCCCACTATACCTTCCTCCATTTAAGGCAACTACGTTAGAACTGCGTTGTGCGACCTTGGAGCCCGTATTAGTGTTATGCCTCTCTGTCTCTTTATCGTAGGCTTGAACTGGATAAGTTGACACCCACTGAAATCTCTCTGCAAATGGCCGACAAATCAACTTTTTTCCCTATCGGCATTTGCGAGGATGTGGTTGTTGTGGTTGCTAACACCACTATCTTAAGAGACTTTGTTATCTTGGATATTCCCGAGGACGATGCCATGGCTGTCATCCTCGGAAGACCCTTTTTAAACACTGCAGGGGTTGTTATAGATTGCAAAAAAGGCAATGTCACTTTCCATGTCAACGGTAATGAGCATACGGTGCACTTTCCGAAGAAACTTCATCGATTCTTATCGGGAGCTTTGAATGCCCTATTCCTCGTGTGAAGATGAAGTATGATTTGCTTGTTGGGGAGATAGACATCCCCATTGAGGTGACCTAGTGACTATTCGAAAATTCTCCGTTCTATTTGCCATTCGAGGAAGTTTTGTCGAGGGGATTTGATCAACCCGTTTGACGGATTTCTTTCGATGACCATGAGATGGATGAATTGAGGAGTCACAAACCTCTGTTCCAAGCTTTCACCTTCGGTTGCTTAGAAGAAAAATGATAGATTTAGTTTAGTTTTCCCTGTTTTCTGTTTTAGCGTCCGGTGGAAAAATACCCCGAAAATAAAAGTTCTCCGTACGCTCCGAAAATCAAGTATGATTTTTTCTGGAATTTTTGAAAAATACTAGGACAAAGAGTCTGTTCGGGGGGCACACCAATGGGCCACAAGCCCTAGGGGCGCGGGCACCCCCCTGGCCACGCCACCCAGGCTTGTGGGGCCCACAGGCACCCCCTCCACTCATTCTTGCTCTCATCCGCTTCTCCTACCTCCAGAAAAAATCGTTTCGCAGCTCAAACCCGTGTTCTTGCTCCTCTTGCTGAGATTTTCGATCTCTTTGCTCAAATCACCGTTCTGCGAACTGTTTTGGGGAAATTACACCTTGGTAAGTGACTCCTCATTGGTCCAATTAGTTTTTGCTCTAGTGCCTTATTGTAGCGACCCGACTCAAGACGAGTCAAGCCTCTGTGTTTCTGTGCCATCCCTGGATCAGTATGCTGGCACACACAGTACATCAATGTATATATCAAAGTGCAATCACATGTAAAATAGCCTAAAACTGATATATACCTTAAAATCTCAGCGGAATTAGTCAAGGGAGTGGAGTCCCAATAAACACCAACGGCAAGTTGAGTGCGGACCGTAACCCTGAATCGTACTCTTACTCGTCGAGGAAATATCTGCAACATAAGACGTTGCAGCCGTGTAGGTCAGCATATTGAATATGCTGGCAAGTCACATATGAGAGGGGTGAAAAGTAATCATCTATACTATATGCATATATGGCAGGTGGGGCCATAAGTTTTTAGCGAAAAATCAAGTTTTCTCCTACATCAAGAGAGGGCTAAAATAAAAATGTTACTACAGTGTTGGTTGTTAACGAGATGGTTCCGCCAACCAGTTCTCGTACCCGAGTTGTCAATAATTACCCTCATCAAATATATATAATGGTGTTGAGAAATCCAAATAACTTCAGTTCCTTTGGCTCAAGTTGTCCATGACGGTGGACACGACTAATCGATTAGGTTTGAGTACTCTGCAGAGTTTTGCACACGTTCCCCACAAGATTTGATCGCCTCCGAGTATGTCCTCGCACTTCAGGATGATCAAAACATGATCTTTCAACGGGTCCCTCTGAATCCCTGTCGGTGCCCATCCATTCCTACCGTTCGTCTACATCTGCTAGCACCGCCTGTCTAGAGTCGCCGCGTTGTCCAACCAAGCCAGAGCCCATAATGACTTGTGGCTGTACAGGTAAGCCTTGGGTCTTGAAAATATCCGTCCGTCTCTTTGAGCCTGGGTGAAGCTTTCCGCAGGATGACATGGCCTCTCCAGCATCCCGGGCATCCACTGGGTTCTCCAGGGAGCCGATCAACTGTCCTTCACCCAATGTTGCATTGCGTCCGAGGTCTTGAAAATCTTGTCTTAGTCCGGTCTTGATTATTTAGTCAACCTCGCATCACTCGTGGTATACACTTAACCGATAACCCGTCTACTCAAGCATAGCATTAAGAAATTGTCGTCCCGGGGCCAAGTATCGGGGTTGTTGTGTTCCTACCACATGATACTACAACTTATGCTAAAGTTTCCAAGTACCTAGGCAGCATGCAAATGGGCATAGGATGGTAGAATTACGATGCATAAAAACATGGGTGATAGTATGATCAAAGTGACTTGCCTGTGATGTTGACGAAGAAGAATTTCTCGAGAAAATAACTTGATAGACTACTCGTCACTCTCCAATGAAATCTATATAGCAAACATAGCACTCACATAAGCACTCATACTAGCAATCATTCTAGCAATCAAAACAAAATAGCGAGAGCGAATAAGAACCGAAAGAAACTTCAAATAAGACTAGGGAGTCTTCTACTATGTCAAACACTAAATAGTTTTTTGTCCAACAGACAATAATAGCAAGGAACTAAGATATAAGTTTAACTAAGATAAAATAAAGTATTTTTCACAAAATTTTTGAAAATATTCCCAAACGGGATTTGAAACAACGATGAAAACAATTGCACGTTACCACGGGACTAGTATTGTTTTCATGAAAAAAAATAAAAATAAAATAAAAACTTGCTGCAAAACTACTGTTAACTAACATAAACAAAACAATAGTAATGTTTCTGAAATAATAAAGAAAATATTTTAAAACAAAAATAGAAAAGGAATTAGCCGAAATCCTAAAAGCGGTGAAACTGAAATTGTTTCACAAGAAATAATGAGTTAAAGTACTCAAACAAATCTGCAATTTTTACCACTGATACATAAGATCACTATTGATCAGTACCAAAAGGAATCAAATTAATATCTATTTTTAAACTCCTGGAATAGGCAAAACAAGGTTTAAACTAAATCTGATCTAACTTATATTTGAAAACTGCAAACATAGACAAATTATATGTTTTTAAAAACTACAGGACATTTGTGAGCTACTGGAAAAAGAATCAATGTCACTGGACTTCGGGATCAAACGTTGTGGCCAAAACAAGATTGAAACTTGCTGTTTTTGTAATTTTTGACAGAAAAACTGCAGCTACTAGTAAACTAGCAGAGGGTACACGTGGCAAGCTGCGGTTGGCTGCGGGTGCTGTTTGTTGCAGCGCTAGGAGAAAACGGCCGAAGGTTAGCAAGGTTCGCTGGTTAATACTTAAGTGACAAATAACCCATTGGTTTTTCTTATTAGACCGAAAGGGTACGGAAGATCTAATCTAGGCCCTCTATCTAATATCTAACGGCTAAGAAAAGAAAAGACATGAAATACAGAGAGCGGAGGGAGCTACCTTGCTGGCTGGGCTACTCCGGCGGGAAGGGCTGGCCGGCGAGGGAGGAGAGGGTCTCCGGGGCGGTGGGGCTTCGGGGGAGGTGGCGGCAGGGTCCTCCTCCGAGAGGGAGGCGGCGGTGGAGCGAAGGGGCTCGGGGGGGCTCCTCCAGGGCGAGTCCGAAAGTGCAGAACTTGCACCGGCGGCGGCTCGTGGCGGCGGCGGCTCGGGCGGCATCGGCGGCGACTAGGGTTGGGGAGGGGTCGGGTGAGGGAGGATATATATAGGCTAGGTAGGGGGGATAAGGAAGGAGAGGGAGGCAGTAGTGGGAAAGAAATCGCTGGTGGTGGTGCGGCTTGGTTTGGTCTGCAGAGGAAAGGAAAGAGAGGGAGCAGCAAGAAGAAGGTGACGTGGGGGAGAGAGGGGGCTCGGGAAGGGCCCGCAGGTAGAGAGAGGGAGGCGGTGGGGAGTGGCTCGGGCAGGGGGCCCACTGGCCAGCGAGAGGGGTTAGAGGGGGGTCGGTTTGTAGGGGATTTAGATCCCACGGAAGGTGGGGATTCGACCCAGGTGGCTAAGTTGCGCCCAGGGCGGCGGTGGTAAAAAAAAATAATCCTTCCTAATTCTAAGTTTTTCCCGAGACAGAAAATAAAAACTAAATAAAAGGAAATAAATCAAAATATCCATATATGGTATTATATATCAAAAAAATCAGAAAAAGAATCTCTACTCGAATAACATTTTTTTAAAGCCAAAATAAAAACTTGAAAAAAATGTTTTTCAGAAATTCCCAATTTGCTTTATTTCTTTTTGCAATTATTTTTGCAAAAGAATTTTGGGTTTTCTTTGCTCAAATATTTCAGAGATTTGCCCGTGGGTTCGAGGGTCATGTTCCTCCGCTCTAGAATGTATTTCCCGGCATTTTCTTGCACGAAGAAAACGAATGGAAATGCAAAAGAATTCAATGCAAATATCTCCGTTCAAATTCTTTATAGTTGAAGAAGTCATGTCATCTTGTCTCGTTGCTTTTAAAAGCTCGAATTTGAATTCACCGGAGACGGGGAAAGTCATTTTATTCCCTCTCATTCGAAAGTTTCAAAAAGTTTCAAATTTCACACAAGTTTGAGTCACTCAGCAAACAAACAAACAATCAATCTAATATTTATATTAACATTCCAAAATTTATAATTTTGGGATGTTACACTTATACTCCGCGTATTTTTGCTGCCTTGGTGACCATGTTCTTGAGCTCTGCATGCTGATTTTAGCTCGTCCCAAGTAGTTTTGGTGCGTAATATGGCCTCTAGGCACTTGTGGGAGTAGTGCTACAAGTTTTGTTGAGCCTTATTCACTTTTCCTTAGAATCACTAAAAAATTTAGAAATTTTCAGAGATAAGAAAAGGGAAAATATGAGGAGGTTCTTGAGAGGCTCGTCAAGCCGTCACCCCAAGGATGATGGGAGTGAGAAGAATGCCAACTATCCGGTCCCTCGAGTCGCAGAAGTTCGCGCGTGTGAATGGCCAATCGACGCGTTCTTACACGCCGCTGGAATTTATGAGGACTTTTATAACTTGGTGGAAAACGCAGGCCTTACCTCCTTCGTTGAAGATAAGTGTTCTCAATACCTCCTCCTCACTAATATCTTTGTACAAAGCTTTAACTTCTACCCGAGGAAGAATCCTCCTATGGTTGAATTTAAACTTTATGATATCCCCCGGCGCATGTCACTCCAGGATTTTTGCAATGTTTGCAAATTACCTTATGTTGGGGATATTCATGAACCTCGTCCGCGGGACGTGGAAGCTTTTATCGGTACAATTGTTGTAGGAGAGGAGAGAGGAGTGTCTTGCGCTAGAGCTACTAGCATTCTTTTTCCCGTGCTTCGGTACTTCTCACTATCTATGGGAAAATGTTTGATTGGTCGTGGGAAAGCTGGGTAACTTAGTTCCCCAGATCTTGAGGTCTTGCGCGAAGCCCTTTATAAAGATAAAACTTATAGCTTGGGTGCTATAGTAGCTCAACGGTTGAACCTAAACCGTTCTAAAGGTGTTGTCTATGGAGGTATCTATGCTACCCGTCTTGCCAGACACTTTGAGATACCCATTAGACTAGAGGAGGAAGAAGAGGTTCTTCTTCCCGAGAGATATCTAGATTACGATAGCATGGTTCACCATGACTTTCTTGATAGAGATATAGGTGGAAGGATGATTTATAACCTGGTATTTAGTCAGTGTACTTGTGAGACTATTACTTTGCCTGCTCCTTCTTCGTTCAATCTTCATGCGGGGAGGTACACTATTATGCCCTCGGACATGTATGCCTATTGGGGCTTGGCCCAACCATAGGTGCCTGTGCCGGAGCCACCAGTCGAGTACCAGAAGCCACTTTATCAGTGGGAGATGGAGCAGCTCACACAACAGTGGCATCCTCAGTCCACTCGGGAGTACCCCGGAGCTGGTTATTTCCCTCCTTGGGAGTAGACCAAGTTAGGCTAAAAGCCTAAGCTTGGGGGAGTACGTGTTCTCACCGACTTTACATTCTTGCTTATGCTTTCACTTTGTTAGCCGGTGTTCACAGTTTGCCAGTGGATCATCCATGCTAGTTTATTTTCTTTTTCTCGTTTTATTTTCGTGTGTCTGTCTAGTTTGAGAAAAACCAAAAAGATTTTCTTTTCTTCTTTTGCGTGTCGGGAGCTTTCCCATGTAAATAGTTTTCTTTTTCCTTGGGTCAAGGTAGAAGATATTGGTTACAATGTTTAGTGGCTCTTGCATGCATACCTGTTTAGCTTTCCTAGACCCATATTACTTTGTCTTCTCCTTTGTGTTTGCCTGCAGACTCCAGCGTAGTCCAATGCACGTGCACTCTTATTATTGTTCACATCGCTCGGTCGTGCAAGTGAAAGGCAATAATGACGATATATGATGAAGTGACTAAGCCTGGAAAAGCTGGTATGAACTCGATTTATTTTGTTTTTGTAAATATGACTAGCTCATCATGCCTGATTCAAGTTTGGTGTGAGAGATCATAGTTACTTATGCGATGCTTACTTAGCTAGGAGCTTATAATGGTCTGTCTTGGTTGCCAACATGAATGTTGAGATGACTATGATGTAGTATGATAGGATGGTATCCTCCTTTGAATGTTTCAAGTGGCTTGGCTTGGCGCATGTTCACGCATGTAGTTGAAACAAAATCAACATAGCCTCTATAATGTTCATGTTCATGGTGATTTATGTCCTACTCATGCTTGCACTCAATGTTAGTTAATCTTAATACATTTTGATGACTGTTGTTGTTCTCTAGTTGGTCGCTTCCCAGTATTTTGCTAGCCTTCACTTGTACTAAGCAGGAATACTGCTTGTGCATCCACCTCTATAAACCCAAAGTTGTGCCATATGAGTCCACCATACCTACCTATGTGCGGTATCTACCTGCCATTCCAAGTAAATTTGCATGTGCCACTCTCTAAACCTTCAAGAAATAATCTGTTTTGCATGCCCGAACCGCTCATGTGGTGACAAGGGGTTATTGGTATCTTCCATGCTAGGCATGTTATCCTCGATATGTGTTTATTCACTATCATTCATGAGAAAGGGGCTGGTAATTGGAATTCCCAGTTCCATGCGCAAATCGAAAAGATAATTACAGACAAAACTCCCCTAGGATTGATGTTGGTATGGACGGTACCCGAGGATTCGGCTAGCCATGGAGTGTGATTGATTGGTGGTGGGAGAGTCAAAACTTTACTTTTCTGTTTGGGAACCGCCTATAGCATGTGTCGACAATGAAAGCATGCCACCCAAAATTATTATATCTATTTTCAAAGCTTGAGCTGTGGCACCTCTGCAAATCGATGCTTCCCTCTTCGAAGGGCCTGTCTATTTATGTTCCTGTTTAGTCATCCTCCTCTTACAAAGGCACCAATTAGAGAGCACCTCTGTCATTTTTATGCTTTGTTTTTAACTGTGTTGAGTATGACTATGACTGGATCTTCATTGCCATGAATTACAATGTTTAGTCAGCCCTTGGTCTTTGATGGTGCTCTCCATTTATGTTTTGCGGTCTTCGAAAGAGCTAGCGAGATACCATCTATTCGTACTCCTTCATGTTGTTTTGATTGAAGTGTTGACGTTTGAGACTTATTAATATTTGCTCGCTAGTTGATTATGCCATTGATATAAGTTTATTGTGAGGCCTAGATGTCATTTTCTTATGTGGTTTGATTGTGATGTTGCTGAAATTCTGGTTGTGAGTTAGACATAGTTGCAACTACAAGATCAAACAGAGTTCGTCAAAGTTTTTCTTTTGTCTCTCTCAGTTTGTCAACTGAGTTGCTTGAGGACAAGCAAGGCTTTAAGCTTGGGGGAGTTGATACGTCTCCGTCGTATCTACTTTTCCGAACTCTTTTGCCCTTGTTTTGGACTCTAATTTGCATGATTTGAATGGAACTAACCCGAACTGACGCTGTTTTCAGCAGAATTGCCATGGTGTTCTTATTGTGCAGAAATAAAAGTTCTCAGAATGTCCTGAAAATTTACGGAGATTTTTTCTGGAATAAAATAAAAATACCTGCACAAAGATCCACAGGAGGGGGCGTGCCAGTGGGCCACAAGCCCACAGGCCACGACCACCCCCTATGGCCGCGCCATGCAGGCTTGTGGGGCCCACGTGGCACAACCGCCCCCAATCTCATCTCTATATCTTCCGTTTCGCTTGGAAAAAAAATCAGAGAGAAGGTTTCATCGCGTTTTGCGATACGGAGGGGCCACCACTTCCTGTTCTTCATCTGTCGCGTAGATCTGGAGTCCGTTTCGGGCTTCGGAGAGGGGAAATCGTCGCCATCATCATCATCACAATTCCATGATGCTCTTGATCGTTCGTGAGTAATCTCATCGTAGGCTTGCTGGACAGTGATGAGTTGGATGATATCTATCACGCAATCGAGTTAGTTCTTGACGGGGATTGATCCCTAATATCCACTATGTTCTAGATTGATGTTGCTACTACTTGGCTATGCTTAATGCTTGTCACTAGGACCTGAAGGCCATGATATCATATCTGAACCTATTATGTTGTCGCCAATATATGTGTGTTTTAGATCCTATCTTGCAAGTTGTAGTCACCTACTATGTGTTATGACCCGGCAACCCCGGAGTGACAATAGCCGGAACCACTCCCGGAGATGACCATAGTATGAGGAGTTCATGTATTCACCACATGTTAATTCTTTGGTCTGGTTCTTTATTAAAAGGAGAACCTTAATATCCCGTAGTTTCCATTAGGACCACGCAGCCATGGGAGGGATGGACAATAGATGTCATGCAAGTTCTTTTCCCTAAGCACGTATGACTACATACGAAATACATGCCTACATTAGATTGACGAACGGGAGCTAGTTACTTATCTCTCCGTGTTATAGCTGTTACATGATGAATCACATCCGTCATACTCATCCATCACCAATCCACTGTCTACGAGTCTTTTAATACTTGTTCTCGCTACGTTACTTTGCCTAGGCTTGTCCCTTGCTACCAAAGGGATTGGGCCACTTTGCTGCTGCTGTCACTACTGATGTTACTTGTTACTCTGCTGCTGCTGCTGCTGTTCCTTACTACTCCGCTGTTACTTGTTGCAAGACTTTGTTGGAGCCGTAGTCGGGAAGCATTGTTCTCAACAATAATCCCCTTCCATGTGCTGGCGCCATTGATACAACAGTTAGGAATAGTCTGCCGTGTCAACAAATCATTTATGGCACCGTTGCTATCATACTACCTTGCTACTGATAATTTTCTCGCAGACACTAATCTTTCAGGTGTGGTTGAATCTCACAAATTCAGCTGCTAACACTTAAGAATATTCTTTAGCTTCCCCTTGTGAGAGAATCAATAAATTTGGGTTGAATACTCTACCCTCGAAAACTGCTGCGATCCCATACGCTTGTGGGACATCAATGCACATCATTGGGAGTTTGCCGGCCATGAACGAGCACCTGAGTTGGTCGCTTGGGTCAAAGATGATGGTGGTCTGGTACTAGTTGAGGGGCGCATTGCTTTTGGCCTCGGGAGGGCGGCATTCACCTCCGGGGCAAAACTGCTTGAAGGCGTGGTTGGAGGTTGGGGTCTGGGCACCGCCCAGGATGGAGGCAACTGACCTGGCCTCCTAGAACTCGCCAGCCCCGTCATCCTGGCTGTCTTCATCCCTCCTCCTTGTTGGCTAAGGAAACAAGGGCAGTCCGGCCTCCCGAGGGCGAGCCTCACGAGGCTGACCGCGTTGTTGCCTCTCCTAAGGGTTATCATGCCAGCGGTCCTCCTGAGGCTGGCCACGCTAGGGGTCCTCCTAAGGCTATTCACGCCACCCCTGACGCGGCTCTCGGTCATCCCAGCAGTCCCCATAGCATCTTCCTCCGCGCGCGGGGCTTCTGTCGAACCGTCCAGGGCACGTGTTGAAGTGTTCGGCACGGTCTAGACGGAGTTCTTGACACTCGGAGGTATCATGGCCGCTGGTGCCATGAAAGATGCATGCCGGCCCCCCTCTGGATGGGCTCTCTCCCCCTCGGACATGCTTCGCCTCGGGCTCGGTGGCGAGCACCACCGGGGTCTTGTGCTTCACCTCCTTGGCTTTGGCTTTCTTCTCTTCTGGGTCCGCTGCTTGGGGCCCGAGGAACAAGAGGCGTCCTTCTTCAGCCTTGGAGCATTTGCTTGCCAAGTTGAACATCTCGAGTGTGGTGTTCATTTCATCGTTCATGGAGAGATCCTCCTTCATCTTGAGGTTGGTGACTCCATCGGAGAAAGCCAAGATGATGGCTTCGTCTGATGCCTTAGGGATCTTGAGGCGCATGACCGTGAAGCACTGTATGAACTTGTGCATGGTCTCTCCCTCCTGCTGCTTGACGCGCCGTAGGTCATTCACGGTGGGGACACGGTCGCGTGTGCCATGGAACTTGGCGATGAAGCGCTCGCGCAGGCCGTCCTAGGAGGTGATGGACGCCTTCGAGAGGTTGAGGAGCCAAGAGAGTGCGCTACCCTTGAGTGCCAAGGGGAACCAACACGCCATGATTTTGTCGTCTCCTCCCGTCACCCTGATTCTCAGTGTGTAGAGTTGCAGGAACTTAGCCGGGTCTTGGTTGCCGTCGTAATGCGGGGGCATGTCGGGCTTGAACTTGCAGGGCCACGCAGCGGGGTAGAGCTCGAGGGCAATATCGAGGCACCCCACCGGTCCAACTGGTACGGTACGCGTGGGGGCCGCCGGGTCTTGTTTCTCCACGGGGTCTGCTTCGAGTGGGGCGCGCTCACGACACGGAATTTAAAGCGCCGGGGCACGCATAAATTGGCGCGGGGACGAGGGATCATCTGGCAGCTTGTTCATCTCCGGGTCTCGCCCTGGGTTCACGAGGCCAGGTGCGGGGTCGCGCTTCCTGCCTGGGCTCGGGGTCCATGACACGTCGCGGGGTTGGGGGTGGCACGTCTTGTTCCCCGTTGTTCGCCGGGGACGGCTAGGGACGGGGTGAGCAGGAGAGCACCGCAGAGTCACCGGCGGCGGCGATGAGCTCTTCGAGCGCTTGAGCCAGTCGTCGTGGCGGTCAGGTGCAGGCTGGTAACGCAGCAGCTCGGTGGCCATGCCAAGCACGCGCCAGCCGTGGTGCATCTCTGGCCGGGCACGCAATGCCGATCCCGAAATCCTGGCAGTGACGGAGTGGCGGTGCGACCGTCGACCTGCTCGGTCACCAGCTGGGAGGAACCTTGTTGCTCTTGAACTTCGGGGCCGGTGGCAGCTGATAACGCACAAGTATAGGGGATCGCAACAGTTTTCGTGGGTAGAGTATTCAACCCAAATTTGTTGATTCCACACAACGGGAAGCAAAAGAATATTCTCGAGTATTAGCAGTTGAGTTGTCAATTCAACCACACCTGAAAGACTTATTATATGCAGCAAAGTTTTAGTAGCAAAGTAGTGTGATAGCAATGGTAGCAATGGTAACAGTAGCAGTAGTGACACCAGTAGCGGTAACAGTAGCACCAGTGACACCAGTAGCGGTAATAGTAGCAAGGACCAGTAGAAAAAGACTCGTAGGCATTGGATCGGTGATGGATAATTATGCCGGATGACATTCATCATGCAACAGTTATAACATGGGGAAATATGTAACTAGCTCCCCTTCATCAATGTAATGTAGGCATGCATTCCATATATAGTCATACGTGCTTATGGTAAAGAACTTGCATGACATCTATTGTCCATCCCCCCCGTGGCAGCGGGGTCCTAATGGAAACTACGGGATATTAAGGTTCGACTTTTAATAGAGAACCGGAACAAAGCATTAGCACTTAGTGAATACATGAACTCCTCATAGTATGGTCATCTCCGGGAGTGGTTCCGGCTATTGTCACTCCGGGGTTGCCGGGTCATAACACATAGTAAGTGACTACAACTTGCAAGATAGGATCAAGAACACACATATATTGATGAGAACATAATTGGTTCAGATCTGAAATCATGTGACTCGGGCCCTAGTGACAAGCATTAAGCATGGCAAAGTAGTAGCAACATCAATCTCAGAACATAGTGGATACTAGGGATCAATCCCCATCAAAACTAACTCAATTAGATGATAGATATCATCCAACCCATCACCGTCTAGCAAGCCTACGATGAGATTACTCATGAACTGTGGAGAGCATCATGGAATTGGCGATGAAGGAAGGTTGGTGATGACGACAGTGACGATCTCCCCTCTCCGGAGCCAAGAACGGACTCCAGATCTACCATCCAGGTGGTGGCGGTGCCTCCGTATCGTAAAACGCAACGAACAGTTCTTCTTGATTTTTTTCTGGGTAAAAGGGACTAAATAGAGCCGGAGTTGGAGGCGGCGGAGCCCCCAGGGCCCAGAAGCCTGCTAGGTGCGGCTAGGGGGGGCGGCTCCTGGGCTTGTGGGCTCCTCGCTCCACATCTCCGGTTGATTCTTGCGCCAATATTTTTTATATATTCACAAAAAATCCTCGTAAATTTCTAGGTCCTTCAGAGAACTTTTATTTCTGCGCAAAATCAACACCATGGCAATTCTGCTGAAAACAACGTTAGTCCGGGTTAGTTCCATGCAAATTAGAGTCCAAAACAAGGGCAAACGAGTTTGGAAAAGTAGATGTGATTAAGACGTATCAACTCCCCCAAGCTTAAAGCCTTGCTTGTCCTCAAGCAATTCAGTTGACAAACTGAAAGAGACAACAGAAAAACTTTTACGAACCCTATTTGATCTTGTTGTTGTAATTATGTCTAACTCATATTCAGATTTTCAGCAAGATCATAAGCTAACCACATAAGCAATGACATATAGGTCTCATGGTCAACCCATATCAATGGCAAAATCAACTAGCGAGCAATAATGATAAATTCAAATGTCAACACTTCAATCAAAACAATCCTGAAGCAATATGAACATATGGTATCTCGCTAAGTCATTCTGAGACCGCAAAACATAAATGCACAGCACCTTCAAAGACCAAGGGCTGACTGAACATTGTAATTCATGGCAAAGAAGATCCAGTCACAGTCATACTCAATATCAATTAATAGCAAAGCATAAAATGACGGAGGTTCTCTCTAATTGGTGCTTTTATAAGGAGAGGGTGACTCGACAGAAATATAAATAGATATGCCCTTCGCAGATGGAAGCATTGATTTGCAGAGGTGCGAGAGCTCAACCTTTTAAAACAGAGATAAATAATTTTGGCTGGCATGCTTTCATTGTCAACGTGATGACCAAGAGTTTTCACCATCTTCCATGCTACACATACTATAGGCGGTTCCCAGACAGAAAAGTAAAGTTTTGACTCCCCCACCACCGATCAATCACACTCCACGGCTAGCCGAATGCTTGGGTGCCGTCCATACCAACAACAATCGAGGGGGAGTTTTGTTTGCAATTATCTTTTCCATTTGAGCATGGAACTGGGCATTCCAATTACCGGCCCCTTTCTCGTGAGTGATAGTGAATAAACACATATCAAGGATAACACGCCTAGAATGGAAGATACCGATCGCCCCTTGTCACCACATGAGCGGTTCAGTCATGCAAAACAGATTATTACTTGAAGGTTTAGAGAGTGGCACATGCAAATTTACTTGCAACGACAGGTAGATACCGCATATAGGTAGGTATGGTGGACTCATATGGAACAACTTTGGGTTTATCGAAGTGGATGCACAAGCAGTATTCCTGCTTACTACAACTGAAGGCTAACAAAAGACTGGGAAGTGACTAACTAGAGAGCGACAACAGTTATCAATATGCATTGAAATTAACCAACATTGAGTGCAAGCATGAGTAGGTCATAAATCACCATAAACATGAATATCATAGAGGCTATGTTGATTTTGTTTAGACTACATGCGTAAACACGCGCCAAGTCAAGCCACTTGAATCATTCAAAGGAGGATACCATCCTATCATACTACATCATAATCATCTTGAAATTCATGTTGGCTTCCAAGACAAACCATTATAAGCTCCTAGCTAATTAAGCATGGCATCAGAAACTATGATCTCTAAGTTTTCATTGCAAACATGTTTCTCTCATAACAACGCCGAATTAGGAACGATGAGCTAGTCATATTTACAAAACAAAAAAAAATAGATCTAGTTCATACCAGCTTTTCCAGGCTCAGTCACTTCATCATATATTGTCATTATTGCCTTTCACTTGTACGACCGAATGATGTGAACAATAATAAGAGTGTTCGTGCATTGGACTACGATGGAATCTACAAGCAAACACAAAGGGGAAGACAAAGTAATATGGCTCTTTGACAGATAAACCGATATGCATGCGAGAGCCACTAAAGATTGTAACCATGGTCTTCTACCTTCACCCAAAGAAAAAGAAAACTATTTACACGAGAAAGCTCTCAACAAGAAAAAGAAGAACGGGAAATCTTTTGGGGTTTTTTCAATCTAAACAAACGCACGAGAAGAAAGCGAGAAAAAGAAATAAACTAGTATGGATGATACAGTGGCAAGGTGTGAACACTGACTAACAAAGTGAAAGCGTGAGCATGAATATAAAGTCGGTGAGCAACACGTACTCCCCCAAGCTTAGGCTTTTGGCCTAAGTTGGTCTACTCCAATGGCTGGTCCGGGTAATATCCAAAATCATAATGGGGGTTGTACGGGAGCACGACAGCTACCGCCTGAATAGATGCCTCACGGAGGGGAGCAACCTTAGCCTCCCTCTCATACTCCTTTGCCTCTCCTCTGATTTTGTAATATCTCCGTTTTACCTAAAAGTCAAAGAAGGCAGGAGCAAGAAGGGTAATATGGAAAACACGTTGTCGGTTAAATACTAATCGTTATAGGAGGGATTCATTATCCCTCTCAAGGAACTGATAACGTGTCATCGCAGCATGATCAAGGAAAGCTGTATTGAGCGGGGGATCTCCTTCGCAGATGGGTACTCCAAGAAAATTTGATATGCGAGTGGCATAGATCCCACCAAAGAAATCCCCTTCATTAGCATTATTATTTAGCCTCCTCGCGATTATAGCTCCCAAGTTGAAACTTCTATCACCCGTTACCTCTCTTAAAAATACTAAGGTCAGGTGCGCAGAGGTGACAATGCTCAATCTTGTCATTAATGCATCTACGTACGAAGAGGGCAAAGTAATGCAAGGCAGGAAAATGAATGCTCCCCATGGTAGCCTGTGTAATATCTATAGTTTCTCTGATAGTTATCCTAGAGATATATTCTCTAACCGAAGACTTAGCAGGATCATTGAGACTACCCCAATCAGGTATCTTCCAAATTCTATTGAAATCCTCTAAATCCATGGTATACGATTTGTCATACAGATCAAACAGTATGGATGTGTCACGGCCAACTGAAAATTTGAATCTACGAACAAAAGAGGATGTGAGAGAAGTATACTATTCACATTAATTGGAGATGAATTCTTCAAGTCCGGCATTGTGAACAAGTGGATGAAACTCGTCTTTGAAACCTGCGTCAATCATGAATTCAAGAGAAGGCCATTCACATGGTTGTACCTGTGCGTTCCTCGGTTGGTAAGGATCGGGCTCCCGAATCGCGAGACGGGGACCCCTCTTGCTTGAAGAACCACCATGATAGTTTTTCCTGAACATCTTCCTTTTTCTGACATTTTTATCGACTCAATAGGAAAAGTGAACAAGGCTCAACAACACTCATAGCAACTACTCCTTCAAGTGCCTAGATGCCATATCATGCGTAAAAAATACTTGGGACCAACTAAATTAGCATGCAAAGCTCAAGAACAGGGTCACCAAGGCAGCAAAAATACGCAACGAACAAGGCACTAGAGAAAAAACTAATTGGACCAATGGAGGAGTCACATACCAAGGAACAATTTCCCCAAAACAGTTTGGTGAATGGGGCTTTGCACAAGGAGATCTAAAATCACAGCAAGAAGAGCAAGAACACGGGTTTGAGATGTGGAATGATTTTTCCAGAGGTAGGAGAAGGAGATGGGAGCTGGAATAAGTGGACGGGGGACACGTGGGGCCCACAAGCCTGGTAGGCGCGGCAAGGGGGGTGCCCGCACCTCCTAGGCTTGTGGCCCACTGGTGCATCCCCCTGACTAGCTCTTTGTCTCAGATTTTTTCAAAAATTCCAGAAAAAATCATACTTGATTTTCACGACATTTGAAGAACTATTATTTTTGGGACACTTTTCTAAAGGACGCAAAAAGCCCAAAACTGGAAAAACTAAAGCTAAATTTATCACTTTTCATCTAAGCAACCGAAGGTAAAGTTTTGGAACAGAGGGTTGTGACTCCTAGATTCATCCATCTCAGGGTCATCAAAAGAAATCTATCAATGAGGTTGATCAAGTCTCCTCAACAAAAAAATTTGAAACGCATAAAACTGGATGATTTTTGAATAGTCACTAGGTTACCTCAATGGGCATGTGCATATCCCCAACAAGAAAATCATACTTCATCTTAACAGTAGGTATAGGGCATTCAAAGCTCCCAATAAGAATCGATGAAGTTTTTTCAATAGCATTTATGCAATGTACTCGATATTGTTTCTTGGGAAAGTGCATCGTATGCTCATTACCATTGACATGGAAAGTGACATTGCCTTTGTTGCAATCAATAACAGCCCCTGGAGTGTTTAAAAATGGTCTTCCAAGGATGACCGCCATGGCATCATCCTCGGGAATATCCAGAATAACAAAGTCTGTTAAGATAGTGACGTTAGCAACCACAACACGCACATCCTCGCAAATGCCGATAGGAAAAGCAGTTGATTTGTCGGCCATTTGCAAAGACATTTCAGTAGGTGTCAACTTATCCAATTCAAGTCTACGATAAAGAGAGAGAGGGATAACACTAACATTGGCTCCAAGATTGCATAAAGCAGTTCTAACATAGTTTCCTTTAATGGACCAAGCTATAGTGGGCACTCCGGGATCACCTAGTTTCTTAGGAGTTCCACCCTTGAAGGTGCAATTAGCGAGCATGGTGGAAATCTTAACCTCAGGTATCCTCCTCTTATTAGTCACAATATCCTTCATGTACTTAGCATAAGGAGACATTTTGAGCATATCTGTCAAACGCATTTGTAGAAAGACAGGTCTAATCATTTCAACAAATCTCTCATCATCCTTTTTCTTGGATGGTTTGGGAGGAAAGGGCGTGGGTTTCTGAACCCATGGTTCCCTTTCTTTACAATGCTTCCTAACAATGAAGTCGTTCTTATCATATCACTTGTTCTTAGGTTGTGGGTTATCAAGATCAACAGGTTCAATCTCCACATCCTTATCATTGCTAGGTTGAGCATCATCATGAGCACCACTATCGATATTATCACTAGGCTCATGTTCATCACCAGATTGTGTTTCGGCATCAGAAACAGAGATATCATTTGGATTCTCGGGTGTAACAGCATCAGGGTTGCTAGCATGCAAGTTCGTATCATCTTTATTTTTCTTCCTAGGATGACTAGGTGCCTCGGTGCTAACTCCTTGAGAATCTTGTTCAGTTCTCTTAGGATGACCCTCAGGATACAAAGGTTCCTGAGTCATTCTATCACCTCTAGTGATAACTCTAACAGACTTGTCATTCAGCTCATTGAGCAAGTCATTTTGAGCTTTAAGTACTTGTTCTACCTGAGTAGTGACCATAGAGGCATGTTTACTCAAGACCTTAAGATCATTGACATTTCTATGCAGACAAGCTCTTAAATGACTAAGCATACGAGCATTCTGTTCCAATTGTGTGCTAACATAATCATTGAAACTTTGTTGTTTGGCAACAAAGTTATCAAATTCATCTAAGCATAAGCTAGCAGGTTTATCAAAAGGAATATCACTCTCATTGAATCTATGAAGAGAATTTACCTCTACTACCTGTGTCGGGTTATCAAGACCATGGACCTCTTTGATAGGTGGTAGATTCTTCACATATTCAGATTTAATGCCTTTCTCTTGCATAGATTTCTTGGCTTCTTGCATATCTTCACGACTGAGGAGTAGGATACCTATTTTCTTCGGAGTTGGCTTCGGAGGTGGTTTAGGAATAGTCCAAGCATTCTCATTGCACAAGATATTATTCAATAGAATCTCAGCTTGTTCCACAGTTCGTTCCGTGAAAACACAACCAGCACAACAATCTAGGTAGTCCCTAGAAGCATCGGTTAGTCTATTATAGAAGATATCAAGTATTTCATTTTTCTCAAGAGGGTGATCAGGAAAAGCATTCAGTAGCTGGACGAGCCTCCCCCAAGCTTGTGGGAGACTCTCTTCTCCAACTTGCACAAAGTTATATGTATCCTGCAAGGCAGCTTGTTTCTTATGGGCAGGAAAATATTTCTCAGAGAAGTAGTAGATCATATCCTGGGGACTACGCACACAACGAGGAGCAAGGGAAGTGAACCAAGTCTTATCATCACCCTTTAGTGAGAAAGGAAACAGCTTAAGGATATAGTAGTGGCGGATCTTTTCCTCACTCGTGAATAGGGTGGCTATATCGTGCAACTTAGTAAGATGTGCTACAACCGATTCAGACTCATAAGCATGAAAAGGATCAGATTCGACCAAAGTGATTAACTCAGGGTCGACAGAGAATTCATAATCCTTATCGGTCACAAAGATAGCGAAGTAGCAAACTTCGGGTCGTATTTCATCCTAGCGTTCAGAGATTTTTCTTTCCACTTGCGCAGCAATTTCTCAAGATTGTAGCAATCCTTACAAGAAAGAAAGTCCTCAGCTACCTCTCCCTCCATATCTTAACCCTTAGGTATATCAGGCAATTCATATCTAGGAGAGCTAGTTCTCACAAGTTAAATAGCAGGTTCTATTTCAATAATCTCAGCAGTTTCAGAAGTATCATCACATTCGGCAACAACTCTAGCAATTTGTGCATCTAGGAATGCACCTAGTGGAAAAGTAGTATTAAGCAAAGCATCATCACAAGAATCATGGATAGCAGAAGTAGCATCATCAAGCACAGGCGACATATCAGAATTTCTAGTAGGTGGTGGTGTCGCAAACTTACTCAAAACTGAAGGTGAATCAAGTGCAGAGCTAGATGGCAGTTCCTTACCTGTCCTCGTAGTTGAGGGCAAGACTTTAGTATTTGGATCTCTCGGATTCGTCATAGTGATCAACAGGCGTAATCCCAAGTGACTCATAGAGTAGAGCTATGCCTCCCCGGCAACGGCGCCAGAAAATAGTCTTGATAACCCACAAGTATATGGGATCGCAACATTTTTCCAGGGTAGAGTATTAAAACCAAATTTGTTGATTCGACACAAGGGGAAGCAAAAGAATATTCTCGAGTATTAGCAGTTGAGTTGTCAATTCAACCACAGCTGAAAGCCTTAGTATCTGCAGCAAAGTTTCAGTAGCAAAGTAGTGTGATAGCAATGGTAGCAACGGTAATAGTAGCAGTAGTGACAACAATAGTGGTAACAGTAGCAGCAGTGACAGCAGTAGTGGTAAAAGTAGCAAGGACCAGTAGTAGAAGACACGTAGGCATTGGATCGGTGATGGATAATTATGTCGGATGACATTCATCATGCAACAGTTATAACATGGGGAGATAGGTAACTAGCTCCAGTTCGTCAATGTAGTGTAGGCATGCATTCCGTATATAGTCAAACGTGCTTATGGAAAAGAACTTGCATGACATCTATTGTCCATCCCTCCCGTGGCAGCGGGGTCCTAATGGAAACTACGGGATATTAAGGTTCGACTTTTAATAGAGAACCGGAACAAAGCATTAGCACTTAGTGAATACATGAACTCCTCATAGTATGGTCATCTCCGGGAGTGGATCCGGCTATTGTCACTCCGGGGTTGCCGGGTCGTAACACATAGTAGGTGACTACAACTTGCAAGATAGGATCAAGAACACACATATATTGATGAGAACATAATAGGTTAAGATCTGAAATCATGGCACTCGGGCCCTAGTGACAAGCATTAAGCATGGCAAAGTGGTAGCAACATCAATCTCAGAACATAGTGGATACTATGGATCAATCCCCATCAAAACTAAGTCAATTACATGATAGATGTCATCCAATCCATCACCTTCTAGCAAGCCTACGATGATATTAATCACGAACGGTGAAGAGATACATGGAATTGGCGATGAAGAAGGTTGGTGATGACGACGGTGACGATCTCCCCTCTCCGGAGCCCAGAACGGACTCCAGGTCTGCCCTCTAATAGGTTAGAAGAACAGGTTGTGGCGGTACCTCCGTATCATAAAACGCGATGAACTCTTCTTATTTCTTTATTTCTAGGCGAAAGGGACTAAATAGAGCTAGAGTTGGAGGCGGCGGAGCCCCGAGGGCCCCACAAGCCTGCTAGGCACGGAGAGGGGGGGGGGTCGCTCCTCCTGGGCTTGTGGGCTCCTCGCTCCACGTCTCCGGTTGATTCTTGTGCCAGTATTTTTATATATTCCACAAAAAATCCACATAAATTTCCAGGTCATTTCAAGAACTTTTATTTCTGCTAAAAAACAACACCATGGCAATTCTGTTGAAAACAGCGTTAGTCCGAGTTAGTTCCATTCAAATCATGCAAATTAGACTCCAAAACAAGGGCAAAAGAGTTTGGAAAAGTAGATACGATGGAGACGTATCAGTAGCGTTCACCATGGGTGACGACGACAGGCGCGCGCCGGGGGCACCGACGGGCATGGTTTGGGCGAGGCGGGTGGCGCGAAGGTGTGCACGAATCCGGCGAGCGTCAGCTATCGGAGCGGTGAAGCTTGGTGAAGACGGAGCTTGGAGTAAACCTCGACACGCCACTACCTAGCGCGCCAAATGTTGGATTTCGGGCTCCGCACTACCCTAAGGATTCGAACATTGGGGCGTGTACAAATAACTCTCCCTGCTTAGCCTCGCCTAGCCCACTACTCGATGGAAACAACGAAGGACACACTCGATGGCGAGGGTAGCACAGAACACATCAATTTACCCAGGTTCGGTCCGCTGCGAAGCATAAAACCTTACTCCTGCTTTTGGTGGATTGCCTCTCGTGGAGGTGGTGGATGAACTGGTACAGTGCTCTAGAGCCTCCGGAGGCCAAGTGGCTAGGTGTATTGCCCTACTGTTCGAATGAACTCTCGCCTACCAAGTGTTCTACCCTCTCTATTTATAGCGGAGGCCCGGGCCCTCTTCCCTCGTTGCTTTGGCGGGAAGGGAACCCATAGCGGCCAATTTTGAAGGGGAACAGGAGAACATGCTCCCCTGCCCAAAGGTGGTCATCGCCTACAAAGTAAGTGTCCGCGCTACACGGACGGTCTTGAGGATGACGTTTGCCCTACTGGCGGGCGGCGGCAGCTTCGTTGCAATAGAAGGGAAACCTTTGGAAGAAGCCTTTGGAACCCTTGTATGCTCCCACCTCCTTTGCACCAAATGGGAAACTTCCCCGCCCTATCATCTGCTGCTCGCCTGCCCATTCCTGGCATCACCCTTGACTCCTGAGGCCTGGCCTTGTCTCTGAATATCCGTCGATCTAGCAGGCTCCTGAGGAGGCCCCTGTGGGTCTTGACGCTGCTCCTCCTCGTGAGGCTTGGCCCCTCACGAGGGCCTTACCCTGAACGGTGTCGGGCCCATTGGTTTGTCCCGGTGAGGTGGGCCCGCCCTAGGCCACAGGCACGCAGGTCTGGGTACCCCATTCCCAGAACGCCGACAACGCCACACAACCTCCCTCGGCGCGGGAATGCCACCGTCCATGTTGATCTTTGACACGTTGTTGGGTTCTTCCTCCCGTACTATGAGTATCACTGCCACACTCCAAAGCAGCAGCCGTCGCCACCATCCGGCCGGGATCCCCCCTTTTATTCGGCACCGCTGCAACTCGTTCACTCAAGCAGCGCCAACCCATCCCCCCTTCATCTTCGTCGAGAACCATCCCATCGCCAGTGTCTCTACCCCAACCACTTCATCATGTGAGATCGCCCCCCCCCGGTCGATTTGCATCGCAACCATTGTCGAGTCCTTCTGTGCTAGCCTCCTCGACATAGCATAGCATTTTGTGCAGGTTCCCGTCTATGCATGCCCGCTGTTGGCAACTCTAACGCGTGCCTTCGTCCCCGGTGTGTTCCTAGGTCTAGCAAACCTAAAGTGAAGAATCGTCAGCATCTCCTTCGTCTATCTACCACGACTAGGAAAAAGCTTATGCATAGAACGTTTGCAGTAGCGCGGGGAAAGTGGACAAAGCTACTGCTATTTAGTAGTAGAATGTTATAACAACATGCACAACAAGAAGGAGTATATTAGTAGCGCGTGACTCCCAATCCGCACTATTGCTAAGTGGCCTCGTGGTCACCCACCGTGGCTGCCCATAGTAGTAGTGGGGAGAGGAAACCCGCGCTACTACTAGTCGCTTAGAAGTAGCGCCTTTTGTCATGCCGCTCTACTGTTAAGTTTATCCACTTATTATAATCTTCCCCACGCACCGCACTCTCCTCACTATGTCAGATCCCCTCTATGTCAGATCATAGACAAGTTTAGTGTTCCTACTAGGTGTGGTAGCCCTCCCATGAACAGTCTTCGAACAAACCTCATGGCTACATCCACCAACCATTATCTCGATGATAATATTTCTTGTGTTCCCCGGATGCAAATAGGTTATGCAATAAGAAACATCGCTATATGCATATCTTGCAAAACAAATCATGTGACTGATTTCTCACGAAGTCTCTATCAACTTTTACGTTCTAGAAATATGTTATTGGAATTGGTACGTGACGGCTTCGAAATTTGGAAGAATCACGGGAAGTATCTTCCTGAATTATTCATGTTCAATGCGTCATATTATACTCTTTTTTCCTTCATGAGTTTACTATAGATGTTCTAATAAAGGTTTTTAATGAGGTAATATCAACATAAGATCATATGTCATAGTTTCTGTTTTCCCCAAGGATTTTAAGAAAGTATATACGACATATTTATTGTACTCTAAACTCGATGAGTCTCCTTGTATTGAGTTAAAAGAGACAATAACCATTATATGTTGCATCATTTTCTCCTTATTTTCCACTGGCTTTACAGAAGTTTTAGCAACATATCAAACACATATATCCTCATTTTCCCATAGGGTTTTGGAGGTGTTTTCAAGATGACAAGGCTTACACTAACAAGCATGGATTAGAGGGAGTGTTAGGATTTCATTAATCCTATCACCACAAGAATCAGACTCTTTGCCGTCTGCTATAACATACGGCAAAGATGTGTTCCACGGACGGCAATGTCCTTTGCCGTCTGTCTACTGTCGGCGATGTTTCTGCATCCGCTTTCAACGGCACAGTACCTTCTTTGTCGTCTGCCTCTAGGAACCGGACGGCAATGTCCTTTGCCGACAACCATATGCCCAAGCTCCCGGCAAATGACCTTTAGACGGCAGCCGAAGGCAACTACTCCGTTAGGTGACTAACGGAGCACTTTGTCGTCCGCCTTCTTTCGCATCCTTTGTCGTCTGCCTCCTGTCCTCTTTGTTGTCTGCCTCGCAAGCCCTTTGCCGTCTGTCATGTGCCTCCTGCCGGCTGCCTCCTGCATCTTTGCCGTCTGCCTCCTGCTTATTTGCCGTCTGCTGGCTTTGGTGGCGGACGGCAAAATGACTAAATGGGCTAGCTGCTGATGCCCCAGGTTGCACAGGTGGCTGCCACGTGGCCTCTTTGCCGTCTGCTCCCTGATGGCAAAGGCCTTTGCCATCAGCTGGCAGACGGGAAAGAGCCCATATAGTCCCTATTTTATTTGTTTTATTTTAATTCACAACACATATATGATATATTTTTCACATCACACATATATATATAGTTCACAACACATATTTGATATACATATAAAGTTCATCAATGAACATACCATATATCAAAAGAACCAACATACAAAGTTTTACATTGTTCATCCATAGATACATATACATATAGTTCGACATTGTTCATCAACTCAAATAAAAACTAGAACTAAAGCACTCCATGAATTCCAGCTTCCATGCATGTAGTACATCCAATCTGCAAAAATGTGAATAAGAAAGTCAGAACAAGAACAACAACATATGATGTTTTTGAGCTAATTATGTCATTTTAGAGGCAAACAAGCTAACTATATAATATTCATGAGCTAACCAAGGTTCTTATGCCATTTTGAGCTTATTATGTCATTTTGGAGCTAAATGGGCTAATTATGTCATTGTTGGGGAAAATAAGGTAAGGAGATTATGAAAGAGGGAAGAAAGAGGAGGAGGAAGAGAATAAGAAGAAATCAAGTATAACGAGAAGAAGGAGGAGAAGGAGGAGGAGGAGGAGAAGGAGGACAAGAAGCAGAAGGTCTTCTCCTCCTTCTCCTTCTTCTCCTCCTCCTCTCCTCCTCCTCCTCTCCTCCTCCTCCTCCTCCTCCTCCTCCTTCTCCTTCTCTTCTTCTTCTCTTCTTCTTCTTCCTTCTTTTCATTTTTCCTATTTCTTCTCCTCTTCTCCTCTTCTTGGAGATAAATTATCTAATTTTGTCTTTTTGGAGGTAAATGGGCTAATTATGTCATTTTGGAGCTAAACAGGCTAAGTATATAATATTCATGAGCTAACCAAGGTTCTTATGCCATTTTGAGCTTATTATGTCAATTTGGAGCTAAATGGGCTAATTATGTCATTGTTGGGGAAAATGGGGTAAGGAGAATATGAAAGAGGAGACGAAAGAGGAGGAGGAGGAGAAGAAGAAGAAATCAAGAAGAACGAGAAGAAGAAGGAGAAGGAGGAGGAGGAGGAGAACAAGGAGAAGGTCTTCTCCTCCTTCTCCTTCTCTTCTTCTTCTTCTCTTCTTCTTCTTCTTCCTTCTTTTCATTTTTCCTATTTCTTCTCCTCTTCTCCTAATCTTGGAGCTAAATTTTCTAATTATGTCTTTTCGGGGCTAAATGGGCTAATTATGTCATTTTTGAGCTAAATGAGCTAAGTATATAATATCCATGACCTAACCAAGGTTCTTATGCCATTTTGAGCTTATTATGTCATTTTGGAGCTAAATGGGCTAATTATGTCATTGTTGGGGAAAATAAGGTAAGGAAAATATTAAAGAGGAGAATAAAGAGGAGGAGGAGGAGAAGAAAAAGGAAAAGAAGAAGGAGAAGTAGGAGGAGGAGAAGGAGGATAAGAAGTAGAAGGTCTTATCCTCCTTCCCCTTCTTCTCCTCCTCCTCCCCTCCTCGTTCTCCTTCTTCTCCTCCTCCTCCTCCTCCTTCTCCGTCTCTTCTGCTTCTTCTTACTTCTTTTCATTTTTCCTATTTCTTCTCCTATTCTCCTCTTCTTGGAGCTAAATTATCTAATTATGTCTTTTTGGGGCTAATGGGCTAATTATGTCTGGGGCTAAGTTAGCTAAGTTGTGAGATAACCAAGGTTCTTAAGATGTTTTTACCTAACTAAGCTAAACTAGCTAATTATGTCAAAAATGAACTAGAGAAAACTTACCACAGTGGTCATCAAGGAGGAGAAACACCAGGGTTGCTCGCGTCAGCTTCGTTTGGAGACGGTTGCCCTAGAGAAGGGTCGTGCGATGCTGCTCGGGAGTTATTCTGCAAAAAAGATATTTTTCAATATCTCAGTTAGCATGATGACACACAATTGTTAAAACTAGTTTATAATGACCATTAAAACGACACTCACCATGCCAATCACACATAAGACGGGCATCGGCGGAGGGGCTTGATTACTCTTGTCGTACATGGACTGCACATTCGGTTTTGAAGAGTCAGTCGTATTAGTTAGTAATGAAACAGATGTTACACACATGATTTGACTAATGTGATAAAGAAACTTACCACAATAAGCTCGTACATGGCCAGGTGAGCCGCCTCATTCCGGGGCCCCTCCTCCTCAATCAACCGAGCTATGGTCTGGTCCATCTCCTCAAGAGCAGCCTGGCTTACCGCTCTCTCTTTCTCAAGAGCAGCCTCGGTTGCCGCTCTCTCTTTCTCAAGAGCAGCCTCGTTTGCCGCTCTCTCTTTCTGAAGAGCAAGATGCAACACCATTCCTCATTACCATAGTAATGATCGATGGCCACACACACAATGAAATGGATGAAAGTTTTCTGAGTCCGTACAACTAACCTCGATGGCAAGATCCACTAGCCATGGATGAGGCCTTATCTTAGGACAGGAGCTCGACTGGCGCACCTTGATCTCTGGGAGAGTGAGTGGACAACGTATTATCCCATCTCCAATGGCTATCGAGCCATGGGGCCTCCCGTCACCAGATATCATCACCAGCTCTGGATCCAAAGGTTCCTGGCTCAGGTTAAAGTCCTCCCCTTTCCAAGCCTTCCCCGTGTCCCTGTATTTCATGAGCTTGTGGTGGGATAAGATGTTGGTTAAGTTATTTTGATCATCCAGGTCAGAATCAAATAATGCCTTCGCCTTCTTGTACGAGGCGGTATGGGCCATGCCATAAAGGTCATACAACTCTGGCATCTCCATCTTACTGTGATGCGCCTAAAATAGAGGAACAAAGTATTAGTAAGGGGCTCAAGCTATCATGAAGAATGAATTGCATGAATCATGAAGCAAACCACATACCCAGTTTCGTCCGAACTGAAGTAAGTTGGCCCTTCCTTGATGGTGTGGCACACCAACCATTTGGCTACGCCGATCCTTCGCATTGTCGTGGATGGCTCTCCAGTTGCCTATGCACCACTCATCCACCAACGCCTCCCAACAATCCATCTTATCCGCACACCATCTCAGGGCCACCTATAAGTTATTCGAAAGAATTTTGAGCACTACGCCTATGAATCAAATCAAGAAAACTACGTACAAGTCCTTAAGAATAGGTAATTACCTTCATGTACTGCTCCTTCTTCAGATATTTTCCGCGGCACTCCTTCTTCTGCTTCTTAATACCACGCGTAAGTTCTATAATAACTACCTACACTCAGCCTCGAGAACCTTGGCCTCCTCCTCCCCATATACCTCCTCACACCTATAGAAGGTCTGCAATCAAACGAGACAACCGATTAGTACAATAATTAGCTATATTGTTAATTTTAGATTGTGTAAAAGGATAATTTACCCTAAAGTTGTTGATCACCACCTCGGCCCTCGTCTAGCACAAGACACCATCTAAAATCTCCTCCGGCGGGGCCTGTGTAGCCTGGTAGTGCTCCTAGGTAAATCCTAGTGTAGGAACGTGACCCTCACTAGGCAACGTGACAAACCTCGGAAAATTTGTCCGGCAAAGCACATCAAGGACGCAGTTCGGCTTGGGGACTCCACAAGGGTGTTTCCATCCCCTGCAGTATGATAAGGTCAACACATTAGATATTTGAAGAAACTTGAAGGCATAAGATAAAAAAAGAGTAAATGTACTTACCTATACCCTCCAGGCTTAATCCCCGGCGCGACCGGGAAACATGTACTACCATGCTTGTACACTTTGGCCCCGTCCACCTCCACATAGCCCTCACTATCTATAGACTCATCCCCGCCATCAACAAAACAGCCACCAGGACCCTCAGTCCAATCCGACACCTCGGTCCGATCCGGCCAGGCAACCCATCTGGATCTCTCCAGGTGGGCTGAAGCGTGTGTGGTAGGAGTCTCCTGGGACGTAGCCTCAGGTACCGGAGTCTCATGGGCCGAAGGCACCTCGACCCGAGGCTGATCCTGGATCAGAGTCTCATGGGCCGAATGACCGTCCACCCGAGGATCCTGGACCGGAGTCCCCGTAGCCTCCTCCACAAACGGGTCCACCATAGTAGTACTATGCTCGGATGAATGAGGTGGTGTTGGTGGCGAGGACGGCGCAACAGTCCGGCTACCTCTTCCGCGGCCACCACCTCTCCCTGTACCCTTCCCCTTCTTCCCTACCCGACCAGCACCTCTCCTAGTGTGCATTGCTGCCGACGAAGAAGCACTCACGGGTGTCGTCGTCAGACTGTCTGCCAAGGCTCTATGGAGAGATAGGGGTGGAAAGGAAGTACCACCCCTCTTGCGGGCCGCGGAAGAAGAAACCGTCGAGCAATCTGGACCCGCGCCCACCATCTTTCAACACCGGCTGACCTGCCATGATAAAGATTAAAATAAATTAGTACAACATAAAAAAATTGAATAAATGACATGAATAATAATATGTTCATATATAATTTAAGTTGAGAATCTTACAAACTAATAATCATCATCTATAAATGCATCATCATCATTAGTATCACACATGACTTCATGAATGACGTGCTCGTCGGGTTCAATGGCATGAAGTTGTGGAAGGCCTTTCCGTAATCGGTCAAGCATTGATAGGCCATCCGCATCAGTAACCTCTTCTAGTTCCAGCACTGCTGGTTCCGGCTCAGGGGTGAAGTCGGATTCATTGTTGGTGTCTACTTCCATGTTCTGGGGTGAAGCACGGCGGTTCTTGAAACGTTTCTAGGAAAGACGTGTTTCTTGGAAGAATTCTCCATCATATGTGTCTAGGTTAATGTGAGGTTCATAATCCTATTCATTTCGGAGAGGTGGTCTAACACGTGGCGGCACTTCATAAACAATATACCAACCTTCTAGATTCTTATCAGTATGGCATTCCCACGGTAGATAGAAAACCTGGGTTGCCTGTTGAGCCGTAATATGGACATCGGGAACATCTAAATGGGAGTTTGGATTGATTTCAACTAGTCCTATATGTTCATTATTCCTTCTAGTCTCCTTCGGCTGGAACCAATAACATTTGAAGACTATGACGTTCGGTGGGTTTTCACCATAGAATTGAAGTTCATAAATTGCTTCAACTCTTCCATAATACTCGATAACACCTTCGCCGATAGCAGAGACACCACAATTTGTAGATTTCCGGTCGGGCATAGATAGCTCTTTGCGAAATGTACGAAAGAGATACCCATTGATGTTGTATTTATCAAATGAACGGACCTATAGTCAAAACCATTAGCAGCTTGTCTCAATTCGGCGTCCATAGACTCTGAATTAGCCTAGATGCTTAATACGAAACGATTGTTGCATTAGCCGCAGGTTAGACCAAGAAATGAAAATGGTCCATTATTGATAATTACCGTTTGTTTGAACCAAGAGATGAAACCGGGATAGCCGCCTCCTGTCTTTGCCACAAGCTCATACTCTTCGACGGAATCATTTTGGATCACCACTCCATCCGAGAATTTAGCAACGTATCGGCTGTATGAAATATCCGAGAATAAGAGCAGTTCAAAGGAAATAGAAGTTACGGGAAAATGTGCCGAGAACTTACTCGATGTACAGCCGCACTTTTGTTAGGTTGTTTAAGATATATAGTAAAATGGTCTGCCATTCTTCGACATCCAACATTATTGGTTTCGAAGCACTAGCTGGTGTGAGGTTCCCTTTGAATAGGATGAGTTTGGACCCACCTTTTTTAGGGTGTGCATCATTATGCCGAGGCTTAGGATTATGCAAATGAAGATTTTTGGCTTTGTAGTGTGTTGTCACAAAGTTTGCCACCTCCTCAGTAATGAATACCTCAGCCATTGATGCTTCAATAATACACTTATTTTTACATTTAGCTTGAAGCGTCTTCTGCATCTTCTCAATTGCATAGCACCAACGATTTTGCACGGGCCCACCCAATCTTGCCTCGGTCAGTAGCTGTAAAATCAAATGCTGCATTGGATTAAAGAAGCCCGGCGGAAAGATCTTCTCTAACTTGCACAGCAACTCCGGTTCAAACTCCTCCATGTCATCTACCATGCCAGGCAACAATTCTTTTGCACAAAGAACATGGAAGAAATAGCCCAGCTCCGCCAGTACTAGTGATTCATCCTCAGGAATAAAGCCACGTAACATCACCAGCATTACCTGACTCTTGAGACCAAATATTTTAATTTTACTAGACTCTCTCCCCTCTTTAGATTCTCTGCATACCCATCGGGGAACATCAAGTGCATTTTGACCCTCTAGATAATTTCCCACATAGCTGGCCTTCCAAGATTGAACCAGGCCTTTGGCGTCGACCACTTCTGCTTTCTTTTGCCTTCTCGCATGTTTTGTAACGGTCTGTACCATAGTGTCTCTTGATCGACTCTAGCCTTAGTATTATTCTTTGTCTTACCATCTATGTCGAACAATGTACCAAAACTAGCCTCTCCGATATTCTTTTCACGGTGCATCGTGTCGATATTGTGTGGAAGAAGGAGGTCTTTGAAGTAAGGCAGATCCACGCGTGTTTTGAATTATACCCCTTCAAATACCCTGGACGCTCTGGATCAGGTTAGAGGGCGTTTAACTGATCCAGGATATGTTGGCTTGTCAACGCAGGTGGTGCCAAGTTTTTGACAACTTTACCTTTGGTAAAGTTCTTCTTGTCTTTTCTGAATTGATGGTCAGGATCCAGGAACTCTCTATGCAAGTCAAAGCAAGAATACTTCCGACCCTCCTGCAACCAATGAAACTGAAGAGCGGCCTTGCTTTGGGGGCACGGGAACCTTCCATGAACACACCATCCAGAGAATAGCACACACGCCAGCAAGTCATGCATAGAGTACATGTACCACACATGCATTTTTGAAGTTTTGTTTTCTAGCGGCATCATATGTCTTGACCCCATTGTCCCAAGCTTCTTCCAATTCATCCTTAAGCGGTTGCAGGTACACATTCGTATTCTTCCCCAGATAATTGGGCCCTGGAATTATCAACGTCACAAATATGTTCTTTCTTTGCATAATCTGCCCGGGGGGGGGAGATTGAGTGGAATGACAAATACAGACCAACAACTGTATTGGGTTGCCATCATTCCGAAGGGATTAAAACCATCTGTGGCGGCGCAGACTCGAGGATTCCTTGGATCTACCGCTTTATCCTGATGCAATCCATCAAAATGTTTCCACGCTTCCGCATCTGATGTGTGTACCGCCATCTTGTTCCCATCTGCATCTAGTTCGGTTCTTTTGCCCAATTTGTGCCATGTCATCTGTCTGGCTATCTCTTCGACCATGAAAAGAGGTTGAAGCCTTGGTACGATTGGCATATACCAAAGAACACTAACTGCATTTTTGGTCTACCTCTTCTCACCGATATCGTTGTCTACCACAAGATACCTGCAAGACTCGAAATTGGGACAATAGTCCTAGTGTGTATACTCCTTCCTAAATAAGACATATCCTTTCTCACATGCATCTATCTTCTTATAGGACATCTTAAGTACACGAAGTATTTTGTCCGACTGGTACAGATTTGCTGGCATGACATGTCCTTTTGCTAGGAAGCGTCCAAATAGTATCATCATATCGTCGTAGCATTCTCTTTCCAAGTTGAACTAAGACGTCAGAGCCATTACTTGCACAACTGCATCCAGCTGACAAAGCTCAGTGTGCTCATGGAGAGGACGTTTTGAAGACTCCAACATTTCATAGAAGGCCTTTGCAGATTCCTCCATCTCATCATCCGAATCCCTAGCATGATCAAAGTCTTGCACCATGTCTTCAATCCCGGTACCATGCTTGTCTGTGCGACGACGGACCACCTCAGCTATGGTGCGTTGTATAGACTCAGCATGAAATGTCCACACCGTATAATTAGGCTTAAAACTCCTCCTCTACAGGTGTTTAATCATTACAACCTCTGTCGTCTTTTTATAATTGTCAAATCCAGGACAGGGGCAATATTTGCTTTCCTGGCCATTTGCAAATGCGGCTTTCACAAATTCCTTGGTTTTTAGAAACCATTCTTTCGTCATGTCTTTCTGACTAGGGTGACCGGCGTACATCCACACATGATCACTCATCTTGCCTAGCTACTAAACACATAAGAAGTATATTTATATATAATTTAGCATATATATTCATCAGTTAATCAAGTTTTCCATTTTTATTACGTCCACGCAACCTACACACTAATAGGTAAAGATAGGTCCTAATCCCACCCGAGTATGTGTAGATTCGGTTTGTTTTCCCATGCTCTACTCCGGATCCAATGCAAAATTTCAGCACCACCTCCCCGCTGTTCTCCCCATACACGTCTCCGAATAAATAGATAGGATGTGTATTCGGAGAACAACAGTGAGGGACTAATGAAATTATGCATCGGATCCGGAACAAAGCATATGGGAAAACGAACCCAATCTACACATTCCCTGGGCTGTCCATGGATAACGTTGGACAATTCGAAAGAATCAAGGTTATAAATATAAGAAAATACATGCATATTTATAAGTGTATCCCTTTCGAACGGGAGACGCATACTGGTCACGCATACTGATAAGTTAATTTAATTACCTACATCTAGCAAGTTTCATCCGAAAACCGACCCACAGTAAACGAAGGGGCGAGGAGGAGATGACGTTTTTACTGACCCAGGAATGCAGGGGCGGAGCTCGTAGAATGCACGGGAAGGTCTTTGCACAGCACACCTCACAGCGACGAGACATATGTCAGATGTAAATCCAACAGACCAACACAAATATTTTGTGTTCTTTAATAAAATCCAACAATATACGATCTGACACAAATATACGGCGTATTAACAGTTGCGTGGAGTTTCGTGCTGGGGTGTCAGGATGTCGTGTCGGGGCGTCGGGTCGGGGTGTCGGGGCATCGTGCCAGGGTGTGAGGGTGTCATTTTATTCTTCTTCCTCTTCTTTTTTTCCTCTTCTTCCTTTTCTTCTTATTCCATTTCTTCCTTTTCTTCTTCTTCTTCTTCTTCTTCTTCTTCTGCCGGCAAGAGGTGAGAAGAAGGAGAAGAAGAAGGAGGGCTCCTTCTCCTCTTATTTCTATTTCTATTTTTCTTTATCCTCTTCTTCTACTTATTCTTCTTTTGTTCTTTTTTCTCTTCTTCTCCTTCTTATTTTGTTCTTCTCTTCTTCATTTCTTCTTCTTCAATTCTTCTCTTCTTCTTTTCTTCTTGTCCTTCTTATTTTTTTCTTCTCTTCTTCTTCTTCTCCTCCTCCTCCTCCTCCTCCTCTTCTCCTCTTCTCCTCCTCCTCTTCTTCTTCTTGCTCTTCTTTCTATTAAGCTACCTAACTAACTAACCTAACTAACCAAGCTAACTAACTAACCTAACTAATTTAACTAATAGTAGGTAATTAACAACTAACCTAACTAACAATAGGTAATTAACAACTAACCTAACTAACCTAATAAACTAAAGAACTGACCTAACTAATTTAACATAAATAAAAAAAGGAAAAACAAAATAAAAATAGGGGCGGCCGGCCGGCGGGGGGGGGGGGGACTCATCGGCGGGGGTGGCTGGGGCGTTGTGGGCGGTAGGGCGTCGCGACGGTTGGTGGCGGGGACGATGGGGTGTTGGGGGCGGTGGGGATGACGGGCGCGACGGGGGTTGTGATGCGGCGGTGCGACGAGGCGGTGGGCACGTTGGGGCCTCAAATGCCCATGGGCCTGGCCGGCGCGCGTCACGCGGCTGGTGTCAGGTCCTTCGTGTTCTCTATCTCTGCCCCCCTTATTAGGTGCCCAGCTTGTAGCTTCGGTGCCTTATTGCTTTCCTTCTTCCATACTCGCCCTTCCTCTTTGGTCTCTGACTCCAACCGACGCCTCCCAGATCCAGCGCCGCATAGTTCCTTGCCAGTTCAGCAATGGCGCCCGCCGGCAAGCAGAAAGCAGAGGGGCATGGTTCGGCCCTGGTTTCTCCACTCTTGGACTCTGCCCTCTGCAAGCACACGGATCTCGTCCCCGTGCTTCCATGGACCGTGGCCGAGTCCAACGAGCATGGGTGAACCCTTATCTAGCCTAGCGCCGTAGAGGAGCGTCCCGCGTCCCGAGCGGTATACCCTTCTTCCTGCAAAGTATTTACGCTGGGATGGTGCCACCTTTATCCCGGTTCTTCACCGTTGTCTTGGACCACTATTGGATCCAAGCTCTTCATCTCCAGACAAACTCCACCTTGTTTCTGTCCGTCTTTTCTTTCTACTGTGAGGCTTTAGTTGGCGTGAGTCCTTCGGTTTCCCTCTTCTGCCACTTCTTCATCTTGCGCCTACACGACAACGCTCATTTGTCGGCGTGTGTCTCCTTCGTGGCCGCCCAGAGCGGCAACATGCTCTTGATGGCCGGGAAGAAGGTGGAGAACTTCAGGCACCGTTGGGTCCTTATGGGCCTCAAGGATGCCAACCCTCGGCTGGAGAATCCGAAGGAGTTGCCGGGGAAGATCTCCACATGGAGCTCGGTGAAGCTCTCCGACCCTCGGGTTGTGCCTATGCTGGAGCGCTTTTCCCACGACATCAGCCACATGTGGCTGACCGGGGGAACGATAGTGAAGGAGTTCCTGGCGCAGCGCATGGCGCCTCTCCACGAACACTCCAGGCCCCTGTGGGAGTACCGGGATGGCGACGATGAGCTCCGGCTCCAGTCCCGGAATCTCCCCATAGAGGACCTTAGTAAGGTCGTGGTGATCTTGCTGGCAGCGACCCTCGCAACCTTCCCGAGGCCGTGGGTCCGTTATACTGTTTTGATGACTGGGCCGACTTGGTCGCTGCGATGCCTGTCTTCAAGGAGCAGGGGCTCCTCCCGGCTGAGGGCTCCTGTCTGGTGGAGGTGTCATCCGGCGACACCTGTGGGGAAGGGGACTCAGAAAAGACAGTGAACAACCACGTGGCGAGAGTTCCTCTCCCGTCGCAAAGTGTCCTTCTACGCAAGCTCGAGGATGATAATGCCAGCAGTGATACCCTGACCGGGACCTCCTCACACCTGTCCAGGGCCTCCAGGTGGCCCGCGTCGACACCCTGCGCCATGCGGTCCGCGTGCATGCTTGCTTCCCGGAAGCTCGGGGCTGAGCCATCCCTGGCGCACCCCACCTCTCTCGGCAGGGGTCCAAGGCGCCGAGCTAGCCTCCCTCCATGGGGGGCTTGTCACCTCTGATGTCGCCAGGGCGGAGAGGAAGAAGAGATGGCGCGATTTTGAAGAGTAAGCTACGTGCCTGGGCACGCCCTGCACATCTATTTTCCGCGCTTGGCTGATCCCCCTCTTTACTTGTCGTCCAGGGATGTTGTCTCGCCACGGGAGAAGAGGAAGAAGACGGTCGTCAAGCCAAAGGCGACTCCTGATGCCCCGCCTACTCTCGTTGGCGCACCGCCATATGGAGGTGGGGAAGGGGAGGCTCGTGGGGCGGTCTCCCTGGCCTTGGTCGTCAAGCCCCACAAGCCCCCGAAGCATCCTCAGGCAACCGTGGGGACACCGTTGCCTGGGGCAGGCCCTCGAGGGCCCTCAGGCTCCTGAAGCGTCATTGCTCGCGATTGCTGAGCAGTCTTATGGGCCCCCTGTTCTTCACGGTGCTGCCCCTTTGGCGGCACCACCGGCGCCTGCGCTGGAGCCTCTTCAGGAGTTCGTCCAGAAGACCTCGGGGTTCACCCAAGGTATCTTGGAGGCGGCCTTCACTGCCTTAAGAAATGTCGCTGACGAGATGGGGAAGGCCGAGAGGGAGGCCGAGGCCGCCCGTGCCTTGCATGAGAAAGCACTGAAGGAGGCCAAGGCGGCTATCAAATGCTGTCAAGAGGTGGAAACCCGCCTGAACGTCCTTCAAGGATGACTAACCAAGCTGGGCGAGGAGCATCGCCTGCAGGGGGAGGAGCTTAAGTCCAGCGAGACCAAGCTCGCCGCCCGGGAGGGAGAGCTGTCAAAGGAGGCGAGAAACCTTAGCACGAAGGAGGCACGCTGGGAAGAGCACGAGAAGGAGGCCGCCTCGAGGAAGGCCCTCCTTGAGGCCCAGGAGAAAGCTATTGCTGCGGCTGAGGAGAGCAAAACCGCGGAGCTGGCCTACTTCCCTGACGGTGAGCTTAGGCTTCGCACGTTGCTCTCCTCCCTCCGTCGGGACGAGTTCAATGAACCTCTGGCCACCCCGGAGGACAGCTTTGTCGCACTCGCGAAGGGGCTCTGGAGATTATCGTCCTGCAGGTGGATAAGATCTTGGACATCGAGTGTCGCGACCTCTTCTTCGTGGCTGCGACTCGAGTCTTCATCCACATTCATTTTCGCGACCCTAGATTCGATCTAAGCTCCGTGATCGTGCCGGTCCCTACCAAGGCCCGCGACCACGCAACGGGGGGGGGGGGGGTGAAGGGCCCTGTGGAGGCATTGGTGGGGAGGATCGCCCGTGTTGCAGCTCCTCCGTCTTCAAGTGCCGCTAGAGCTGATGATGGGGAAGACAAATCCTCTAACATCGACGACCAGCCCCATGTGGAGGGGGCGACCGACAGCGTCTCCTCCTGATTTCTTGTCGCTGTTATTTTCCTGCAATGCACATCGTGCCTCGCGGAGGTGTTAAACTTATTTGCGTTTGTATGAACTTGGTCATGGTTTGTAATAACTGAATTCTTCAATGTTTTCCTTGCCTTGTTCCTGTCATGTTTGCTCTGTTACTCTATGTCGGCTGGGTCCACCCCGCGCGTACCTTCCCGTGATTGAACCAACCGAAAACAAAGGACGACCCAAAGGGGGAAGGGTCTACGAGCGTAGTTAGGCTCCTAAGTCGCGATGCTTAGGAGCCCCCCTTGACGCGCGAGCTTCCCTCATGAGGAGAACGTAGCGATGACTTCAAAACATGGGACATATTCAGCACTCCGCGTCGGCAGGGCCCGCTGCGCACGTATCTCCCCGCGATTGAACCGATCGGAAACCAAAGACGACCCAAAGAGGGAAGGGGTTATGAGCGCGGTTAGGCCCCTGAGTCGCGATGCTCAGGGGTCCCCCTTGACGTATGAGTGACTCGAATGTTCCTACTAAGAAGCTGATAATTTGAGACTCTCGAACTCCTTCAGCACTCTGGGTCGATAGGGCCCGCCCCATGTGTACCTTCCCGCAGTTGAACCGACAGGAAAGGGTGGCTCAAAAGGGAAAGGGGCTACGGGTGCAGTCCAGGCTTCTGAGTCGCGATGCTTAGGAGTCCCCCTTGACGTAAGAGTGACTCCAGTGTTCTTCCTAAGGGATTCTATGTGATTTGTCGAGCACACTGGGCTCTGCGTCGGCAGGGCCCGCCCCGCAAGTACCTTCCCGCGATTGAACCGACCAAGGACGACCCAAAGGGGAAGGGGCTACGAGCAAAGTTAGGCCCCTGAGTCGCGATGCTCAGGGGTCCCCCTTGACGTGCAAGCAGCTTCGTACCTTTAGCTGTTTGCGCCATGTACTGGGCGTGGGCGAAGTCACGGGTGGACTGTGCTGATCTCCTTGCCGGTCGAGTGTGGAGCCGCTGACAGGCTATGTTAGTGCCAGCTGTGGGCACAATCTTTGGCGGACTGCATTGGTGCCAGCTGAGGGCGTACTCATTGGCGGACTATGTTGATTGCCCCTATTTGTACCCAGCGCGGAGCATAGGTCTTCTATTAGGCGTGCGGTGGACCCATCCGCGTCCTCGGGGGGCCCTGGGCGTATACAGCCTTGGCTCGTTATTACGTGAGAGTGTCACGGTGGAGGTGTATATGGGAGGTCGCGAGGACGCTTTGTCCTCGCGAGTGTCCCTACCCCCGAGTCATTGGTGGACTGAGCTTCTTCCCAGCGTGGAGCATAGGGCTTCCACTAGGCGTGGGATGGACTCCTCCGCGTCCTCGGGGGGCCCTGGGCCTATACAGCCTCTCCTCGTTATTACGTGAGAGTGTCACGGTGGGGGTGTATATGGGAGATCGCGAGGACGCTATGGCCCCGCGAGTGTCCCTACCCCCGAGTCATTGGTGGACTGAGTTGATTTTGTTTGGGACATTGGGAAACCCTGCTGACTTCTTCTTCTTTGGGAGCGAGGCTGCGTATCTGCATGGACAAGCTTCGACCGAGCCCCCAAGAGGGGAGCCGACCGCCCGGCAATATAAGCAAGGCAGAACGTTAGGATTCTGAACGGGTGAAATTGAACAACCAAATGATGCATAAACGAAAGTTGCAGCCGGAGGAGTGTCCTGAGCTCGGGGAGGCCGCATGGCCCCGGGGGTGCCCTCAAATGGGGTGAACCAAAAAGTTACCTGACAATAGCCAACAAAAAAGTCACCTGGCGGCCGTGCCGCTGAAGTACCAAAGGCTCCTTCGTCGCTTGATCTCCTGTCTCCACAGTCGCGACCCTCACGAGTCCGCCGCTTCCCGAGGATCGGGGCCTTCGCTTGGCCCGAGCATCTCCTCCTGTTCCACGCGGCGCCCTAGCAAGCGGGGTACGAGCATGACCCGCTGGAGCCTCTGGTAAGTGGCAGCCGCGTTCCCCAGCCCGAAGGGCATGAAGGTATGGGCGTCTGGGTACTCCGACCGGTAGCCAACCACCGTAGGCTAGAAGGGACCGTATCCCATGACAATGTTGGTTGCGGGTGCGTTGATGCAGATGCGAGGCCGGTCAACCGTGCCGACGACGGCGACTGCGATTGGTGGTGCAGGGCAGTCACCGCGTCACATGGCCTGGGCCTCTCGAAGTTCTTGGATTGCTCTGATGACGGATTCACAGGAGCTGGGTGGACATGCTCTCGAGCGCGTCCTCGGGATGTGCTCGAACGCCGTCCCCGCCTCGCTGGTCAGACCAGGGACCTCCCTGGTGGGAGCCCCCAACCCTGACCCAAGGGGGGTGCCGAGAGCGCATTCCTATGAGATGGGGGCATGGCCTTGTCCCCCGGCATGGAGCACGAAGCCCCGAGGCGCTTCGTGCCGAGGAGCTCGTTCTTCATCTTTAGTGGGCCTCGCGAGGCAGCTCGTCTTGTTTGTCGTCCTGGCGTTCTGCCGCCACCGCGCGGTAAGCGTACTCTAGTGTACAGACGATATCCTTCTTGTCACAAGGGATGGTGATGACGCTGCCGCTTCCTGGCATCTTGAAGACACTGTAAGCATGGTGGATTACTGCCATGAACTTGGCGAGTGCCACGTACATGAGGATTGCGTTGTATGACAGCTGAATGTGCGCGACATCGATGACGATGATCTCAGTGTGTTAGTTCTTGCGCTCGCCGAAGGTGACGGGCAGATGCACTTGCCATGGGCATGGAGGACCCCTCTGTTACTCCTGAAAAGGGCTTGGTTGGCATGAGCTGTTCGTACGGCAACTGGATTTTCTGTAAGGTCTCGACTCAGAGGATATTGAGCCCTGCTCCACTTTCAATGAGGGTCTTGGTGATGAGGACGTTGCTGATGGTCGGGGTGCACATCATTGGGAGTTTATCGGCCATGAACGAGCACCTGAGCTGGTCACTTGGGTCGATGGCGATGGTGGTATGGGACCAGTTGAGGGGGCGCATTGCTTCTGGCCTCAGGAGGGCGGCATTCACCTTCGGGGGAAACTGCTTGAAGGCGCGGTTGGAGGCTGGGGTCTGGGCGCCGCCCAGGATGGAGGAAACCGCCCTGGCCTCCTGGAACTCGCTAGCCCCGTCGTCCTGCGTGTCATCATCCCTCCTCCTGGGTGGCAAAGGCAACGGGGGCAGTCCAGCCTTCAGACGGCGAGCCTCACGAGGCTGACCGTGTCGTTGCCCCTCCTGAGGGTTATCACGCCAGCGGTCCTCTTGAGGCTGGCCATGCTGGGATCCTCCTGAGGCTGTTCACGCCACCCGTGACGCGGCTCTCGGTCATCCCAGTGGCCCCCATTGCATCCTCCTCCGCGTGCGGGGCTTCTGTCGAACCGTCCGGGGCGCCTGTTGAAGTGTTCGGCACGGACCAGACGGAGTTCATGACACTCAGAGGTATCATGGCCACTGGTGCCATGGAAGATGCACGCCGGCCCCCCTCCAAACGGGCGCTCTCCCCCTCGGACATGCTTCGCCTCGATCTCGGCGGCAAGAAGCACCGGGGCCTTGTGCTTCACCTCCTTGGCTTTGGCTTTCTTCTATTCTGGGTCCGCTGCTTGGGTCCTGAGGAGCGACAGGCGTCCTTCTTCATCCTTGGCGCATTTGCTTCCCAAGTTGAACATCTCCAGTGCGGTGCTCATTTCATTGTTCATGGAGAGCTCCTCTTTCACCTCGAGGTCGGTGATAACCCACAAGTATAGGGGATCACAACAATTTTCGAGGGTAGAGTATTCGACCCAAATTTGTTGATTCGACACAAGGGGAGGCCAAAGAATATTCTCAAGTATTAGCAGTTGAGTTGTCAATTCAACCACACCTGAAATATTTAGTATCTATAGCAAAGTTTCAGTAGCAAAGTAGCGTGATAGTAACGGTAGCAGCGGTAACACTAGCAGTAGTGACAACAGTAGCGGTAATAGTAGCAGAAGTGACAGCAGTAGCGGTAGAGTAACTTAGCAAGGACCAGTAGGAAAAGCTCGTAGGCATTGGATCGGTGATGGATAATTATGTCGGATGAGATTCATCATGTAACAGGTATAACATGGGGTGATTTGTAACTAGCTCCAGTTCGTCAATGTAATGTAGGCATGTATTCCTTATATAGTCATACGTGCTTATGGAAAAGAACTTGCATGACATCTATTGTCCATCCCTCCCATGGCAGCGGGGTCCTAATGGAAACTAGGGGATATTAAGATCTCCTTTTAATAGACAACCGGAACAAAGCATTAGCACATAGTGAATACATGAACTCCTCATACTACGGTCATCTCCGGGAGTGGTTCCGGCTATTGCCACTCCGGGGTTGCCGGGTCATAACACATAGTAGGTGACTACAACTTGCAAGATAGGATTAAGAACACACATATATTGATGAAAATATAATAGGTTCAGATCTAAAATCATGGCACTCGGGCCCTAGTGACAAGCATTAAGCATAGCAAAGTAGTAGCAACATCAATCTTAGAACATACTGGATACTAGGGACCAAACCCCATCAAAACTAACTCGATTAAATGATAGAACTCATCCAACCCATCACCGTCCAACAAGCCTATGAGGAGATTACTCACGAACGGTGAAGAGCATCATGGAATTGGCGATGAAGGATGGTTGGTGAGGACGACGGCGACGATTTCCCCTCTCCGGATCCCAGAACGGACTCCAGATCTGCCCTCCAAAGGAATAATAGGTGGTAGCGGCGGCTCCGTATCGTAAAACGCGATGAACTCTTCTCTCTATATTTTTTCTCGGCGAGAGAGACTATATAGAGCTGGAGTTGGAGGTGGCGGAGCCACGAGGGCCTCACAAGCCTGCCAGACGCGGCCAGGGGGGCGCGCCTCCTGGGATTGTGGGCTCCTGGCTTCGTCCCTCCAGGTAATTCTTGCTCTAGTATTTTTTATATATTCCACAAAAAATCCTCGTAAATTTCAAGGTCATTCTGAGAACTTTTATTTCTGCGAAACAACAACACCATGGCAATTCTGCTGAAAACAGCGTAAGTCCAGGTTAGTTCCATTCAAATCATGCAAATTAGAGTCCAAAACAAGGGCAAAAGAGTTTGGAAAAGTAGATACGATGGAGATGTATCAACTCCCCCAAGCTTAAAGCCCTGCTTGTCCTCAAGCAATTCAGTTGACAAACTGAAAGAGACAAAAGAAAAACTTTTAAGAACTCATATTCAGATTTTCAGCATGATTATAAGCTAACCACATAAGCAATGACATTTAGGTCTGATGATGTACTCATATCAATGGCATAATCAACTAGAGAGCAATAATAATGAGTTTCAAACATCAATACTTCAATCAAAAAAATCATAACAGAATATGAACAGGTGGTATCTCGCTAGCTCTTTCTGAGACCACAAAACATAAATGCAGAGCACCTTCAAAGACCAAGGGTTGACTGAACATTGTAATTTATGGCAAAGAAGATCCAGTCAGAGCCATACTCAATATAAATTAATAGCAAAGCATAAAAATGATGGAGGTGCTCACTAACTGGTGCTTTTAAAAGAAGAGGATGACTCAACAGAAACGTAAATATATAGGCCCTTCGCAGAGGGAGGCATTGATTTGCAGAGGTGCCAGAGCTCAAGCTTTGGAAACAGAGATAAATAATTTTGGCCGATATGCTTTCATTGTCAACGCAATGACCAAGAGTTTTAACCATATTCCATGCTACACATATTATAGGTGGTTCCCAAACAGAAAAGTAAAGTTTTGACTCCCCCACCACCGATCAATCACACTCCACGACTAGCCGAATCCTCGGGTGCCGTCCATACCAACAACAATCCAGGGGGAGTTTTGTTTGCAATTATCTTTTCGATTTGAGCATGGTACTAGGCATTCCGATTACTGGCCCCTTTCTCGTGAGTGATAGTGAATAAACATGTACCGAGGATAACACGCCTATCATGGAAAATACGGACCGCCCCTTGTCATCGCATGAGCGGTCCGGGCATACAAAACATATTATTGCTTGAAGATTTAGAGAGTGGCATGTGCAAATTTACATGGAACGGCAGGTAGATACCGCATATAGGTAGGTATGGTGGACTCATATGGAACAACTTTGGGTTTATGGAAGTGGTTGCACAAGCAGTATTCCCGCTTAGGACAAGTGAAGGCTAGCAAAAGACTGGGAAGCGACCAACTAGAGAGCGACATCAGTCATTAATATGCATTGAAATTAACCAACGTTGAGTGTTAGCATGAGTAGGATATAAATCACCATAAACATGAATATCATAGAGGCTATGTTGACTTTTTTCCAACTACATGCGTGAACATGTGCCAAGTCAAGCCACTTGAATCATTCTAATGAGGATACCATCCAATCATACTACCTCATAATCAACTTGAAATTCATGTTGGCAATCAAGACAAACCATTATAAGCTCCTAGCTAATTAAGCATGGCATCAGAAACTATGATCTCTAAGTTGTCATTGCAAACATGTTTCTCTCATAACAAAGCTGAGTTAGGAACGATGAACTAGTCATATTTACAAAAACAAAATAGGTCGAGTTCATACCAGCTTTTCCAGGCTCAGTCACTTCATCATATATCGTCATTATTGCCTTTCACTTGCACGATCGAATGATGTGAACAATAATGAGAGTGTTCATGCATTGGACTAAGCTGGAATCTTCAAGCAAACACAGAGGAGAAGACAAGGTAATATGGCTCTTGGACGGATAAACAGATATGCATGTGAGAGCCACTAAACATTTTAACCATGGACTTCTACCTTGACCCAAAGAAAAAGAAAACTATTTACATGGGAAAGCTCCCAACAAGCAAAAGAAGAAAGGGAAATATTTTTGGGTTTTCATTTTAAACACCACTAAGCAAGCTGGAAAGTAGACTTACAACTAATTTTTTTTTGTTTTTCTCAAACTAGACAAACACACGAGAAGAAAGAGGGAAAAAGAAATAAACTAGCATGGATGATATAATGGAAAGGTGTGAACACCGACTATCAAAGTGAAAGGAGCATGAATATAAAGTCGGTGAGAAACACATAATCCCCTAAGGTTAGGCTTTTGGCCTAAGTTGGTCTACTCCCAAGGAGGGAAGTAACCGTCTCCGGGGTACTCCGGAGTGTACTTAGGGTGCCACTGCTAGGTGAGCTGCTCTGGCTCCAACTGATAAACTGGCGTCTGGTACTCGACTGGTAGCTCGGGCATGGGTGCCTGTGGTGGCGCTATGCCCCAATATGCGTAGATGTCCGACGGCATAATAACGTACCTGCCTAGATGAAGATTGAACAAAGAAGGAGCAGGAAAAGTAATAGTCTCACGAGTACCCTGACTAAATACCAAGTTATAACCCATCCTCTTATTTATATCTTTATCAAGAAAGTCATGGCGAACCATGCTATCATAATCCAAATATCTCTCAGGAAGAAGCATCTCTTCTTCCTCATACAGTCTAATAGGAATCTCAAAATGTTTAGCAAGACGGGTAGCATAGGTACCTTCATAAACAACGCCTTTAGTACGATTCGTGTTCAACCTTTGATCCACTATAGCGGCCAAGCTATAAGTTATATCACTATAAAGATCTTCGCGCAAAACTGCACGATCTGGAGCTAGGAGCCCCAGCCTTTCCACGGACAATCAAACACTTTCCCACAAATAAAGAGAAATACCGAACCATGGGAAAATGTATACTAGCAACTCTAGCACAAGACACACCTCTCTCCGCTCCTACAACAATAGTAGCAATGAAAGCCTCCAAGTCCCGTGGACGGGGTTCATGAATATCCCCAACATAAGTTAATTTGCAAACATTGCAAAAATCCTAAAGTGACATGCGCTGGGGGATATCATATAACTTGAACTGAACCACAGGAGGACTCTTCCTTGGATAGAAATTAAAGCTTTGCACGAAAATATTAGTGAGGAGGAGGTATTGTGGACACTTATCTTCAACAAATGCGGTAAGGCCTGCGTTCTCCACCAAGTAATAAAAATCCTCATTAAGACCGGCGACACGTAAGAACACATCGCTTGGCCACTCACAAGCTCGAACTTCTGCAACTCGGGGGACTGGATACATGGGTTTCTTCTTCTCCTTTTTATCTTCCTTCGGGTCACGGCTTGAAGAGCCTCTTAGGAACCTCCTCATCTTTTCCTTTTTCTTTCTGTGAAAATTTCTGAAATTTTTAGTGACTCAAAAGAAAAGTTAACAAGGCTCAACTAAACACATAGAAACTACTCCTACAAGTGCCTAGAGGCCATATCAGGCATCAAAACTACTTGGGACCAACTAAAATTAAAATGCAAAGCTCAAGAGCAGGGTCACCAAGGTAGAAAAAATATGCAACGAATAAAGCACTAGTGAAAAAACTAATTGGACCAATGGACGAGTCACATACAAAAGGAACAATACCCCCAAAACAGTTTGGTAAATCGGGCTTTGCAAAAGGAGATCGAAAAATGCAGCAAGAAGAGCAAGAACACGGGTTTGAGTTGTGGAATGATTTTTTCTTGAGGTAGGAGAAGGAGATGGGAGCTGGAATAAGTGGAGGGGGCCACGTGGGGCCCACAAGCCTGCCAGGCGCGGCCAGGGGGGTGCCCGCGCCTCCTGGGCTTGTGATCCACTAGTGCATCCCCCTGACTAACTCTCTATCTCAGAATTTTTAAAAAATTCCAGAAAAATCATACTTGATTTTCAGGGCATTTGCAGAACTTTTGTTTTCGAGACACTTTTCTAAGGATCGGAAAAGCACAAAACAGGGAAAATAAAGCTAAATTTATCATTTTTCTTCGAAGCAACAGAAAGTAAAAGTTCGGAACAGAAGGTTGTGACTCCTAGATTCATCCATCTCATGGTCATCAAAAGGAATGTCTCAATGATGTTGATCAAGTCTCCTTGACAAACATTTTTTGAATCACATAAAACTGGAGAATTTTCGAATAATCACTAGGTTACCTCAATGGGGTTGTGCATATCCCCAACAAGTAAATCCTACTTTATCTTGACAGTAGGTATAGGGCATTCAAAGCTTCCAATAAGAACTGATGAAGATTTTTCAGTAACATTGATGCAATGTACTCGATATTGTTTCTTCGAAAAGTGCAGCATGTGCTCATTACCATTAACATGGAAAGTGACATTGCCGTTGTTGCAATCAATAACAGCCCGTGCAGTGTTTAAAAAGGGTCTTCCAAGGATGACTGTCATGGCATCATCCTTGAGAATATCCAAAATAACAAAGTCCGTTAAGATAGTAACGTTAGCAACCACAACAGGCACATGCTCGCAAATGCTGATAGGCAAAGCAGTTGATTTGTCGGCCATTTGCAAAGACATTTCAGTGGGTGTCAACTTATCCAATTCAAGTCTACGATGAAGAGAGAGAGGCACTAACACCAGCTCCTAGATCGCATAAAGCAGTTCTAACATAATTTCCTTTAATGGAGCAAGGTATAGTGGGCACTCCGGGATCACCTAGTTTCTTAGGAGTTCCACCCTTGAAGGTGTAATTAGCAAGCATGGTGGAAATATCAACCTCAGGTATCTTCCTTTTATTAGTCACAATAGCTTACATGTACTTAGCATAAGGAGACATTTTGAGCATATCTCTCAAAGGCATTTGCAGGAAGACAGGTCTAATCATTTCAACAAAGCGCTCAAAATCCTCATCATCCCTTTTCTTGGATGGTTTGGGATGAAAGGGCATGGGTTTCTGAACCCATGGTTCTCTTTCTTTACCATTCTTTCTAGCAATAAATTCGTTCTTATCATATCTCCTATTCTTAGGTTGTGGGTTATCAAGATCAACAACAGGTTCAATCTCCACATCCTTATCATTACTAGGTTGAGCATCAACATGAACACCACTATCAATATTATCAATAGGCTCATGTTCATCACCAAATTGTGTTTCGGCATCAGAAACAGAGACATCATTTGGATTCTCAGGTGTAACAGCAACAGGTTTGCTAGCATGCAAGTTCCTATCATCTTTCTTTTTCTTCCTATTACCAGGATGACTATGTGCATCAGTGCTAACTCCTTGAGAATCTTGTTCAATTCTCTTAGGATGGCCCTCAGGATACAAAGGTTCCTGAGTCATTCTACCACCTCTAGTGAAGACTCTAACAGAATTGTCATTCAACTCATTGAGCAAGTCATTTTGAGCCTTAAGTACTTGTTCTACCTGAGTAGTGACCATAGACGCATGTTTACTCAAAAGCTTAAGATCATTGACACTTCTATCCACACAAGCACTTATATGATTAATCATGCGAGCATTTTGTTCCAATTGTCTCCTAACATAGGCATTGAAACTTTGTTGTTTGGCAACGAAGTTATCAAATTCATCTAAGCATAAGTTAGCGGGTTTATCATAAGGAATATCACTCTCATTGAATCTACGAAGAAAATTTACCTCTACTACCTGTGTCGGGTTATCAAGACCATGTATTTCTTCGATAGGTGGTAGATTATTAACATCTTCATATTTAATACCTTTCTCTTGCATAGATTTCTTGGCTTCTTGCATATCTTCAGGACTAAGGAATAGAATACCTCTTTTCTTCGGAGTTGGCTTCAGAGGTGGTTCGGGAATAGTCCAAGCATTATCATTGCTCAAGATATTATTCAATAAAATTTCAGCTTGTTCCACAGTTCGTTCCATGAAAACACAACCAGCACAATGATACGTCTCAAACATATCTATAATTTTTGATGGTTTCATGCTGTTATCTTGTCATCTTTAAATGTTTTATGTACCTTTTATATCTTTTTTGGGACTAACTTATTAATTCAGTGCCAAGTCCCAGTTCCTGTTTTTCTGTGTTTTTGGCTCTTTTCAGATCTGATTTTGGAACGGAGTGCAAACGGAATAAAATCCCCGGAATGATTTTTTCCGAAAGGAAGAAGATCAGGGGGCGTGTGGGCCAAGCCAGGAGGGCTACAGGGAGCCCACAAGCCCCCACTCCGCCACCAGGGGGCGGCGGTGGGCAGGCTTGTGTCCTCCCTCGCGCCCCCCTGACCTAGATCTTGCGCCTATATATTCCCTAAAAATCATAAAAAAATCAAGGGATTCACGAAAATACATTTTCGTCGCCCCAAGCTTCCGTTTCTGCGAGATCTCATCTAGAGACCCTTCCCGGTGCCTTGCCGGCGGGGCTTTGCAGTTCGAGGTCTTCTTCATCATCATCATCGCCCCTCCAATGACTCATGAGTAGTTCACTTTAGACCTACGGGTCGGTAGTTAGTAGCTTGATGGCTTCTTCTCTCTCTTGAATCTTCAATACAAAGTTCTCCATGATCTTCATGGAGATCTATCCGATGTAATCTTGTTTGGCGGTGTGTTTGTCGAGATCTGATGAATTGTGGATTTGTGATCAGATTATCTATGATATATATTTGAGTCTTTGCTGATTTCTTATATGCATGATTCGATATCCTTGTAAGTCTCTCCGAGTCTTGGGTTTTGTTTGGCCAACTAGATTTATGATTCTTGCAATGGGAGAAGTGCTTGGTTTTGGGTTCTTACCATGTGGTGACCTTTCCCAGTGATAGTAGGGGCAGCAAGGCACACATTGAGTGGTTGCCATCAAGGGTAACAAGGTGGGCTCTATCGTTGATATGAGATTGTCCATCTACATCATGTCATCTTGCTTAAGGTGTTACTGTGTTCTTTTGGACTTAATACACTAGATGCATGCTGGATAGCGGTCGACGTGTGGAGTAATAGTAGTAGATGCAGAAAGTATCGGTCTACTTGTTTTGGACGTGATGCCTATAGATATAATCATTCCCATTGATATCGTCACGACTTTGCGCGGTTCTATCAATTGCTCGACAGTAATTTTTTCACCCACCGTCTACTTGCTTTCATGAGAGAAGCCACTAGTAAACACTACGGCCCCCGGGTCTATTCGCATATACCGTTTACACCTCCGCTTGACATTGCTTTGGTTAATTTGTTGCTTTCAGTTCTCACTTTGCGAACAATCTATAAGGGATTAACAACCCCTTCATAGCGTTGGGAGCAGGTTCTTTGTGTTTGTGCAGGCTCTTGTGATACTCCTTCACTGGATCGATACCTTGGTTCTCAAAATTGAGGGAAATACTTACCACCGCTGCGCTACATCACCCTTTTCGCTTCGAGGGAACACCAACGCAAGGATCCAAGGCCACCGGGAAATCCTTTGCATATTTGCCTAGGAAGTCCCTAAAGGCGTAGCCGTAGCAGAAGGATTCCTGGTGCCGTTGCTGATGAGAATCAAGACAAGAACAATCTCCTGTCAGCACGTGTTTCTGGCTCCGTTGGAAGGTCTTTTGTTGCAGTAGCAGAAGTATTTCTGGCGTTGTTGCTAGGGAAGGAGAGATCTATCCAAGTAGGTCTCACAAACTCATCTTCTGCATTTACTTTTTTGCCAGTTGCCTCTCGTTTTCCTCTCCCCCACTTCACATTTGCCATTTTCATTTGCCCTTCTCCTTTGTCGTTTTCTTTTGCCTGTTTCACTCTCTCTTCCTGCTCGTTTGTGTGTGAGATAGTCCATCAATGGCTAGACCCACCACTCCAAACAATACCCCTGAAAATGAAGTTTTCAATTTCAGGCAGAATGAGGAAGAAAATTTGAAGGCCGCTTGGTACAGGATTTGCAATGCTCAAAGTAGCTCCACTCGTAAGCAATCCACTACCGTCCTTCTTCACAGTTTCTATGTTGTAATTTCTCCTTGGAATAGGTATATCCTTGATACCATTGTAGGCGGGAACTTTTTCGGGAGCCATACTGTTGAGTCCTATAGAGCTATCATGAATTTGGTACGCTCACCCCCGCTCATGGTTGATGGAACAACCTTATCACTAGAACAAGTGATGTAAAGGCTTGACGCTATTGGAAACAAAATTGCCACAGTTGAACTTATCGAGGGTTTGGATAGAAAGATCCACAATCAAATTACTCAGTACGGAAGGGAGAAAGGACTTATAGTTAATGATTCTTCTAGCAAATTGGAAGATGTCATAACCAACTTGGGTTCCGCTTTTGCCGCTGTGCAAAATACTCCAAATCTCAATCTCAAAAAGACCGTCAAGCCTGTTTTTGTTCCTAAAGTTAGTGGTGAGTCATCCAATAAAGATGAAGATCTTAAGATGATAAATGATCACACTACTTATGGTTTGAGCACCAAAGAAGACTATACGTGATTCCATCACCTTTTGCCTAGCTAAGGGCATTAAACAAAAGCGCTTGTTTGGAGGCAGCCCAACGAATCTATCCTTTTTCTTTCTATTTAGTGTTTTCCACAATTTCATAATTCTGTTATGATTGTATTTTTTGTGTTTCTTTTTGCGTTTGTGCCAAGCAAAACCGTTATGATTAGTCTTGGGATGATCGTTTGGTCATGTTGGAAAGACATAAACTTTCTGCTCACGAAAAGTTTTTTTTGCTGTAAGAGCTTTTGAGTTGATTCTTTTTGCTTCTGATTGCTACTCAAATTATTCAGACTGGCTTAAGTTTTCATCATTTTTGAAGTACCATAAGTATACGAAATATACAGATTGCTACAGACTGGTCTGCTGTTAACAGATTCTGTTTTTGTTGTGTTGGTTGCTTATTTTGATGAAACTATGAATAGTATCGGTGGGTATTAGCCATGGAAGATTGAAAATACAGTAACTCAACATCGGCATAAGTAGAATTTAAGTTTTCTACAGTACCTAAGGAAGTAGTGGTTTGCTTTCTCATACTAATGTCATCACGAGTTTCTGTTTAAGTTTCGTGTTGTGAAGTTTTCAAGTTTTGGGTGAAGTTCTTATGGACAAAGAGATAAAGAGTGGCAAGAGCTCAAGCTTGGGGATGCCCAAGGATCCCCAAGAGATTCAAGGATGCCATAAAAGCCTAAGCTTGGGGATGCCCCGGGAAGGCATCCCCTCTCTCGTCTTCAATCCATTGGTAATGTTACTTGGGGCTATATTTTTATTCACCACATGTTATGTGTTTTTGCTTGGAGCGTCTTGTATCGTAGGAGTATTTTATTTTTGTTTGTCAAAATCATCCTTTCTGCACACCTATAGAGAGAGACATGCACTTACCGTGATTTTGTCGAGCTTCACTTATATCTTTTGGTAGACAATTCCGCTCACATTTGCTTCACTTATATCTTTTGAGCTAGATACTTTTGCTCTATGTGCTTCACTTATACCTTTTAGAGCGCAGCGGTGCGTGGCTTGGTAGTTGATCTATGCTTTAAATGTAGTCTCAAAAGGGGTAGTTATCCAAAGGATACGAAAACTTCCACCTTCATGTGCATTGAATAGTTAGATAAGTTTTATTCATCTCAATTAGTTTTGAGTTGTGGTTATGGTAAGATTGAAGTTATGCTAGTAAGGTGTTGTGGATCTAGAAATGCTTGTTTTGAAGTTAGTGATTCCCATAGCATGCACGTATGGTGAACCGCTGTCTGATAAAATCTGAGCATGATTAGTCTATTGATTGTCATCCTTTGCGTGGCGGTCGGGGTCGCGCGATGGTTTATACCTACCAACCCTTCCCCTAGGAGTATGCGTTGAATGCTTTGTTTGGATTACTAATAAAACTTTTGCAACAAGTATATGAGTTCTTCATTACTAATGTTGACTCCATGGTTCAGATGCACTTTTACCTTCCACCATCACTATCTTCTTAGTGCCGTGCAACTTTCGCTGGTGCACAAAACCCACCATTAGACTCCCTCAAAACAGCCACCAGACCGACCTACTATGGCTTTTTCAAAGTAATTCCGAGATATATTGCCATGCAACTACCACCATGACATGTGCCACCACATCTACATTTCCATTGCATGATCGTAAGATAGCTAGCATGATGTTTCCATTAATGTCTATGCCATGCTAGATCATTGTCACGATACACTACCGAAGGCATTCCATATAGAGTCATCGTTGCTCTAAGTTTTGAGTTGAAAGTGTGATGATCATCATTAATGGAGTATTGTCCCAGGTGAGGAAATAAAAGAGGCCAAATATGCCCACCAAAATATAAAAAAGAGGCCGAAGATCCCACCAAAAAAAATATGAGAGAAAAAGAGAGAAGGGACAATGTTACCACTTTTCCACACTTGTGCATATTAAGCACCATGATCTTCATGATTGAGAGTCTCTCGTTTTGTCACCACCATATAGCTAGTGGGAAATTTTCATTATATAACTTGGCTTGTATATTCCAATGATAGGCTTCCTCAAAATTGCCTTAGGTCTTCATGAGCAAGCAAGTTGGATGCACACCCACTAGTTTTCTTTAAGAGCTTTCACTTACTCTTAGCTCGAGTGCATCATTTGTATGGCAATCCCTACTCATTCACATTGATATCTATTGATGAGCATCTCCACAGCTCATTGATATGCCTAGTTAATGTGACCATTTTCTCTCCTTGTTTTGTCTTGCAACCTGCACCACACTGCACACCATCTATAGTGTTATAACCATGGCTCACGCATATGTATTGCGTGAGAGTTGAAAAGGTTTGAGAAAGTAAAGGTGTGAAAAAATTACATGGCCAATATCGGGGTTGTGCATGATTTAAATTTGTTGTGCAATGATGATAGAGCATAGTCAGACTATATGCTTTTGTAGGGATAACTTTCTTTTGGCCTTGTTATTTTGAAAGTTCATGATTACCTTGCTAGTTTTCTTGAATTATTATTGTTCCCATGTCAATGGCAAACTATAGTTTTGAATCTAATGGATCTGAACATTCACGTCACATAAGAGGAGTTACAAAGGACATCTATGCTAGGTAGCATGAAAGCATCAAAAAATCATTCTTTATCACTTCCCTACTCGAGGACGAGCATGAGTTAAGCTTGGGGATGCTTGATACGTCTCAAACGTATCTATAATTTTTGATGGTTTCATGCTGTTATCTTTTCATCTTTAGATGTTTTATGTACCTTCTATATCTTTTTTGGGACTAACTTATTAATTTAGTGCCAAGTGCCAGTTCCAGTTTTTTCTGTGTTTTTGGCTCTTTTCAGATTTTATTTTGGAACGGAGTCCAAACGGAATAAAATCCCCGAAATGATTTTTTCCCGAATGGAAGAAGATCAGGGGGGCCGTGGGCCAAGCAAGGAGGGCCATAGGGAGCCCACAAGCCCCCACTCCGCCACCAGGGGTCAGTGGTGGAGAGGCTTGTGGCCTCCCTGGCGCCCCCCTGACCTAGATCTTGCGCCTATATATTCCCTTAAAATCAGAAAAAAATCAAGGGATGCACGAAAATAATTTTCCGCCGCCGCAAGCTTCCGTTTCCGCGAGATCTCATCTGGAGATCCTTCCCGGTGCCCTTTCGGGGGGGACTTTGGAGTTGGAGGGCTTCTTCATCATCATCATCGCCCCTCCAATGACTCGTCAGTAGTTTAATTCAGACCTACGGTTCCGTAGTTAGTAGCTAGATGGCTTCTTCTCTCTCTTGGATCTTCAATACAAAGTTCTCCATGATCTTCATGGAGATCTATCCGATGTAATCTTCTTTGGTGGTGTGTTTGTCGAGATCCGATGAATTGTGGATTTGTGATCAGATTATCTATGATATGTATTTGAGTCTTTGTTGATTTCTTATATGCATGATTTGATATCCTTGTAAGTCTCTCCGAGTCGTGGGTTTTGTTTGGCCAACTAGATCTATGATTCTTGCAATGGGAGAAGTGCTTGGTTTTGGGTTCTTACCATGTGGTGACCTTTCCAAGTGACAGTAGGGGCAGCAAGGCACACATTGAGTGGTTGCCATCAAGGGTAACAAGGTGGGCTTTGTCGTTGATATGAGATTGTCCATCTACATCATGTCATCTTTCTTAAGGCGTTACTCTATTCTTTTGGACTTAATACACTAGATGCATGCTCGATAGCGGTCGACGTGTGGAGTAATAGTAGTAGATGCAGAAAGTATTGATCTACTTGTTTTGGACGTGATCCCTATACATGTAATCATTGCCATAGATATCGTCACGACTTTGCGTGGTTCTATCAATTGCTCGACAGTAATTTGTTCACCCACCGTCTACCTTCTTTCATGAGAGAAGCCACTAGTAAACACTACGGCCCCCGGGTCTATTCACATCTATCGTTTACAGCTTCGCTTTTACTTTGCTTTGTTACTTTGTTGCTTTTAGTTCTCACTTTGCGGACAATATATAAGGGATTGACAACCCAGTCATAGCGTTGGGAGCAGGTTCTTTGTGCTTGTGCATGCTCTTGTGATACTCCTTCACTGGATTGATACCTTGGTTCTCAAAACTGAGGGAAATACTTACCACCGCTGTGCTACATCAACCTTTCCGCTTCGAGGAAACACCAACGCAAGGCTCCAAGGCCACGGGGCAATCCTTTGCATATTTGCCTAGGAAGTCCCTAAAGGCGTAGCCGTAGCAGAAGGATTCCTGGTGCCGTTGCTGAGGAGAATCAAGACAAGAACAGTCTCCTGTCAGCACGTGTTTCTGGCGCTGTTGGAAGGTCTTTTGTTGCAGTAGCACACAACTATATAGGTAGTCCCTAGAAGCATCGGTTAGTCCATTATAAAAGATATCAAGTATTTCATTTCTCTCAAGAGGGTGATCAGGCAAAGCATTCAGTAACTGGACAAGCCTCCCCAAGCATGTGGGAGACTCTCTTCTTCAACTTGCACAAAGTTATATATATATCCTACCAGGCAACTTGTTTCTTATGGGCAGGAAAATATTTCACAGGGAAGTGGTAAATCATATCCTGGGGACTACGCACACAACTAGGAGCAAGAGAAGTAAACCAAGTCTTAGCATCACCCTTTAGTGAGGAAGGAAACAACTTAAGGATATAGTAATGGCGAATTTTTCCTCATTCGTGAATAGGGTGGCTATATCATTCAGCTTAGTAAGATGTACTACAACCGTTTCAGTTCATAACCATGAAAAGGATCTGATTCAACCAAAGTGATCAACTCAGGATCAACAGAGAATTCATAATTCTTATCAGTCACAAAGATTGGTGAAGTAGGAAACTTAGGATCGTATTTCATTCTAGCATTCAGAGATTTTTCTTTCCACTTGCGCAATAAATTCTCAAGATCATAGCTATCCTTATAGGCAAGAAAGTCCTCAACCTCTCCGTCCATAACATAACCTTCAGATATATCAGGCAACTCAAATCTAGGAGAGCTAGTTCTAACAGGTGAAACAACTCGTTCTACTTCAATAATTTCAGCAGTTTCAGAAGTTTCATCACATTCAGTAGTAACTCTAGCAATTTGTGCATCAAGAAATGCACCTAGTGGCAAAGCAGTATCAAGCAAAGCATCATCATAAGCATCATGGATAGCAGAAGTAGCATCATGAAGCACAGGCGACACATCAGAATTTCTAGAAGGTTGTGGTGTCGCAAACTTATTCATAACTAAAGGTGAATCAAGTGCGGAGCTAGATGGCAGTTCCTTACCTGTCCTCGTAGTTGAGGGCAAGACTTTAGTTTTTGGATCTCTCAGATTCCTCATAGTGATCAACAGACATAAATCCCAAGTGACTCAGAGAATAGAGCTAGGCCTTCCCGGCAACGGCGCCACAAAATGGTCTTGATAACCCACAAGTATAGGGGATCGCAACAGTCTTCGAGGGTAGAGTATTGAACCCAAATTTGTTGATTCCACACAAGAGGAGGCCAAAGAATATTCTCAAGTATTAGCAGTTGAGTTTTCAATTCAATCACACCTAAAATATTTGGTATCTGCAGGAAAGTTTCAGTAGCAAAGTAGCGTGATAGTAAAGGTTGCATCGGTAATAGTAGCAGTAGTGACAATAGTAGCGGTAACAGTAGCAACAGTGACAACATTAGCGGTAAAGTAACTTAGCAAGGACCAGTAGAAAAAGGTCGTAGGCATTGGATCGGTGATGGATAATTATGTCGGATGACATTCATCATGTAACAATAATAACATGGGTTGATTTGTAACTAGCTCCAGTTCGTCAATGTAATGTAGGCATGTATTCCGTATATAGTCATACGTGCTTATGGAAAAGAACATGCATGACATCTATTGTCCATCGCTCCCATGGCAGCGGGGTCCTAATGGAAACTAGGGGATATTGAGGTCTCCTTTTATTAGAGAACCGGAACAAAGCATTAGCACATAGTGAATACATGAACTCCTCATACTATGGTCATCTCTAGGAGTGGCTCCGGCTATTGTCACTCCGGGGTTGCCGGGTCATAACACATAGTAGGTGACTACAACTTGCAAGATAGGATCAAGAACACACATATATTGATGAAAACATAATTGCTTCAGATCTGAAATCATGGCACTCGGGCCCTAGTGAGAAGCATTAAGCATAGCAAACATTACTAGAATTCAGTTTTTTGCCGTCTGCCATATATTTGCCGTCTGCTGGCTGATGGCAAAGAGTGTCTGTGCCGTCAGCTGCCAAAAAGCAGACGGCAAAGAACTGGCTGATGGCATAGAATGTCTTTGCCATCAGTCACATATTTTCCATCAGCCGCACACGGCAAAGAGTCGCACAACAGACGGCTAATATATAGGTGGGGCCCACCTGACCGCGGGGACGTTAGGTCAAATTGGAGTCCCTTCTTTGCCGTCTGCTAGCGGACGGCAAAGAGTCCTGAGGCAGACGGCAAAGAGTCTAGACTCTTTGCCATCCACCGGTAGACGGCAAAGAGCTAACTCCGTAACGACTTTTGCCCCCACCCCCCCCCTCTCTCTCTCACTCACTTACGTCGGCCACTGTGTAACGGCTCCACACCCCGCCCCTCTCTCTCTCCCACTCCTCTCCCCGACGCCCACCGCCGCTACCACCGTCGCGCCGCCGCCCCTGGCGCCCCCGGCGTCGCCCTGGTGCCTCACAACCCCGCCGCCGCCGCCCCACCGCCCTAGTCGCCTCCCCGGTGCCCACACAGCCCCCTGGCGCCGCTGCCCCACCGCCCCCGGCGGCGCCCCGCTACCCCCAACACCCCCGGCCCCGCCACCCACGACGCCACAGCCGCCCCTCGTGGTGAGCCCCCACACCCCCGCACGGGAAAAATAAGTATTTGGTATTTAGTTTTTTGGAATTAGATTATAATTACAAAGTTGATTTTTTATTGTTGTTGTAGTAGTTGTTCTTGTTATTGTAGTTGTTGTAGTAGTAGTTGTTGTTATTGTAGTTGTTGTAGTAGTTGTTGTTGTTATTGTAGTTGTTGTAGTAGTCGGTGTACCGGTTGAGGTGCCCTATATTCTTAGCTTTTCATATAAAGACCATCTGCCACTAGTTGGTTAGCTTAATAGAAAGATGAGGAAGAAGAAGGGAAGAAGATAAGAAGAGAAGAAGGGAAGAAGAGAAGAAGAAAAAAAATAAGAAGGAGAAGAAGAGAAAAAAAAGAATAAGCAGAAGAAGAGGATAAAGAAAAATAGAAATAGAAATAAGAGGAAGAAGAAGAAGAAGAAGAGGAGAAGAGGAGAAGAAAGAGGAAAAATGAAAAGAAGAAGAAGAGAAGAAGAAGGAGAAGGATGAGGAGGAGATGGAGCCCTCCTTCTTCTCCTTCTTATTTTTAGCTTGTTTAGCTAATTATCCTCCAAAATGACATAATAAGCTAAAAACCTTGGTTAGCTCATGAATATTATATTCTTAGCTTGTTTTCCTAAAAAATGACATAATTAGACATAATTAGAATATTTGTGTTGATCGGGTGGATTTACATGTGATAGTTGTCTCGTCGCTGTGAGGTCTGCTGTGTGAAGACCTCCCCGTGCGTTGTACGAGCTCCGCCCCTGCATTTGTGGGTCAGTACAAATTTCATCTCCTCCTCGCCCCTTGATTTATTGTGGCTCGATTTCCGGATAAAACTTTCTAGATTTAGGTAATTAAATTAATTTATCAGTATGCGTGACCAGTATGCGTCTCCCGTTCGAAAGGGAGACATCTATAAATATGCATGTCTTTGCATATTTATAACCGCCATCCTTTTGAATTGTCCAACATTATCCATGGACAGCCCGAGTATGTGTAGATTGGGTTCGTTTTCCCGTATGCTGGGCTCTGGATCCGATGCGGAATTTCGTCAGTGCCTCCCTGTTGTTCTCTGGATGCACATCCTCTCTGTTTATTGTGGAGACGTGTATCAAGAGAACAGCGGGGAGGTGCCGACAAAATTTTGCGTTGGATCCGGAGGAGAGCATGGGAAAATGAACCCAATCTACACATACTCGGGTGGGATTAGGACCTGTCTTTACCTATTAGCGTGTAGGTTGCCTGGACGTAATAAAAATGGCAAACCTGATTAACCGATGAATATAAATGCCAAATTATACATAAATATATTTCTTCTGTCTTTAGTAGCTAGGAAAGAGATGACGAAAGAATTGTTTGTAAAAACAAAGGAGTTTGTGAAAGCCGCATTCGCAAATGGCCAGGAAAGAAACTATTGCCCCTGTCCTGTATGCGACAACTATAAAAAGACGACAGAGGCTGTAAGGATTAAACACATGCAGAGGAGGGGTTTTAAGCCTAATTATACGGTGTGGACATTTCATGGTGAGTCTATACAACGCACAAGAGCTGAGGTGGTCCGTCGTCGCACATACAAGCATGGTACCGGGATCGAAGACATGGTGCAAGACTTTGATGATTCTCGGGATTCGGAAGATGAGATGGAGGAATCTGCAAAGGCCTTTTATGAAATGTTGGAGTCTTCAAAACGTCCTCTCCATGAGCACACTAAGCTCTGTCAGCTAGATGCAATTGCACAAGTAATGGCTCTGACGGCTCACTTCAACTTGGGAACAGAATGCTACGACGCGATGATGACACTATTTGGACGCTTCCTACCCAAAGGCCATGTCATGCCTGCAAGCCTGTACAAGTCGGACAAAATACTTCGTATACTTAAGATGCCCTATGAGAAGATAGATGCATGTGAGAAAGGATGTGTCTTATTTAGGAAGGAGTATGCAGACTTGGACTATTGTCCCAATTGCGAGTCTTGCAGGTATCTTGTGATAGACAATGGTACGGGTGAGAAGAGGCAGACCATAATCGCAGTTAGTGTTCTTTGGTATATGCCAATCGTACCAAGACTTCAACGTCTTTTCAAGGTCGAAGAGACAGCCAGACAAATGACATGGCACAAATTGGGCAAAAGAACAGAACTAGACGTGGATGGGAATAAGATGGTGGTACACACATCGGATGGGGAGGCGTGGAAACATTTTGATGGATTGCATCAAGATAAAGCGGCAGATCCAAGGAATCCTCGAGTCTGCATCGCCACGGATGGTTTTAATCCCTTCGGCATGACGGCAACCAAATATAGTTGTTGGCCTGTATTTGTCATTCCACTCAATCCCCCCCCGGACAGATTATGCAAAGAAAGAACATATTTCTGACGTTGATAATTCCAGGGCCCAATTATCTGGGGAAGAGTATGAATGTGTACCTGCAGACGCAAAGAGTGGATGGGTATAACAGAGAGACTAACGGAGGCAACGCCTGTCGGCTGCCGTCTCGACCTCTTTGCCGACTGCTCTTATGAAAAGATGGCGGCAAAGCTCTTTTCCGTCCGCTTCGGTGAGGCTGACGGCAACGAAGCTACAATGCCATCGTAGGCTGACGCAGAATTTTTGCCGACAGGTGGCAGACGGCAAAGGTCTTTGCCGTCGATGGAGTCCTCTTTGCCGTCTGTGATGGCAGACGGCAAAGAAGCTGATTCCTGTAGTGAAAGTAGTAGCAACATCAATCTTAGAACATAGTGGATACTAGGGATCAAATCCCATCAAAACTAACTCGATTACATGATAGATCTCATCCAACCCATCACCGTCCAGCAAGCCTACAATGAGATTACTCACGAATGGTGAAGAGCGTCAAGGAATTGGCGATGAAGGATGGTTGGTAATGACGACGGCGACGATTTTCCCTCTTTGGAGCCCAGAATGGACTCCAAATCTTCCCTCCAGAGGAAGAACAGGTGGTGGCGGAGGCTCCGTATCGTAAAACACGATGAACTCTTCTCTCTTAAATTTTTCTAGGTGAGAGAGACTATATAGAGCTGGAGTTGGAGGCGGCGGAGCCACTAGGGCCTCACAAGCCTGCCAGCAATGGCCAGGGGGGCCCGCGCCTCCTGAGCATGTGGGCTCGTGGCTCCGTCCCTCCAGGTAATTCTAGCGCCAGTATTTTTTATATATTCCACAAAAAATCCTCGTAAATTATTTCCATGTCATTCGGAGAACTTTTATTTCTGCGCAAAAACAACACCATGGTAATTGTGCTGAAAACAGCGTCAGTCCGGGTTTGTTCCATTCAAATCATGCAAATTAGAGTCCAAAACAAGGGCAAAAGAGTTTGGAAAAGTAGATACGATGGAGAAGTATCAGTCGATGACTCCATCGGACAAAGCCGAGATGATGGCTCCGTCCGACGCCTTGGGGATCTTGAGGCGCATGACCGTGAAGCGGTGTATGAACTTATGCAGGGTTTCTCCCTCCTGCAGCTTGACGCGCCACAGGTCATTCATGGTGGGGGGCGGTCGCGGGTGCCATGGAAGTTGGTGATGAAGCGCTCGTGTAGGCCGTCCTAGGACGTGATGGACGCCTTCGGGAGCTTGAGGAGCCAAGAGAGTGCGCCACCCTTGTGCGCCATGAGGAACCAACACGCCATGATTTTGTCGCCTCCTGCCGCCGCCCTGATGCTCAGCGTGTAGAGTTGCAGGAACTCAGCTGGGTCTTGGGTGCCGTTGTAACGCGGGGGCAGGTCGGGCTTGAACTTGCAGGGCCATGCAGCGGGGTATAGCTCGGGGGCGATAGCAAGGCACCCCACCGGTCCAACGAGTATGGTACACGCTGGGGCCGCCGGGCCTTGTTCCTCCACGGGGTCTGCTTCAAGCGGGGCGCGCTCATGACACAGAATTTGCAGCGCCGGGGGCATGCATACATTGGTGCTGGGCCGGGAGTTCATCTGGCAGCTTGCTTCATCTCTGGGTCCTGCCCTAGGTTCACGAGGCCGGGCGCGGTGTCGCGCTTCCTGAATAGGCTCGGGGTTCGCGACACAACGCAGGGGGGGTGGCGCGTTTTGTCCCTCATTGTTCGCCAGGGACGGCTTGGGTCAGAGCGAGCAGGAGAGAGCCACCGAGTCACCGGCGGCGGCGATGAGCTCTTCGATGCGCTGGAGCCAGTCGTCGTGGCGGTCAGGAGCAGCCCGGTAATGAAGCAGCTCGGTGGCTATGGCAAGCGCGCGCCAGCCATGGGGCATCTCTGGCCGGGCACGCGATGCCTATCCCGAAGGCTTCGCGAGTGACGGAGTGGTGGTGCGGCCGTCGACCTGCTCGGTCACCGGCTGGGAGGAACCTTGTTGATCTTGAACATCGGCGCCGGTGGTAGTGTTCACCACGGGTGACGGCGACCGGTGCGCGTCGGCGGCACCGATGAGCGCGGTCTGGGCGATGTGGGTGGCGCGACACTCCGTGCGAACCCGACGAGCGTCAGCCCTTGGAGCGGTGGAGCTTGGTGAAGACGGAGCTGGGAGCAAACCTCGACACGCCCCTACCTGGCGCGCCAAATGTCGGATTTCGGGCTCCGCACTCCCTAAGGATTCAAACATTGGGCGTGTACGAAGATCTCTCCCTGCTTAGCCTTGCCTAGCCCACTAGTCGATGGAAACAACGAAGGACACACTCCATGGTGAGTGTAGCACGGCATACAACAGTTTACCCAGGTTTGGGTCGTTGCGAAGCGTAAAACCCTACTCCTGCTTTTGGTGGATTGCCTCTCATGGAGGTGGTGGATACACTGGTACAGTGCTCTCGAGCCTCCGGAGGCTAAGTGGCTAGGTGTATTGCCCTACATTTCGAATGAACTCTCCCCTACCAAGTGTTCTACCCTCTCTATTTAAAGCGGATGCCCGGGTACTCTTCCCTCGTAGCTTCGGCGGGAAGCGATCCCACAACGGCCAGTTTTGAAGGGGAACAAGGGAACATGCTCCCCTGCCCAAAGGTGGTCTGCGCCTGCAAAGTAATTGTCCGCGCTGCAGGGACGGGCCTGAGTATGGCGTTTGCACTACTGGCGGACGGCGGCGGCTTCGTTGCACCAGAAGGGAAACCATTGGAACATGCCCTTGGAACCCTTGTACACTCCCGCCTCCTTTGCACCAAAGGGGAAACTGCCCCGCCCTGCCGTCTCCTGCTCGCCTCTCCTTCCGTGGTGTCACCCTTGCCTCCTGAGGCCCTGCCTTGTCTCGGAATATCCTCCACTCCGGAGGGGTCCTGAGGAGGCTGTTGCGGGTCTTTACGCGGCTCCTCCTCGTGAGGCTTCGCCGCTCACGAGGGCCTTACCCTGAACCGTGTCGGGCCCGTCGGTTTGTTCTCGCGAGGTGGCCCCGCCCTGGGCCGCAGACAGGCAGGTCTAGGTAACCCCATTCCCAGAATGCTGACAACGCCGCACTGATGACACACAAGTATAGGGGATCAATCATAGTCCTTTCGATAAGTAAGAGTGTCGAACCCAACGAGGAGCAGAAGGATCTGATAAGTGGTTTTCAGCGAGGAAATATCTGCAAGCACTGAAATTGTCGGTAACAAGTGATTGTGTGGTGAGATGATTCGTAGGGAGCAACAAGTAACAAAAGTAGCAAGGGTGCAGCAAAGTGGCTCATTCCCTTTTGTAGCAAGGGACAAGCCTGGACAAAGTCTTATAGGAGGAAAAACGCTCCTGAGGACACACGGGGATTTCTGTCATGCTAGTTTCATAATTTTCATATGATTCACGTTCGTTGCTTTGATAGTCTGATATGTGGGTGGACCGGCGCTTGGGTAGTGCCCTTACTTCGACAAGCATCCCACTTATGATTAACCCCTCTCGCAAGCATCCGCAACCATAGCATTAAACTAGTGGATCCAAATCAGCCCCTTACGAAGCAACGCATAAACTAGGGTTTAAGCTTCTGTCACTCTAGCAACCCATCATCTACTTACTACTTCCCAATGCCTTCCTCTAGGCCCAAATAATGGTGAAGTGTTATGTAGTCGACATTCACATAACACCACTAGAGGAAAAACAACATACAACACATCAAATTACCGAACGAATACCAAATTCACGTGACTACTATTAGCATGACTTATCCCATGTCCTCAGGTACAAAAGTAACTACTCACAAAGCATAATCATATCCATGACCAGAGAGGTAATGAGTAGCATCAAGGATCTGAACATAAACTCTTCCACCAAGTAATCCAACTAGCATCAACTACAAAGAGTAATCAACACTACTAGCAACCTTACAAGTACCAATCGGAGTCGCGAGACGAAGATTGGTTACAAGTGATGAACTAGGGTTTGGAGATGGGATGGTGCTGATCAAGATGTTGATGGTGACGAGTCCCCTCCAATGAGAGGAGTGTTGGTTATGACGATGGTGACGATTTCGCACTCCGGGAGGGAAGTTTCCCCGGCAGGATCGTCCTGCCGGAGCTCTAGATTTGTTTTGCTCAAGTTCCGCCTCGTGGCGGCGGAGAAACCACGAAAAATCTCCTCCCTGATTTTTTCCTGGACAAAACCCTCCATATAGCAAAAGAGGGGGGCAAGTGGGCCAGCAGGGTGCCCACAAGCCCCCATTGCACGGCCTGGGGGGGTGGCCGCGCCGTGCAGGCTTGTGGCCACCCCCTGGCACCCCTCTGGCGCTTCTTCGGCCCAGTATTTTTGATAAATCGGGAAAAATCCTCGTTGATTTTTACTGCGTTCGGAGTTGCGCACAATAGGTATCTCAACTTTGCTCCACTTTTAGGCCAGAAATCCAGTTGCCGGCATTCTCCCTCTTCATGTAAACCTTGCAAAATAAGAGAGAAAAGACATAAGGATAGTACCGTGAAGTGAAATAACAGCCAAAGAAGCGATAAATATCAACATGAAAACATGATGCAAAATGGACGTATCAACTCCTCCAAGCTTAGACCTCGCTTGTCCTCAAGCGAAAGCCTAGCTCAATAAATATTTCCACATGTTTAGGGAGAGAGGTGTCGAAAAAACAAGATACGAACATGCATGCATCATGATCATGATCAGAACAGCAATACCAACATATAATCTCTCAAGCTAAAGTGCGAATTCCTTCACAAAGTAAAGCATGGATCAAGAACCTTACCGAGAAGTAACAACCGATAGCCTTTTGTCATTGAAGCAATTGCAATTTATCACAACATCAGAAAGAGTCAAATAAGAGCTTGTAAGGCAAATCCACATACTCAATCATTCTTTCGTTCTCTACAACTGCTACAACTCACGTGGTACTCATGAGATCAAAGTTTTAGCTGGACACAGAGAAAGATAGGGGCTTACAGTTTTGCCTCCCAACTTGTTACCTCAGGGGTAATGTCAACAATAATAATTTATGAATGCCTACCTCCTAGTTGATATATGAATATAGATCTTTCCCAAGCATATGATGTTAGCCAAGATAAAGGCGAAGTAGGGAATTGGTGAAGATCACCATGACTCTTTCAAGGGAAAAAAGTAAAGGTACAAGATAGGCCCTTCGCAGAGGGAAGCAGAGGTTGTCATTTGCTTTTGAGGTTTGGATGCGTGTCCTCTTAGTTGGTGTAAGAGGGAAGCAGAGGTGTTCATCCATACTAAACTTTATAATTTATCACGGCGTCAAAAATAGTTGGTGTTCATCCATATTCCACACAAATCTCTCCCTATCTCTTCGGTCGGTCGTAATGGGAGTATCATAGGTAGTATCACGCATGCCAACTAGGAAATTTTGATGAGGTGACATGGAATTAAATGAAGGAAGAGAGGGCTGAGTATCATATCATGATACCATATAATATTAAATATTGTGCTACTATGTTCATGCATGGCAATAAATGAAGTATCCTATGATACTAATATATGATATTATGCATTACAAATATAGTATCATACACTAGTATCATACCTATGATACTAGTACATGATAGTCCATGTTACAACCAGCTTTCTAACACCAGAGAAACTATTCTGCTTGAGAAGCTCAAAGTCCCTCCAGTTAAAAACACCTCAACACCAAGCCTTGTCCTCTCGCCTGGAACAGTAGGAATGTACATCTTGATAGGGCTCAAAGACATACAAGAGGCACATGAGGAGAAGCCTATCAATGAGGAGCTAACCATTGGTACATACGATAGAGTCTGTGATGAGTCCCATACGCGAACGACATCCCACCAGATTTGGTGATACTAATATGCCACCTCGAAGCCTAGGAGGAAAGGGTTGTTCTGCTACTTCACTCGCAACAACACCAGCACCGGTGCCGGTCCTATCATACAGGATTCCCGAGTGAGGGCGCAGGCTGGATATCATGGTCACCTGCTCTCTAATGTTGCATATTAATATGAAAAGGTTTTATCTTATCTTATTTAAATATAATTTGTCTTAGTTTGAAAAGTTTTCATGGCGTTGCAATTGTGGTCCTACGTCGGGATTCCATCGGGCTTATGAACGATTGAGGGGTTGATGTTGCCCCACGCTTCATTGCTATTGGACATGGGGTACCACGGTGACATCAATGCCACCCTCACGAATAAATAAATGTCTCCTTCGATCCCCCATAACACCAGTTCATGTCGACCATTGGTTGTCGTGGCGTCGTTGTCGGTATCATGGATGCATGGGTATCGCCGCACCCAAAGTCCCATGGTGTAGGTTGACGTAGTGGTTTATCGAAGGACTCATCATTGGGAACCATCAAAAGACCTTGACGATTGCAACTCAACAACTTAAATAAGCATCGGCGTACATGTATGAAGACGCCATGTTTCAAGATGCTTCCGAGAGGCAACAAAACTTCATACTCTAGCCCATCATCATATTGACGACCCCCACAACTCAACATGCCCCATGAACCTAGAGACATGGGTGTGTTAGTTCAGGGTTAATGGTTTTGGGACAACAAAATTCATGCCTTATTGTGGGGTGGTGAACAACTACCTCCTGCCTTTTTTCAAGTGGGCTCCTTACTACTTGGGACTTCTTGACTCCTTCTCGAACTCTTGTGATTTCAATTTTTTATTTTCTTCTTGGATTTTCTTCTTAGACTCTTGGAAATTTATTTTGATTACTCATGCGGGATGATTGATTGGCCGCGTACTTCATATACTTGCTTTAACATTCATCTTGAACTTCTTGAGGACTCGTCCTCTACGATTTATTGGGGATCCACCTTGAGAACTTGGAAGGCAAATGTCACCTCCGTGGACTAGGAAAAATCCTCTAGCACTTTATATGGATCTTCTAGTGGCAGACCTAAGGGAGTCCCAAATTAAGGGGTCCTCACGTGGTCAGACTGTTGTTTGTGGGCCGACCTAACGGGCCACATTGTTGAAGACAGGACTACATGACTATTTGGTGAACAAGTAGGAAAGTTGTAAAGATTGTCGTTTCATCGTAGCTGTGTAGGCTAGATTCGCATGTTTACCACTGGCTGAGGTCGGTTGTATCACTAGTAGAAAACGGGGCTATAGTCCCGGTTGGTAAGGGCCTTTAGTCCGGGTTCACCATCGGGACTAATAACTTGGGACTAAAGCCCCCTTTAGTCCCGGTTTGCCATGACCTGGGACTAATTCCCTTCCACGTGTCTGGTAGCGCACGCAGGGGAGAGGACCTTTAGTCCCGGTTGATAACACCAACCGGGACTAAAAGATTTGGCGGTTTATGGTTTTGGGGTTTTGGGGTTTTGGGGATTTCGGGTTTACTGTTTATTTTGATTTTCATTTTATATTTTCCATTTAATTCTTTTTCATTTCAAACATATCTTATTCTACTACATACCATACACGTTATATATGCATATATCATAGGATTTCTCGTAGGACCAATCATATATATCATAGAATTTCTCATAGGACCATGCATATATATATATATGCATATATACACACATATATACAATTTGGTATATACAGTTTCTCCTACAACTTGCAGATCAATTACATGCATGCATTAATTGGTGAAGTGGTATTCTCCTTTCGGGTCTATGACCTGCTCAAGCAAAAATCCCGTAATTTCCACTTGAAGTGCTCGTATGCGTTCCTTTGATAGGAATTTATCCCGCATCTCGTGCATCTTTAAAGAAGGAGACCAATATGAATATATTAGTTGTGTGTATATGTATTAGACAATGATAAAAAAATGTGTGAATAGTGTTTACGTACCCCAAGAGTTCTTGCATCTTTGCAACTCCATTTGATCATAAAGCAAATGTTCTCGCAAACATAGTATGCACATAGATTATTCCCGTGATCCTGGTGCATGCAGAACTTTACGAGAATAGAATTCAATGAAATAATAATCAAGTATTATAATGGTATTGAAACTAGAACTGAAGAGATGCGCGAACGTAGCTAGTACTACTTAATTACCTTGGATGTTGACCATTGCAGCTTTGGTTTCCATTCACCGCAAAATTTCTTGATGAATCGTGTCCAAACCTGCCCGGCAAAGAAAAAGAATAAATGAGTCACTGATTACTTGATATCAGGAAATGAACTAAAGAGGCCAATATAGTGCGAGAATGATTGAAATTACGTGTCGAGCATCAACCTCGGGTTCATGGACTCTTTAGGGTCTTTTCTTAGCGAGTCCAGTACAAGAACTTTTCCCTCGTCAACCATAATGATTAGCATGGTAAAGTGGAATCTGCATTGTATAAGTGGGCATGCATGCATAACTCATCAATTACTATACGTACACTTAACATCGAGTAAGAAAAATAGAATTTATAGTACGAGATAGTAATGCTCACGTGAAGTTGTAAGGTAATAATGTTGTTGGTTGGGTATTTAGTATCTCCAAAAACGGAACAATTTTTCCTTTGTTTCATCTTTGTTTCTTATTAACGTCTCCTCATGAATGGTATTTGGGTCAATGAAGCCAATTCCAAAGACTCCCTCTCTTCTCATTTCGAACATCTTCATTCTGCATAACACCACACAAAAGAATATAGTGAGGATAATTAGAGGCAAATGTACGAGCTGTTGAGAGCTAGAGACTTAAATTACAGAAAGAAATCACTTACAGACAATAGAAACTGAGGAGAGATTTGTCGAGCGCATGTTGATTGAATAACTACCAGACTTCTGGATTTTCAATCCAAAAATCCTTTTCATTGAAGTAATACTCTCTCTTTACTTCCACCATGAGGCTCTCTCGCCTGGGGGCAAATGTCGGCCATGTTAGTTTATCCCCTTCAATCGTGGGCATTTCCTCGTCGCCTAGGAGTTGTTCAATAGTGACACCGGCCTCTTTAGCGTTCTCTTCAGTAGCAGCGGGATCGATTACGACCTCGGTACCCATCTTGAGTGGCGGGATCAATTGCACTGACTGTTCTTCCAACTGGGGAATGGTTTTCCTGATACTTTTTACTACAGACCGAATCCTTCGTTAGCCCTTTATGATATAACCTGCTAACAGAGTGTTCACAGTCTGATCGACTTTTCTTCGAAGGCGGTTTAGCAAGATTGGCGAGAACACATTGTGTGGTTTCCACAGGTACTATCTCCTTTAGCGGCGAGGGCAGTTTCGGTCCAAAATGGGCCTTCAATTCCTTAGCCGCTTGGGCGTCTCCTTCCTCCGTCCTCTTCTCGTAAGCCAATTTCTTTTTGGCAGGAGGGGAGGGTTTCTTTGTTGGTGATCTCTTCCACTTTAAACTTTGGTTCCTCATCTGAAAATGAAATGACCATGTACTCCGCCTGGGCTCCGTGTTAGGGTGGCGTTGTGGAGTCGGCTGATGCGGTGGCGGACTCGTGATGGGATCCATGTCGGGGTGGGATGGAGTCGGCTAACGCGGTGGTGTACTAGCGCTGTGCTCCATGTCATGGTGGTGGGGTGGAGTCAGCTGACGCGACGGAATTGGAGGAGGATTCGGTGGCCTTGGAAAGACGATGTAGTCCTTTCTCCATAAGCAGAGACCACGTAAGACTTCTTGAAGTAACTGCTGCCCTTCACTTCTAGGAATGTCGAGCTCTAGTGACTCATATCCCGGATTGGAATGGAAGGTTGCATCAGTCTGCTACCTTCATGGATATGTTCTTGATAATCATGTGTAGCTCACAATTTTTCACCTCTGTGATTTCATCCACGGGGTAACGATCCAGAACTGCATCATCGATAATGACCCCCGTGGAACCCACGCCGCTTTTCGGCATCGGTGGGACGGTGCTATCCAATGCTGGATCTGATTGTTTAAGCCACCGAGAGGCCCTTTGCTGGCTAAGTGTGTCGATCTGCTCCTGTTGTCGCAAGAATTTGTGTTCCAAGTCAGCAAGCTGGTCAGCATCCTGCTTCTTCTTGGCTGTCTCCAGATTCTTCTTTCTCGAACGACTTTTGTTAGAGTCGTTCGATTCCTTTAACCCGTCAACCCATGGAACAACGTCTTTGCCTCTTGTTCGTCCTGGGTGTTCAGGATTCTCAAGGGCGCGTGTAAGCTCGTCGTTCTCTCTCTCGGGCTGGAACACCCCCGTTCGAGCATGTTCTATTGCAGCAAGTATAGCGTCAGAATAATTTTTAAGAATTGCATGCTCCGGAATCACCCTGTGTTTGGGTCCAACTTTCCCCCATGCCCATAAGACCAATTCCTGCACCTTTTGGACAAAGTAATTGTTTGTGGAGTGACCCCTGCATCAATCATATTTTTCTCGTATTCATCCCACTTAGGGATTCCACTCTTGTAGCCACCTGGCCCTAGAGAGTGGTGATGCTCTTTATTGTGAGCATTTTTCTTGTTTATCCTCGCCGCTCGTGAGCTGCTTCTGATTGCTTGAACTTCACAAATAAGTCCTAGTGATCTTTGAACTTCTCATATAGTCTAGTGAATTCTGAAGTCTTGTCTTGTTTGCTGAAGTCGGACCATAACGTTTTCTTCCAGTTATAGAATTGTGTGGCCATCTTCTTAAGAGCATACTTCTTGACTTTCTCCCCTTATGCATCTGACAAATGCTCTGGTAGGCTAAAATATGTCATGAGCGTATCCCAAAGCATATTTTTTGCCCTTTCGTCCACAAAACTAACTTCTCGATCTTTCTTTGACCTATTCCACTCTTGAATGGAGATCGGGATTTGGTCCTTGACAATAACTCCGCATTGACGGACAAATTTTCCACATTAGGTTTGGGACCACTTGATACGCCACCTTCTGTTATGTCGCCATGTTGGGGAACGTCGCAAGGGAAACAAAAATTTTCCTACGCGCACGAAGACCTATCATGGTGATGTCCATCTACGAGAGGGGATGAGTGATCTACGTACCCTTGTAGATCGTACAGCAGAAGCGTTAGAGAACGCGGTTGATGTAGTGGAACGTCCTCACGTCCCTCGATCCGCCCCGCGAACAATCCCGCGATCAGTCCCACGATCTAGTACCGAACGGACGGCACCTCCGCGTTCATCACACGTACAGCTCGACGATGATCTCGGCCTTCTTGATCCAGCAAGAGAGACGGCGAGGTAGAAGAGTTCTCCGGCAGCGTGACGGCGCTCCGGAGGTTGGTGATGATCTCGTCTCAGCAGGGCTCCGCCCGAGCTCCGCAGAAACGCGATCTAGAGGAAAAACTATGGAGGTATGTGGTCGGGCAGCCGTGAGAAAGTCGTCTCAAATCTGCCCTAAAAGCCCCATATATATAGGAGGAGGGAGGGGGACCTTGCCTTGGGGTCCAAGGGACTCCCAAGGGGTCGGCCAAGCCAAGGGGGGGAGGACCCCCCCCCCAAACCGAGTTGGACTTGGTTTGGTGGGAGGAGTCCCCCTCCCTTCCCACTTCTTCCCTCTTTTTTTTTCTTTTCCTTTGATTTCTTTCTCTTGGCGCATAGGCCCCCTTGGGGCTGTCCCACCAGCCCACTAATGGCTGGTGTGTCTCCCCAAAGCCTATGGGCTTCCCCGGGGTGGGTTGCCCCCCCCGGTGAACTCCCGGAACCCATTCGTCATTCCCGGTACATTCCCGGTAACTCCGAAAACCTTCCGGTAATCAAATGAGGTCATCCGATATATCAATCTTCGTTTCCGGACCATTCCGGAAACCCTCGTGACGTCCGTGATCTCATACGGGACTCCGAACAACATTCGGTAACCAACCATATAACTCAAATACGCATAAAACAACGTCGAACCTTAAGTGTGCAGACCCTGCGGGTTCGAGAACTATGTAGACATGACCTGAGAGACTCCTCGGTCAATATCCAATAGCGGGACCTGGATGCCCATATTGGATCCTACATATTCTACGAAGATCTTATCGTTTGAACCTCAGTGCCAAGGATTCGTATAATCCCGTATGTCATTCCCTTTGTCCTTCGGTATGTTACTTGCCCGAGATTCGATCGTCAGTATCCATATACCTATTTCAATCTCGTTTACCGACAAGTCTCTTTACTCGTTCCGTAATACAAGATCCCGCAACTTACACTAAGTTACATTGCTTGCAAGGCTTGTGTGTGATGTTGTATTACCGAGTGGGCCCCGAGATACCTCTCCGTCACGCGGAGTGACAAATCCCAGTCTTGATCCATACTAACTCAACTAACACCTTCGGAGATACCTGTAGAGCATCTTTATAGTCACCCAGTTACGTTGCGACGTTTGATACACACAAAGCATTCCTCCGGTGTCAGTGAGTTATATGATCTCATGGTCATAGGAATAAATACTTGACACGCAGAAAACAGTAGCAACAAAATGACACGATCAACATGCTACGTCTATTAGTTTGGGTCTAGTCCATCACGTGATTCTCCCAATGACGTGATCCAGTTATCAAGCAACAACACCTTGTTCATAATCAGAAGACACTGACTATCATCGATCAACTGGCTAGCCAACTAGAGGCATGCTAGGGACGGTGTTTTGTCTATGTATCCACACATGTAAATGAGTCTTCATTCAATACAATTATAGCATGGATAATAAACTATTATCTTGATACAGGAATTATAATAATAACTATACATTTATTATTGCCTCTAGGGCATAATTCCAACAGTCTCCCACTTGCACTAGAGTCAATAATCTAGCCCTCACATCACCATGTGAATTACATTGTAATAAATCTAACACCCATACAGTTCTGGTGTCGATCATGTTTCGGCCGTGGAAGAGGTTTAGTCAGCGGGTCTGCTACATTCAGATCCGTGTGCACTTTGCATATATTTACGTCCTCCTCCTCGACATAGTCGCGGATGAGGTTGAAGCGTCGTTTGATGTGTCTGGTCTTCTTGTGAAACCTTGGTTCCTTTGCTAAGGCAATGGCACCAGTGTTGTCACAGAACAAGGTTATTGGATCTAGTGCACTTGGCACTACTCCAAGATCCGTCATGAACTGCTTCATCCAGACACCCTCCTTAGCCGCCTCTTAGGCAGCCATGTACTCCTCTTCACATGTAGAACCTGCTACGACGCTTTGCTTGGAACTGCACCAGCTTACTGCACCCCCATTAAGAATAAATAGATATCCGGTTTGCGACTTAGATTCGTCCGGATCTGTGTCAAAGCTTGCATCAAAGTAACCTTTTACAGCGAGCTCTTCGTCACCTCCATACACGAGAAACGTCTCCTTAGTCCTTTTCAGGTACTTCAGGATATTCTTGACCGCTGTCCAGTGATCCACTCCTGGATTACTCTCGAACCTGCCTGCCATACTTATAGCCAAGCTAACATCCGGTCTAGTGCACAGCATCGCATACATGATAGAACCTATGGCTGAAGCATAGGGGACGGAGCGCATATGCTCTCTATCTTCATCAGTTGCTGGGCACTGAGTCTTACACAATCTCGTCCCTTGTAACACTGGCAAGAACCCTTTCTTGGACTGCTCCATTTTGAACCTCTTCAAAACTTTATCAAGGTATGTGCTTTGTGAAAGTCCTATCAGGCGTTTTGATCTATCCCTATAGATCTTAATGCCTAGAATGTAAGCAGCTTCTCCTAGGTCCTTCATAGAGAAACTTTCATTCAAGTAACCTTTTATGCTCTCCAAAAGCTCTACGTTGTTTCCAATCAGTAATATGTCATCCACATATAATATTAGAAACGCCACAGAGCTCCCACTCACTTTCTTGTAAATACAAGATTCTCCAACCACTTGTATAAACCCAAATACTTTGATCACCTCATCAAAACGTTTGTTCCAACTCCGAGATGCTTGCACCGGTCCATAAATGGATCGCTGGAGCTTGCACACCTTGTCAGCATTTTTAGGATCGACAAAACCTTCGGGTTGCATCATATATAACTCTTCCTTAAGGAAACCGTTAAGGAACGCCGTTTTGACATCCATCTGCCAGATTTCATAATCGAAAAATGTAGTTATTGCTAACATGATTGTGACGGACTTAAGCATCGCTACGGGAGAGAAAGTCTCATCGTAGTCAATTCCCGGAACTTGTGAAAAACCATTTGCCACAAGTCGAGCTTTATAAACGGTCACATTACCGTCAGCGTCCGTCTTCTTCTTAAAGATCCATTTGTTCTGAATAGCCTTGCGGCCCTCAGGTAGTATCTCCAAAGTCCACACTTTGTTCTCATACATGGATCCTATCTCGGATTTCATGGCTTATAGCCATTTGTTGGAATCTGGGCCCACCATTGCTTCTTCATAATTTGCAGGTTCATTGTTGTCTAACAACATGATTGATAAGACGGGATTACCGTACCACTCTGGAGCAGCGCGTGATCTCGTCGACCTGCGTGGTTCAACAGAAACTTGAACTGGAGTTTCATGATCATCATCATTAACTTCCTCCTCAACCGGCGTTGCAACGACAGAGGTTTCCCCTTGCCCTGCGCCACCATCCAGAGGGATGAGAGGTTCGACAACCTCGTCAAGTTCTATCTTCCTCCCACTCAATTATCTCGAGAGAAACTCCTTCTCGAGAAAAGTTCCGTTCTTAGCAACAAACACTTTGCCCTCGGATTTGAGATAGAAGGTGTACCCAACTGTCTCTTTTGGGTAACCTATGAAGACGCACTTTTCCGCTTTGGGTTCTAGCTTTTCAGGCTGAAGCTTTTTGACATAAGCATCACATCCCCAAACTTTAAGAAATGACAACTTTGGTCTTTTGCCATACCACAGTTCGTATGGTGTCGTCTCAACGGATTTTGATGGTGCCCTATTTAAAGTGAATGCAGCTGTTTCTAATGCATAACCCCAAAATGATAACGGCAAATCAGTAAGAGACATCATAGATCGCACCATCTCTAACAAAGTACGATTACGACGTTCGGACACACCATTACGCTGTGGTGTTCCAGGCGGTGTTAACTGCGAAACAATTCCACATTGTCTTAAGTGAGTACCAAACTCGAAACTCAGATATTCACCCCAGGATCAGACCGTAGGAACTTGATCTTTTTGTTACGATGATTTTCCACTTCACTCTGAAATTGCTTGAACTTTTCAAATGTTTCAGACTTGTGCTTCATCAAGTAGACATAACCATATCTACTTAAATCGTCAGTGAAGGTGAGAAAATAACGATATCCGCCGCGTGCCTCCACGCTCATCGGACCACACACATCGGTATGTATGATTTCCAACAAGTCACTTGCACGCTCCATTGTTCCGGAGAACGGAGTCTTAGTCATCTTGCCCATGAGGCATGGTTCGCACGTGTCAAGTGAATCAAAGTCAAGTGACTCCAAAAGTCCATCAGCATGGAGTTTCTTCATGCGCTTTACACCAATATGACCCAAGCGACAGTGCCACAAAAATATGGCGCTATCATTGTTTACTCTAACTCTTTTGGTCTCAATGTTATGTATATGCGTATCACTATCGAGATTCAATATGAACAATCCTCTCACATTCGGTGCATGACCATAAAAGATGTTACTCATAGAAATAGAACAACCATTATTCTCAGACCTAAAAGAGTAACCGTCTCGCAATAAACAAGATCCAGATATAATGTTCATGCTCAACGCAGGCACTAAATAACAATGATTTAAGTTCATCACTAATCCCGATGGTAGTTGAAGTGACACTGTGCCGACGGCGATTGCATCAACCTTGGAACCGTTTCCTACGTGCATCGTCACTTCGTCTTTCGCCAGCCTTCGTCTATTCCGCAGTTCCTGCTTCGAGTTGCAAATGTGAGCAACAGAACCGGTATCGAATACCCAGGCACTACTACGAGAGCCGGTTAAGTACACATCAATAACATGTATATCAAATATACCTGATTTTTCTTTGCCCGCCTTCTTATCTGCCAGATACTTGGGGCAATTGCGCTTCCAGTGACCCATACCCTTGCAATAGAAGCACTCTGTTTCAGGCTTAGGTCCAGCCTTGGGTTTCTTCGGCGGATTGGCAAAAGGCTTGCCGCTCTTCTTCGAATTTCCCTTCTTGCCTTTGCCGTTTCTCTTGAAACTAGTGGTCTTGCTCAACATCAACACTTGATGCTCTTTACGGAGTTCAGACTCTGCGACTTTCAGCAGCGCAAACAACTCGCCGGGAGACTTGTTCATCCCTTGCATGTTGTAGTTCAACACAAAGCCTTTATAGCTTGGTGGCAGTGATTGAAGGATTCTGTCAGTGATAGCTTCTTGCGGGAGTTCAATCCCCAGTTCAGCTAGACGGTTTGAGTTCCCAGACATTTTGAGCACATGTTCACTGACAGACGAGTTTTCCTCCATCTTGCAAGCATAGAATTTATCGGAGGTCTCATACCTCTCGATCCGGGCGTTCTTCTGAAAGATAAACTTCAACTCCTGGAACATCTCAAATGCTCCATGACGCTCAAAGCGACGTTGAAGTCCCGGTTCTAAGCCATACAAGACTGCACATTGAACTATTGAGTAGTCCTCCTTACGCGGTAACCAAGCGTTCTTAACATCCTGATCAGCCGTAGCGGGTGGTTCATCTCCTAGCGCAGCATTAAGGACATAATCCTTCTTTCCAGCTTGTAAGATTAGCTTAAGATTACGAGCCCAGTCTACAAAGTTGCTTCCATCATCTTTCAACTTAGCTTTCTCTAGGAACGTATTAAAATTCAGGATGACACTTGCGTGAGCCATGATCTACAACACAAATATATTCAAAGTGGACTTAGACTATGTTCAAGATAATTAGAGTTCAACTTAATCAAATGATTTGCTAAACTCCCACTCAAAAAGTACATCTCTCTAGTCATTTGAGTGGTTCATGATCCACTTACACTATCCCAAGTCCGATCATCACGTGAGTCGAGAGTAGTTTCAGTGGTAAGCATCCCTATGCTAATCATATCAACTATATGATTCATGATCGACCTTTCGGTCTCATGTGTTCCGAGGCCATGTCTGCACATGCTAGGCTCGTCGAGCTTAACCCGAGTGTTCCGCGTGCGCAACTATTTTGCACCCGTTGTATGTGAACGTTGAGTCTATCACACCCGATCATCACGTGGTGTCTCGAAACGACGAACTGTAGCAACGGTGCACAGTCGGGGAGAACACAATTTCGTCTTGAAATTTTAGTGAGAGATCACCTCATAATGCTACCGTCGTTCGAAGCAAAATAAGGTGCATAAAAGGATTAACATCACATGCAATTCATAAGTGACATGATATGGCCATCATCACGTGCTTCTTGATCTCCATCACCAAAGCACCGGCACGATCTTCTTGTCACCGGCGCCACACCATGATCATCCATAAACGTGTTGCCATCGGGGTTGTCGTGCTACTTATGCTATTACTACTAAAGCTACATCCTAGCAAAATAGTAAACGCATCTGCAAGCACATAAGTTAGTATAAAGACAACCCTATGGCTCCTGCCGGTTGCCGTACCATCGACGTGCAAGTCGATATTTCTATTACAACATGATCATCTCATACATCCAATATATCACATCACATTATTGGCCATATCACATCACAATCATACCCTGCAAAAACAAGTTAGACGTCCTCTAATTTTGTTGTTGCATGTTTTACGTGGTGACCAAGGGTATCTAGTAGGATCGCATCTTACTTACGCAAACACCACAACGGAGATCTATGAGTTGCTATTTAACCTCATCCAAGGACCTCCTCGGCCAAATCCGATTCAACTAAAGTTGGAGAAACCGTCACTTGCCAGTCATCTTTGAGCAAGGGGGGTACTCGTAACGATGAAACCAGTCTCTCGTAAGCGTACGAGTAATGTCGGTCCAAGCCGCTTCAATCCAACAATACCGCGGAATCAAGAAAAGACTAAGGAGGGCAGCAAAACGCACATCTCCGCCCACAAAACCTTTTGTGTTCTACTCGAGAAGACATCTACGCATGAACCTAGCTCATGATGCCACTGTTGGGGAACGTCGCAAGGGAAACAATAATTTTCCTACGCGCACGAAGACCTATCATGGTGATGTCCATCTACGAGAGGGGATGAGTGATCTACGTACCCTTGTAGATCGTACATCAGAAGCGTTAGAGAACGCGGTTGATGTAGTGGAACGTCCTCACGTCCCTCGATCCGCCCCGCGAACAATCCCGCGATCAGTCCCACGATCTAGTACCGAACAGACGGCACCTCCGCGTTCAGCACACGTACAGCTCGATGATGATCTCGGCCTTCTTGATCCAGCAAGAGAGACGGAGAGGTAGAAGAGTTCTCCGGCAGCGTGACGGCGCTCCGGAGGTTGGTGATGATCTCATCTCAGCAGGGCTCCGCCCGAGCTCCGCAGAAACGCGATCTAGAGGAAAAACTATGGAGGTATGTGGTCGGGCAGCCGCGAGAAAGTCGTCTCAAATCTGCCCTAAAAGCCCCATATATATATGAGGAGGGAGGGGGACCTTGCCTTGGGGTCCAAGGGACTCCCAAGGGGTCGGCCGAGCCAAGGGGGGGAGGACCCCCCCCAAACCGAGTTGGACTTGGTTTGGTGGGAGGAGTCCCCCTCCCTTCCCACTTCTTCCCTCTTTTTTTTTTCTTTTCCTTTGATTTCTTTCTCTTGGCGCATAGGCACCCTTGGGGCTGTCCCACCAGCCCACTAAGGGCTGGTGTGTCTCCCCAAAGCCTATGGGCTTCCCCGGGGTGGGTTGCCCCCCTGGTGAACTCCCGGAACCCATTCGTCATTCCCGGTACATTCCCGGTAACTCCGAAAACCTTCCGGTAATCAAATGAGCTCATCCTATATATCAATCTTCGTTTCCGGACCATTCCGGAAACCCTCGTGACGTCCGTGATCTCATCCGGCACTCCGAACAACATTCGGTAACCAACCATATAACTCAAATACGCATAAAACAACGTCGAACCTTAAGTGTGCAGACCCTGTGGGTTCGAGAACTATTTTTAGCAAGAAAATTAATAGAACTAGTTTAATTTTGCTATTGTATATGCTTAAGTGTCCGGGACTGGGCTCCGCCCGGCTGGTAATTTAGAGATTAGGTTCTAGCCAAGACCTGGGACTAAAGGTCCTCCTATATAAAACGAGCCTTCGATGTTTCCAACCACTCTTATATAGTTTGTTAGTTTATTAGTTAATCAAATGTCCGTTTTTTGCAGAACTATGGATCCACATATCAGGAACCTCGAAGAGGAAGAACTTCTCGAAGATATAATCAAAGACGGCCCCGACGTTGAACCAGCTGAATCTCCGACGTCATATCTAAAAGACTCCGGATATGGAATGGAGGTCGAGCGACACGAAGATGAAGCCGATGGGGCAGGAGATAGGTCCAATGATGGAGAAGGTGAGAGCTCCACTGATGGAGAAGCCGGTGGAGAAGTCGGTGAAGAAATAATAAAGTCCGGCGAGTTATACATATGAAGTTCGACAATCACTTGTAATATGTGAAAAATATTGGAGATAGCTCTATATTGTATACATATACATTCATTTGCCGAATGTTTCTCCCTCTTAGGCCTCCACATCGAGCAAATCTACGAAACGAGGCCCGACTAGAAAGTTGGATGCACGGACGCATTACACCTTTGAGGTGATAATGCCTACGGGTGAACCCAAGCTTCCTAAGAATGCTGCTGACACATTCAAGAAGCAATGCGGAGTTCTCGTTAGGGATCATGTCCCGATCAGCGATCGGGAGTGGAACGAGCGCAAAGGGGCAGCCGATTGTGACTATGTCACCGAAAGGTACAAAGATAATCTTTGGAATGAACTCATGTCACATTTCAACCTGCCAGAATGTGAGAATGAAGACGCCACAGACAAACTGAGGGCCAAAGTCAAGCAGTGGACTCTAAAGAAGATGGCCGAACTGTTCCGTAGCTGGAAGAACAAGCTATGGTAAAACTATCTGAAGACAAAGAAAGTGCAAGTATTCGAGGGGTATCTAGCCAAGCAGGCGAATCACTGGAAGGAATTTCAAGAGTACAAGGAGTCAGAAGATGCCCAGGCATTATCAGAAAAGAACAAGATAAATGCCGACCAGAAGAAATATCACCACAAGCTGGGGCCAGGGGGCTATGAGACTGCCATCCCAAAGTGGGAAAATAAAGAGGAAGATCTGATAGATAAAGGCATCGTAACTGAACCACTCCATGATGAGTAGGAATTGAGAGCAAGAAATTGGTTCCTTGCGCATGGTGGGTCGTACGACGAAAAAACAGGGGACCTCATCTGCAATGACAATCTTAGGATACCCACGGAGAATTGGAAAAGAATAGTGAAAGAAATTAAGGAGGGACAAAGAAAGTTCACTGCAGATAGAGATAAAGATTTGCTCACACTGGTCCTCGGCAATGACGAACATGGAGGACGAACGCGAGGCTTCGGTCCATCTTACCCGTGGTGGCTTGGGTTTGCTAGAGACCAAGACACTTACAGAAGCCGAGAGAGAGCAAAGAAGCGGCTGCAGGATGAGGAGAATGACAAGTTCAACCAGTTGCTTGCCTGGATTAACGAGCAACAGAAGCAGATTGATGAGCTTAGAGGAGTACCGCGCCAGGAAGATCCTGCACTTGATTTTACCGGCGCCCCATCTAAGCAGAAAAGCAGCGTGGCTGAATCTGAGGCCCCGCCCGCCGATGAACGAAGAATGATAGAGGGCGGTCCCGGCTACCCCGTGGATGGAATCAAGGATTCAACATCATGTGAACTTCATCAGAAATTCAAGAACATATCCATGAAGGTGGCCGTCGGACAAGCTTTACCTTCTGGCCCTAATGCACGCTGGCATGGCCGTCAGATTCCAGCTGGCTTTGCTAAAGTCGGGGTGGATGAAATCATGACGGGGTTTAATGATATGGAGCTCGACATAGATGGACCCGAAGATGAGAGGACACTCGGAGAACTACTGGGTGGAGTCATCCTATGGGAAAAGAACTACATCAAGCTTCCAGGCTCGGCCCCAAGGACAACACCGCCTCCGAGTCGTCGGAGGTCACCTACACCTCCATTACCTCCAAGCCCTCCACATGACGTCGGCCAACACAACACGAGTCCATCTCGATCACCGCCGCCGGACTTGGGTCGTCCGTCTCCGCCGCTGCCCGCTCCGGATACAAACCCTGAGCCTGCCACGGATACAAAGCGGGAGCGTGCCACCAAGAACGCTCCGCCGCTGCCCGCTCCGGATACAAACCCTGAACCTGCCACGGATACAAAGCGGGAGCGTGTCACCAAGAACGCTCCGCCGCCGCCCGCTCCGGATACAAACCCTGAGCCTGCCACGGATACAAAGCGGGAGCGTGCCACCAAGAACGCTCCGCGCCGCCCGCTCCGGATACAAAGCGTGAGCCTACCACGGATACAAAGCGGGAGCGTGCCACCAAGAACGCAACGCCGCCGCCCGCTCCGGATACAAACCCTGAGCCTGCCACGGATACAAAGCGGGAGCATGCCACCAAGAACGCTCCGCCGCCGCCCGCTCCAGATAGAAAGCCTGAGCCTGCCACGGATACAAAGCAGGAGCGTGCCACCAAGAACGCTCCGCCGATGATTCCTAAGCCACAGAGCACCCCAAAGCGCAAATGGTCGCCCCTCCCAAAGGTACGTCATGCTAATCTTCCTATCGGACCTTATGATCGTACCCCCGAGGAAAACGCCAGGATAGCAAAGGAACATCATGATGCGCAGATGAAAAATAAGGAACCCGAGCCCCGCCCGGAGTACACCTAGAAGCAAATAGCATTTGCAAAATACTTCACGACCCTTACATCACAGTATGACTTATACCAGAAGCCTGATGACTATACACGCACATTGCAGAAGGAAGTGAAAAAGAGAAGATCTCGATCACGGCCGCCGGACTTGGGTCGTCCGTCTCCGCCGCCGCCCGCTCCGGATACTAAGCGGGAGCGTGCCACTAAGAATGCTCCGCCGACGATTCCTAAGCCACAGAGCACCCCAAAGCGCAAACGGTCGCCCCTCCCAAAGGTACGTCTGCTAATCTTCCTATCAGACCTTATGACATACACCATAAGCCTGATGACTATACACACACATTGCAGAAGGAAGTGAAAAAGAGCAGTTCAACTACAAGCAAGAAAAAATCAGACGTTCCTCAGCTTAGACAACAGGCCAAACAGTCGATCCCACCCCTCAAGGTGTTAACCGAGAATGTTCCCCCTCCGGTGCAGGGGCTAGCTTTAGAAAGAGCAAAGGAGTTGGCGGCTCAATGTGGTATCTCCATTGAAGAATTGATGTCTTCCCAAGACGACAAGATACGCAAGGCTGTGGTAGCCCCTAAGCCAAAGTTTGTCATGGCTGAGCCTTTGGTCAGCAAAGATGATCTCCCAACAAATATGCGTTACTTGCATACATGGTACTTAAGTGAATCAAAGAAGGGGAGAACGATGATCGTGCTGAGTGTGCCACGGGAGTACTACGGCCGCCCCGAAGAAATCCATACCGACTTTGATGAACTCTTCCAGATGTACAATGGCGACGCCCTCGACAAATCGCTTATGAGTTGCTATTGTGTGTAAGTTTTTCAATTCGTTGTCTACATATAACTTGTTTAGTTATTTCAATTAATTGTCTATATATAACTTGTACTCTATTATGCAGAATAAAGATTCTGGATTGTAAAAGTAAGAGCATCATAAATATTGGGTTTATTGACCCAGATAAAATACATATAGCGACGCTAACTAATTACCCCAATTAGACGGAGGAATTGTTTCCATACAACTTCAAGTGAGGGTCTTTACTCTGTTGTGTCCATTCACTTATAAGTGTAATTGATAAGTTACTCACACACACACACACACACACACACACACACAAATATATATATATACATGTGCAGCTTCCATTGGTTTCTGTTGGACATTCAAATTGATAAGGGAAGAATTGATGCCTTCGACCCATTATCGAGACCCTTGGAACAGTTCCTATGTCTGCAGGACGTGCTCCAAGGGTAATTTTAATCATTCTTGCGCTCTATCGGTCTCTTTCGATGATTTTCTGATATATCAATTAATGAAAAACTTAGCAAATCATTATCCTTGTCGGACAGGGTTTGGAAGCGGTTCAAGTGCGTGACTCCCGGTAACTTTCCTGAGAAGCTGACCTTTAGAGCGGCTCAGGTAAGTAGTAGTATGATATACTTCTATTAATTTTCAATACATTTATGATGCTAGATTATTATTTTGATTATATATATTCCATTATCGCAAAGTGCGACCAGCAGTCATGGGGAACGCATCTATGCGGATACTATGTTTGTGAGACCATTCGCACGTTTACCTCTGAGCTCAAGGATCACAGATTCGACGTAAGCAATGAACATTCACACCTCTATTTTTACCCGTCATTCTTTGTTATCATGATTGATATTCATATTCATCTCCTCTTCTTATATAGCACACGGCCATGAGGACGAAGGTCCTACCAGAGCAACGCGCGATTGCTGTTGCAGAGGAGCTTGCGGGATTTCTGAGGACGGAAGCTATAGATGACAAAGGACGATTTAGTGTAGCTAGGGGCCATTACTGATGTTCGTCCATGTAATCGAATAGACGGGCTCTAGTCCCGATAATTCAGATCTGCATATAATTGTATATATATGCTCGCTTGTAAGATAAGTTAATCTTATATATATACACATAATTATTTCTATTAAAATTATATCAAAACTAATCCCCGAAAACCAAACGAGGCATCACGTTAATCTCCCGAACACCTAAACCCTAAAACCCTAAACCCCAAAAATAATTTCATTCAAAAAAAACCCAAAAACCAGCAAAATCTGAAAATGTTTAGTCCCGGCCCGTGTAACGAACCGGGACTAAAGGTCCTGCCCGTGGGGCGATACGAGGCGCCGACGTGGAGCACCTTTAGTCCCGGCTTGTAACAGGGCCGGGTCTAAAGGTTAGGCCTTTAGTCCCGCCCCTTTAGTCCCGGTTGGTGAACCGGGACTAAAGCCCCTTACGGGCCGGGGCTATAGGCCCTGTCCCCACTAGTGTGTCATAAATGATGGTACCTATTCCAAAGTGGGATGTGAATTGCAATATCATAGTTGAATGCATCGCTTTTGTTTCACGGGTTGTGATGATATTTTTACATATGACTTTTCAGCAAAACCAAGCTATCATGAATGATTATTTTAAGGGCCACCAAATCTTCTAAAGAGAAACTTAACCAATATAGATATGATAGTATCTTGCATATGTAAGAATATTAAAGGAGACCCCTCACTCACTAAACATATAGGGTAGTAAACATTAGGAATGCGTGATTTTCTTTCTTCTCATGGAAAGGCTATGTCGATCGATTAGTGCGCCAAACTTCACAAAATTGAAACACGTAGAAGAATAATTCCTTTGCATAGATAAGAATAGCATCTGATGTTCATATATATAAGAAATAAAACCATGTACACTCGGTAGTTTCCTAATGTGTACAGATGTACTAAACTCGTGTTCAACATGATCTGTTAATGTGCAGAACACATTTGCAACACACATACACTTGGTAGCTTCCCGCTCAAATGAACCCATAGATTTGGATCGATGGCTACAAGCTCAGACCAAGAAGCAGAAGGCGGGCGACAGAGGAACAAAGAGGAGGGAAGGAGGTGGCCGGTGGAGCTCACCATGGGAGAGAACGGGCGGGGCGCAGCAACAACTCGAGGCGGGCAGAGGGCTCGTGGAGCAGGCGCGAGCGGACGGCGTCGGTGGCGGCAACGACGAGGACGAATTTGGGGGCGAGGCGACTCCGGAAGCCTGGCGCCATCAGGGCAGGGGGCACTGGCGTGGGGGAGAAATGAGAGAGGTTTCGGACGAAATCGATGGCGGGTATATGTATAGAGACCTTTAGTCCCCGTGGGTAGCTCCAACCGGGACTAAAGACCCCCTTTAGTCCCGGTTGGAGCCACCAACCGGTACTAATGGTGAATTTCACCAGGCCAAGTGGCGGGAAGCCCATGCCTTTAGTCCTGGTTGGTGCCATGCACGGGGACTAAAGGGGGGCCTTTAGTCGAGGTTGGTGCCACAAACCGGGACTAAAGGTCTTTTTCCAGTTTTTTTGTTCTGTTTTTTTCTTTATTTATATTCTTTTATTTTTACTTAAAGCCAAATATGTAGAATTTTTGAGTAAATATTTTTTATTTAGGTCACAATAATTATAAACATTCTTTTAGTGCGAGTAGTTTTCAAATTTGAATAGTTTAAATTTGAATTCTTTAAAATTTGTCTGAATCACTAGTTTGTGAATAACTTTACTTTAAAAATAGATCTTTTAGTCATTCTTTTTCCCGATGGTTAATATTAGTGTTTTATCTTATATTAAATTTGGTAATTTTTAGGTTATTTAAAAAATGAAATGCCTTTGTAAGAGATGAGTATTCGTTTGAAACCGTGATACTTGGAAAGAGATTTTCTCGTTTATACACGAAGTGCATCCAGTTTTTGCCGTGACCCTCTCAACTTTTTACCACATGCTATGTGGGTGAAAGGATGATACCATGCTAATTTTCAGCCTTTTCAGAGTTCATTTGTAGTGCTTTTCAATTTCAGGGTCATTTATCTCAAAAACATAAATGCATGAAAAATAGCAAATGAAGTGAGAAAGGGTTGAAAATTGATGACTTGGCTTTGAATGGTGCATATTGAGCATACAAAAAGTTTGGAGTTGAAATAAGTTTAAAAATATGAAATGCCTTTGTAAGAGATGAGTATTCGTCCGAAACCATGATACTTCGAAAGAGATTGTCCAATTTTTACACGAAGTGCATCCAGTTTTTGCCGTAAACCTCCTAACTTTTTAGCACATGCTATGTGAGTGAAATGATGCTACAATACCAAGTTTCAGCCTTTTTGGAGTTCATTTTTACTGCTTTTCAATTTCAGGGTCATTTAGCTCAAAAATTCATTAAATGCATGAAAAATAGCAAATAATCCAAGAAAGGGTTGAAAATTGATTACGTGGCTTAGAATGGTGCATATTGAGCGCACAAAAAGTTTGGAGTTCAAATAAGTTCTCAAAAAATGAAATGCCTTTGTAAGAGATGCTTATTCGTCCAAAGCCGTGATACTTCAAAAATCCTCTCAACTTTTTAGCATATGCTATGTGGGTGAAATGATGATACCATGCCAAGTTTCAGCCTTTTCATAGTTCATTTGTAGTGCTTCTCAATTTTAGGGTCATTTAGCTCCAAAAAAATTAATTAAATGCATGAAAAAAATTGTGTTTGCACATAATAGCATTAATTAACTCGGAGCTACATAATGTTTCTTTGCATTTCAAATTCCAAAACACATATATATACCCTAACTCTTACACAAAGATTCCCTCCGGTTTGTTCTAAGTGGGGCTTTCGAGATAAGCCCAGAAACTCACTACAAAAGAAATTGATGATGGTGAAGCCGGTCACATCCGAGATTGGGATCCTGGTGTATAATACTTTTTCTTCTTGTGTGTCCCTTTCCGCCATAACAATGGATAATCTTTATCATTTAGCAGGATGCTTGGGTCAGTCTTGACTCTGAAGGGAGGAATTTCGTGAAACTTTTTATAATCTTGTGGCCTGTCTGTCTTGTCCTCCACTCCCACGATGCTTCATTTCCCTGAAAGAACTATGTGGCGCTTTGAATCATCGTATGATGTATTCGCTTCCTTATATTTTTTTTCTCGGCTTGGTAGACATGCTCTTCACATCGGAAACCCGCACCACATCATTTGCTAGAAATAATGATTCATCTGTGTACCCAAGATTGTGTTGGAAATATGCCCTAGAGGCAATAATAAAATAGTTATTATTATATTTATTCCATCAACATAATCATTTATTATTCATGCTATAATTGTATTAAATGGAAACACAAATGCATGTGTTGATACATAGACAAAATACTGTCCCTAGTAATCCTCTAGTTGACTAGCTCGTTGATCAAAGATGGTTAAGGTTTCCTAGCCATAGACAAGTGTTGTCACTTGATAACAAGATCACATCATTAGGAGAATGATGTGATGGAGAAGACCCAAACTATGAATGTAGCATATGATCGTGTCAGTTTATTGTTGTTGTTTTCTCCATGTCAGTGTATCTCTTCCTATGACCATGCGATCGTGCAACTCCCGGACACTGGAGGAATAACTTGTGTGTATCAAACATCGCAACATAACTGGGTGACTATAAAGGTGCTCTAGAGGTATATCCGAGGGTGTCTGTTGGGTTAGCATGGATCAAGACTGGGGTTTGTCACTCTGTAACACGGAGAGGTATCTCGGGTCCCACTTGGTAATACAACATCACAACAAGCTTTGCAATCAATGTGACAAAAGAGTTAGACACAAGATCTTATATTGTGAAACTATTAAATAGACTAGCCGGTAACGAGATTGAAATAGGTATGGAGATACCAACGATCGAATCTCAGGCAAGTAACATAGTGAAGGAAAAAGGGAACAACACACGGGATTAACTAAATCCTTGACATAGAGGTTCAATCGATAAGGTCTTCATAGAATATGTAGGAGCCAATATGGGCATCTAGGTCCCGCTATTGGTTCTTGACTATAGAGGTGTCTCGGTCATATCTACATAGTTCTCGAACACGCAGGCTCTCCACACTTAAGGTTCGGTGACATTTTTTGTATAGTTGAATTATTGATGGTGGTAACCCAATGGTGTTCGGAGTCCCGGATGAGATCCCAGATGTCACGAGTGTCTTCGTAATAGTTCGGAAATGAAGATTGATATATAGGAATGTTGCATTTGGCTTCCGAATAGATTTCGGGCATTACCGGTAAAGTATCGGAAGTGACGAATGGTTCTCAGGTTTTACCAGGAGGGGCCACCCACCCGGGAGAGGACCTAATAGGCCCATGGGTGGCGCACCGTCCCTTTGTGGGCTGGTGAGGCCAGCCCAATAAGCCTATTTCAGCTAAAGCAAAACAAATGAAAAAGAAAAAAAGGAAGGAAGTGGACAAGTTGGGAAGGAGTCCTCCACCAAACCGAATTGGAGGAGGACTCCTCCCTCTTGGCTCGGCCGAAGCTCCTCCTTGGAGTAGAAGGAAATCCAACCCTCCCTCTTGATCCTCCTATATATATTGGCGATTTGAGAGGGTTTTGGCTCCCCAAGCCATAGTGCAGTCCTCTCTCTCTCGAACACTTCGTGACATCTCATAGCTAGTTTGGTACGGCATGATGAAACCCTGTCGAAGTAGCTCCGCCACCATCACCGCCACGCCATTGTGCTGCCGGAGAATTTAGCTACCTCTTAGTCTCTCTTGCTGGATCAAGAAGGCGGAGATCGCCATAGAGCTGTACGTGTGATGAACGTGCAGGTGTCATCCGTTCGGTACTAGATCGGGACGGAGTTCGTGGGACGCTTTTGATTCGGATTGCGGAGATGTTTGACTACATCAACTATGTTTCTTAATGCTTCCCGATTATCGATCTACTAGGGTATGTGGATCCGATCTCCTCTCTCGTAGATGATCATCACCATGATAGGCTTTTCGTGTACGTAGGAAATTTTTTGTTTCCCATGCAACATTCCCCAATAGTGGCATCATGAGCTAGGTTCATGCGTAGATGACATTTCGAGTAGAATACAAAAGAGTTTGTGGGTGTTGATATTCAACTTTGTGCCCTCCTTAGTCTTTTCTTGATTCGGCGGTATAGTTGGAGTGAAGCGGCCCGGACCAACATTACGCGTACGCTTACGAGAGACCAGTTTCATTGAGACACATGCAACTTGTTGCATAAAGATGACTGGCGGGTTTCTGTTTCTTCAACTTTAGTTGAATCGGATTTGACCGAGGCGGTCCTTGGATAAGGTTAAAAAGCAATTTACATATCACTGTTGTGGCTTTGCGTAAGTAAGATATGATCATACTCGATACCCATAGCAGCCACGTAAAATTTGCAACAACAAATTAGAGGATGTCTAACTTGTTTTTGCAGGGTATGCATGTGATGTGATATGGCCAAAGACATGATTTGATATATTGGATGTATGAGATGATCATGTTGTAATAGTTAAATATCGACTTGCATGTCGATGGTACGGCAACCGGCAGGTGCCATAGGGTTGTCTTTAAATTTATTTTGCGCCTGCAGATGCTCTTGCTGTATCGCTAGGCAGTAGCTTTAGTAGTAACAACATACATAGCACAACAACCTCAATGGGAGCACGATGATGGAGATCACGATGATGGAGATCATGGTGCGGTGCCGGTGACGATGGAGATCATGCCGGTGCTTTGGTGATGGAGATCAAGAAGCACAAGTTCATGGCCATAACATGTCACTTATGATTTGCATGTGACATCAATCCTTTCTGCAGCTTATTTTGCATCGGACGACAGTATCATTATAAGGTGATCTCTCACTAAAATTTCAAGATAAAATTGTGTTCTCCCCGACTATGCACTGTTGCGACAACTCGTCGTTTTGAGACGCCACTTGATGATCGGGTGTAATAGACTCAACGTTCACATACAACGGGTGCAAAACAGTTGCGCACGCAGAACACTCGGGTTAAACTTGACGAGCCTAGCATGTACACACATGGCCTTGGAACACAAGAGACCAAAAGGTCAAGCATGAATCATATAGTTGATATGGTCAACATGGAGATGTTCACCATTGAAACTAATCTCAACTCACGTGATGATCGGACTTGAATTATTGAATTTGGATCATGCGTAACACGAATGACTAGAGGGATGTCAATTTGAGTGGGAGTTTATAAGTAATATGATTAGCTAAACTATGTTATATTGAACATAGTCTAAGTAATACATATTTCTAAAATTTTATGTTGTATGTCAATGGCTTGCTCAGCTGTAACCCTGAATTTTAATGCATTCCTAGAGAAAACTAAGATGGAAGATGATGGAAGCACCTTTGTTGACTCGGCTCGTAATCTGAGGCTTATCCTCCAGGCTGCCCAAAAGTCATATGTCCCTGATGCAGCGCTAGGTGATGAACCACCCGTAACGGCGACCCAAGACGTTTTGAATGCTTGGCAATCACAGAAGGATGACTACTCATTAGTTCAATGTGCAGTTTTGTATGGCTTAGGACCGGCACTTCAATGTTCGAGGAGTTGTAGTTTAACTTTGAGAAGAATACCTAGATCGAGAGGTATGAAAGCTCCGATAAGATCTATGCTCGTAAAATGGAGGAGAAAACGTCTGTAGTGAACAAATACTCAGAATGTCTGGGTACCCTCACCGTCTAGCTGAGCTGAGGATTGCTCTCCCGCAAGAAGCTATCACTGACAGAGTTCTTCAGTCACTTCCACCTAGCTATAGGAGCTTCCTATTGAACTATAACATGCAAGGGATGAATAAGACACTCGCCGAGCTATTTGCGGTGCTAAAATTCATAGAGTCAGAAATCCAGAAAGAGTATCAAACGTTGATGGTCAATAAGACCACCAGTTTCAAGAAACATGGCAAGGGAAAGAAGGTAACTGCAAGAAGAGTGGCAAACATGTTGCCACTCCGACGAACAAACCCAAGTCTAGACCTAAGCCGAATACTAACTTCTATCATTGCAAGGGGACTGGTCACTTGAAGCGGAACTGCCTCAAGTATCTGGCCGATAAGAAGGCGGCCAACACCAAAGAAGGTATATTTGATATACATGGTATTGATGTGTACCTCACCAGCTCTCGTACTAGTGCCTGGGTATTTGATACCGGTTCTGTTGCTCACATTTGCAACTCGACACAGGAACCGCGGATTAACGAAGGCTGGCGAAGGATGAAGTGATGATGCGTGTGGGAAATGGTTCCAAGATTGATGCGATCACCGTCGGCACAGTCTCACTTCAGTTACCATGGGATTAGTGATAAACCTCAATACATGTTAGTTAGTGCCTACATTAAGCATGAACATTATATCTGGCTCTTGTTTATTGCGAGCCGGTTACTCACTTAAATCAGAGAATAATGGTTGTTCTATTTACATGAGTAATATTTTTTCTGTTCGTGCACCCAATTTGAGGGGTTTACTCATGTTGAATCTCGATAGTGATGATACGCTTATACATAACACTGAGACCAAAAGATGTAGAGTTAACCATGATAGCGCCACTTTCTTGTGGCACTGCTGCTAAGGTCATATTGGTGTAAAGGCCATGAAGAAACTCCATGCTGAAGGACTTTTAGAGTAACTTGATTTTGAATCACCTGACACATGTGAACCATGCCTCATGGGCAAGATGACTAAGCCTCCGTTCTCCGGAACAATGGAGCGTGCAAGTGACTTGTTGGAGATCATACATAGTGAAGTATGTGGACTGATGAGTATTGAGGCACGCAATGGATATCGTTATTTTCTCACCTTCACTTATTATTTGAGTAGATATGGTTATATTTAGTAATGAAGCACAAGTATGAAACATTTGAAAAGTTCAAAGAATTTCAGAGTGAAGTTGAAAATCATCATAGCAAGAAGATTAAATTCCTACGATCTGATCGAGGAGGAGACTATATGAGTTAGGAGTTTGGTGCTCACATAAGACAATGTGGAATTGTTTCACAGTTGACACCGCCTGGAACACCACAGCGCAATGTTGTGTTCGAACACCGTAATCGAACTTTATTGGATATGGTGCGATCTATGATGTCTCTTACCAATTTGCCATTATCGTTTTGGGGCTATGCATTAGAGACAGCTGCATTCACTTTAAATAGGGCACCATCAAAATCCGTTGAGACGACGCCGTATGAACTATCGTATGGCAAGAAGCCAAAATTGTCGTTTCTTAAAGTTTGGGGATGTGATGCTTATGTCAAAAACTTCAGCCTGAAAAGCTGGAATCCAAAGCGGAAAAGTGTGTCTTCATAGGTTAACCAAAAGAGACAGTTGCGTATACCTTCTATTTCAAATCCGAGGACAAAGTGTTTGTCGCTAAGAATGGAGCTTTTCTTGAGAAAGAGTTTCTCTCAAAAGAATTGAGTGGGAGGAAGATAGAACTTGATGAGGTTGTAGATCCTTTGCTTCAACAAGTTGGTGGTGCAGGGAAGAAAGAAGTTTCTATCAAAGCTACACCAGTTGAAGAGGAAGCTAATATAATGATGATGATCATGAGACTTCATATCAAGTTGCTATCAGACATCGTAGGTCTACAAGAGTACGTACTGCTCCTGAGTGATGCGGAAATCCTATCTTGTTAATCATGTTGTGGGACAACAATGAGCCTATTAATTATGAAGAAGCAATAATGGGCCCGGATTCCAACAAATGGTTAGAGGCCATGAAATCCGAGATAGGATCTATGTATCAAAACAAAGGCCGAAAGGCTATTCAGAGCAAATGGATCTTTAAGAAGAAGACGGACGCGGAAGGCAATGTGACCGTCTATAAAGCTCGACTTGTGGCAAAGTGTTTTTCACAAGTTCAAGGAGTTGACTACGGTGAGACCTTTTCAGCCGTAGCGATGCTTAAGACCGTCTGAATCATGTTAGCAATAGCTGCATTTGTCGATTATGAAATATGGCAGATGGATGTCAAAACGGCGTTCCTTAAAGGGTTTCTTAAGGAAGAGTTGTATATGATGCAACCCAAAGGCTTTGTTGATCCAGAGAATGTTGATAAAGTATGCAAACTCTAGCGATCCATTTATGGACTGGTGCAACCATCTCGGAGTTCGAATCAGCATTTTGATGAGGTGATCAAGGCGTTTGGATTTATACAAGTTTTTGGAGAAGCTTGTATTTACAAGAAAGTGAGTGGGAGCTCTATAGCGTTTCTAATATTACATGTGGATGACATATTGGTGATTGGAAACGATATATAATTTTTGGGAAGCACAAAGGATTACTTGAATAAGAGTTTTTCAATGAAGGACCTAGGAGAAGCTCCTTACATATTAGGCATTAAGATCTATAGAGATAGATCAAAACGCCTAATAGGACTTTCACAAAGTACATACCGTGATAAGGTTTGGAGAAGTTCAAAATGGAAAAATCCAAGAAGGGGTTATTGCCTGTGTTACAAGGTATAAAGTTGAGTAAGACTCGATGCCTAGTGACTGCAGAAGATAGAGAAACGATGAGTGTCGTCCCCTATGCTTCAGCCATAGGGTCTATGATGTATGCAATGCCGTGCAAACGGCCATATGTCAGCCTGGATATAAGTATGGTAGGCAGGTTTCATAGTAACCTAGGAATGGAGCACTAGAAAGCGGTCAAGAATATTCTGAAGTATGTGAAAAGGACTAAAGAAATGTTTTTCTTTTATGGAGGTGACGAAGAGCTCATCATAAAGGGTTACATCGATGCAAGCTTCGACACTGATTCGGATTACTCTAGGTCGCAAACCGGATATGTATATATTCTCAATTGGGGTGCGGTAAGCAGGAGCAGTTCGAAGCAAAGTGTCGTAGCTGATTCTACATGTTAAGCGGAGTACATAGCAGCCTCGGAGGCGGCTAAGGAAGGTGTCTAGATGAAGCAGTTCACAATAGATCTTGGAGGTGTGCCAAGCGCACTGGATCCAATAAATCTGTTATGTGACAAAACTGGTGTCATTGCTCTAACCAAGGAACCAAGGTTTCACAATAGGACCAGACACATTAAATGATGCTTCAACGCCATCTATGATTACATCAAGGAGGAGGACATAAATATTTGCAAAGTGCACACGGATCTGAATGATAGAGACTGATGGCTCACAAGTGTAGGGGATCTATAGTAGTCCTTACGATAAGTAAGAGTGTCGAACCCAACGAGGAGCACAAGGAAATGACAAGCAGTTCTCGGTAAGGTATTCTCTGCAAGCACTGAAATTGGTGGTAACAAATAGTTTTGGGATAAGATAATTTGTAATAGGTGACAAGTAACAAGTGTAATAACGGTCCAGCAAGGTGTCCCAATCCTTTTTATAGAAAACGACAAGCCATGACAAACTCTTATATAAAGAAAAGCGCTCCTGAGGACACATGGGAATTTCTGTCAAGCTAGTTTTCATCATGCTCATATCATTCACGTTAGTTACTTTGATAATTTGATATCTTGGTGGACCTGCGCTTGGGTGCTTCCCTTACTTGGAGAAACCTCCCACTTATGATTAACCTCTCTCGCAAGCATCCGCAACTACGAAAAAATAATTAAGATAAATCTAAGCATAGCATGAAACATATGGATCCAAATCAGCCCCTTACGAAGCAACGCATAAACTAGGGTTTAAGCTTCAGCCACTCTAGCAACCCATCATCTACGTATTACTTCCCAGTACCTTCCTCTTGGCCTAAATAATGGTCGAGTTTCATGTAGTCGACGTTCATATGACACCACTAGAGGAGAGACAACATACATCTCATCAAAATATCGAACGAATACCAAATTCACGTGATTACTTATAACAAGACCTATCCCGTGTCCTCAGAAACAAACTTAACTACTCACAAAGCATGTTCATGTTCATAATCACAGGAGTATTTATGATAATTAAGGGTCTGAACATATAATATTCCACCAAGTACACCAACTAGCATCAACTACACGGACTAATAAACACTACTAGAACCCCCAGGTACCAATCTGAGGTTCAAGACAAAGATCGGATACAAGAGACAAACTAGGGTTTAGGGAGGAGATGGTACTGATGAAAATGTTGATGGAGATTGATCCGCTCTCGTTGAGATGATCGCTGGTGATGACGATGGCTTCGATTTCCCCATCCGGGAGGGAAGTTTCTCCGACGGAATAGCTCTGTCGGAGCTATAGATTAGTTCTGCCCAAGTTGCACCTCGAGACGGCGGCGGTTCATCCCAAAATGTCTGACATGAGTTTTTCCAGGTCAAAACCATTCATATAGCAGAAGAAGGGAGCCGGAGGCCTGCCAAGGGGCCCACAAGCTCACACGGCGCGACTAGGGAGTAGGCCGCGCCCCTATTCTTGTGGCTTCCTGGTGGGTCCCCCGAGGTATCTCTTTCACCCAGTATTTTTTATATATTCCAAAAAATTTCTCCGTAACTTCTCAGGACTTTTGGAGCTGTGAAGAATAGGTCTCTAAGATTTGCTCCTTTTCTGGTCCAGAATTCCAGTTGTCGGCATTCTCCCTCTTCATATAAACCTTGTAAAATAAGAGAGAAAAGGCATAAGGATTGTACCTTGATGTGTAATAACAGGCCATAATGCAATAAATATCAATATAAAAGCATGTTGCAAAATGGACGTATCAACTCCCCCAAACTTAGACCTCGCCCGTCCTCAAGCGAAAACCGAGATCGATAAATATGCCCACATGTTTAGAGATAGAGGTGTCAAAAAAATAATATACGGACATGAGGGCATCATGATAATATTTAGAACAGTAACACATATTGATATATAATCTCTTATGATGGAGTAACAATTCATTTACAAGGTAAAATATGAATGAAGAACTCTGTTGAGAACCAACAAACCATGATCTCATTCATTGAAGCAATTAAAATTTATCATAACATAGGAAAGAGTCAATATAAGAGCTTGTAAGAAAACTCCACGTACTCAATTATCACATAGTGTGTCACAGCCCAAGTTTGCCTTGCTTGCCATTGCATTTCATGCATGCATTCAAATTGCATTGAATCTAGAAATGGAAGTGATCAAGCCAAATGAGTTGAAATTGACACAAAGGCAATAAAAATATTACCTTAAAAGGAACCAGAAAAATGTTCCAAATATTTGGGAAAATATTGACAGGGAATAAATTTGTCAAACCAAATTTCTAAGTCACAGGAACTTATGAAAAGGATATTTGATTGGATTAAATAACTGTTTGGAATGGAGTTATTTTGTTTTCTTTTAAAATAAAAGTTTCAAAAATGTTGAAACTATTTTTTGGCATTGCTTATTTTTATCATTGTCACATAATACTATTTTAGGGTTTTATAAAATGATTAAATGTTTCATTAAAATCCTAAATCTAAATGCCAGAAAGAAATAAAGAAAGAAAATAGAAAAGAGAGAGAGAGAGAGCCACCTGTTGCCTACCTGGTCGGCCCAGCCCACCAGGGGCACCCCTGTCTTCTACCTCTTGCAAGAAGGCAGAGGAGAAGCAGGGGATGGCGAGCTCGTGAGAGCGCCACGCCTCCTACCTGCCTGGCCTCCCCGCCGACCTGGTGGCTAGGATAGGCTCGGGAGAGCCGTCCCGATCTCCTCCCCCTCCTCTCCATTTCTCTCCCTCTCCTCTGCCCTGCTCTCTCTTTTCTTATGCCGCCATTGGTGAGCTCGGGCTCGAGCTCACCACCGTTGCCTCCGGCCCCTACTAGTCCTATCCGAGCAGCACAATCCCTCCGCCGTGACGTGTTGCACCTCCCCGTTGTGAGAATCGAGCCGGAGCCCCCCTGGCGTTGCCATCGTCGTCGTCTTCATCTCCAGTCACTGAGATCCGCCGCTGTCGATCTACTGCCACCGGGCCTCTCCGACCTTCCCAATGCCAAAAATGGAACCCCCGCGAGCCACTTCTTCTTTCCCCTCTCTTTCCCCTCGCTCTCCCGCACCGTAGCCCCGTTCCCCACCATGCCCGAGAGCTTCTCGTCGCCGGCCATGTCGTCGCCGTCGCTGTGGTGCCTCTCTCGCGTGTTCCAGCTCGGGAACAAGATCCTGGAGCTTCCAGGAACCTTTCGATCCCTTCAACCGGACTCCCTATGCCCCGCAACCCCGTGCCCGACGAAGCCCAAGTTGCAACCGCCGCAGACCTCGTCGCCGGCGTGTATTCCGCTGACCACTTGGTTCAGCTCCTTCCCCTTTGGATGCGGTGCTTCGCTAGCTCACCGTAGAACTAAACCACGCCCAAAACCGATGCCGGTAACGCGAGTTTGATCATCTCCGGCGAGCCTCCGCCGTCGTTTTGTTCGCCGCCAGCCACATTCCGGTGGGGCCGACGTGGCCAGTAGTTAGCCAGTACTAACCACCACTCCTAGCTGCTGACAGTGGGCCCCAGGGTGGGTCAAACCCCAGTTAGGGGCTGGTCAACTCGTGGATTAGCCCCTGGTCACTGACCAGTGGACCCCACTGGTCAGGTTTGACCTGGCCCAGGCGTTGTTGACTGCTGACGCAGTAAATACTAATTCTGCTTTAATATAAATCCAGGAAATTGCTAAAACTTGTAAAAATCATAGAAATTAAAATATAACTCGGATGGAAATAATTTATGTATGAAAAAGGATCAAAAAAATCCAAAGAATCTGATTATGGCATTTTCATGCTGTTTTGAGAAAGTTAACAACACTAAGTAGGCAAAATGATGAATAGGGTAAATTTAATAAATAGTTTGGAGTTGGAATTTGATTCCTATTTGAATTCCACTTCAATTACTATGTTCAAAGATTGAGCTAGCAAGATCAGTACCTCAAAATACTAACTCCATGCATGTTGGAACAACTTGTTATGAGCATCAGGTCGAATCAATTATAAGGGTACTTGGAAAGATACCAGGCTTGAAGTGATGTTTGAATCCTAATTAAAACCAACTTCAATTTAAGAAATGATAGCCACATTAGCCCTGTCACCTTTCATTTCATGTCTTGAGCATGCATCAAAGTGTTGCATTTCCGTGAAGTAATTGTTGTTCTTTCTTGTTTGCCGGTGTTGTTCCCTCTCGGTAAACGATGTTTCCGACGATGTGATTGTTGACATTGATGAAGACACATTTCTATCTTCAGACGTGTCAGGCAAGCAAACCCCCCTTGAGCATATTAATGTAAACCCACTCTCTCGCTCCTTCTCTCATTTACTGCATTAGGATAAACACGATTCAACTGTACATGTTATCGGTAGTTGAACCCATTCCTCTGCATGACTTGATTTTGTCACGGTAAATAGTTGAAACCACTTAGCATGAGTAGCAACTGCTTGAGCCTTGTTGTGCTTACTCATCCATGCTTGTTTACAATGCCTGTTATGCTTAGAGTCGTGTCGGGTCTGATCCGTCTAGATGATGAATCGGAATGGTTGTGTTCATGTCCTGTAGTGTGAGAGTAAAGGTGTGAATCTGATTTGGTAAAGGTAGCGATGAGAGGCCATGTAGGAGTACATGGCGGGTTGTCTCATTGGGACCGTCCTTAAGAACTGAGTTCTGTGTGTGTTATCCAAGACAAGATACTACCACACATTGGGATACTAAATTAACCCTCTCGTCTTATTAATCGCCTAGATCCTTGTCTAGGAGTTGCAATTAGATTCTGGTGTTTGTTGTAAAAGTGTTGGCGACCGTGTTTAGCCCTGCCCCATGGGGTAGGCTTCACTACGGTAGATACACAGTGGCACGGTGTACCAAGTGGCACACGGATGGTGGGCTTGGGAATCCTGCGCACATTGTTTGGGGTCGTAGAGGAAACCTCGGTCAGACTTCCTTGTGGGTTCAGTCTCAAATAGGCAATAACCTGGCCTAGTGTCTTGTGTGGTTAATGGACGTGGCCGACACCCACGCCAGTGCTTCCGCTTGAAGGTTGCCGAGATGCATGACGTGCACATGGTGATAAGTGGTGGGAGAGTCTGTGAAGAAGTATACCCCTGTAGGGTGATTTAATCTGTTCAAATAGCCGCGTCCTCAGATATGGACTACTTGGAAACATTCCGTGGTACATAGACAAGTTAAATGGATACTCTAAAACATGCAAGATAAGTGTGAGTGCTATGGAAGGCCTTATCATAGGGAGACGAGAGTGGATCCATAGTGGTGTATTGCATTGGTGAATATGTGGACTCGTGTGTGCTATCCCACCTCAAAGAAAGAACTTGTAGTCGTAGTACAGGTTAGCCAAGAGTCAAAGCTGGCTTGCTACAATCAAACCCCACAATCCTTTCATTGAAACATGATGCATATGTAGATAGTTCTGATGTAAGACTTGCTGAGTACCTTTGTACTCACGATTGCTTTAGTTGTGTTTTTGCAGAGAAGACTTAGACTTCAAAATTTCTACGCGATGTGTTTGATGTCGACAGAAATAGCTTGGGAATCCCAGACAGAGGTCTGGCTCCTTTGGTAGGGTCGTAGTAGCTTATGAGGCTCTTCCAGCCACTTTTAGTAGATGTCTGTACCCAGACATGATTTGCTTCCGCTTGTTGTTTGTATGACTTGAGTGTCGGGTCACGAGACCCCTGTTTGTAATATCATACTATGGTGACTCTTATGAGTCTTTAATAAATGCTTGAGTCATAGAGTTATGTTGTGATGCCATGTTGTATCTACACATATCGTGCATAATGTGTGTATGTTTGAAATGCATTATATGTGTGGGATTCGACACCTAGTTGTTTGCCTTTAGTAGTACCCTTTACAGGGAATTGCCTCTTTGTGTTTCCATCGGGCCTTGGTAGCTTGCTACTGCTCGGAACACATTGGTTGACCGGCATGTATCCTTCTTTGCTGCTGTGTCTGTCCCCTCAGGGAAATGTCACACGGTGTAATTGAGTCCTTGCAGCTTGCTACGACTCGTCTACACACGCTGATGATCGACACCTGCTTGTTGGGTTATGTATGCCTGTCCCTGTATAGATGTATCGCTTGGGTTTATAACTAGTCATGTCGACCCGGGTTCTTGTCGTTTGAACGCTAGCGACACATTCATATACGTGAGCCAAAAGACGCAAACGGTCCCGGCTAAGGTAAGGTTGCGGCCGTGGAGTTTACCGTGCGTGAGGCCGCAAAGTGATGTGATGTGTTACAGGCTGGGTTCTTATGACCTAGGATCAGGGTTCCGACATAGTCTTTCACCATTGCTAACACTCACGCGGTACTCATGATACCAAAGCTTCCATCAGACACAGAGAAAGATAGGGGCTTATAATTCGCCTCCCAACAATTCACCTCAAGGGTGGCGTCAATAGTAATAACTCATGATTACCCACATCCAAGTGGATATATGTGTCTAGACAATTCTCCAACATATGATGCTTGCCAAAATATAAAGGCGAAATAAAGGGAACGGTAAACATCACCATGACTCTTGCTTAAGGATAAGTAGTAGAAAATAAAAGTAAGAAATTGGCCCTTCGCAGAGGGAAGGAGAGGTTATCAAGCGATTTTATAGTTGGATGCACGACCTATTAATGCAGAAGAACGTCACTTTATATTGCCCCTTGTGATAAAAAAATTTATTATGCACTATCTCGCTTTTATTTATTCCATATCACAAGTTTGTATAAAGTTTATTTCCATCACAACAATTGATCACACATTTTCAGAGAGCAATTTTTTATTGCTTGCACCGATGACAACTTACTTGAAGGGTCTTATTCAATCCATAGGTAGGTATGGTGAACTCTCAAGGCAAAACTGGGTTAAGGGTGTTTGGAAGCACAAGTAGTATATCTACTTAGTCTGGGAGTTTTTGGCAAATATGGGTGGAATCAAGGGACACGTGTTGAAGGATCTATAACCATATAACTTCTATTCGGAAATAAGCAAACATAACTCATTATGTTGTCTTCCTTGTCCAACATGTACTTCTTAACATATAATATTTTAATGAGTGCTCACAATCATAAAATTTACTAGGATAATATATTTATATGTGAAGCTCTCTTTCTTATTATTTCCTTATAATTGGAACAATGACCAATAACTTTGTTTGTCAACTCTCAGCAAATTTCAATCAACATATCTTTTATATGTGAAGTTATCACTCCCCATAAGATCACTATGTATATACTCTTGCTTTCATTCTATATTTCCCCCTTTTTCAGGATCAGAGCAAGTAGGCAAATCTCTCAATTTAAAACTACTTTTTATTATATAACTCTCGGACTTGCTTACATAGGAGGAACATAAAGAAAAACTAAAAACTTAAATTTCACTAAAACTTTATTCTACTAGATCAAGGTATAAACAGAAGTATCAAAAGAAAAACGAAAACAAAGAAAAATAAAAGATGTGATGGTGATACGATACTGGGGCGCCTCCCCCAAGCTTGGCACAAGCCAAGGGGGGTGACCATACCCATGTATTTAGGTGTCTTCCTTTGGAGGTGGTGGTGTTGAGGTTGTTTTTAAAGTTGGAAGTTTGTTCTCCATCTTCCAAGGCATATGCTCGCCATAATAAAAGGATGAGCTAGTCTCTGGGATCCTCAAGCCTGCAACCAAGCTCAATTTCTTAAATATGTATTCGTATTCATAGTTTTGGTTTTGCAGGTCATAGATCAGGGCTTGGAGATGCTCGATTTTCTTGTAAATCTTGAAGACGTAACCCCAAAGGTCTTTAGTGTTTAGCTTATGGTTGTGGGTAAACTCAGTGATCATCAAGTGATTGACATTGAGTCCTCGTTCCACCATTCCTTGGCACTTGAAGACTTGTTGCTCCATTGCTTCGAGCCTTGCCTCCATGATTCCAGTCCTCTTAGGTCCCACAATAGACTACAACAAATGTGATAATCTGTGACGCACATTCTGTGACAATTGAGTGAAAAAACATCAGGTAATTATCTTAATTTCACAAACTGTGATGTTTTTTCATTGAATCGTCACGAAATGACCGTCACAAGTTATCACTTTTGTTGTAGTGACATCACAGATGTGCAACACCCCCTCATGCATCTCAATGGTTTGAGGGTGTTTCAACACCTCCACTAGGTAGGGGTTGATGACCTTCTCAAAAAACTTGTCCCTCGAAGCACTTGGAGAAGTCATGTTGATCTAAATCTATGGAAGAAACAGCTCGAAACGAAAATAGGAGAGATTGTCGTGGTACAAAGATCAAACCTTGGTGAGATTATATAATGAATTTTTACCGACCCGAAGGAATGTTCCACAAGAAAACAGAGTCCGGAGGGTACACGGGGTGGCCACAAGCCTGTAGGGAGCGACATGAGGGGTAGGTCGCGCCCCCTGGCTTGTCGCCTCCTCGTGCACTCTTCGGACTACTTTAAATTTTCCTAATTTTTAAATATTCCAAAAACGATAAAATTTTCCATTGGAGAAGTTTTGGAGTCGGTTAACTTACCATAACACATACCTATTCCTTTTCGGAGTCTGAAACATGCTGATAGGTCTCCCTAATGTACTCCTCCGGAGTTATGGTATTGATAGCGTTGGATTCAACATTTATGGGAGTACCTCAGATATAATGTTTGATTCTCTGCCCATTTACCACCTTCGGATTTGTACCTTTGGTATTGTTAATATTGATGGCACCGGAACAATATACTTCCTCGTTAATGTAAGGTCCTTCCCATTTAGAGAGAAGCTTGCCTGCAAAAAATCTTAAACGAGAGTTGTATAGCAAGACATGATCACCTACATTGAATTCACGCTTTTGTATCCTTCTATCATGCCATCTCTTAAATTTTTCTTTAAACAGCTTGGCATTCTCATAGGCTTGAGTTCTCCATTCATCAAGTGAGCTAATGTCAAATAACCTCTTCTCACCTGCATGTTTGAAATCATAGTTAAGTCTTTCATTGCCCAATAGGCTTTATGTTCTAGTCATAGAGGCAAGTGACATGGTTTACCATAAACCATTTTATAGGGACATACCCATAGGAATTTTGTAAGCAGTTCTATAGGACCACAATGCATCATCAAGTTTCTTAGACCAATTGTTTCTAGATTTATTAACACTGTTTTGCAGGATCAATTTGATTTCCCTATTGCTCAATTCTACTTGACCACTAGACTGAGGATGATAAGGAGATGCAATTCTATGATTAACATCATACTTGGGAAGCAATTTGCGGAAAGCACCATGAATAAAGTGTGAACCACAATCAGTCATTAAATATCTAGGGACTCCAAATCTAGGGAAAATAACTTCTTTCGTCATTTTAATAGATGTGTTATGATCAACACTACTGGTTGGAATAGCTTCTACCCACTTCGTAATATAATCAACAACAACTAAAATGTGAGTATGCCCGTTGAACTTTGGAAAAGGTCCCATAGAAACAAAACCCCAAACATCAAATGGTTCCATAACTAGAGATTAATTCATAGGCATTTCTTGACGTCTAGTAATATTACCAATTCTTTGACATTCATCACAAGATAAGACAAACTCACGAGCATTCTTGAAGAGAGTAGGCTAATAAAAACCAGATTGTAGTACCTTGTGTGCAGTTCTATCTCCGGCGTGGTGTCCTCCATAGGCCTCACAGTGGCACTTGTATAGGAACTATCCCTGTTCATGCTCAGGTACACAACATCTAATAATACCATCTACTCCCTCTTTATAATGGTGTGGATCGTCCCAAAAGTAATGTCTTAAGTCATAGGATATTTTTTTTGTTGATATGTGAAATTACGCAGTATAAATTTAGCAACAATGTAGTTAGCATAATCAGCATACCAAGGAGCATTGCATGAAGCATTTATGACAACTAATTGTTCATCAGGAAAGCTATCATCAATTGGTTGTGGGTCATCAAGAACATTTTCTAACGTAGACAAGTTATCTGCTATGGGGTTATCAGCACCCTTTCTATCAGTAATATGCAAATCAAATTCTTGTAGCAGAAGAACCCATCTAATAAGTCTAGGTTTGGCATCTTTGTTTTCCACAAGATATTTAATAGCAGCATGATAAGCGTGAATAGTTACTTTGGAATCAACAATATAATGTCTACACTTATCACTAGCAAACACAAGTGCTAAAAATTCCTTTTCAGTGGTAGCGTAATTTCTTTGAGCACTGCCTAGAGTTTTACTAGCATAATGGATAACATTTAATTTCTTATCAACTGTTTTCCCTAGAACAACATCAATAGCATAATCACTGGCATCACACATAATTTCAAAGGGTAGTTTCCTATCAGGTGGTTGGACAACAGGTGCAGTGATCAAGGCTCTCTTAAGAATTTCAAAAGCTTCTACACAATCATCATCAGAAAGAAATGGAACATCTTTTTGTAAAAGATTACTGATAGTCTTAGAGATTTTAGATAAGTCTTTAATAAACCTTCTATAAGAACTAGCATGACCAAGGAAATTTCATATACCTTTAATATCTGTTGGACATGGCATCTTTTCAATAGCATCAACTTTGGCTTTATCAACTTCAATACCTCTTTCGGAAATCTTGTGTCCCAAGACAATTCCTTCATTAACCATAAAGTGCCACTTCTACCAATTCAATACAAGGTTAGTTTCTTCACATCTCTGCAAAACTCGATCAAGGTTCCTCAAGCAATCATCAAAAGAAGTTCCGTAACCGGAAAAATCATCCATGAAGACCTCAACAATCTTTTCACAAAAGTCAGAGAATATAGCCATCATGCATCTTTGAAACGTAATAGGTGCATTGCATAAGCCAAAAGGTATACGTCCATAAGCTAAAGTACCAAAGGGGCAAGTAAAAGTGGTTTTCTCTTGATCATCCTTGGGTAGTCTTTCTAGAATTTGGTCAATAAAAGGTAAGGGGTAATGATCTTTCTTAGTAGCTTTGTTTACTTTCCTAAAATCAATTACCATTCTATACCCTGTGACAATTCTTCACTGGGTCAATTCATTTTTATCATTGGGAACAACAGTAATACCTCCCTTTTTAGGGACAAAATGAACGGGACTAACCCATCTACTATCAGCAATAGGATAAATTATACCTGCTTTCAGAAGCTTTAGTATTTCATTTCTTACCACCTCCTTCATTTTTGGGTTTAACCGTCGCTGGTGATCAACGACTGGTGTAGCATTAGGATCCATATTGATTTTGTGATGACAAAGAGTGTTACTAATTCCCTTAAGATCATCAAGAGTATATCCAATAGCAGCATAGTGCTTCCTCAAAGTTTTCAATAATCTCTTTTCTTCGTGCACTGAAAGGTTACCACTAATAATAACATGATATATCTCCTTTTTATCAAGATAAGCATACTTTGGAGTATCAGCTAATTGTTTAAGCTCAAACAAGGGATCACCCTTGGGTGGAGGAGGATCCCCAAATATTTCAACAGGCAAGTTGTGTTTCAAAATAAGCTGCTTATCAAAGAAAATCTTATCTATTTCATCCCTTTCATTCATATGCATATCATTTTCACGGTCTAGCAAATATTGTTCGAAATGATCAGTAGGAGGAACGACGATAGCAGCTAGACCAATAATTTCATCTTTACTAGGAAATTCTTTGTCATGGGGTTGTCTACGAAATTTAGAAAAACTGAACTCATGAGACATGCCCCCAAATCTCACAGTAACAGTTTCTTTCTCACAATCGATCCTAGCATTAACAGTATCCAAAAAGGGTCTACCAAATATAATGGGACAAAAATCATCTTGTGGGGAACCAAGAACAAGAAAATCGGTATGATACTTTATTTTCCCACAGAAGACTTCAACATCTCTAACAATCCTAATTCGTGCAGTACTGTCCCTATTAGCAAGTTTTATGGTAACATCAATTTCTTCTAATTCAGCTGGTGCAATATCATTCATAATTTCTTTTTATAAGGTAAGGACAATTGCACTCGCACTAGCGCCCATATCACATAAGCCATGATAACAATGATCTCCTATTTTAATAGAAACGAGGGGCAGGCCAATGAAAGGTCGGTGTTTCCCTTTAGTGTCAGGTTTAGCAATTCTAGCAGCTACATCACAAAAGTGAATAACATGCCAATCAATATTATCAACTAAGACATCTTTAACCATAGCAATACTAGGTTCAATTTTAATTTGTTTAGCTAGTATAGGTGTCTTAGCACAACTCTTATGAACCATAGTTGAAGCTTTAGCATGATCCTTTATTCTAAAGGAAAAGGTCGTTTCTCAATATAAGCAGTAGGAATAACAGGATTGACATCATAAATAATTGTTTCCTATTCAACTTTAATAGGTTCAACTAGTTTAACTTCAAGGGGAGGATGATATTTAAACCACTTCTCTTTGGGGCGATCAACATGGGTAGCAAAAGATTCACACAAAGAAGCTACTACCTCAGAGTCTATAAAGGATTTAACACAATCCAATTTAAGACTTATACCTGACTCATTAGCTTCGTCAAGTTCCCAATCTTTGGAGTTGCATTATTTCTTTCCAATAAGTCCCATTTGATTGCAATATATTTCTTCATAAAGGAACCAGCACAAGAAGTATCGAGCATGGATTGATCATTACGAGAGAGCCGATCATAGAAATTCCGAATAATAATTTATCTCGGGAGCTCATGATTTGGGCATGAATATAAAATTGACTTAAGCCTCCCCCAAGCTTGAGAGATTCTTTCTCCTTCACGAGGCCAAAAATTATAAATGTAATTTCGATCATGATGAACCAGATGCATACGATAAAACATCCGATGAAATTTCAATTTCAATCGGTTGGAGTTCCATGATCCAATATCATCCCATAGCCTATACCATGTCAATGCATTTTCCTTCAAAGATAAAGGAAGGACCTTCTTCTTGACTTCATCCTCAGGCAGACCTGCAAGATTAAATAATCCACAAACCTCATCTATATAGATCAGATGCAAATCAGGATGTAGTGTTCCATCTCCTGCATAAGGATTAGCTAGCAGTTTTTCTATCACACCTAAAGGAATTTCTTAGTAAATATTTGAAAGTGCGTTATATCGACTAGAGGGGGAGTGAATAGGAGATTTTTAGAATTTCATCACTGAGGAAATTCCCTTTGAGGAAATTTCTCACGTATGACTAACTTACAGAGGAAACAGTAAATGATCAGAAGTGCAAAGTTTCACAACATCAGTTTTTCAGAGTGAAGAATGTGAAAACAGATTGCACTGTGAGCAGGCACGCAGAATACACATGAGGATTAACTGACGTGAAGAATTTTGGGTTGAGGAAATTCAGAGAATGTCTTTAGCAAATTCTTCTAACAGTCGCAGTGAAAGTCATCAACACATAATACGAGGAAAGTAAGGAGTTGAGGAATTAGAACCCGTTTCTCAGTGAAGACAGTCGTTGATGACCCAGTTCCAACTGCTGTGATAGTCGTACATCTGGTTTGGAGAAGCTTGGTATTGAAACCAAAGGACACACAGTCCCGGGACACACAGTCCCTACCGTGTTCTCCTTGGGATAAGAACGCACAGTCCTCGCCCAACACTCGTGGTAAGTCTTGAGGGCAGACTTCCAAACCCTCACAAACTTGGTCACCCGGTGATCCGCAATTGACTGCTGGAAAGCTCTAGACCATGACGCCTAACCGTCTGGAGGATGCACAGTCCTCAAAGGTAAAAGGCTTCAGTCCCACACACAAACAACTTCTTCAGTGATGCTCAATCACTAGGTTTGGTTTGTGGTTTCGGTGTATGGTGTATTTCCTCACTGATGAATTACTCTCGAAGACTCTGAGGAATTGGGTTGCTCTTATGACAAGTGTCAGTTTCTAACGGAGCAGCCAACTAGCTAATGGTTGTGGGGTGGCTATTTATAGCCTGGGAGCATCCCGACATGATTTGACACTAATGCCCTTAAATAATATGACCGTTGGAGTGGATAAGACCAATGAAATGGCGTGGCTATCGAAACGGTCGGAACCCTCAACTGTGAGAGTCCTCATGTCACTCGTACTCCTCACTTGAGGCTTTTGGTAGGATTGGCTTGGGTTGAGCATCATGAGGAAATTCATTCCAAAGTGTAACTTAGACCCCCTTTAACAGTACAGTGTTCCTATTACTCAAATGCGAAGAAAATAAAATAGAAAGAGTAAATCTTCATGCTTCAATTTCTTCAAAGTGATTTTCTTCAGGACACACCGAATTCCTCAATTTGAGTATCTTCATGAGGAATATCAATTTCATCGCAGATTCCTCGCGATTCATTTCTTCACCTTCAGACCAATTTGTTCAACCGAAGATATATATTTTTATGGGTCGATATTCTTCAAATATCTCAAACTCCTCAATGACTTATAGATCCTGTGTACACTCATAAACACATTAGATACTTAACCTATGAGTCTTCAAACCACCAAAATCACTAAGGTGGTTGATGACAATTAGGTTAAGTCTTCAACAGGGATCAAAAATATGTAGTGTAAATACTCATTTTAGGAATTTGAAATCAAGATTCAGAGAGACTCCCCCTGAAGAAGTGCATATCTTGAGGATTTTTCTTTTTACAGCAAATGCACATTGATGATTTTTATCATGGGAGATCTCCCCGTGAGTCTTGTAAATCATGCATACATGTAACATATCATATGAAGAAAATGAAAATGCATGATGACAAATGGTATTTGACGAATTCCAGCATGCGTGCATTAAAACTTGAGGAATAAGCATGCGAAGAAAAACGTTCAAAAGCGTCAGAGTACCATGGGGCTTAAGTTACAACTCATTATATAAAAACTTCAGAAGAGCCAAGAGTTTGTAACTTAAATATAGTTCATAAGCCCCAAAAATATCCCGCTTGAAGACTAACTCTCAAGTTTCTCCCCCTTTGTCATCAAGTGACAAAAAGGGACAAACTGAGGACTAACGCTCGTGAAGACTTCACTTCTTGGCGGTTGAGGAAGAGCCGTGATGCTTCTTGGGAGTAGTCTTCTTCCTTGGACCGGTAGCAGTGTCGAGCTGTTCTTCATCAGTTTCAGCAGTGCGGAATGAAGAAAAAGAGCTATCTTGAAGGTCTGGAACTGGAATAGGCCTGAACTTCTTCTTGGGAGGCCACGACCATTCAAAGTCTCGCTCAAAGTCCATTTCTTCAAGCTCAGTCTGAGTCTTCAGATGTGCAAGCGTAGCCCAGGTGCGATCAAAAACCTCATGCATATGATGATGGTTGAGCTTCACAGAGTTATGTGTTTCAGTGAGGGTTTTCACAATGGCGCCAAACTGTCGTTTGACCCACTTGTGATTGCGATCCACCTTCTGGTGAAGACTGAGGAGGAATTCTCTTGTATTCATCACGCGAGGAGGAACGGGGCTTGCCGGACGAGTCTCAGTATCATCCCATGAAGAATAAGCTTCTAGCTCTTTGAACTGGCCATCAAGGGGCATACTGCCTTCTTCAATCACTGATTTGCCTTTTCCTTCAATGGTCTTGGAAGTCTTCTTGTTGACCCGGATAGGAGGCATATAACCAACATGGTTTTGGAAATCAACGTGGAAGTTGATGCCTGTCCTTGTCCTGATGAATCTCATGATCCATGGGGCATATATTCTGTGATCAAAAGGACACATAGCATTGTTGGCCAAAGTCCTCAAGAAGAAATCATGGATGTTGATAGGAATACCATGAATGATGTTGAAGAGGATATTCTTCATGAGGCCTACGACATCTTCATCATCATCATGGACTTTGATTGGCGCGAGCACACCGCAGAGGGTTCTATAAACAGATCTGGGCGTGTACTTGAGCTCGTGGACGAGGAAGGTTGTTCTTGGAGATTTTCCTTCAGCCAAAGGCTTCATGAGGACTTCCATCATCCCATTGGGCAGCTCACGCTCACCATAAAGCTTCAGAACCTCATCTGAGGGAATTGGTACAGGCAGTTCACGGAGGAGTTCAGTAGCAGGAGCCTTGTAGTGAGTGTTTTGTGTCATCCAATCAAACACCCAAGTGTTAATGTCTTCAGGGTTGCCGGATATGTGAAGAGTGGCATAGAACTGAAGAATTAGCTCGCTGTTCTAGTCAGAGATGTCGGAGCACATTGGTAGTAAACCAGCATCATGGAGTACACTGAGGACTGGCTCGAGGCATGGTATTGCTTCAAGTTCAATGTGAGGAATATGCCTGTGCTAGAATATATTGTTTCGTCAACATAGCATAGAGGCATAGTAATTCATCTGTGCCCTAGTCCAGAACTTCAGATGCCTCATTTGAGGCTTGTCATAGGGGTTCTCTCCAATGAAGTACATGCGTTCTTCAAAGAAATTTTCCTTTTGAAACTTTGGATGCTTGGAGAATGGCTGACGCTGAACTGGCTGAAGATTTTGCTGAGGAACGGGAGGGGAGACAACAACGGCAGTCTCTGGGTTGAGCACGACGAATGCATTGTCTTGGTCAGGTGCATTTTCCTCAGGGTGAGGAATTTCAGCAGCTGGTACTTCAGGCTGAGGAGATGGTGCTGGCTGGGCGTTAGGCTGAGGGGCTTGCTCTGGCTGTGCATCAGGCTGAGGAATAGTTTAATCTTGCTCAGTTGGAGGAGTTGGGTCAGCCTGTTCCTCATCTTGAGGATTTTGCTCAGAGCGTTGAATTTCATCAGCTTGAGGATTTTCAGTTTGTTCTTCCTCAGCTGGCTTGGTGGCAGATGCAGTTTCATCAGCTGGTGCAGCTGATCCTTGAGCAGTGTCTTTCTAAGGAATGACGGGCTGAGGACTGTCGTCAATACGAATTTCTTCGTCAGTGTGTTCCTCAGAGGCGGCATCCTTCATTTCCTCATCTGCCTTTTTCGCTTGATCATCAATTATGACCATTTCGTAAGACGGAGCAACATTTAAGGGCACAGGGTCCAGAGGAGCAGTTTCTTCAAGTGCTTTGAGACGCTTGGCCTCGGTTTCTTCTTCTGCTGAGTAGGCCTTTCTCTTTTTGGCTTCCTTCTCAGCAGCCCTGGTTTTCTTCACGTCTGATGCAAACGGAGTCATCCTCTTCACCTTTGAGGCTTTTGGTGAAGGGGTTCTCTCGACAGATTCTTCAGCTGGTATAGAAGAACCAGCTGGAACAGAGTCATCAGCAAGCTTTGATGAAGCAGCTGGGTCAGGGGCAGTCTCATCAGCTGCAGCAAATTCATCAGCTGGAGCTTCCATGATGATTTCTTGAATAGCCGGTACATCTGCACGGCTTTCTTGGTATACTTCCTCAGCTTGAGGAGTTTCTCATCATGAGGAGATTCGTCTGGTGGCTCCTCAATCAAGGGCTGAGAAGTTGGTGCTGGGGGTGCAGCCTTCTTATTGTACCCATCAACAGCTCTAGTGGCCAGCTTGATGAAAGTGCTCTTGAGACTCTTATGATCTGACAACTTGGAGTACTTGTCAGTCAATTTCTTCAGCTCTGCCTGTGCTGATACCAGTGCATCAGGAGTCAAGTTGAGGAGATTCTGCTTGAGGAATTTCTCCTTTTTAATCTTCGCAACTTTGGCCTGCTTGGCTTGCTGTTCTTTCCACTTGGCTTCATTGATGAAAGTGGCCACCATGTGGCTGCTGCCAGGGGGAAGTTTCAAATCATCAAGCGGAGTGTTTGGGTCCACATACTAGAAGTTGATGTAGTCAAGGAGGACCTTGGGGTCCATTGCCAGAGGAATGGCACTGCCTGATGCTTGAGCTACTCTTTCCTGCTTGTTTTTGATGATGGCTTGCAGTGTTTGATCATCATATTCATCACTGCCCTCTCATGCAGATGGGACGGTGATGATTTTTCTGGGGCTTGGCAGAGTTGCACGTTCAACAGACACCTGAGTCTTCACAGGAGGTGGTGAAGACTTTGTCTCCGAGTTGGTTGTAGCTGGGAGTGAGGAGCTGGAGCTGGCGGTCATAGGCTTCATGACTTGCTTCTATACTGGTTTCTCTTGAGGCTTTGGTGTTGGTGCTGAGGATTTTGGAGCTGAGGAGATTGGCACTGAGGGTTTTGGCGCTGATGGTTTTGGTGTTGAGGGTTTTGTAACTGATGCCTGAGCAGACTTCTCTTAAGGCTTTGGAGCCCTTGGCTTTGACGGCACAGACTGCATTTGAGGAATTTCTGAACCAGAGGTCTCAGCGGCAGAGGAAGTGGCAGCAGCTGAGGATTCATTGAATTTCCTCACTGTAGCTTCTGCCTGCTTCTTGAGCTTAGCCAGATGCTTTTCTTCTCATCTAGATAGTCATCAATGGTCTTGAGGCTTGAGGGATTTGGTACTTGATTATCCTCAAGTGGGGCCCGTCTGCCAGGGGGCTTCAGAGCGAATTTCTTCGCATACTTGGCAATCACAAACCTGTATTCCTTCCATTCCTTCGCCCATCGGCGTTCTATCTTCTGCAGCCGTATCTTTCTCTTGGCCATTGTCTCATTTTTATCAGGTGTGCAATAGTCCAAGTAAATATCCTCAGGGATATCCACAACTCTGCTTTGCTCTAGTTTCTTTCCCCCCTTCTGTTTTCTGTCATCCTCCATTTTCTTCAGCTGAGGATTTTGCTGATGAGATTGAACTCTTGAGGATTCTGATGAGACTTGCAGATTTTCTTCCAGAAACGCTGCAAATAAGTTAATGTGATGAGAACCGAGAGATTCATCAGCTGATATGTGTGTACCTATGAACAGAGAATAGTTGCGAGGAATTTGGAGAGGTCATATGCGTTCTCAGATTTGACGAAATGAAAAAGTTTGACAGTTGAGGAATTTAACAAGTGATTGAGGAATTTGCCTAAGCATACTGTTCTTGGGTTCTAGAGTTGTACAGATCCGAAAATTTGCACAATTGAGGAATCTCGTGGAAATCTTAGATGCTTAGTATAGTTCATCAATGATGTTGTGATAGGCATTGTTTGAGGAATTAAGTGCTTATCGATTCTTGAGGAAAACAGATTTCACATAGAAGATGTAAAATTTTAGATCTAACTTGCGGTAAAAATGGGATTTTATTTACCCTTGAGGGAGCACACGAAGAACACAAAGAAGTTGTGTAGAGAGGCTCTTCGGTCGCGTGTCCAATGCACCCTAACCCGGCGACAAAGGACGTCTACGGCGACGGCGGACGAAGATGGTCCAACTCCGGCGTTGTTCCGACGACGGAGAAGTCGAGGCAGTGAAGCTCTTCCTCACCGGCGACGAGACTACCAGCGATGGCGCTAGGGTGCGGTGGTGTTTGCTGTAGCAGGAGAGCGATGGAGCGAAGAAGAGTTTGCCTAGGGGGATAAGGACATATTTATAGCCAGACATTTACTGTTGGCGCGAAAATGTCGGACCAAACAGCCCCTGGCTCTACGTATTCGCAGGACACGTGTAGTTCACGAACAAGGCGGTGGAGATAGTGGAGATCGTGGTTATCTGATCGTGGGAAGTGGGGTTCAATAACTGTGCATTAAAGAAACAATTTTTGAAGATTTGAGGATTTTCGTTACAAAATCATCAGCTGACAAGAACGCAGTGAGGATTTGGAACAAAGTTTCAAGTAGAAGCATATGAAGAACTGAATAGACTGGATGAGTATAGCATAGAGGGAAAGTAGGGTCCGATCACATTCACTTAGCAGAAACATCAACTTGAAGAAATAGCTATAAGTGAATGCTGTAGAGGACTTGAAATCGCAGTCTATCTAGTCAAATGAAAGTCACAATGAAGAACAACTGTTTTGAAGAAAAACATATTTTGAGGAAATGGAACATTTGAAGAAAATCAACTTGAGGAATTTCACATTGGGCGGTGGCGTGACCCACCATATAAGAATGTTGATTACACACCCCGCGTACAATTGTCGTAGGGCCCTGAGAATTAATTTCTTCGTTAATTTTTTCACATTCAGAGTGACATTCTTCATCAGTTGAAGAAAATCGATTCATCATGTGTTGCACATCTAAGTCATCAATTTTTCGTAAGTGTTAGGATGTGTGCATGTTTTTACAAAACATTTGAAGATTCTAAGATATTTAACTCACACCTCAACTTGCAAAACCTTTTCTCATCCAAGGGCTTAGTGAAGATATCTACCAGTTGATCATCAGTCTTCACATGGTCGATGAGGATATTGCCCTTGAGGACATGGTCCCGAAGAAAATGATGACGAATCTGGATGTGCTTGGTCTTCGAGTGCTCTACTCGGTTGTATGTAATCTTGATAGCACTCTCATTGTCACAGTAGAGAGGCACATTCTTCATGTTGATGCCGTAGTCCTTGAGGGTTTGCTTCATCCATAGTAATTGAGCACAGCATGAACCGGCAGCAATGTATTCAGCTTCGGCAGTGGAGAGTGATACACAGTTCTGCTTCTTTGAGGACTAGCAAACTAGTGATCTTCCGAGGAAATGGCATGTGCCATAAGTTGATTTGCGATCCACACAGTCACCAGCATAGTCAGAATCAGATACCATACCAGATGAAGATTTGAGCCCTTGGGATAACAAAATCCTAGTGTTGGTGTGTGAGCTAAGTATCGAAGAATATGCTTCACAGCCTTATGGTGTGATTCCTTCGGTTTTGCTTGAAAATGTGCACACATACAAACACTAAGAATTATATCTGGCCTAGATGCACATAGATACAATAAAGAACCAATCATAGAACGATATACCTGCTGATCGAAATCTTTACCATTTTCATCAGTGCCAAGGTGGCCGTTGGTAGGCATTGGAGTCTTGGCACCTTTGCATTCATGCATGTCGAATTTCCTCAGAACATCCTTGAGGTATTTCTCCTGTGATATGAATATTCCATTGCTTTGTTGACGAATTTGAAGACCTAAGAAGAATTTCAGCTCCCCCATCATGGACATCTGATATTGTTCACTCATCATGTAGGCAAAATCATTACTTTATCGTTTGTCAGTACAGCCAAATATGATATCATCGACATATATTTGACACACAAATAGCTCATTATCATAGGATTTAGTGAAAAGAGTTGGATCGAGTGAACCAGGTTTGAAGCCTTTCTTCATGAGGAATTCCTTCAATGTATCATACCATGCCCGTGGGACTTGCTTGAGACCATAAAGAGCCTTTTTGAGTCTGAAGACTTTGTCTGGATTCTTTGGATTCTCAAAACCTAGGGGCTGAGCAACATATACTTCTTCCTCAAGCTTACCATTGAGGAATGCACTTTCCACATCCATTTGATATAAGATGATGTTATGATGATTAGCATAAGAAAGTAGTATTCGAATAGCTTCAAGTCTAGCAACAGGTGCAAAAGTTTCATCGAAATCTATTCCTTCAACCTGGGTGTAGCCTTGGTCTACAAGTCGTGCCTTGTTCCTCACCACTTGACCATCCTCATCTTGCTTGTTTCGGAAAATCCACTTGGTACCGATGATGTTGTGCTTGCGAGGATCTAGTCGTTTTACGAGCTCCCATACGTCATTCATCTTGAATTGAAGAAGTTCGTCTTGCATAGCTTGGATCCACTCCGGTTCCAGAAAATCCTCACGAACTTTTGAGGGTTTTGTGATGGATACAAAGGAAAAATGCCCACAAAAGTTAACTAAGTGTGAAGCTTTTGAGAGAGTGAGAGGACCTGGCGCGTTGATGTCATTGAGGATTTTGTCAAGTTCTACTTCGTTTGCAATCCTTGGATGAGCTGGTTGAGGAGTTCGTCTAGGCTGAGGAAGTGGTTCTGGTGCAATTTCCTCAGGAGCATCCTCTTGATTTTCATCAGTGATCGGGATCGTTTCTTCATCAATTTCCTCAGTGGGGACAATGTCTTCAGTAGGTTTGAGCTTTATTGCTTCCTCGGGAGACAGTTTATCTGGATCAGAAGGCAATTGCTCTCTTTGCGAGCCATTAGTTTCATCGAACCGCACATCTACAGTCTCAACAACTTTGTTGTGATAGTTGTTGAAGAGTCTGTAAGTGTGCGAGTCCTTTCCATAACCGAGCATAAAACCTTCATGTGCCTTAGGTGCAAACTTTGAGCTATGGTGAGGATCTCTAATCCAGCATTTTGCACCGAAGACTTTGAAATAACTTACATTTGGTTTCTTGTCAGTGAGAAGTTCATATGATGTTTTCTTGAGGAATTTGTGAAGATATCCCCTGTTGATGATATGGCATGCAGTGTTGATTGCTTCAGGCCAAAAGCGACGAGGAGTCTGATATTCTTCAAGCAAAGTTCTTGCCATTTCAACCAGAGTCATGTTCTTCCTTTCAACGACACCACTCTGCTGAGGAGTATAAGGAGGAGATAATTCGTGAGTAATACCAAGTTCATCAAGATAATCATCAAGACCAGTGTTTTTGAACTCGGTTCCATTATCACTCCTGATATGTTTGATCTTGATGCCAAAGTTCGTCGAGGCCCTTGAAGAAAATCGTTTGAAGATTTCCTGCACTTCAGTTTTATACACTATGATATGCACCCATGTATATCTGGAATAATCATCAACTATAAAGAAGCCATATAAAAATACTGCATTGGTTAGTGTCGCATAGTGAGTAGGTCCAAATAAATCCATATGAAGCAATTCGAATGGACGTGTAGTGGTCATGGTAGTCTTCGAGGGATGCTTGGATCTAGTCATTTTCCCAGATTCACAAGCACCGCACAGATGATCCTTGAGGAATTTGACTGAGTCGATGCCGATGACATGCTTCTTCTTCGCGAGCGTGTGCAAATTCCTCATGCCTGCATGACCTAGTCTTCGGTGCCACAACCATCCTTCTGAGGTTTTTGCTAGTAAGCAAGTGGCTGGTTGAGGACCTGTAGGGAAATCAACAATGTACAAATCCCCTCTTCTTACACCTTCGAAGACTTTGGATCTGTCAGATTCCATGATGACTACACATCTATATCTACCAAAGATAACAATCATATCAAGATCGCAAAGCATCGAGGCTGACATGAGGTTAAAACCAAGGGATTCAACGAGCATCACTTTGTCCATATGTCTATCCTTGGAAATAGCCACTTTGCGAAGTCCCAATACCTTGCTTTTACCTTTGTCAGCATATGTGATTTGCTTCAGAGGTGATGGAGTTACTGGCCTATTCATCAGTAAGCTTTTATCACCAGTCATGTGATCTGTGCAGCCACTATCAAGGACCCACTCAGTATTCTTGGGTTTGTCATCCTGCACATGAATTACTACTGCTTACCATCTCATATGCTTCAGATTTGAAGAATATGATATTAATTTCATCAGATCAGAATTTCATCATAACACAAATATAAGGACGTGTGAAATATTTCTATTTCATCAATCATTAGCTTGCGTCCTATCAAGCATTTCCTCAGGTCTCCAGCAAATTCTTCAGATGATGAATTTCATCTGGAGACCTGTCATGCAGAAGTGATTAGTTCGATTTCTTCACCACCCACATTTGAAGGGGTGGCAAAGGATTCATCATCCTGCGAGAACCATATGAGAAAGGTGGCATTGAGGCCAATGCGCTTCTCTTAACAGTAGGGGGGTTAAAGTACTCATATGAATATGCAGAGAACTGGTTTGAGGATTTATGAACATAATGATTTGAGGAGTAACGCTTATAATCATATTCCTTGTAGTTTCCATGCATATTAGATGCATTAGCACGGGTACGAGCATAGTTTTGACCAGTTGAGGAATTTGATCCTCTTGAACTTTGGTCCTCCTGAGGAATTTGATCTGGGGTTCAGATTCTTCAGTGGTGGTGTCATGAGGACATTCACTTGAAGATTTTCAAGACAACTTTTGGGAACCCAGATTTTCCTCAAGGGATGGCCATTCCTGCAGTTAGTTCCAACATATCGAGCAAATACTTCACCAGATTTATTTTTGAACAGTTTATAGTTGGAGTCAAATGCCTCATCTGAGGAATAGGATAATTCACATGAAAAGCCAGTTAGATTCGATGGATCAAAAGTTGGCCCAGTAGCAGCAACCCATGAGGTTTTGGCATACTGCTCAGGTTTCCAATAAGATCCATCGGCATTTAATTTCCTCTCAAAGGCAATTCCTTCTTTCCTCGGGTTCCTGTTCAAGATCTGCTTTTTGAGCACATCACAAAGGGTTTGATGTCCTTTGAGGATTTGTATATGCCTGTCACGTACAATTCCTTCAACCCTGCATTTTCATCAGTAACATTTGTGTTTTCCTCAAGTGAGGAAATAGACACAGAAGGTGCAGTTGCAGAATTTGTAGCAATAGTAGCATTTGATGATTCTAGTCAGGAATTAGCAGTTTCACATTCAATTCATTTAAGACATGGTGGAATGAATTCAACTTGACCAGCGCTGATCTGTTGACCTAGTAATGAATCATTTTCCATACGAAGATCATCATGAGACATCCTCAGCTTCTCAAGATCAAGCTTCCTTTGACGAAATTCATAGGAAAGCTTCTCATGATCAGTGAGGAGTGTATCATAACGATCCTGAAGATTATCAAATCTAGACTGAAGACTTTTCACATCTTCAGTGAGGATTTGGGTAAGATTCATTTCAACATTCAACAGATCATCACTTTTATCTAGCAGTTTCTGAAGCTTTTCCACGGCAGTTTGTTGTTTAGTGGCAATGATAGCAAGTTTACTGTAACTGGGTTTGTTATAATCATCAGGTTCACAGTCACTTGAATCAGAGGAGGAGGCATTATTTGGTAACTTTGAACCTTTTGCAATGAAGCAATAGGTTGGAGCGAAGTCATCAGCATAGTCATCAGTGTGGATGGTGCTATCATTTTCTTCAAGATTTAAGATTGACTAGCTGACGAAAGTTGTTGCCAGTGCAAGACTAGCCTGTCCGGATTCTGAGTCTTCATCAGAACCCTCTTCTTCATCACCTTCCTCTGATTCTGCCTCTGAGTCCATTTCCTTGCCAATAAGTGCCCGAGCCTTTCTGAAACTAGTCTTCTTGTGCGATGAGGGCTTTGAAGATGAGGATTTTGAAGATTTCTTCTTCTTCTTCGAGTCATCAGAACCGTCATCCTTGTAGTTCTTCTTCTTTGATTCCTTTCCCCAACGGGGACAATCAGCAATGTAATGACCTGATTTCTTGCACTTGTGGCAGGTTCGTTTCTTGTAGTCCTCAGATGAAGATTCTGATTTCCTCATATCTCTTCTTGAAGATTTACCGAATTGGCCACGTCGTGTAAATTTGTGGAATTTTCTCACGAGCATTGCAAGCTCCTGTCCAAATTCTTTAGGGTCACCAATGCTGTCATCTATGTCTTTTTCTTCAGATGAGGAAATTGCTCTAGCCTTAAGTGCACGTGGTCTGGAATAGCTTGGTCCATATAGATCTTTCTTTTCTTCTAGCTGGAATTCATGAGTATTTAGCCTTCGAGTATATCAGCTGGATCAAGCACCTTGTAGTCTGGTCTTTCTTGAATCATCAAAACTAAAGTATCAAATGAAGAATCCAAAGATCTCAGCAGTTTCTTCACAACTTCATGATCAGTGATGTCTCGAGCTCCCAGTGCTAGCAGTTCATTTGATATGTCAGTGAGGCGATCAAAAGTGTCTTGGTAGCTTTCATTGTCATGTCTCTTGAAGCGATTGAAGAGATTGCGAAGAATATCAACACGAGAGTCACGCTGGGTTGAAACTCCTTCATTTACCTTGCACAGTCTCTCCGAGATCAGTGTTGCAGAGCCCAAAGCACTTAGTCTTCCAAACTGGCCTGGGCTCAGATGGCCACAGATGATATTCTTCGCTTGAGAATCGAGTTGCTTGAATTTCTTCACATCAGCAGCAGAGACACCGGCAGAGATGATGGGGACGCCATGTTCCACAATATACCAGAAATCATTATCAATAGCTTGTAGATGCATTCGCATTTTGTTCTTCCAGAAGGGAAAGTTATTTCCTTCGAAGGTAAGACATGATGCAGTCACCTTAAACATGTCTGCAGTCGACATAACTAAAACTCCAGGTGGTTAAACGAAAATCACACAGAACAAGGGAGTACCTTGCTCTGATACCAATTGAAAGTGCGTTATATCGACTAGAGGGGGGGTGAATAGGAGATTTTTAGAATTTCATCACTGAGGAAATTCCTTTTGAGGAAATTCCTCACTGATGACTAACTTACAACGGAAACAGTAAAGGATCAGAAGTGCAAAGTTTCACAACAGCAGTTTTTCAGAATGAAGAATGTGAAAACAGATTGCACTGTGAGCAGGCACGTAGAATAGAGATGAGGTTTAACTGACGTGAAGAATTTCGGGTTGAGGAAATTCAGAGAAAGTCTTCAGCAAATTCTTCAAACAGTCGCAGTGAAAGTCATCAACACATAATACGAGGAAAGTAAGTAGTTGAGGAATTAGAACCCGTTTCTCAGTGAAGATAGTCGTTGATGACCCAGTTCCAACTGCTGTGAAAGTCGTACATCTGGTTTCGACCGGCTTGGTATTGAAACGAAAGGACACACAGTCCCGAGACACACAGTTCCTACCGTGTTCTCCTTGGGCTAAGAACACACAGTCCTCGCCCAACACTCGTGGTAAGTCTTCAGGGAAGACTTCCAAACCCTCACAAACTTGGTCACCCAGCGATCAACAATTGACTGCTGGAAAGCTCTAGACCATGACGCCTAACCGTCTGGAAGATGCATAGTCCTCAAAGGTAAAAGGCTTCAGTCCCACACAGGAACAACTTCTTAAGTGATGCTCAATCACTAGGTTGGTTTGTTGTTTCGGTGTATGGTGTATTTCCTCACTGATGAATTACTCTCGAAGACTCTGAGGAATTGGGTTGCTCTTATGACAAGTGTCAGTTTCTAACGAAGCAGCCAACCAGCTAATGGTTGTGGGGGTGGCTATTTATAGCCTGGGAGCATCCCGACATGATTTAACACTAATGCCCTCGAATAATATGACCGTTGGAGTGGATAAGACCAATGACTTGGCGTGGCTATCGAAATGGTCGGAACCCTCAACTATGAGAGTCCTCATGGCACTCGTATTCCTCACTTGAGGCTTTTGGTAGGATTGGCTTGGGTTGAGCATCATGAGGAAATTCATTCCAAAGTGTAACTTAGACCCCCTTTAACAGTACGGTGTTCCCATTACTCAAATGTGAAGAAAATAAAACAGAAAGAGTAAATCTTCATGCTTCAAATTCTTCAAAGTGATTTTCTTTAGGACTCACCGAATTCCTCAATTTCAGTATCTTCATGAGGAATATCAATTTCATCGCAGATTCCTCGCGATTCATTTCTTCAGCTTCAGACCAATTTCTGCAACCGAAGATATATATTTTTAGGGGTCGATATTGTTCAAATATCTCAAACTCCTCAATGACTTATAGATCATGTGTACACTCATAAACACATTAGATACTTAACCTATAAGTCTTCAAACCACAAAAATCACTAAGGGGCACTAGAAGCACTTACATAGATCAGATGCAAATCAGGATGTAGTGTTCCATCTCCTGCATAAGGATTAGCTAGCAGTTTTTCTATCATACCCGAAGGAATTTCTTAGTAAAGATTTTCAGTAGGTGCAGCAGGTTGAGGAGCATTTATTTGCACTTCTGGTTTAGGTGAAGATACCCCAAACAAGCTCGTCAAAGGATTAGTTTACATAGTGACAAGTGACAGTAAATTTCAGCACAATATATAATTTTTTCCTTCGCAAGTTCCACTTACCAAAGGCGCTTCACTCCTCGGCAGCAACACTAGAAAAGAGTCTAGATGACCCACGAGTGTAGGGGATCTATCATAGTCCTTTCTATATGCAAGAGTGTCGAACCCAACGAGGAGCAGAAGGAAATGACAAGTAGTTCTCGGTAAGGTATTCTCTGCAAGCACTGAAATTGTTGGTAACAGATAGTTTTGGGATAAGATAATTTGTAATGGGTAACAAGTAACCAGTGTAATAATGGTGCAGCAAGGTGGATCATTCCTTTTTATAGAAAAGGACAAGCCTGGACAAACTCTTATATAAAGCAAAGTCCTCCCGAGGACACATGGGAAATTCTCTCAAGCTTGTTTTCATCATGCTCATATGATACGCGTTCGTTACTTTGATAATTTGATATGTGGGTAGACCTGCGCTTGGGTGCTGCCCTTACTTGGACAAACCTCCCACTTCTGATTAACCTCTCTCGCAAGCATCCGCAACTACGAAAGAAGAATTAAGATAAATCTAACCATAGCATGAAACATATGGATACAAATTAGCCCCTTATGAAGCAACGCATAAACTAGGGTTTAATCTTCTATCACTCTAGCAACCCATAATCTACTTATTACTTCACAATTCCTTCCTCTAGGACCAAATAATGGTGGAGTGTCATGTAATCGACGTTCACATGACACCACTAAAGGAGAGACAACATACATCTCATCAAAATATCGAACGAATACCAAATTCACATGATTACTTATAACAAGACTTATCCCATATCCTCAGGAACAAACGTAACTACTCACAAAGCATATTCTTGTTCATAATCAGAGGAGTATTTATGATAATTAAGGATATGAACAAATAACATTCCACCAAGTAAACCAACTAGCATCAACTACAAGGAGTAATCAATACTACTAGCACCCTCGAGGTACCAATCCGAGGATTAAGACAAAGATCGACTACAAGAGTGAACTAGGGTTTGGAGCGGAGATGGTGCTGATGAAGATGTTGATGGATATTGACCCGCTCTCAATGAGAGGACCGTTGGTGATGACGATGGCTTTAATTTCCCCCTCCTGGAGGGAAGTTTCCTAGACTGAATAGCTCCGACGGAGCTCTAGGTTGGTTCTGCGCAAGTTCTGCCTCGAGACGGCGGCGCTTCATGCCAAAAGTTATGACATGATTTTTTCCAGGTCAAAAACCTTCATATAGCAGAAGATGGGAGCCGGAGGCCTACCAGGGGGCCCACAAGCTCACAGGGCGCGACTAGGGGGGTAGGTCATGCCCCCCAGGCTTGTGGCTGCCTGGTGGGTCCCCCGGGGTATCTCTTTCGCCCAATATTTTCTATATATTCCAAAATAATTCTCCGTAACTTTTCAGGACTTTTGGAGCTATGCAGAATAGATCTCTAAGATTTGCTCTTTTTTCGGTCCAGAATTCCAATTGCCGGCATTCTCCCTCTACATATAAACCTTGTAAAATAAGAGAGACAAGGCATAAGTATTGTACCTTGATGTTTACTAACATACAATATGTAATAAATATTAGTATTAAAGCATGATGCAAAATGGACGTATCACTGACACGCTGACTAAGCCTCTTCCACGAGCTAAACATGACCAGCACCAGAATTGTATGGGTGTTAAATTTGTTACATTGTAAATCACATAGAGATGTGATGCTAGATTATTGACTCTAGTGCAAGTGGGAGACTATTGGAAATATGCCCTAGAGGTAATAATAAAATAGTTATTATTATATTTCCTATATCAAGATAATCGTTTATTATCCATGCTATAACATTGTCCCTAGTAAGCCTCTAGTTGACTAGCTCATTGATCAAAGATGGTTAAGGTTTCCTAATAACGAGATCACATCATTAGGAGACTGATGTGATGGACAAGACCTAAATTATGAACGTAGCATATGATCGTGTCCATTTATTGCTACTGTTTTCTCCATGTCAATGTATCTGTTCCTATGACCACGAGATCGTGCAACTCCCGGACACCGTAGGAATACCTTGTGTGTATCAAACGTTGCAACGTAACTAGGTGGCTATAAAGGTGCTCTACAGGTATCTCCGAGGGTGTCTGTTGGGTTGGCATGGCTCAAAACTGGGATTTGTCACTCCGTATGACGGAGAGGTATCTCGGGGCCCACTCGGTAATACAACATCACAACAAGCCTTGCAAGCAATGTGATTAAAGAGTAAGAGACATGATCTTGTATTACATAACGAGTAAATAGACTTGTCGGTAATGAGATTGAAATAGGTATGGAGATACCAACGATCGAATCTCGGGCAAGTAACATACCGAAGGACAAAGGGAACAACATACGGGATTAACTGAATCCATGACATAGAGGTTCCACCGATAAGATCTTCGTAGAATATGTAGGATCCAATATGGTCATCAAAGTCCCGCTATTGGTCATTGGCCGTAGAGGTGTCTCGGTCATGTCGACATAATTCTCGAACCCGCAGGGTCTACGCAGTTAAGGTTCAGTGACGTTTTCGGTATAGTTGAATTATTGATGTTGGTAACAGAATGTTGTTTGGAGTCTCGGATGAGATCCCGGATATCATGAGTGTCTCCGGAATGGTCTGGAAATGAAGATTGATTTATAGGAATGTTGCATTTGGCTTCCGGAAACATATCGAGCATTACCGATAAAGTACCGGGAGTGACAAATGGGTTCCAGGGTTTTACCGGGAGGGGCCACCCTCCAGGGAGATGACCTAATAGGCCCATGGGTGGCGCACCAGCCATTTGTGGGCTGGTGAGGGCAGCCCAATAACCCTATTTCGGCTAAAGAAAAAAAAGGAAGGAGGTGGACAAGTTGGGAAGGAGTCCTCCACGAAACCGAATTGGAGGAGGACTCCTCCCTCTTGGCTCGGGGGAAGCTCCTCCTTGGAGTAGGAGGCAAGCCAACCCTCCCTCTTGTTCCTCCTATATATAGTGGAGATTTGAGAGGGTTTTGGCACCCGAAGCCATAGTGCAACACTCTCTCTCCAACACTTCGTGACATCTCGTAGCTAGTTCGGTACGGCACGGCGAAGCCCTGCCGGAGTAGCTCCACCACCATCACCGCCACGCCATCATGCTGCCGGAGAATTCAACTACCTCTTCGTCTATCTTGCTGGATCAAGAAGGCGGAGATCGTCATCTAGCTATACATGTGCTGAATGCGGAGGTGTCGTCCGTTTGATACTAGATCGGTACGGAGTTCGTGGGACGCTTGCGAAGATCGTCTGTGTTCCTAGATCGCGAAGACGTTCGACTACATCAACCGCGTTTATTAATGCTTCCCTCTTAGCGATCTACATGGGTATGTGGACCCGATATCCTCTCTCGAAGATGATCATCACCATGATAGCTTTTTCGTGTGCGTAGGAATTATTTTGTTTCCCATGCAACGTTCCCCAACAGATTGTTGAGATCCACTTTTTTCATTCCGTATCGCGGGTCTTCCTTTAGCCCGCCTCCTTTCAGATTGACCCATTTGCATTGAAACAAAGGGACCTTCAAATTGTTTCCATAGTAAAGTTCCCATATCTCCTCTATGTAACCATAATATGTGTCCTTTAGCCTATTGTTGGTGTTTGCTGCATCAAAGCGGACACTAATATTTTGGTTGGTGCTCTTTTTATCTTGGGCGATCGTGTAAAATGTATTCCCATTTATTTTGTACACTTTGAAAGTCAATATAATCAAAGATGGTGACTTGGCCGACAAGTACATGTCATCTCCAACTTCAGGGTCATGCATGAGACGTTTTTGCGACCAACCGCCGAATGACGCCATGTGTGTATGTTTGATCTAGGGATCGGAATGCTCCGGGTTCTTGGATCGTACAATATCATTGTTTTCCTCGATATGCGGAGCCACCAAGGTGGAATTTTGTAGAACTATGTAGTGTGCTTTCTCCCAAGAATGCTCGTCCCTACATATTACTTAATCCTTTCCTAGCGTACCTTTTCCACCCAGTATGCCATCATGTCGTGATTCAGGAAGACCAATCGGTTTAAGATCAGGCATAAAGTCAACACAAAACTCAATGACCTCCTCTATTTCTTGGCCCTTGGAGATGCTTCCTTCTCGCCTAGCATGGTTGTGAACATATTTTTTTAAGACTCCCATGAACGTCTTGAAGGGGAACGTATTGTGTAGAAATATAGGGCCGAGAATGGCAAACTCTTCGACTAGGTGTACTAGGACGTGCGTCATGATATTAAAGAAGGATGGTGGGAACACCAACTCGAAACTGACAATACCTTGCACCAAATCAATCTGTAACCTTTGTAGGATTTTTGGATCGATTACCTTCTGAGGGATTGCATTGAGGAATGCACATAGCTTCACAATGGTAGAAGTCCCCTCAACGCAACCGAAAGCAATTGCGTCATAATCACGTGGTAGTTATGAGACTTTAGGTTCTGGAATTGTTTCTCTGCCATATTTATTATTCCCATTATATTCGACAAGTAGCCCAACGGGACCTTCATACTAAGCAGGCATTCAAATAAGATTTCTTTCTCTTCTTTGGGAAGAACGCAGCTGGCAGAACCTTCATACAACTTTGGATGCATGCCGACTTTTTCGTGCATACTTTGATGGTCCTCCCGTGCCTCCGGTGTATCTTTTATCTTCCCATACATGCCCAAGAATCCTAGCAAGTTCAGACATTGATTATTTGTCACGTGCATCACGTCTATTGTAGAGCGGAGCTCTAGGACTTTCCAATAAGGTAGGTCCCAAAATATAGATTTCTTCTTCCACATGGGTGTGTGTCTGTCAGCGTCCTTCGGAATAGATTGTCCGCCAGGACCCTTTCCAACAATTACTTTTAAATCCTTGACCATGTGAAGTATATGATCACTAGTAAAGTGGTCATGATTTTTCCGGTGATTTGCCTCACCTTTGAAATGCTTGCCTTCTTTTCTTAAGAGATGCTTGATCGAAAGACATCGACGATGTCCTAGCTACACATTATTTTTACATTTATCCAAGTATATACTTTCGGTATCATCTAAACAGTGTGTGCATGCGTGGTATCCCTTGATTGTATGTCCTGGAAGGTTAATAAGAGCAGACCAATCATTGATGGTTACAAATAGCAATGCTCATAGGTCAAATTCCTGTTGTTTGTGCTCATCCCACACACGTACACCTTTGATATCCCACAACTGTAAAAGTTCTTCAACTAGTGGCCTTTGGTACACATCAATGTCGTTGTCGGGTTGCTTGGGGCCTTGGATGAGCACTGGCATCATAATAAACTTCCTCTTCATGCACAACCAAGGAAGAAGGTTATAGATACATAGAGTCACGGGCCAGTTGCTATGGTTGCTGCTCTGCTCACCAAAAGGATTAACACCATTTGCACTTAAACCAAACCAACAGTTCCTTCCGTCATCTGCTAAGTCTAGCCACACTCTCTTGATTTTCCTCCACCGCGACCCATCAGCAGGTATTCTCAACTTCACATTTATCTTACGCTAGTCTTTGTGCCATCGCATCAAGTTGGCATGCTCTTTGTTTTGGAACAAACGTTTCAACCGTGGTATTATAGGAGCATACCACATCACCTTGGCAGGAATCCTCTTCCTGGGGCGCTGGCCATCAACATCATCACTAGGGTCATCACGGACGATCTTATAGCTAGCACAACGCATTGCATATCGGGCATGCATTCAAATTCTCGTACTTCTCACCACGGTAGAGGATGCATTCATTAGGGCATGCATGTATCTTCTGCAACTATAATCCTAGAGGGCAGATAGCCATCTTTGCTTCGTACGTACTATCGGGCAATTCGTTGTCCTTTGGAAGCATCTTCTTTAACATTTTGAGCAACTTTTCCAAACCCTTCTCAGATACACCATTCTCTACATTCCACTGCAGCAATTCCAGTGTGATACCCAACTTCTTCGTGTCATCCTTGCAATTTGGCTACAATAATTTGTCGTGATAGTCTAACATGCGTTGCAACTTCAACTTCTCCTTCTCACTTGCACAGTTTCTCTTTGAATCAGCAATGGCCCGACCAAGATGATCAGAGGCCTCATCTGGTGCCTCTACTTTAGCTTCTTCCCCCATTGTAGTACCATCGTAGTGAGGGAACAAAGGATAGTACTCTTCTTCTTCATTCTCTTCCATTAGAACCTCTCTTTCTTCGTGCTTGGTCCAACAGTTATAGCCGGACATGAAACCAGAGGTAAACAAATGGAGGTGAATGACTCTTGACTTGAATGACAGGACGTGACTGACTAGAGTAAGTTTTATCATTCATACACACATCACATTGACAAGACATAAAACCAGCCTGCTAGTTTGCCTCAGCCGCACGCAGAAAACTCTGCAAGCCATCACTAAACTGGGGAGAGCGTCTATCATCGTACATCCATTGTCGGTTCATCTTCATTACACAAGATCAAAAAGACCAAATTAATACAAGCTCACACATAAAGTTCATACACACTTATTCTCATAACATAACATACAAGAGGTTCTAGCTAAAGCATTTAAAAGAAACAAGAAATGCGATCAAGATCGCAACTAAGGTAACAATTGATCCAACAACATAGTGATATCAAGCCTCTTTATTAAGAGCATACTCTCTAATTTTTCTAATCTTCAAGCCCATTGCCTCCATCTTGATCTTGTGATCATCGACGACATCGTCAACATACAACTCCGATTTCATCTTCTCTTTAATTTTTTCAATTTTTCTTTCAAATACTCATTTTATTTTTCAACTAAATTGAACTTCTCGACAAGAGGGTAGGTTGCAATTTCCGCTTCACATACCTCCTACATAAAAAATATATATGTCAACTTGATGGGCATAATTTTCATATAAACAAGAAATGCAACAAATATTTATAAAAGAGAATATACCACATCCGAATCATAAACCGGACGAGGGCCGACGGGGACGAATATCAAGACAATCGCACTATGTATAAAAAACAATCATACACGTAAGAAAACTATCAAAATCATACAAAAAAGATTTTTTTGGAATAAAATGGATACGAACAAGAGGATCACCAAGGTGGTGACGGTGACAAGTCGGTGCGAGTGATCGACGATGGCTAGGACGGGACGGGAAGTCACTAAGTAAACCACAACTACACATATGCAAACTAAGAAGTTAATTTGAGCTCAAATTGCATATAAATCAAATAAACTCCCGCATAATTACTCCCAAACTAAAACCCACAAATCACTATAATTATAGAGCATTGCACGAGCTATTCTAGCAATGAGAGATGAAAGGACAAAGTTTCTAACCTTTGTGAAGACTTGTATGGATGGGGTGCTTCGAATCTTGACAAATTTAGGAAGAAATTGAGGATGAACTCGAGCAAGGGAAGAGAAGAGAGGAGAGAAAGGAGAAAACAAAGAGCTTGGTCTCGGGCTGGACGAAGCACTATTTATAGTGATACTTTTAGTCCCGGTTGGTGATACAAACCGGGACTAAAGATCTATCTCTAGTACCGGATTGTATTATCAATCGGGACTAATATCCCTCGCATGGGCCCAGCCTAACGCAGCCCTGCCACCACCCCTTTAGTCCCAGTTTTTAACATAAACCGAGACTAGAGGTTCCTAGTATACTGGGACTAAAGCCTAGCCTCATGAATGGGGACTAATGGAAGCATTAGTCCCGGTTCAAAAACCAACCGGGACTAATGCGTCGAACCAAAGGCCTATTTTCTACTAGTGTATGTAACCCTAGGGGACCCCTAGTGTCTATATAAACCAGGGGGTTTGCATCCGCATAGACAGGTTGATTCGTCTAGGGTTTAGCTCATACGATCTCGAGGTAGATCAACTCTATGATCCTCATACTCGATCAATACAATCAAGCAGAATGTAGGGTTTTAGCTCCTCTAGAGGGCCGGAACCTGGGTAAAACACGGTCCCCTTTGTCTCGTGCAACCCATCGATCCAAAGTCCAAAGTTCGGGACCCCCTACCCGAGATCCACAGGTTTTGACACCAACATTGGTGCTTTCATTGAGAGTTCCGATGTGGGATCGCCGGAAGGAATGACGGCCCGCTTAATCGTAAGCGATCGAATCAACAACGGGGACATCTTCGTCCTCGGGCAAGTTCTTACGTTCGGCAGCTTCATGCTGTGAGTCGACCCGACCGACCGCCTTGGTCAGGTCGGATGTCTCGTCCCCGATCAAGAGATAGGGTTCAAGAACCTTGAGTTCTCCACCCACTCTCGGGGCCATCTTCTTCCTCGTAAGGTCACGGATTCCCCAGATGAGCTCCAAAATCCCAAAGTCTTGACTTCGGGTCTCATGTTCGGCCGTGACCTCCATTCCCTCTTCAGTGAGTTAGCTTCGGGCCCGAACTCAACCTCTACGCACGGACAACTACAAACGGCTATGGCCGAACTCACTTCCCTAGCGGAAGCTGCGAAGGTCATCTCCGAAAACAATCAAGAGATTGACCTGTACAGGCTCTCGATGTTAAACGAGGCGCTCATCCAGATCCAATCATTGCAAATTGCGGATGGACCAGACCCAAGCTATACTCAGACCGGTCCAAAGAGAGATTAGGAGGACTTTTATAGCCCACCCACCACTCACTTGGCAGCCATCGTCAATGACTTAACCGATGTGCTGGATTACGCCTCCGAGGGGGGTCGAAGACATGGATTATGCGACCAATGATTCCGCCCCTGGAAACACCGGTTATGGAAAACCACCTCCACCTATGATGTCTACATGGTGGACATGCCTAATGGTAATGGCGACCACACCCCCGTTCCACGAAACAGCGATAAGTCCATGGACATGCCATCAATGGGTTGAAAGAAGTGCAAACAATCCAATGCAAACAAAGGAAGGGGGACCATACAGGGCACTAAGGAGAATACGACCCAACAGGACACCGGCGACCTTGGAGCTCCCGAGCAATCACGGGAGGATCCGAAAAAACCCGAGGGCCAGTCGATCCTGACGACCCTGATGACTCAGACGATGACAACTACCTCCCTCCCGACGAAGTGGAGGACAGCTTGGATGTCGAGGACTTCACCGTTCTCGAAGACCCTGAGGGTCAGGAATGATTTAAGCATCAGCTTATAGCTACCACCCGCATCCTCCATGCGAAGCAACAACGGCTTCAAGCCTAAGAAGAAACCATCAACAATAGATGGACAAAAGTATTGGCAGTCGAAGAAGGATATGGCACCGAGTGGTCGGCTCAAAATAAAAGGTACCCACGCTGGCGCCTATTGCCCCAGTTCGATTACGAGGCCCCATAACTTGGGCCCCCTAGGCGCACACAGTACGACGAGGCCAATCGTCCACCTCGAGGGCGCGACAAAATGGCCGAAGAGGTCGAGTATAGACCTGTTGGGGATATTATCCGCCATATTACCCGCCCTAAGAGGACGGGTCAGGATCAAGGAGGCACAACGTTCATACTCAAGACGGGCCTTGACCTGTCTTGCAGAAACCGCAAGGTGATGCCAACGAGAGCGGGTTGCGGCCCAAGACACGATGATGGTGACTCATGGCCCATGAAGGAAAAGGGTCGCCAGGAGTTTCCTCGCTTTAGGAGCAAGGCGAGTTAGAAATATACTAGGTTACGAATTATAACTTGATCCAGAATTTTGTAAACCTAGGGCCTTTACCTGTATATAAAGGCGGGTCTCTAGGGCTGGTAGACTTAAGTTACAATCAATCGAGAGCTCGGTCACGCGAATACGCACCCTTGTAATCGATTTCGTCATCAATCGAGAGCTCGGTCTCTAGGGCTTTACCTCCATCGGAGGGGCCGAACCTGGGTAAACTCGTCTCTCGTTCTCAATCAACCCCTTTGAGTCGCCACATAGTTGCGATGGCTCCATCGCTAAGTCCTTTCACGAGGACATATGCCATGACAAAACCATGATAGTTGGCGCCCACTGCGGGGCCTCCGCACGATGGAGTTGAATTCTCAAAAGGATCCCTTCCAGGGTTCGGGAGCTATGCAGTTCGTCTAATGACCAAGAGCCGCCATGGAAAGTGCTAGATCAACAACTAGAACTGGGGTCCCGAGGCCGGTTCACTATAATCTCGCTACCGGGCCCCCTTTGCCAAGATTCACGTCTTCATTGCCAATATTGGTGCGCCCGTTGCTGAGCCGAACATCTACACCGATATTGTCGAGCCGGCTCGATTCGCCCAACCCGCCAAGCGTCAGGTCAACCTCTCGGAGGAGCCGGAGACTGATGGAGACACCCCTGTTAACTCTGACGGCAAGTCGTCCATGGGGGACACGGATTCAATCTGCCCTTTGTATGAGGGGATGCTTGGGGGCTTTCCTAAGGTGGCGACCTCTGAAGGCCTGCAAGAGCCGCCTCGCCAGGTCGCCATCTACATGGCAGGGGCAGCATTGGCTCAGAATCAGCCATATGCGGAAGTTGCCAATGGAACTAGCAGATCTGGAAAAATGTTGGCCCACGCCATGACGGATCTGATGGTCGTGATGTCAAAACTTGTGGTTGTCACCGTTACTGCTAATAATCAGGAGGAACTCAACAGGTTGAGTCGGCTCAGCCGTCACCACAGACTAATCAGTAGGTTGAGTCGGCTCAGCCGCCGCCGACTCAGCGGGGTCAGCCTCCACTGGTCCAGTCGTCGCCTCAGCATTTCCAAACGCCGCATGGCCACTTTTCAAACGTCGTAGACAACATGTTGGCTACAACCCGCAACTTGGAGTATTTCTCCATTCATGGAAATAGCTTAATCGAGGTGGAAGCAAGGAACGCCATCGAGATGCTAAATAGGGCAGTGGTTCAACACGCGCAATTTTCTTACAATCATGATCGGCTGCACTCTGCGGTTTCTAGCAGCGGTCGCCGACAACAACCTCAAGCCAACCCACTGGGCCGCCAATGTCAAATGCTCAAGCGCTTGTGAATGCGGCTCGAGCCGCCCACGAGGCACAAGAAGAGGCAGCGGCAGCGATGGCGGGTCAGGTGGTTCCGACTTATGTCCAGCCAGGGATTGAGAGTTAAGTGAAGTGCATGGATTGAGAGTTATGCACTTTCTATGGCTATGCTTGATGCTAGTGATGCACTATGTGCCAAGTATTTCACGATGATGCTGGAAGGACCGACTCACACGTGGTTGAAAAATTTACCACCCAACTCTATCAACACTTGGACAAAATTAAAGGAACGAGTCATTAAAAACTTCTAAGGAACTTGCAAACGCTCAATGAAGATCGTGGATCTGCAACACTGTGTTCAGCGCATGGATGAGTCGTCCGACCATTGAACATGGCGGTAATGACGAGTCGATGTATATACTTCCCGCCCCTCATTGGTTACCCCAAGTGGAAGGTGGAGATGTAGTCATCAACAGATTTCCCTTACACGGAGACTGTAATGTTTATCGAACCAGGAGGACTCCTAGGCTCAACAAATAGGTGTCTTCCACCCTAGCACTAGCAGAAGATCTGGACCTGCACACACAGCAAATAAATTTCCTCCCAATGAGTACAGAGAGGTTGTCAATCTCTCCGGCCTTTTAGTTTGCAAAGGATCAAAACACAATCGGGAAGGTAATAGTGATTGCAACGAAAAAGTAAAGGAAGCGGTAAACGATGGAGGTGTTAACAATGATGGTGATATGGACCAGAGTCACATGATTTTCACTAGTGATGTCTATCTCCCAAAAGACGATAAACAAGTATGCTAGGGTAAACAAATCACAGTTGGGCAATTGACAGAATTATGATCGCACCGTAATGCTAATTATGCTCCTTGATAGTTAGAGGTTCAGTAGTAATGGGCAATACACCAAGACAAGTAGACCGTTTATTCATCAGCATCTACTTACTAATCACCTGCCTTGAGATATCTATCCAGAACATATCTCAGGTATTAAGTTATGAGCCCCACCCAAAGTGTAAACTCAAAGCAACAGACAAGTGCATTAACGAACTATGCGTAAGGTAAACAAGCCTTGCAACTCTGGTCACAAGCACCGTTGTTTTGTCCCTAGTGGCAACAAGCACATATTCTAGTCTCATGTTTCTGTCACGAAAGCTAGACATCAAGGGGCTCGAACCCATAATCAAGCATAATGCTCCCTCTTGGAGTCACAATCTACTACTTGGCCAAAGCAATAAAAAGCAACGGAGAACTTGCATGAATCACTAAGGAACATAATACAAAAGGATAATCATATATATAACTCATAACAATCTAAACTTAATCTCATAATACATCGGATCCCAACAAACCGAGCATAGCAATAGCAAAAGAATTACATATATGCCTTGATCATGTAGGGCAGCTCACAAGGACTAACCATTGAAGCACAAGATTGGAGAGAAGACATCACATAGCTACTGGTCATGGACTCATGGTTTAAGCGGAATTACGCACGGCATGTTCGGGAAGCGTCCATGGTGGTGGAGAAGCTCCCGGAGGTCAATCTTCCCTCCGGCAGGGTGCCGGGAAGAGGTCTCCTGACGCTCCCGATCTCGGAAGCACTACGCCGGCGGAATGATGGAGAAATTCGCGATTCCAGATAGTCCGCGAGGGTTTCCTCTCGGGACTCTAAATATAGGCCAAAGGAGGGCGCCGGAGGAGGTGGGGACCACCCAGGTGACCTCTTGGCGTGGTCAGGCCGCCTGGAGGCCCCTATCCCCCCTCTGGCCCTCCTTCGTGATCCCGAAGCTTCTGTTTCACTGATTTTTATATATTTTTCTGGATTTTTTCGGGCTTTGGAATATTGGGTAAAAGCCCCTGCAAAATAGACATCAGCAGACAGAAACTGGCACTGGGTGGACTGAGTTAGTAGGTTGGTTCAAATATGTGTAAGATGATATAAAAGTGTAGCAAAACATATAACAATGTCACCCAAAAGATCATGGAACAAGCAGAAATTATATATACATTTGGGACGTATCAACATCCCCATGCTTAATTTCTGCTCGTCCTTGAGTAGCTAAATGATAACACAATAATTTATGTCGTGACATGCTAACACACATATAAGAACTTCAAAGCAAGTAAGATATGCAATTCAAGTCAAGACAATAACAAACAAGAGTATATATCTAGTATTGAATCTAGCAAAGTAAGAACATAATGGTGCGAGAGCTCTCGTTGTCCGTGACTCGAATGTCTCCAAATGGTGTTTGCGTGCAAGAAGTGGGGGATGGGTTGAGATCATAAAATATATTTTTGATTGAGAACTCAATCTACTAAACCTCACACTTAGTCTCCTTCGGAATCTTATTTTGACTCATCCCCATACCACTAGTCAGAATGATCCTATCCCTTTCGACTTTGAGCACTCATGCAATGGATGAGCGTAAGCAAGATATGTTGGCACTAAGGATGGAAAACAGAATAATGATGGGGAAGGAAGGCAAAAGGGTGTGAAAGGCTCACATCAATGAGGACAACCATAGGCGAGAGAAATCCAAATGATAGATATGATGTGAGGAGTTGGTATTGCCATGTAACGGATGCACATACGAGCTAAGGTATGATCTCCAATGGAACTAGTGGGGGTGCATCCAACTTGTTTGCACATGAAGACCTAGAGCTTATTTGAGGAGGCTCATCATTGGAATATGCAAACCAACTTCTATAGTGTAAGGATCCCCACATAGTTATGCATGAATGATAATCTCTATGTAGTACCAATATAGTAATGGAGTACGAGTGTGGATCTTTCAAAAGGAATAGTAGTGTTGCCCCCTTCTCTCTTTTTATTTCCTTTTTTATTTTTATTTTTTTTGTGGCCTCTTTGGCTATTTCTTTTATCTCTCATTTGTCCTCTTTGGGATCTTTTGTTTTGTCCACTTTAGAATATTTTCCTCGCTTTATGGGCAACACTCTATGTATTACATGAAGAAATACTCAACATAAAGACAAGTGAAAAACGATCATGGTTTATGCAAACGTATGCCTCTGCCAATGTAGCAGGATATGCAATGATACTAGCACGTCCTGTAGCAGTAATAAGGGCAAGGCCCAAGTATCATGTGGCTCTATGATCAAGCAAAAGCATGTATGACATGAAGATCAAGTCATGAGATGATGGATGTTGCATGGTAATGTATCTCGGAAAGGCTATTGTATGAGGTAGGTATGGTGGCTGTTTTGAGGAAAGATATAATTAGGCTTATGTATGACAGAGCGTATCATGTCATGGTTTTGGATGCACCGGCGGAGTTTGCACCAACTCTCAATGTGAGAAAGGGCAATGCACAGTACAGAAGAGGCTAGCAAAATGTGGATGGTGGAAGTGCCAACAATCGAATACTCACATTAGTCCGAAGAACTCATACGCTTATTATCGGTAACTCTCTATCTAGTTAGGAACTTTACAAAGAGACAAGTACCCCTAGGAGGAGTGTTTGGGGGTTTTATTATCCTTGTGCATCCTCGACTCATGGTAACGTGAGGGTACTCTATATATTCCAACCCCTCCAGAGGTTAGCGGTCAATTTAGTACATAGAGTTCTCAACTAATTTTTAGTTTTTGAAAAACACACGGATTTCCCTAAATACGACACCTATCACTAATAGGCTGAAGCTCTTGGAACCAATAGTCCAAACATTACTCAAATCAATACCTCAAAACTATTGCAAGTTACTACTATACTTAAATAGCAACCTCAATTACCTACTCATGCGAGACACACAATTCAGTGCAACGAGCCAACTCTCTAAACAAGATAAGCATGATAACTCAAGAGAGTTCCGAAATCAACCTAAATAATAGATCTTAAAAATATAAGAATGAAATCTAAGACCTAAGCACGACAGTAGCTATGAAAAGATAAAGAATACACAAAAAGAGGATAAGCATGAAAACCTATGTTGTGTTATAGAGTGGAATGGCATTTGTCTCTCTCCCAAACAAGGTAGGCTAGGTTCCGACTTGTTATGAATAGCAAGCAAAACTAAAACAAACTAAAAATCAAATAGCGGGACGCTCCAAGCATAGCACATATCATATGAAGTGATAAAAATATAGCATCGAGATGGACGACCTGATGATTGTTGATACCGAAGGGGATGCATGGCGGCATCCCCAAACTTAGACGCTTGAGTCTCCGTTGAATATTTCTTGGGGTTCATGGGGGCATCCCCAAGCTTGAGCACTTGACACTCCTTTATCTTCTTTCATCACCTCTCCCATCACATACTTGAAAACTCCCATCATACGAAACTCATCATAAGCTTATTAGAGTGGTTAGTATCCTTAATAAAATAATTCAATACCTGCTGGAAGTAAAGATTTTCATGAAAAGCTACTATTTCTCATGAATACCAAAAGATTTTTGCAAATAAAAAAGCAAGCTTAGGATTCGCAAAACAATGAAAGCACAAAACATGGAAGAATCTGTGAAAAACATAATAGGAGGTGAGCAGAGAAAATCTGTTTCTGGACTCATTCTAAAAAAGAAGGAACTTGGGAAAGAGAGGACCATCTCCGACTTGAGTACCCCACTCTCTTCCCGACGACTTCCAAATCTCGGGACAAGATTCTTATGAGTGGGGTGAGCTGCAAAATCCCTAGAATTCTTTGTTGTTTAGCAATATTGTACTCATGTTTTATTTTTTTTGCATTAAAAATGAAATAGGGAATTAAAGAAACCCTAGCACCTCACCTTAATTAAACCAATTCAACTAGTGTGTGATTCCAATGAACCCAAAATGGCCTTCATAAAATCCCAACCTTTTTGATAAATATTGGAATCAATATTACAGGGGTGGATATTATTTTTAAAACACTGTTGGCAGTTTAATTAATCCATAAAAGCCACTAATAAATACCCAAACACCTAATTATAATTATTTGATGAAGTTATAAAATGTTGAAACATTTTGTGGATCTTGGAAATATTCGAGATAAAACCCCACAAGTGTGTTCAATATATTAGGAATAGTTTGGAGCCAAAAAAATGAAATAACTGTTGGAATGTAAAACAGAATAAAAAAGGAAAGAAAGAACAAACCCTATCTAGCGCTCATCTGGCCCAGCCCACCAAGGGCAGGGTCGTCTTCTTCCTCTGCCTACTCGCAGAGGAGAGAACAAGCACGGCGGCCTCCTCCACATTCTGCTTCGCTGTGGCAGTCTCCGACGCCTCCAACCGCGACAGCGCGAAGGGCCTTCCCGTCCTTATACCCTCTCGGACTCATTCCCTTGCTTCTTCCTCTCTTCCCTGTTGTCTTCTCCCTGTCACCATGGGCGAGCTCGAGCTCGAGGTCACCGACGCCTTCCGGCCACCGCATCGGCTCCTCGAGCACTCCTTCGACTCCTCCGCCACGAGAAGATCCTCCACACCAACGGAATCGAGCCCCCGAGCCCTACAATGCCCTATCGCCGTCGTTCCCCATCTCCGGCCACCAAAGCTTCGCCGTCGATCCAGCCGACCCCAACCTCTTTCTCCATTTCCGTTGCCTCCAACAGCTCTGCGGTGAGCTGCGGCTTGTTTCCCCCCATTAAATTGAGCTCCTCGCGCCCCCTAGCTAGCTGGTCGTTAGGCCGAGCTCCAGCAGCCGCCACGGCTCGTCGCCGGCGCCCCTCTGGCCACCATAGCCCCTTTTAGCCGCTCTTGTTGGATAAGGCCGAGTCTGGGCTTCGTCCCAGTGCTCTCGACGCTCGAATCCGAGCCCTATGGCACGATTTGGAGCAATTCCAGCGAGGAACCGCCGCGTGTTTGGTCGCCGCCGGCGAGATTCCGGCAAGCAATGACGTGGCCGCTCTAATTAACCCCTAATCGGCCCTATTACTCACTGACAGTGGGCCGTAGAGGTGGGTCCAACCCACTTAGGGGCTGGTCAATGCAGGATTAGCCCGGGGGTCATTGACAAGTGGCCCCCACTGGTCAGTTTGACCAGACCCAGGTGCTTTTGACTTGATGACATCATCATGACGCAATAATGTATTTCTATGATTTAAAATAATTCCAGAAAATATCCTAAACTTCAAAAATTCATAGAAAATAATCTCTAACTCAGATTAAAATAATTTATATATGAAAAATGATCAGAAAAATCCAAAGAATCCAATGGTGGTACTTTCATGCATGAAAAACTAAGTTATGAAACAACATCAGCTCAAATCAATGAAAGGAATTTCATAAATGTCCTACTTTAATTAATATTTGAACTTTGAATTCAAATCAGCATCAAACCAAGGTTTTGATATCCACACTAGCTCATGCTACATTGCCTTGCATGCGATGATCATGGATCATATTGTTGCATTTGTATGATATTGATTGTTGCTATTATTTCGGTAGGCTCTGCCCCACCGGATACATTTGAATGTCCGACTGACGGTTTGTATCCTTCCGCTGAGCAACAAGGCAAGCACCATTTTTTATCATCCCGATAAAATACGAGGTTCCCGCTCCTCCTCTCACTTATTGCAATAGGACAAAATACTTCAAATGCTTTTACTTTGGTAGATGAACCCATTCCTTTGCATGACCTGTCATTGTCACAGTAAATAGCTAAACCTTGCAACCTAGCATACGTGGTGGTTGCTTGAGCAATGATGTTTCTTATCCTGCTATGCTTGCTATGCTTAGAGTTGTGTCAGGTCTGTTTCATCTGGGTGATGAACAGGAATAGAAGATGTGTTCCACTGACAAAGAATAAGTGTAGAACCTGATTTGGTAAAGGTACTGATGAAAGGCTATGTAGGAGTGCATGGTGGTTGTTTCATTGGAACCGTCCTTAGGAATCGAGTTACGTGTATGAAATCCAAGACTAGATACTACCACATGTTGGGATACTTAATTGACCCTCTCGGCTTATTAATCGCCTAGTACTCGGTCCAGGAGTTGCAAGTAGTTTCTTGTGTTTGTAGTCATGCTGGAGGTCATGCATAGTGCTAACCTTAAAGGTGGGCTATGATGCGGTAGGTAGTGGCACGGTGTACCAAGTGCCCCTGGATGGTGGGCTTGGGAGCCCTGCGCACATCGTTTGGGGCTGTAGAGAAAACTTCGGCCGGATTTCTGTGCGGGTTCACTCTCAAATAGGCGATAAACCTGGACTAGGTATTAGCGTAGTTAACGGTCGTGGACGACTCCCTCACTGGGCTTCTGCTTGAAGGTTGCCGAGGTGCGTAAAGTGCGCATGGCGATAAGTGGCGAGAGCGTGTGTGAAGAAGTACACCCATGCAGGCTTATGATCTATTCGTATAGCCGCGTCCGCGGATATGGACTACTTGGAGACATATGTTGTTCATTGATAACTTTAATGGATACTCATAAAAGTATCAAGATAAGTGTGAGTATCATGTATGGCATTCCCGTACGGAAGCGGGAAGGAATCCATGATTGTGTATTGTTGTGGTGGTACTGGACTCGTGTACGACTTATCAAAGTTGTTTTAAACTATTTAATGTTGTAGTATAGGCTAGCCAAGAATCAAAGTTGGCTTGCTGCATGAAACCCCACAACCCCCTTTATTGATACATGTGGATCAGTAGATAGATCTATTCTAAAGTCTTGATGAGTACCTTTGTACCCATCTTTGTTTAATAAATGTTGCAGAAGACATGCACGAGCCAACAGGTGGGTTCTATCTAGACGTTCATGATGACGAGTAGCTGGTGTCCCAGCTACGACCTCGCCCCTTTCAGAAGGGATCTATAGATAGTCAGGCTTTATGCCTTTTCCTTTCGTTTGTCTGTACTCAGACAGCTTTAATGCTTCTGCATGGCATGTATGACTTTGTTTGTATGACTTGAGTGTCGGGTCATGTGACCCCTACCTGTACGAACTTATTATGCAAGGCACTTTTGAGTCTTCTAAATAAATGTTGTGATGTTGTATGGTTATGTTGTGATGCCATTGTTGTATCTATGCATATCGAGTATGTCATGCGTACGTGTGATGTACTGTGATATGTATGGAGTTCGACACCTAGTCATATGCCCTTAGTAGCTCTCTATATGGAGAATTGCCCCTTTGTGCTTCCACCGAGCCTTGGTAGTTCTCTACTGCTCCGGAAACATTGGTTGACCGGCATGTATCCTTCTTAGTTGTTGTGTCTATCCCTACGGGGAAATGTCACACGATGTAATGGAGTCCTTGTAGCTTGATACGTCTCGTCTACACTCGCTGATGACCGACACCTGCTTTGCTGGGTTATTTATGCCTGTCTCTGTACAGTTGAGCCACTTCAGTTTATGACTAGTTATGTCGACCCGGGTTCTTTGACATTGGAATGCTAGCGGCACAATTGCATACGTCAGTCAAAAGGCGCAAATGGTCCCGGCTGAGGTAAGGTGGCAGCCATGGGGTTAACCGTGTGTGAGACCGCAAAGGGGTGTGATATGTTACAGGCTGGATTCCTATGGCTTAGGATCAGGGTCCCGACACCACGTTTGCCTCGACAGCGGAGACGAGTTGAACACAAGAATTTCACCCCTCCCTCTCCACCTCAACAACACGAGCACCACCATGACCTCTTTGGCTTTTCCGACCGCGCTGGACACCAAACAACGCCACCCCTTTGACGCGTGAACAATGAGCCGCAAGCTAAAACATATCACAAATGTCAAAAATAAGAAAACGGGTTTCATATAGATCACGCACCCGCGTCATCCTTGTCACGTGGCGCAAAAATATTTTATAAGGGGACTGCAACATGAGGATTTCTTAGGAGGTCACCCATTGTAGTACTACTCTCGCTCAAGAACGCTTAACTTCGAAGTTCTCATGGGATCTGGTGCTTTACTGCTCGTATGATCGCACCATACATGCTAATATCTATTGGTTCCTTATGCTTGCCCCTCCCATGTCCATTGCCACGTCTGCCTTGACAACAGAGACGAGTTTAACACAAGAATTTCACCCCTCCCTCTCTACCTCAACAGCACGAGCACCACACACGGAGACTTCCGAGGAGGTTACCCATCCTAGTACTACTCTCGCGCAAGCACGCTTTACTTCGGAGTTCTGATGGGATCCGGTGCTTTAGTGCTGGTATGATCGCATTCGACAAGCTACTATCTATTGGTTCCTTAGGCTTGCCCCTCCCATGTCCATTGCCTCGTTTGCCTCGACAACGGAGACGAGTTTAACACAAGAATTTCACCCCTCCCTAGCTACATCAACAACATGAGCACCACCACGACCTCTCTTGCTTTTCCAACCACACTTGACACCCAACGACGCCGCCCCTAGACGCGTGAACAATGAGACGCAAGCTAAAAAATATCACAAACGTAAAAAATAAGAAAACGGGTTTCATATAGATCACACGCCCACGTCATCCTTGTCATGTGGTGCAAAAAAATTAATAGGCGAATGCAACACGAGGACTTCCCAGGAGGTCATCCATACTAGTACTACTCTCGCCCAAGCACGCTTAACTTCCTAGTTCTGATGGGATCACATGCTTCAGTGCTGGTATGATCGCATCTGACATGCTACTATCTATTGGTTCCTTATGATGGCCCCTCTTATGTCCATTGCCATGTTTTCCTAGACAACGGAGACGAGTTTCACAAAAGAATTTCACCCCTCCCTCTCTACCTCAAAAACACTATCACCACCACGACCTCTGTCGCTTTCCGACCGTGCTTGACACCCAACAACGCCGCCCCTAGGCGCGTGAACAAGGAGCCACAAGCTAAAACATATCACCAACATCAAAAATAAGAAAAGGAGTTTCATATAGATCACGCACCCGCATCATGTTTCTCACGTGGCGCAAAGATGACAAAAGAATTTCACCCCTCCCTCTCTACCTCAACAACACTAGCACCACCATGACCTCTTTGGCTTTTCCGACCGCGCTTGACACCCAACAACGCCGCCCCTAGACGCGTGAACAATGAGCCGCAAGCAAAAATATATCACAAACGTCAAAAATAATAAAATGGGTTTCATATAGATCACGCACCCACATAATCTTTGTCACGTGGCGCAAAAATATTTTAAAAGGGGAATGCAACACGAGTACTTCCGAGGAGCTCACCCATCCTAGTACTACTATCGCCCAAGAACGCATAACTTTGGAGTTCTTATGGGATCCGGTGCTTTAAGTCTGGTATGATTGCATCCGACATGCTACTATCTATTGGTACCTTATGCTTGCCCCTCCCATCTCCATTGCCATGTTTGCCTCGACAAGGGAGATGAGTTTAACACATGAATTTCACCCCTCCATCTCTAGCTTTTTGACCGTGCTAGACACCCAACAACACCGCCGCTAGACGTGTGTATAATGAGCCGCGAGCTAAAACATATCACAAACCTAAAAAATAAGAAAACGGGTTTGATATAGATCACGCACCCGCGTCATCCTTGTCACGTGGCGCAAATTTTTTTTTAAAGGGGAATGGAACACGAGGACTTCCAAGGAGTTCACCCATCCTAGTACTACTCTCGCCGAAGCACGCTTAACTTCGGATCTCTGATGGGATCCGATGCTTTAGTGCTGGTATGTTCCCATCCGACATGCAACTATATATTGGTTCCTTATGCTTGCCCCTCCCATGTCCGTTGCCACGTTTGCCTCGACAACGGAGACGAGTTTAAGACAAGAATTTCACCCCTCCGTCTCTACCTCAACAACACGAGCACCACCACGATCTCTCTGGCTTTTCCGACTGCGCTTGACACCTAACAACACCGCCCCTTGACGCGTGAACAACGAGCCGCCAGCTAAAACATATCAAAAACATAAAAAATAAGAAACCGGGTTTCATATACATCACGCACCCGCGTCATCCTTGTCATGTGGCGCAAAAATATTTTAAGAGGGGATTGCAACACGACGACTTCCTAGGAGGTCACCCATCCTAGTACTACTGTCGCCCAAGCACGCTTAACTTCAGAGTTATGACGGGATCCGATGCTTTAGTGCTGGTATGATTGCATCCGGCATGCTACTATCTATAGTTTCCCTATGTTGGCCCCTCCCATGTCCATTGCCACCTTTGCCTTGACAACGGAGATGAGTTTAACACAAGAATTTCACCCCGCCCTCTCTACCTCAATAACAAGAGCACCACCACGACCTCTCTGGCTTTTCAGACCGCGCTTTACACCCAAGGACGCCACCCCTAGATGCGTGAACAATCAGCCGCAAGCTAAAACATATCACAAACGTCAAAAAATAAGAAAACGGGTTTCATATAGATCAAGCACCTGCGTCATCCTTGTCACGTAGGTCTGATGGGATCCGATGCCTTAGTGCTCGTATGATTGCATCCGACATGCTACTATCGATTAGTTCCTTATGCTTGCCCCTGCCATGTCCATTGCCACGTTTGCCTCGACAACCGAGACGAGTTTGACACAAAATTTTTACCCCTCCCTCTCTACCTCAACCGCACGAGCACCACACACGAAGACTTCCCAGGAGGTTACCCATCCTAGTACTAATCTCACCCAATCATGCTTAACTTCGAAGTTCTGATGGGATCCGGTGCTTTAGTGCTGGTATGATTGCATCCGATATGCTACAATCTATTGGTTCCTGATGCTTGCCCCTCCCATGTCAATTGCCACGTTTGCCTCGATAACCGAGACGAGTTTAACACAAGAATTTCACCCCTCCCTATCTTCCTCAACAACACGAGCACCACGACGACCTCTCTGGCTTTTCCGACTGCGCTTGACACCCAACAACGCCGCCCCTAGACGCGTGAACAATGAGACGCAAGCTAAAAATAGCACAAACGTCAAAAATTGGAAAACGGGTTTCATATAGATCACACACCCACCTCATCTTTGTCATGTAGAGAAAAACTATTTTAGTAGGGAATGCAACATGAGGACTTCCGAGCAGGTCACCCATACTAGTACTACTCTTGCCCAAGCACGCTCAACTTCCGAGTTCTGATGGGATCCGGTGCTTCAGTGCTGGTATGATCTCATCCGACATGCTACTATTTATTGGTTCCTTATGCTGGCCCCTCCCATATCCAGTGACACGTTTGCCTCAACAATGGACATGAGTTTAACACAAGAATTCCAACCTTCCCTCTCTACCTCAACAACACGAGCACCAACACGACCTCTCTGGCTGTTCCGCCCGTGCTTGACACCCAACAATGCCGCCCCTAGACGCGTGAACAATGAGCCGCGAGCTAAAACATATCACAAACATCAAAAATAAGAAAACAGGTTTCATATAGATCACCAACCCGCGTCATCCTTGTCACGTGGCACAAAAAATATTTAAAAGGGTAATGCAACACGAGGACATCCTAGGAGTTCACCCATCCTAGTACAACTCTCTCCCAAGCACGCTTAACTTCGGAGTTATGATGGGATGCGATGCTTTAGTGTTGGTATGTTTGCATCCGACATGCTACTATCTATTGGTTCCTTATGTTTGCCCCTCCCATGTCCGTTCCCACATTTGCCTCGACAACGGAAATGTGTTTAACACAAGAATTTCACCCCTCCCTCTCTACATGAACAACACGAGCACCAGCACGTCCTCTCTAGCTATTACGACCGCACTTAACACCCAACGACGCCGCCCCTAGACGCGTGAACAATGAGCCGCAAGGTAAAACATATCACAAACGTCAAAAGTAAGAAATCGGTTTTCATAGAGATCACATACCGGCGTAATTCTTGTCACATGGCACAAAAATATTTTAAAAGGGGAATGCAACACGAGGACTTCCCAAGAGGTCACCCATCATAGTACTACTCTCACCCAGGCATGCTTAACTTCGGATTTCCCATGGGATCTGATTCTTTAATGCTGGTATGATCGCATCCCACATGCTACTATCTATTGGTTCCTTATGCTTGCCCCTCCCATGTCCATTGCCATGTTTTCCTCGACAACGTAGACGAGTTTAACACAAGAATTTCACCCCTCCCTCTGTACCTCAACAAGACGAGAACCACCACGACCTCTAAGAAAACAGGTTTCATATAGATCACGCACCCGCGTCATCCTTGCCACGTAGCGCAAAAATATTTTAAAAGGGGAATGCAACACGAGGACTTCCGAGGAGGTCACCCATCCTAGTACTACTCTCGCCCAAGCACGCTTAACTTCGGAGTTTTGATGAGATCCGGTGCTTTAGTGCTCGTTTGATCGCATCCGACATGCTACTATCTATTGGTTCCTTATGCTTGCCCCTCCCATGTCCATTGCCACATTTGCCTCGACAACGGACACGAGTTTAACACAAGAATTTATCCCCTCCCTATCTACCTCAACAACACGAGCACCACCACGACCTCTTTGGCATTTCCGACCGCACTTGACACCCAACGACGCCGCCCCTAGACGTGTAAACAATGAGACGCAAGCTAAAAAATAGCACAAACGTCAAAAATAAGTTAACGGGTTTCATATAGATCACGCACCCGCGTCATCCTTGTCATGTGGCGCACAAATATTTTAATAGGGAAATGTAACATGAGGACTTCCGAGGAAGTCACCCATACTAGTACTACTCTCGCCCAAGCACGCTTCACTTATGAGTTCTCATGGGATCCGGTGCTTCAGTGTTGGTATCATCGCATCCGACATGCTAGAATCTATTGGTTCCTTATGCTGGCCCCTCTCATGTCCGTTGCCACATTTCCCTCGACAACGGAGACAAGTTTAACACAAGAATTTCACCCGTCCCTCTCTACCTCAACAACACGAGCACCACCACGACCTCTCTGGCTTTTCCGACCATGCTTAACAGCCAACGACGCCGCCCCTAGACGCTTGCACAATGAGCCGGAAGATAAAACATATCACAACCGTCAAAAATAAGAAAACGGGTTTCATATAGATCAAGCAAGAATGCTTAACTTCGGAGTTCTGATAGGATCCGGTGCTTTAGTGCTCGTATGATCGCATCCGACATGCTAGTATCTATTCGTTCCTTATGCTTGCTCCTCCCATGTCCATTGCCTCGTTTGCCTCGACAACGGAGACGAGTTTAACACAAGAATTTCACCCCTCCCTCTCTACCTCAACAACCTGAGCACCACACACGAAGACTTCCCATGATGTTACCCATCCTAGTACTACTCTCACCCAAGCACGGTTAACTTCGAAGTTCTGATGGGATCCGGTGCTTGAGTGCTGGTATGATCGCATCCGACAGGCTACTATCTATTGGTTCCTTATGCTTGCCCCTCCCATGTCCATTGCCACGTTTGTCTTGACAACGGAGACCAGTTTAACACAAGAATTTCACCCCTCCCTCTCTATCTCAACAGCATAGGCACCACCACGACCTCTCTCGCTCTTCCGACCGCGCTTCACACCCAACGACGCCGCCCCTAGACGCGTGAACAATGACCGCAAGCCAAAAAATATCACAAACATTAAAAATAAGAAAACAGGTTTCATATAGATCACGAACCTGCGTCATCCTTGTCATGTGGCGCAGAAATATTTTAAAAGGGGAATGCAACACGAGGACTTCCGAGGAGGTCGCCCATCCTAGTACTACTCTCACCCAAGCACCTTAACTTCCGAGTTTTGATGGGATCCGGTGCTTCACTGCTGGTATGATCGCATCCGAAATACTACTGTATATTGGTTACTTGTGCTTGCCCCTCCAATGTCCATTGTCACATTTGCCTCGACAACGGAGACGAGTTTAACACAAGAATTTCACCCCTCCCTTTCTACCTGAACAACACAAGAACCACCACGACCTTTTTGGCTTTTCCTACCGCGCTTGTCACCCAACAGCGCCACCCCTAGACGCGTGAAAAATGAGCCGCAAGCTAAAACATATCACAAACGTCTAAAATAAGAAAACGAGTTTCATATATATCACGCACCCGCGTCATCCTTGTCACATGGCGTAAAAACATTTTAAAAGGGGAATGCAACACGAGGAATTCCCAGGAGTTCACCCATCCTAGTACTACTCTAGCCCAAGCATGCTTAACTCCGGAGTTCTGATGGGATCCGGTGCTTTAGTGGTGGCATGTTGGCATCCTACATGCTACTATCTATTGGTTCCTTATGTTTGACACTCCCATGTCCGTTGCCACGTTTTCCTCGACAACAGAGACGAGTTTAACACAAGAATTTCACCCCTCCCTCTCTACCTCAATAACACGAGCAACACCACGACCTCTCTGGCTATACTGACCGCGCTTAACACCCAGCGACGCCGCCCCTCGACGCGTGAACAATGAGCCGCAAGCTAAATCATATCACAAACGTCAAAAATAAGAAAACGGTTTCATATAGATCACGCACCCACGTCATTCTTCTCACGTGGCACAAAAATATTTTAAAAGGGGAATGCAACACGAGGAATTCCCAAGAGGTCACCCATCCTAGTACTACTGCCGCCCAAGCACGCTTAACTTCGGAATTCTGATGGGATGTGATGCTTTAATGCTGGTATTATCGCCTCTGACATGCTACTATCTATTGGCTCCTTGTGCTTGCCCCTCCCATGTTCATTGCCACGTTTGCGTCGACAACGGAGACGAGTTTAACACAAGAATTTCACCCCTCCCTCTCTACCTCAACAACACGAGCACCACCACGACCTCTCTGGATTTTCGGACCGTGCTTGACACCCAACGACGCCACCCCTAGACATGTGAACAATGAACCGCAAGCTAAAACATATCACAAACGTCAAAAATAAGAAAACGGGTTTCATATAGATCACACACCCGAGTCATCCTTCTCATGTGGCGCAAAAATATTTTTAAAAGGGAATACAACATGAGGACTTCCCAGGAAGTCACCATCCTAGTACTACCCTTGCCCAAGCATGCTTAACTTTAGTGTTCTTATGGGATCCGGTGCTATAGTGCTGGTATGATCACACCCAACATGCTACTATCTATTGTTTCCTTACGCTTGCCCCTCCCATGTCCATTGCCATGTTTGACTCGACAACACAGACGAGTTTAACACAAGAATTTCACCCTTCCCTCTCTACCTGAACAACACGAGCACCACCAGGACCTCTCTGGCTTTTCCGACCGCGTTTGACACCCAACGACGCCGCCCCTAGACGCGTGAACAATGAGCCGCAAGCTAAAACATATCACAAACGTCAAAAATAAGAAAATGGTTTCATATAGATCACGGACCAGGGTCATCCTTGTCACGTGGCGCAAAAATATTTTAAAAGGGTAGTAGGTCACTTTCGTGGGAATAGAACTGACAGTAGAGGAGTAGGGTACAAATGGAGATGGCAGAGTCCTAGCTACGACAAGCTTGTACGCAAGATGTATTGTGTAATACAGTGGGTGTGAACCCTTGTGATAGAGGGGAGGGGTGGCTTATATAGAGTGTGCCACCCCTGATCAAGGCCTCAACATCTAAGGGCTCGATCAATATGAGTTAAAGATATATGTTAGTGATTACGTATGTAAGTAATAAATGCTAGTAAAGACCAATGGATCAACGTATGTCCGTTGGCCCTCGTGGGTGTCTTCTGGTCTTCAATGTCGACTGGAATCCTTCCGAGTGGATACAGGTCGTCCAGTTGATGGGAATATAGTCTGAGTGTTTTCGTACCGAGTGACTTTTTAGGTGCCATCTTCATCCAGTTGGAATCTTTTGTCTCACCCTTGGCCTAATAATGAGGTACCCTTGGGTAGGACATTGAGGTCAGGCCTGTGAACCTACCCTAGGTACATATCCCCATCATTAGCCGAAGAATGGATCGGGGTTCGAGCAACGAAGGCGTTGATGCGAGTTCTTTTCGAGTCGTTCTGATCTTGGTCATTTTCTTGGGATTCATAAAACTTCGGGTCGACTGAAATCTTTGTCATTCGCCTTGATCGATTCCGTTGCCTAAGTGTGCCCGAGTGATTTCAGATGCTTGGACTCATTGCGAGTGACTGATAGGATCTTTTGATATGACTGATCACTATGGTAGGTCTGGATCTCACGGGATTCGAAAATTTGGTTTCCGCACTCCTCGTGAGGATGACGCAACTTTCAAGGCAAGTGGAGGAACGACGCCTCGATTATCACACCATCATCATCGCCACACGTCACGTCTCCTCTGGTATCGGTATTGGCCGAGATGTGGAGGGCCCACCAGTCGGTGACCCAGTTGGTGGCTTATATAAATGCGGGTGGGGCCAAGGTTACAGTTGGGCCTTGATCTTTTCTTGCTTCTCCTCCACCTCTGCCCCACCAGTTTTGCACAGTCTTTCCTTCACCACCGCAACCATGCAGAAGAGCAAAACCTCCAAGATCGAGCGCGCTAAGAATGGCGGTAAGGGGAGAAAGCCAGGTCGGACCGCACTGCCGCCAGGGTGGATACAAGGGGATTTTCTCCCGTCTAACTGACGAAGAAGGACGTCCCGGATCTCGTTGAGAACGGGATGGTGGTGGAGAACTCTTGGAGACTGCCAGAGGGAGAGCTTGAGCCAGCACCTCGCGAGGGGTAGCGGGTCCTTCTCCTCACACATGTTGAACGAGGTTTTTCTCTGCCTCCACACCCTTTCTTCCGGGGCTTCCTCTTTTGATTCAGGATTCAATTTCACCACCTTCCACCAAATACTGTCGCGTACCTTTCCGCATTTATCACTCTGTGCGAGTGTTTCTTGGGCTGGCCTCCTCACTTGGGGTTGTTCAAGAACATATTCACTGCTCGGTCCCAAACAGTGAAAAAAGTGAATCCTAGGGACACTCTGACCAACGTTAGCTAGTTGTGTAGTGGTTTAGGGATCCAGAAAAGGAATGGGAGCACTTATCCTCCAATGACCGTTCCTGAATCGGTTCGGGACTGGCAGTCGACATGGTTCTACTGCAATGATATCGCATCTCCGAACATGTTGACTGGCCTCCCTCCTTTCACCTTAGATCATCCGACTACCCCTAGAATACTGATATATTCGAGGATCAGAAGGTAGAAGTGGATATGTTGGCAGGTGAGGTGATCATCTTGGTCAGAAATGGGCTGACTGGTATGGACCTGTTGGAGACATTCCTTAGTCGGCCCATCCAACCCCTTCAGTCGAGGGACCATGCCATGTGGCATTACCCTGTTTCTGAAGATTCCACTCAGTCACACCCCGAGGAAGTTGATCAAGAAACAGTAAGCCAGTGGATCAAAAGCATAACTGGTCCTTGTGACAACCCCGTGGGATCCAAACGAGTCACGCCATATTCTGCTGAGAATAATCCACGAAAAATGGTATGTTATATCTTTTCCGATTGTGTTCATGTCTTCGTCGAGTGACTGCATACTTGTCCGATTAACTTTGTTGTCTTTGTCCTTTGCAGGAATGGACGAACTTCCACTCTCTTGTGCCCAATGGGGAGCAGTTTGATCTCGGGGTGGAAAGTGAAGGTTGCGGTGCCGAGAGTGAATATGCGGATGATAGCGAAGAAAGCAAAGATGCTTCAGACGACAATAAAGAAGAAGAACAGCCTCCTCCGCACCGTGAACCGCGATCTCAAAAACACCACGACCCATTGGCTGCTCCAAACAAAACAGTTGCGTCCAGCAGTAGAAACGTGAAGCGGGACCGAGCCGCTGCAACTGACTCTGCGGAGAAGGCTGCGAAACAACCAAAGCCTGATGCGCCCAAGCTTCGGAAGGACTTGCCACGAATAAGAATTGCCGTGCCAGCCGCCTCAGCGTGGGTGTTTTTCTTTTTTGTTTCTCCATCATAACTTTTCAAGTTTCTGGTAACCGAGTGCAATTGGCTTGTTAGTGCTGCTATTTCGGTGTCGACTAGTGTCGGGACTGGAGAGGACCCAATGGACTTGGACATCGTGGATAAGCCTACTCCTCGACCAGGTATGATAAGCATTAGTTTTTTACTTTGTTTTATGGATTGGATCTGTGGACTAACTTAATCATCACTGCTGCAGCTTCGGACGTCATTTTCTTAGATGGAGAACAAGAGCCGCAGCATACACCTGCAGAAAATACTCCTGTCGGGCCGGTGACGTCTACACTAGAAATGCCTATGACGCCTACGTCGACTGTACCTCCGGTCGGTTCGGGTGCTATGGCAGCAACCCCTCCGACTGGATCGACTATTGTGACGATTGTGTTCAGTGCGCCTCCGGTAACCCAAGTTGCCACTTCTATGATGCCAACCTCCTCATCGCTTGCATTTTCCCTGCACCGCGTCGCAAAGGAGCAGACTGGAGCCGCCAAAGAGGCTATGATCCAAGCTGAGGTGATGATGCAGCAGACTAAGGAGGTGTTCGAGACCAGTAATTTGGCGTATGACGCCAGCTCGGGGCTCTAGGCGAACATCCGAGTAAGTTCCACTATAAGTTAATTTTTGATTGAATCTTGTCAATCTTGCTTTACACCCATTGGGGGTTTGCCGTGTAGTTGTTTGTCTTTATTCTAGTGGGGGCACGCTTAGTGAACCCACTGGGTGTAGTCCCCGAGACTGCTATTGAACGCTTGCATCAGCAGGAGTCCTAACTGGAGAGTTATGCTCTATTTTTAACTCGACCAGGCCGGACCTGGTAGAGTGTTTTTGTATCCTGTAGGGGCACTCTTAGTGCACCCACTGGGTGTAGTCCCCGAGACCGTTGTCGAGTGCTTTCCTCGGCAGGGGTCTAATTGGGAATCAGTGAATGTTTTACTCGGGCAAGACGGGTGTGACCGAGTAGTTTTGTATCCATTGGGGTCATGCTAAGTGCACCCACTGGGTGTAGTCCCTCAGACTAGTGTCAATCGTTTACGAAGGGCAGTAGTCTTAAGAACTTGGGTGGGTGCGGCGGCATGCTAATTGCTCGAATGAATTGTATTTCTCCACTCGGAAGTAGAAAAATAATTTTGTTGACTGGAATTTATTTTTCAATTCAGAAGTAGAAAAAAGTTGAAGCACCGACTGAAACAATATTGTTCATGTGTTTTCAAAAGGCATGCTAGATTGGATCGCAATATACACAGATGGAATATGATAATAACCAACTGCAACTCAAGTATGATGCTATGAAAAAGCTTCTTGAAGACAAGGATGTAGCCCTTGCAAAGCTTAAGGAGAAATCCGAAGCTGATGAGCAGAAGCTTGCGGACTTTACCAGGTTGGTGGCAGAAAATGAGAAAATGAAGAAAGAAAGAGATGTGTGGGCAAAGAAGCTAGATTTCCTGGCAAAGATGCTTGCGGCCCCCATTGGTACGTTCCCTTTGCCGAGTGTATTTTTACAATTTTCGCCGAATGAAATGTGACTGATGCTTCGTTTTCCTTCTTCCACATAATTTTATCGAGACTTGGAGAAAGAGACCTTCGAGGTGGAGCCATACCTGGACCACATTAAAATACCTGTTCCTGATGACTTGGCCATAGATATGTATCGTCTCAACTGTCGCCTCGTGAATGTTCAAGGATATCTCACTCAACTGCGAGTTGATGTGGGGTGGATTGACAAGGAACTGTGACCTAAGGATACGTTCCTTATTGATCTGGAAGTTGTGATGGACCGCTTGGGTCGGGTTCCTGACAGGGTCCAAGCATGGAAGAATTCCACTGCACGGTGCGGAGCTGATGTTACCCTCTCATTCGTCAGGGTCCATTGCAAGGAGGCGAGAGAAGATAAGCTGAAAACACTCCAAGTGGTGAACACCAAGAAGATCCACTTCGAGTATTTTATGGAGACCATCATCAGCGTTGTGACTCGCATTGTTGATGGAATTGATGTCGATACTTTTGTCAAGCCAGCAAGACCCGGAGGTCCTTGAGAAGGAAACTACTGTTATTCCCAAAAAACTTTAAATTTGCCTTGGTATGCCGAGTGGTTGATGTACCGTTAAACTTCGTTCGGGTGTTGAACCCGAGTACTTTATAGCTGCACAGATGACTTTGATCTGTGTTGAGCTCTTTTAAATTTATCTGCTTATGAGATTTGCTAGATTTTCTTGGTTTCCTTAGAGTGAATAGATTGATATTCATTCAGAAAAAGTTTTTGACTTAGGTGATTTGCTGGCAACTAAGTTTTCGAGTGTGAAGTCTTCTTTCCACTCGGAATATATCTTTACTTAGGCGAACCGTGTTCACAGCTAAGCCCCCGAGTGTGAGAATTTTTCTTCACTCGAAGTACGTACTTAGGAGAATACTTGTTCGCACCTAAGCATCCGAGTGAGTAGTTTTTATTCACTCGGAAAAGTTTTCTAACTTAGGCGAATTGTGTTCGCAACTAAGCCCCCGAGTGTGAGGATCATGCTTCATTCGGAGTACGTTTTGTACTTAGGCGAATCATGTTCGCGGTAAAGAATCTGAATGAATAGTGTTTATTCACTCGGAAGGGTTTGTTAACTTAGGTGAATAATGTTTGCAGCTAAGCCCCCGAGTGTGAGGATCGCTCTTCACTCGGAGTACGTTTTGTACTTAGGCAAAGACTGGTTCGCATCTTAGATCTGAGTGAATAGTTTTATTTCACTCAAAAGGGTTTTGTAACTTAGGCGGATCAAGTTTGCAACTAAGCCCCCGAGAGTGAGGATCACTCTTCACTCGGAGTATGTTTTGTACTTAGGCGAAGACTGGTTCGCAGCTAAGCATTCGAGTGAAAAGTTTTTAGTCACTCGGAAGGGTTTTGTAATTTAGGTGAATCATGTTCGCAGCTAAGCCCCCGAGTGAGAGGATCGCTCTTCACTCGGAGAACATTTTGTACTTAGGCAAAGACTGGATCACAGCTAAGCATCCGAGTGAATAGTTTTTATTCACTCGGAAAGGTTTTGTAACTTAGGCGAATCATGTTCGTAGCTAAGCCCCCGAGTGTGACGATCGCTCTTCACTTGGAGTATGTTTTGTACTTAGGCGAAGACTGGTTTGTATCTAAGCATCCGAGTGAATAGATTTTATTCACTCAGATCTGCATTCCATGCGCGCGGCTCGTCAATCCTCTTCTGGAGATTGTAGAGTCAATAGGCTCCATTGTTCAACACCTTGGTGATGAGGATAGGCCCTTCCCAAGCAGGAGCTAGCTTATGAGGTCGTTGCTGATCCACTCTGAGTACCAGATCGCCTTCATGAAGCGTCCGACTCCTTACATGGCTTGAGTGAAAACGTTGTAGGTCCTGTTGATAAACTGTAGGTCGAATCCATGTCATCTCGTGTTCTTCCTCCAAAAGATCCACTCCATATTGACGTGCTTTCTCGGCTCCAACTTCTGAATAGAGATCCACTCGGGGTGAACTATGAAGCAAGTCACTCGGCAGAACGGCTTCATCTTCATAGACCAGGAAGAAAGGGGTTCACCCAGTCTACCGGTTCGTTGTTGTCCTCAGACCCTAGAGAACAGAAGGTAGTTCAGTCACCCAAGCGCCTGCAACATACTCAAGGTCTCACATGAGTCGAGGCTTTAATCGTTGGAGGATAAGGCCATTCGCCCACTCAGCTTGGCCGTTGGTTTGAGGATGGGAAACAGATGCATAATCCACTTGGGTCCCTTGGTTAGTACAAAAGCGTATGAATTCATCTGAGTCCAAGTTTTACCCATTGTCCGTGATGATGTTGCGCGGGACTCCATATCGGAATGTGATTTCCGTCACAAACTTGATGGTTGTGTGGGAATCTAGCTTCATAATTGGTTTAGCTTCGATCTATTTGGTGAACTTGTCCACTGCAACAAGCAAGTGTGTGAACCCACTCTGACCTATCTTGGAAGGCCAGACCATATCTAAGGCCCAGACAACGAACGGCCAAATGAGAGGGATAGTCATGACAACAGATGCAGGTTTGTGGGACAAGTTGCAGTAGAAGTGACAGCCTTCACAACGGTCGACGAGATCTTTGGTCATTTTATTCACGCGTGGCCAGGAGAATCCAGATCGGTATAATTATGCAACAATGGTCCGAGAGGACACATGATGGCCAGAGGTCCCAGAGTGGATTTCTTCCAGAATCAGTTGGCCCTCCTCAGGGGAGATGCATAGTTCAGCTACGCCGGTCACGCTCTCTCTGTAGAGCTGATCACCCATCACTTTGAAGGCCTTTGACCTACGGACAATCTTTCAGGCTTCATCTTCATTCTCTCGCAGCTCTCGCCTTAAGCTGTATGCAATATATGGTATTGTCTAGTCGGGGGTAATTACCAAAATCTCCATGATCAGATCGACGATTGCAGGAACATCAACTTCAGTCGGATCTGAAGCACTTGTTGGTTGTGGGGTCTTTTTAGTGAAAGGATCTTCTTGGATAGACGGAGTGCGCAAGTGTCACAAACACAGATTGCTAGGTATAGGCTTCCGAGTAGATCCGATCTTAGACAATTCTTCAAGTGTCTGGTTCTTCAGTCGGGGTACATGATGGAGTTCTAAACCTTCAAACTTCTTCTCCAGCTTCCTCACTGCATTGCAGTATCCTGTCATGGTGGGGTGATGACCCACAAGTATAAGAGATCAATCGTAGTCCTTTTGATAAGTAAGAGTGTCGAACCCAACGAGGAGCAGAAGGATCTGATAAGTGGTTTTCAGCAAGGTAAAATCTGCACGCACTGAAATTGTCGGTAACAAGTGATTGTGTGGTGAGATGATTCATAGCAAGCAACAAGTAACAAAAGTAGCAATGGTGCAGCAAAGTGGCCTAATCCCTTTTGTAGCAAGGCACAAGCCTGGACAAAGTCTTATAGGAGGAAAAACGATCCCGAGGACACATGGGAATTTCTGTCAAGCTAGTTTTCATCATGTTCGCGTTTGTTACTTTGATAGTTTGATATGTGGGTGGACCGGCGCTTGGGTACTGCCCTTACTTGGATCAGCATCGCACTTATGATTAACACCTCTCGCAAGCAACCACAACTACAAAAGAAGAATTAAGACAAAGTCTAACCATAGCATTAAACTAGTGGATCCAAATCAGCCCCTTACGAAGCAACACATAAACTAGGGTTTAAGCTTCTGTAACTCTAGCAACCCATCATCTACTTACTACTTCCCAATTCCTTCCTCTAGGCCCAAATAATGGTGAAGTGTTATGTATTCGAGATTCACATAACACCACTAGAGCAAAAACAACATACAGCACATCAAAATATCGAACGAATACCAAGTTCACATGACTACTATTAGCATGACTTATCCCATGTCCTCAGGAACAAAAGTAACTACTCACAAAGCATAATCATATTCATGACCAGAGAAGTAATGAGTAGCTTCAAGGATCTGAACATAACCTCTTGCACCAAGTAATCCAACTAGCATCAACTAGAAAGAGTAATTAACACTACTAGCAACCTTACAAGTACCAATCGGAGTCGCGAGACGGGGTTTGGTTACAAGTGACGTAGTAGGGTTTAGAGATGAGATGGTGCTGATGAAGATGTTGATGGTGACGAGTCCCCTCCTATGAGAGGAGTGTTGGTGTTGACGATGGCGACGATTTCCCCCTCCTGGAGGGAAGTTTCCCCGGCAGGGTCGTCCTGCCGGAGCTCTAGATTGGTTCTACTCATGTTCCGCCTCGTGGCGGCGGCGAATCCACTAAAAAGCTCCTCCTTGATTTTTTTCAAGATGAAACCCTTCATATAGCAGAAGAGGGGGGCCAGTGGGCCAGCAGGCTGCACACAAGCCCCCTGGGCGCGGCTAGGGGGTGGCCGCACCAAGCAGGCTTGTGGCCACCTGCTGGCGCCCCTCTGGCGCTTCTTCGGCCCAGTATTTTTTATAAATCCGGAAAAAAATCCTTGTTGATTTTTACGGCGTTTGGACTTGCGAAGAATAGGTATCTCAATTTTGCTCCTTTTTCAGGCCAGAATTCCAGCTGCCGGCATTCTCCCTCTTCATGTAGAACTTGCAAAATAAGAGAGAAATGGCATAAGTATTGTACCGTGAAGTGAAATAACAGCCCAAGAAGAAATAAATATCAACATGAAAAAATGATGCAAAATGGACGTATCAACTCCCCCAAGCTTAGACCTCGCTTGTCCTCAAGCGAAGGCCTAGCTCAATAAATATATCCACATGTTTAGGGAGAGAGGTGTCGACAAAACAAGATACGAACATCCATGCATCATCATCGTGATCAGAACAGCCATACCAACATATAATCTCTCGTGCTAAAGTGATAATTCCTTCACAAAGTAAAGCATGGATCAAGAACCTTACCGAGAAGTAACAACCGATAGCCTTTAGTCATTGAAGCAATTGCAATTTATCCCAACATCAGAAAGAGTCAAATAAGAGCTTGTAAAGCAAATCCACATACTCAATCATTCTTTCGTTCTCTACAATTGCTACAACTCACGTGGTACTCATGAGATCAAAGTTTCAGGTGGACACAGAGAAACATAGGGGCTTACAGTTTTGCATCCCAACTGCTTACCTCAAGGGTAATGTGAAAAATAATAATTCATGAATACTTACTTCCAAGTTGACATACGAATATAGATCTTTCCCAAGCATATGACGTTAGCCAAGATAAAGGCGAAATAAGGAATTGGTGAAGATCACCATGACTATTTCAATGGCAAAAAGTAATGGTACAAGATAGGCCCTTCATAGAGGGAAGAAGAGGTTGTCATGCGCTTTTGAGGTTTACATGCGTGTCCTCTTAGTGCGGAGGAACGTCACTTTATATTGCCTCCTGTGATAAAGAAATTTATTATGCAGTCTGTAGCTTTTATGTCTTCCTCATCACAGGTTCGTACAAAGCTTATTTTCCACGCACTAATAGATCATACATATTAGAGAGCAATTTTTATTGCTTGCACCGATGAAAACTTACTTGAGGGATCTTATTCAATCCATACGTAGGTATGGTGGACTCACATGGCAAAACTGGGTTTATGGTTTATGGATGCACAAGTAGTATCTCTACTTAGTGCGGGAGGTTTGGCTAATGTGAGGTGGAAGCAATCTTCACATGCTAAGGGATCTCTAATCATATAACATTGTTCGGAGCCAAGCAAACACAATTCATTATGTTGTCTTCCTTGTCCAACATCTACTTCTAGGCATGCAATACTTTAGTGAGTGTTCACAATCATAGATGGTGTTAGAGATGATATATTTATATGTGAACCTCTCCTTCTTTATCACTTCCTATTAATTGCAACCATGACCAAGGTCTATGTTTGCCTACCCTCAACAAGTTTGAATCCTCATCCTTTTTATATGTGAAGCCATCACTTCACATAAGATCATTACATGATCTTTCATGCTTTTGTTCTTTTCTCACTCTTTTGATCATGGCAAGAGGCAAAGCCCTTCAACTAAGACACTATTTATTATATGGTTCACGAGCTCGAATACATCGGGGGTGAGACAAAGCAAAACTCAAGACTAAAACACTAAGACTTTTAATCTACAAGAGAAAGAGAAAACTAAAAAGGAAAACTAAAACAAAGGTAAAGGCAAAAGATGTGATGGTGATACGATATCGGGGCAACTCCCCCAAGCTTGGCACAAGCCAAGGGGATTGCCCATACCCATGTTTAGTTGTCTTCCTTTGGTGGTGATGGTGGAGGAGTTGTTGCAACCTTTGACTCCAAGAGGGCCATTAATCTTTCATTTATACCTTGGAGATGTGCGATATGTTTTTCCAGCAAAACAACTTCACGAGTGAGAGAAGTATTGCGAGCACGAGTTGTTTCACAAAACCTCAAGAGTTCAATCAAGGATGGAGACAGTAGGTGGAGCTAGGGTTGGAGGAAATCCACTTCCTCAACTTCTTCCCTGTTGAGCACAGATTGCACTTCCTCCCACGCCTGATTCCTCTCTTTGGTTTGTTTAGGTAGCCTTTCCTTAGCCTCCATGACCTCCATCCTTCAGATCAGCACTTACTTCTCCATAAACTTGAGGGAGATGGTTCTCCCGCACAGATTCCTGAGACGACATCTTGCTCCAAATCCGCGGTGGAAAACAGGCTCGAAACGAAAAACAGAAGAAATCTGCGTGATGGAGGGGTCAGACCAAACTGAAGAATATATAATGATTTTTCCAGACCAGAAGGAGTACTCGGCATGAAGACGGAGTCCGGGAGGCGCATGAAGTTGCCACAAGCCCTCCCGGCGCAGCCAGGGGTGGGACCGCGCCGGGCAGGCTTGTCGCCTCCTCGCGCACTTTCCGGACTACTTCCAATTTTTTTATTTTTTCAAATATTCCAAAACGGAAAAAAGTTCCTACTGGAAAAGTTTTGGACTCTGTTTTCTTACCAAATCACATACCTCTTCATTTTCGGAGTCTGAAACAGGCTGATAAATATCCCTTAGGTATTCTTCCGGAGTTATGGTATTGATAATATTTCTTTCAACATTTATGGGAGTACCGGAGATATAACGCTTGATTCTCTGCCCATTTACAACTCATGGACAATTACCTTCCGTGTTGTTGATCTTGATAGCACCGGAACAATATACTTCCTCAACAACATAGGGACCTCCCCATTTAGAGAGAAGCTTGCCTGCAAAGAATCTTAAACGAGAGTTATATAGCAAGACATAATCACCTACATTGAACTCACACTTTTGTATCCTCTTATCATGCCACCTCTTAACCTTTTCTTTGAACAAGTTGGCTTTCTCGTATGCCTGAGTTCTCCATTCATCAAGCGAGCTAATATCAAATAACCTCTTCTCACGGGCAAGTTTGAAATCAAAGTTGAGCTCTTTGACTTCCCAATAAGTTTTATGCTCTAGCTCAAGAGGTAAATAACATGCTTTACCGTACACCATTTTGTACGGAGACATGCCCATGGGATTCTTATAGGCAGTTCTATAAGCCCACAGTGCATCATCGAGCTTCTTAGACCAATTCTTTCTAGACCTGTTGACAGTCTTTTGCAGAATTAGTTTAATCTCTCTATTGCTTAGCTCTACTTGACCACTAGACTGAGGGTGGTAGGGAGAAGCAATTCTATGTTTGACATCGTACTTAGCTAGCATTTTACGGAAAGCACCATGAATGAAATGTGAACCACCGTTGGTCCTTAGATATCTAGGGACTCCAAATCTAGGGAAACTAACTTCTTTAAGCATCCTGATAGAAGTGTTGTGATCAGCACTACTAGTGGGGATAGCTTCTACCCACTTAGTGACGTAATCAACAGCAACTAGGATATGAGTATACCCATTGGATTTGGGAAAAGGTCCCATAATCTCAATGCCCCAAACATCAAACGGTTCAATGACAAGTGAATAGTTCATAGGCATTTCCTGACGTTTGCTAATATTACCTATTGTTTGACATGTGTCACAAGACAAGACAAACTTACGGGCATCCTTGAAGAGAGTGGGCCAATAGAAACCTGATTGCAATACCTTGTGTGCAGTTCGATCTCCCGCATGGTTTCCTCCGTAGGCCTATGAGTGACACGTCTGTAGGATCTGTCCCTGTTCATGTTCAGGTACACAACGTCTAATAACACCATCTACTCCCTTATACAGGTGAGGATCATCCCAAAAGTAGTGTCTAAAGTCAAAGAAGAATTTCTTGGTTTGCTGGTACGTGAAACTAGGTGGTATGTATTTGGCAACGATATAGTTTGAATAATCAGCATACCACGGGGCACTACATGAAGCATTGATGACATTCAATTTCTCATTGGAAAGCTATCATCAATAGGTTGTGGGTCATGAAGAACGTTCTCCAACCTAGACAAGTTATCTGCTACTGGGTTATCAGCACCATTCCTGTCAACAACGTGTAAATCTAATTCTTGTAGCTAGAGAACCCATCTGATAAGTCTAGGTTTAGCGTCCTTCTTCTCCATGAGGTACTTAATGGCAGCATGATCAGAGTGAATAGTGACTTTGGAATCAACTATGTAAGACCTAAACTTTTCACATGCAAACACGAGTGCTAAAAATTCCTTCTCCGTAGTAGCATAGTTTCTCTGGGCACTGTCTAGAGTTTTACTAGCGTAGTGAATAACATTCAACTTCTTATCGACTCTTTTCCCTAGAACAACACCAACAGCATAATCACTAGCACCACACATGATTTCAAAAGGTAAGTTCCAATTAGGTGGTTGAACAATAGGTGAAGTTATCAAATCCCTCTTAAGTATTTTGAAGGCTTCCTCACAATCATCGTCAAAACAAAAGGAATATCCTTCTGCAAGAGATTGGTAAGAGGCCTAGAAATCTTAGAGAAGTCTTCAATGAACCTTCTATAGAAACCAGCATTACCAAGGAAACTTCTGATACCTTTGATATCTGTGGGGTATGTCATTTTCTCAATTGCATCAACCTTAGCTTTATCAACTTCAATACCTCTTTCCGAAATTTTATGTCCTAAGATGATGCCTTCATTAACCATAAAGTGGCACTTCTCCGAATTCAAGACAATATTGGTGTCTTTACATCTCTGTAAGACTCGATCAAGGTTCCTGAGGCAATCATCAAAAGAAGACCCGTAAGCGGAAAAGTCATCCATGAAAACCTCGACAATCTTTTCACAAAAGTCAGAGAATATAACTATCATACATCTTTGAAAGGTGGCAGGTGCATTACATAAGCCAAAAGGCATACATCTATAAGCAGAGGTACCTAAAGGGCAGGTGAACTCGTTTTCTCCTGATCAGATTGTGCAACTGGTATTTGGGAGAAACCAGAATAACCGTCTAGAAAGCAAAAGTGTGTGTGTTTAGACAACCTTTCTAGCATTTGGTCGATACAAGGCAAAGGGTAATGGTCTTTCCTAGTGGCTTTATGCAATTTCCTAAAATCGATGACCATCCTATAGCCAGTAATAATCCTCTGTGGGAACAATTCATCCTTATCTTTAGGGACACCGGTAATGCCTCCCTTCTTAGGGACGCAATGCACCAGACTCACCCAATCGCTATGAGCAACATGATAGATAATACCCGCTTCCAAGAGCTTTAGTATTTCTTTTCTTACTACTTCTTTCATCTTAGGATTCAATCTCCTTTGATGATCATCAACTGGTTTGAAATCAGGATCGGTTTTAATCTTGTGCTGGCATAGAGGAGGACTAATGCCCTTAAGATCATCAAGAGTATATCCAATAGCAGCACGATGCTTCCTCAGAGTTTTTAGCAACTTATTTTCTTCATGCTCTGATAGGCTAGCACTAATTATGATAGGATATATCTCTTTTTCATCAAGATAAGCCTACTTAATAGTATCTTGCAACTGTTGAAGCTCGAACACAGGATCACCCTTTGGTGGGGGTGGATCCCCAAGTAGTTCAACAGAAAAGTTATTCTTAAGGATAGGATATTGTTCTAAGACAACTCTATCTATCTCATCCCTTTCACCCATATGCATATCATTTTCATGCTCAAGCAAGTATTGCTCTAAGGGATCAGTAGGAGGCACGGCAATAGAAGCTAGGGCATAAGTTTCATCCTTACTGGGCAACTCTTTTTCATGAGGTTGTCTACCAAACTTGGAGAAATTGAACTCATGTGACACACCTTCAAAACCAAAAGTGACAATTTTCTTCTCACAGTCAATATGAGCATTGACAGTATTGAAAAAAGGTCTGCCAAATATAATGGGACAAAAGCTATCTTGAGCGGTAGCAAGAACGAGGAAATCAGCAGGATACTTCATTTTACCACACAAGACTTCAACATCCCTAACAATTCCCACAGGACAGATAGTATCTCTATTGGCAAGCTGAATAGTGACATCAATAGGTTCTATCTCAATAGGTGCAATCTCGTCTTTGATTTCATCATATAAGGATTGAGGTATTGCACTAACACTAGCACCCACGTCACATAAACCATGATAGGAATGATCTCCTATCTTAACAGAAACAACAGGCGTGCCAACAACAGGCCTATGTTTGTCTCTAGCGTGAGGTTTAGCAATTCTAGCAGCATCTTCAAAGAAGTGAATATTATGTCCCTCAACATCGTCGAACAGAAGATCTTTTATAATAGCAATGCTAGGTTCAACTCTAATTTGCTCAAGGGGTTTAGGTGTTCTAATATAGCCTCTACGTATCACAGTTTAAGCTTTATAATGATCCTTTATCCTAACAGGGATAGGTGGTTTCTCAATGTAAGCATTGGGAACTACAGGATCATTATAGGCAATGACTTTATCTTCAACTGGAGTGGGTTTAACTACATTGACTTCTAAAGTAGGATGATATTTAAACCACTTCTCTTTGGGGAGATCAATATGAGCACCAATGGATTCACAGAATGAAGCTACTATCTCAGAGTCAAGTCCATACTTAGCGCTAAAGTAACAAAAAGTATTTGTCTCAACAAAGGATATAACGCCATCAATTGTGAAATTCATACCTGACTCCTTACCTTCTTCAAGCTCCCAATATTCAGAGGTGTGTTTAATTCTCTCCAATAAATTCCATTTGAAGTCAATATCTCTCTTCATAAAAGAACCGGTACAAGAAGTGTCAAGCATGGTGCGATCATCATGAGAAAGCCGAGCATAGAAGTTCTGAATGATAATTTCTTTCGAGAGCTCATGATTGGGGCGTGAATATAGCATTGATTTAAGCCTCCCCCAAGCTTGAGCGATGCTTTCTCTGTCAAGAGGCAAAAAGTTATAAATATAATTCTGATCACGATGTGCTAAATGCATAGGATAAAACTTTTGATGAAATTCCAATTTCAACCGATTGTAGTCCCATGATCCAGTATCATCACATAGCCTATACCATGTCAGCGCATTATCCTTCAAAGATAAAGGAAATACCTTCTTCTTGACCTTATCCTCGGGCATACCTGCAAGCTTAAATAAACCACAAACTTCATCTACATAGATTAGATGCAAGTCTGGATGTGATGTTCCATCTCCTGTAAAAGGATTAGCCAGCAGTTTCTCAAGCATACCCAAAGGAAATTGAAAACAAATATTTTCAGTAGGTGCAGCAGGTTGAGGAGCAACTCTTTGTGCTTCCCTTCGAGTTAAAGATACTCCGAACAAGCCCCTCAAAGGATTAGTATCCATTGTGACAAGTGACATGAAATTTCACCAAGTTCCACTTACCAAAGGCGCTTCACTCCCCGGCAACGGCACCAGAAAAGAGTCTTGATGACCCACATGTATAGGGGATCAATCGTAGTCCTTTCGATAAGTAAGAGTGTCGAACCCAACGAGGAGCAGAAGGATCTGACAAGTGGTTTTCAGCAAGGTAAAATCTGCAGGCACTGAAATTGTCGGTAACAAGTGATTGTGTGGTGAGATGATTCACAACAAGCACCAAGGAACAAAAGTAGCAATGGTGCAGCAAAGTGGACCAATCCCTTTTGTAGAAAGGGATAATCCTGGACAAAGTCTTATAGGAGGAAAAACGCTCCGAAGGACACATGGGAATTTCTGTCAAGCTAGTTTTCATCATGTTCATATGATTCGCGTTCGTTACTTTGATAGTTTGATATGTGAGTGGACCGGTGCTTGGGTACTGCCCTTACTTGGACAAGCATCCCACTTATGATTAACCCCTCTCGCAAGCATCCGCAACTACGAAAGAAGAATTAAGACAAAGTCTAACCATAGCATTAAACTAGTGGATCCAAATCAGCCCCTTACGAAGCAACACATAAACTAGGGTTTAAGCTACTGTCACTCTAGCAACCCATCATCTACTTACTACTTCCCAATGCCTTCCTCTAGGCCCAAATAATGGTGAAGTGTTATGTAGTCGACGTTTACATAACACCACTAGAGGAAAAACAACATACAACACATCAAAATATCGAACGCATACCAAGTTCACATGACTACTATTAGCATGACTTATCCCATGTCCTCAGGAACAAAAGTAACTACTCACAAAGCGTAATCATATTCATGACCAGAGAGGTAATGAGTAGCATCAAGGATCTGAACATAAACTCTTCCACCAAGTAATCCAACTAGCATCAGCAACAAAGAAAAATTAACACTACTAGCAACCTTACAAGTACCAATCGGAGTCGCGAGACGGAGATTGGTTACAACTGATGTACTAGGGTTTGGAGATGAGATGGTGCTGATGAAGATGTTGATGGTGTCGAGTCCCCTCTTATGAGAGGAGTGCTGGTGATGATGATGGCGACGATTTCCCCCTCCGGGAGGGAAGTTTCCCCGGTAGGATCGTCCTGCCGAAGCTCTAGATTGGTTCTGCTCAAGTTCCGCCTCGTGGCGGCGGCGAATCCACGAAAAATCTCCTCCTTGATTTTTTTTCTGGACGAAACCCTTCATATAGAAGAACAGGGGGGCCAGTGGGCCAGCAGGCTGCCCACAATCCCCCTGGGCACGGCCAGGGAGGGTGGCCGCGCCAAGCAGGATTGTGGCCACCTGCTGGCGCCGCTCTGGCGCTTCTTCGGCCCAGTATTTTTTATAAATCCGGAAAAAAAATCCTCGTTGATTTTTACGACGTTTGGAGTTGCGAAGAATAGGTATCTCAACTTTGCTCCTTTTTTAGGCCAGAATTCGAGCTGTCGGCATTCTCCCTCTTCATGTAGACCTTGCAAAATAAGAGAGAAAAGGCATAAGTATTGTACCGTGAAGTGAAATAAAAGCCCAAGAAGCGATAAATATCAACATGAAAACATGATGCAAAATGGACGTATCACGGGGTTCCTGACTTCCCACTCCTTCATCACCTGGTTGACCAGCAAATCTGAGTCGCTATAAACCATCAGGCGTCGGACACCGAGTGAAATGGCCATACACAATCCATAAAGGAGAGCTTCAGACTCAACTTCATTGTTGGAGGAGTCAAAGTGAATCTGAAGGACATAGTTAAGCTTCTCGCCTTCTGGAGACACCAGTACCACACCAGCACCGGACCCGTTTAGCATTTTGGATCCATCGAAGAACATAGTCCAATGCACCGAGTGAATCTGGCCTGGATGTTGCTGTTCCACCCACTCGGACATAAAATCAACAAGGGCCTCAGACTTGATGGCTTTCTTTGCTTCAAGCTTGATGTCCAAATATAACAACTCCATGGACCATTTATCCACTCAACCCGTTGCATCCCGATTGTGAAGGATTTCTGATAGTGGGGCATCACCGACGACTGATATAGAGTGATCTTGAAAGTAATCCACTTTCTTTGTTGTCAAATATATTCCATAAAGAAGGTTCTGGTAATGAGGATACCTTTGCTTCGAAGGAGTCAACACTTCTGAAATATAGTAGACTGGACAATGAACCTTGTAGGCTTTAACTTCTTCTTCTCTCTCGACAGTCAGGACTGTACTGACGACTTGATTGTTGTCTGTGATGTATAGGACAGTGGTTGTTTGTTGTGCGGAGCAGCAAGCACCAGATGGGTGGAAAACAGAGCTTTGAGCTCCACAAACACTGCTTCTGGATCATCATTCCACTCGAACACATCTGACTTCTTCATGAGTCGGTATAAAGGTAGTGCCTTCTCACTGAGACGAGAGATAAACCGACTTAATCCTGCCAGATAACCTGTAAGTTTTTGTATGTCATGCACTCGCACAGGGCTCTGCATTTGGACGATGGCGCCGACCTTCTTGGGGTTAACGTCGATCCCTCGTTCGGAAACGAGAAAACTGAGTAACTTGCCGCTAGGAACGCCAAAAGTGCACGTAGCTAGATTTATCTTGATGTCGTACTTCCTCAAATTAGCAAATGTATCTGCTAGGTCAGTTAGCAGGTTGGAACCTTTTCGTGACTTGACCACAACATCATCCATATACGCTTAAACATTCCGACTGATATGGTCGAGCAAACACATCTAGATCACGCGCATGAAGGTTGCACTGGCATTCTTCAGACCGAAAGGCATGGTGATGTAATAAAAACACCCGAAACGGGTGATGAAGGTTGTTTTTATTTCATCCGGACTAACAGACGGATCTGATGGTAACCAGAGTAAGCATCCAAAAAAGACAAACTCTCGCATCCCGCAGTTGCATCGACAATCTGATCAATGCGGGGGAGCGGGAAGTGGTCTTTCAGATAGACCTTATTAATATTCTTGAAGTCGATACACATGCGAAGGGATTTGTCCTTCTTGGGAACCATGACAACATTCGAGAGCCACTGAGAGTGGTAAACCTCGTTAATGAATTTGGCCTCCAAGAGTCGTGCCACCTCCTCGTCGATTGCTTTCCTCTTCACTGATGCAGATCGTCGCAGGCGCTCCCTGACTGGCTTTGCCTTTGGATCCACTCGCAAATGGTTCTCAGCCAGCTGCCTGGGTACACCCGGCATGTCAGCAGGTTTCCATGCAAAGATTTCCCAGTTCTCATGGAGGAACTAGGTGAGCTCGGCTTCCTATTTGCTGTCGAGTGTCGTGGATATGTTGGTCGGAGCAGCATTGGGATCCGTCGGGTGGACGTTCACTGGCTTGACCTCGCCCGCCGACTGAAAATCAGACTGAGAAGCAGGCTTCTTGGAACCCATTAGCTCGGGTCGGTCGGTAGTCTTTCGGTACTCTTCCAACTCTACTACAGCCATCTGCCGATCTGCAATCTTTGACCCTTGTTGCAAACACTCTTCAGCTCTCTGCCGATTGCCTGAAACAGCGATGACCCCTTTAGGTCGTGGCATCTTCATCTTCAGGTACATGTAACATGGTCGGGCCATGAAACGTGCATAGGCAGGACGACCCAGAATAGCATGACAGGCACTCTGGAAGTCCACCACCTCAAATGCCAGCTTCTCTTTGCAAAACATTCTGTCAGAGCCGAAAACAACATCTAGCCCGATATTGCCGAGTGACTTGGCCTTCTTCATGAAAGGACACGATGCTCTCGCTGAGGTGGGACATCAGAATGCCCATCTTCTTGAGAGTTTCTGCATATAGGATATTCAGTCCACTCCCTGCATCCATCAAGACTTTGCGAAGCCGAACACCCTCGACAACTGGGTCAACCACCAAAGCCTGGCGACCTGGAGTCGGAACAATAGCTGGATGGTCCGACTGATCAAATGTGATGGGGGTCTGTGACCACTTCAAGCATGTTGGGGTGGAAGGTACTGCCATGTTGACGTCCCTATTGATGAATTTCAGTAGCATTTTGCTCTCTACGTTAGCAAAAACCATCAGAGTTGCATTCACTTTAGGGAAGTCTGTTGGAAAACGTAGCATGGGAGACAAAAAATTTCCTATGCACACAAAGACCTATCATGGTGATGATCATCTACGAGAGAGAGATTGGATCTACATACCCTTGTAGATTGCTAAGAGGGAAGCATCAAGAAACGCGGTTGATGTAGTGGAACGCCTTCGCGATCCAAATCGCTGTCGTCCCACGATCCGTCCCCATCTATTACCGAATGGACGACACCTCTGCGTTCAGCACACGTACAACTCGATGACGATCTATGCCTTCTTGATCCAGCAAGAGAGACGAGGAAGTAGATGAGTTCTCCGGCAGCATGACGGCGCGCCCATCGTGGTGGTGATCTATTCCTGCAGGGCTTTGCCTAAGCACCGCAGAAATCCGATCTAGAGGAAGTACTACGAACTAGAGGAGAGGGTTGCACATGGCTGAAATTGTGTCTCAAAAACCCTAAAACCTCTAATATATATAGGAAGAAGGATTGTCTAGTCTTGAGCATGAAGGAGAGCCTCCTTGGCTCGGCCGAACTAGGATTGGAGTAGTACTCCTCCAGTCCTACTTGGAGTAGGACTCCTCCCCAAGTTGTCCACCTCTTTTGGTTTTATCCACTTTCACCTCATGGGCTTTATTTGGTCGACTAGACAGCCCACTAAGAGACATTGTGGTACCATCAAGTCCACATGGCCCTCTTTGGGAGTGATGGGCCCACATGGTGGGTCCCCGGTACCCATTCGTCACTCCCGATACACTGCCGACAATGCCCGAAATCCTTCCAGAATCCAAATACCAACTTCCTATATATCAATCTTCATTTCCGGACCATTCCGGAAACCCTCGTGACGTTCAGGATCTCATCCGGGACTCCGAACAAAACTTCGGTCACCAGCACCTATAACTCAACTATACTGAAACGTCACCGAACCTTAAGTGTGCAGACCGTGCGGGTTCGAGAACTATACAGACATGACATGAGACACTCTCATGTCAATATCAAATAGCGGGACCTGGATGTCTATATTGGATCCAAAATATTCTACGAAGATCTTATCGGTTGAACCTCTATGCCAAGGATTCATATAATCCCGTATACCATTCCCTTTGTCGCTCGGTATGTTACTTGCCCGAGATTTGATCGTCGGTATCTCTATACCTATTTCAATCTCGTTACCGGCAAGTCTCTTTACTCGTTCCATAATACAAGATCTCGTTCCTAACTCTTTAGTCACATTGGTTTCAAGGCTTATATGTTATGTTGTATTATCGAGAGGGCCCTGAGATACCTCTCCGTCACACGGAGTGAAAAATCCCAGTATTGATCCATGCTAACTCAACGGACACCTTCGGAGATGCCTGTAGAGTACCTTTATAGTCACCCAGTAACGTTGCGACATTTGATACACACAAGGTATTCCTCCGGTGTTAGTGAGTTACATGATCTCATGGTCATAGGAATGAATACTTGACATGCAGAAAACAATAGCAACAAAATGACACCATCATATGCTACGTTCATAGTTTGGGTCTTGTCCATCACATCATTCTCCTAATGATGTGATCCCGTCATCAAGTGACAAGACTTGTCTGTGTCTAGGAAACCTTAACCATCCTTGATCAACAGGCTAGTCAACTAGAGACTCGCTAGGGACACAGTTTTGTCTATATATCCACACATGCATTTATGATTCTATTCAATACAGTTATAGCATGGATAATAAACGATTATCTTGAAACAGGAAATATAATACTAAATATTTTATTATTGCCTCTAGGGCATATTTCGAATAGTCTCCCACGTGCACTAGAGTCAATAATCTAGTCTCACATCTTCATGTGATTTACTAATGAATCTAACACCCATACATTTCTGGTGTTGTTCATGCTTCGCTCGTGGTAGAGCTTTAGTCAGCGGAGCTGCAACATTCATATCCATGTGCACTTTGCAAATATTTACATCCTCTCCTTCGACATAGTCGTGGATGAGGTTGAAGCATCATTTGATGTGTCTGGTCCTCTTGTGAAACCTTGGTCCCTTGGATAGAGCAATGGCATCAATGTTGTCACATAACAGAGTTATTGGATTTAGTGCGCTCGGCACAACTCCAAGATCTGTCATGAACTGCTTCATCCAGACACCCTCCTTAGCCGCCTTTGAGGCTGATGTGTACTCCGCTTCGCATGTAGAATCAGCTATGACGCTTTGCTTGGAACTGCACTAGCTTACCGCACCCCCATTAAGAATATATACGTATTCGGTTTGTGACTTAGAGTCATTCGGATCAGTGTTAAAGCTTGCATCGACGTAACCCTTTACGACGAGCTCTTCGTCACCCCCATAAACGAGAAACATTTCCTTAGTCCTTTTCACGTACTTCAGAATATTCTTCACCGCCGCCCATTGTTCCCCTCCTGGATCACTTTGAAACCTGCCTGCCATACTTATGGCCAGGCTGACATCCGGTCTTGTGCACAACATTGCATACATGATAGACCCTATGGCTAAAGCACAGGGGACGACACTCATCTTTTCTCTATCTTCTGCAGTTAGTGGACACTGAGTCTTACTCAACTTTATACCTTGTAACACAAGCAAGAACCCTTTCAAGGATTGTTCCATTTTGAACTTCTTCAAAACTTTATCTAGGTATATGCTTTGTGAAAGTCCTATTAGTCGCCTCGATCTATCTCTATAGATCTTAATGCCTAATATGTAAGCAACTTCTCCTAGGTCTTTCATTGAAAAACTTTTGTTCAAGTAATCCTTTACACTCTCCAAAAACTCCACATTATTTCCAATCAGCAATATGTCATCCACATATAATATTAGAAATTCTACAGAGCTCCCACTCACTTTCTTGTAAATACAAGCTTCTCCCACAACTTGTATAAACCCAAACGCATTGATCACCTCATCAAAGCGTTTATTCCAACTAGAAGATGCTTGCACGAGTCCATAAATGGATCGCTGGAGCTTGCATACTTTGTCAGCATTCTCTGGATCGACAAAACTTTCGGGTTGTATCATATACAAATCTTCCTTAAGAAACCCGTTAAGGAATGCCGTTTTGACATCAATCTGCTAGATTTCATAATCGAAAAATGCAGCTATTTCTAACATGATTTAGACGGACTTAAGCTTCGCTACGAGTGAGAATGTCTCATTGTATTCAACTCCTTGAACTTGTGAAAAAACCTTTGCCACAAGTCGAGCTTTATAAACGGGCACATTACCATCTGCATCCGTCTTCTTCTCAAAGATCCATTTGTTCTGAATAGCCTTGCGACCTTCAGGTAATACTTCCAAAGTCCACACTTTGTTTTCATACAAAGATCCTATATCAGATTTCATGGCCTCTAACCATTTGTTGGAATCTGGGCCCACCATTGCTTCTCCATAACTTGCAATCTCATTGTTGTCTAACAACATGATAGAGAAGATATGATTCCTGTACTACTCGGGAGTAGTACGTGCTCTTGTCGTCCTACGAGGTCCGATAGTAACAGGATCTGATGCTTCATGATCATCATCGTTAGCTTCCTCTTCAACCAGTGTTGCCTCGATAGAAATTTCTTTCCGCCCTGCGCCACCATCTTGTTGAAGCAAAGGTTCTGTAACCTCATCAAGTTATATCTTTCTCTAACTCAATTCTTTCGATAGAAACTCTTTCTCAAGAAAAGCTATGTTCTTAGCGACAAATACTTTGCACTCGGATCTGAGATAGAAGGTGCACCCAACTGTCTCTTTTGGGTAACCTCCGAAGATGCACTTTTCCTCTTTGGTTCCAGCTTTTCAGGATGATGCCTTTTGACATAAGCATCGCATCCCCAAACTTTAAGAAACGACAACTTTGCCTTCTTGCCATCCATAGCTCAACGGATTTTGATGGTGCCCTATTAAAATAAATGTAGTTGTCTCCAATGCATAGCCCCAAAACGATAATGGAAAATCGGTAAGAGACATCATATACCGCACCATATCTAACAAAGTACGATTACGACGTTTGGACAGACCATTACGCTGTGGTGTTCCAGGCGGTGTCAACTGTGAAACAATTCCACGTTGTCTTAAGTGAGCACCAAACTCGTAACTCAGATAATCTCCTCCTCAATCAGATTGTAGGAACTTGATCTTCTTGATAGGATGATTTTCGACTTCACTCTGAAATTGCTTAAACTTTTCAAACGTTTCAGACTTGTGCTTCATCAAGTAGATATAGCCATACCGACTCAAATCGTCAATGAAGGTGAGAAACTAACGATAGCCGTCGTGCGCCTCTATGCTCATTGGTCCGCACACATAAGTCTTAGTCATCTTGCGCATGAGGCATGTTTCAAAATAAAGTGACTCAAAAAGTCCATCATCATGGAGTTTCTTCATGCTCTTAACACAAATATGAACTAAGTGGCAGTGCCACAAGAAAGTGGCATTATCATTGCTAACTCTACATCTTTTGGTATCAATATTATGGATATGAGTGTCATCACAAGCGAGATTCAATATGAACAAACCCCTCACATTGTGTGCATGTCCATAAAAGATATTACTATTATAAATACAACAACCATTATTCTCAGGCTTAAATGAGTAACCATATTGCAATAAACAAGATCCAGATATAATGTTCATGCTCAACGTAGGCACTAAATAAAAAATATTTAAGTTCATAACTAATCCAGATGGAAACTGAAGTGGGACCGTGCCGACGGCGATCACATCAACCTTGGAACCATTTCCCACGCGCATCATCACTTCATCCTTTGCCAACCTTCGTTTATTTCGCAGCTCCTGTTTCGAGTTGCAAATGTGAGCAATAACACCGGTATCAAATATACAGGCACTACAACGAGAGTTGGTGAGGTACACATCAATACCATGTATATCAAACATATCTTGTTTGGCGTTGGTCGCCTTGTTGTCGGCCCGATACTTGGGGCAGTTGCGCCTCCAGTAACCAGTCCCCTTGCAATAATAGCACTCAGTTTCCGGCTTAGTCCCAGCCTTGGGTTTCTTCGTCGGAGGGTCAACAGTTTTGCCAGTCTTCTTGGAGTTACCCTTCTTTCCTTTGTCGTTCTTCTTGAAACTAGTGGTCTTATTGACCATCAACACTTTATGTTCTTTCTAGATTTCTGACTCAGCACTTTCAGCATCGCAAATAACTCGCCGGGTGAATTATTCATCCGTTGCATGTTGTAGTTCAACATCGCAAATTTTTTCTCAGTGAAAGCTTCTTGCGGGAGAGCGATCCCCAGCTTAGCTACACGGTTTGAGTACCCAGACATTTTGAGCACATGTTCACTGATAGACGAATTCTCCTCCATTTTGGAAGCATAAAATTTATCGAAGGTCTCATACCACTCGATCCAGGAATTCTTCTCAAAGACAAACTTCAACTCCTGGAACATCTCATCTGCTCCCTGATGTTCAAAACATCGTCGAAGTCCCAGTTCTAAGCCATACAAAACTGCACATTGAACTATTAAGTAGTCAACCTTACAAGCTTGCCAAGCGTTCCAAACATCTTGGTCAGCCGTGGCGGGTGGTTCATCTCCTAGCGCTGCATCAAGAACATAATTTATTTGCCCAGCTTGGAGGATAAGCCTCAGATTTCGAGCCAAGTATACAAAGTTGCTACCATCATCTTTCAGTTTAGCTTTCTCTAGGAACGTATTGAAATTCAGGGTTGCTACTATGCGAGCCATTGATCTACAACATAAATTTTTTCAAAGATTACTTAGACAATGTTCAAGACAATTGAGTTTACTTAATGATATTACTAATAAACTCCCACTCAAATTGTAACACCGTGTGTTTAGCTTTCCTGACTAATATACTTATTTCAAAAATTAGGACCAATTAAAATTTTTTAAATGATTGTGATGCTTGAAGTGACTATTGTTTGCTTGCTTGCTGTTATGCTTGTGTTGATTTTACTATAATCCTAGTTACTCTCTAGACTCACTTCTTTAACTCAAAACTCCTGCCTAATGACCATGCCATGTGTCTAGGACCAAAAACTATTTCTACCAAATATTATTTTCACCAAAATGCATTTCTTTGAATTAAGCCTTCGAAACGCCTCACATGAGGTTTGTACTACAAGTCCTCAAATTAGGGAATTTATTTTACACCAATCATTTTATTCGAAACCCATTATCGAAATAACTTCCCAAAACCACCATATCATTATTTTAAAAGTTATTTCACTAATTTATTTAAATGCCTTCCTGTGAGGCCAAAAATGGTCTCTTATGAAGTGAAGTTATTTTTATTGCTTTCAAAATATTTAAGGAAATATAGGGAAACTCAGTGGACATATTATTTCCATACATATGAGTTTCAACATATGGTCATGTTCAAAATATTGGGATAATCCCTTCAAAACCCTTCCTGCCTATTTCAATCTTTTGGAATTTTTCTATAATAAATATTCTCAATAAATTCCAGTAAAATTCCAGCATGTCACCTATGATATGTTTGATGATCTTGACAAGTTTCATCTCAATCCAAGTTTATTTGACTCCCCTAATTATTGTAAAACCCTATCTGTCAATATTCAAATTTGGGCAACTCTACATTGTCAATTATCTCCAAAAGTGCTCAAATTTGGTGGACATGTTCTGATGCTCCAATAATGCATCCACACCAAGTGGTGCATCAAAGAGAATAGAAGAACTTGTCCCAAGCCCCTCCAATACCCTCTTTGTTGATTTTTGACTTTCGAAAACTTTCCATTATAATGTTTCTGCAATTGACCCCAAACATTTTGTGCATGCCTTAATGCTCAAATAATACTCCCACACCAAATATTGGATTTGTGGGAACTAATTTGGAAGGATTTGTAAGCACAAAATTATTCCTGCCCATTTCATGGGTTTTCCAAGTCTACATTGGAAACCTTGTCCACCAAATCCCAATTTTGGTGTCCAAGCTTATTTGTATCTATTATTATATCCTGTTAAGTTTCATATCCATTGAAGTCCATCTGGTTGCTCTAGCACTCATCAAACGCCTTGTGTGCATTTACTTTATTGGCTACTTTGGCCCCTTCCACTTTAACCCTTGAGCTCAACTCTCTACCACAATTTCATATAGTTACATTCTACCTCCAGTAACATTTCCATGGCCACTGGTCAATTATTAGAGAGAGGCTCCATGTAACTATTCCTCATTTTACCCTTGGAGTAACTATTTTACCCCCTCTTGCCCCACTTATGTTTAAGCCAAAGCCCCCACCTCTTTCCAGAGGGTTCCTATCGTCCCAATGCATTGTTTCAAGTCAAGATATGGTATGCTCATATGGAGAAAATGAGCAGCACATCCTCAAGTTGATTTCTGGCTGAAAAGTAGCTTTGTACAGCAAGTACTAGCTACCCTCCCTTGCTTGAGCTAAAAATTTGCAGAAGTGTAATCCTTCCAAGCCTAAGGCTGCTAGACATGTCTTTTTACCATTATCTCTCCTATGAGTGCCCTCATTAGTAGCCCTAAGTTTGTTGCTGCAAACTTAACAGCAGTCAAAACCCCACCTAGACAGCTCCAACTTGGTCCAAACTTCACCAGTGCATTGTGGCAAACATACCTTGCATGTTTGACACCTTGGCCTGGCCAAGGGGTGGCCTAGGACACCAAGTGGGGTGGTGACCACCTCCCTGGCATGCTGAAACGGTGCTCTGCACCTTGGGCCCTAGCTGCAGCTCGGGTCCAGTGAGGGGAGCGTGTCCCCGAGCACCGCAGAGCATCCTTGATCCCTCCACGACGCCAGGTAGACTCCAAGCCGCTCCGGCCGCGTGTTCCGGCCGTGCCAGTGAGCAGTAGAGGTGGATCCGAGCTCTCCCTCATAGCCCTTCGGCTATACCTCTCCCGTGAGCCCTCATTGTCTCTCTCTCGCTTTTCCTCTCTCCCTGGAACCTCCAGACGCCCCCATTTCTCCTCCGATGGCCCTTTCCTTCCCCATGGCGGAAACCTCCCCGTCGGGCCCCTCTCCAGTTCGGCCACTTTGGCTTCTCCCTTCCCCGAGGATCCCACCAAGGCGCCCCTGCCTCACTCCATCTGTTCCCCATGATTCGTCCCCTCCTCCCCATGTGTAGGGCGTCGTGCACCTCCTCCGTCAGGTGCTGCCGCCTCGGCCGATGACGTGCCAGATCTTGCAGTTCCCAGGGCCTGGGGGCGGCCGCATGCCTGTGGTTCATCGTCCCAAGCGCGATGGTGGTCAGGCCACCACTAGAGGTGGCCGGTGCTGCCGGGGGCAAGCACTTGCGCCGGCTGGCCCTGTCTCCCCTGCTCCCTCTCTGATCGAGCAGGAGGAGGAAGACAAGCCTGGTCCGCAGGCCCCACGGGTCGGTGACACGCGAGGTGGGTCGGCTGTTAAGTGGAGACGGCCTGGCCCGAAGTTGTTTCCGTGCTAGGGAAGCGTATCCAGTGGAATACTCCTTCGGTGTGGCCAATCCACTGGCCACACAGAGCCTCTAGGCAGGCCCATCTCTATCCAGCGCCGAGTGCGCTGGATAGCCCAACTCCGGAGGCCCTCGTTTCTTTTTCTATTTATCGGAAAACTTAATAAATCGGTAGCAAATTCATTTTAATTCCAATTTGCTTGATTCAAATTCGTGCAGGTTCCTAAAATCAAGGGCTATCCAAATTTGTGCTTTGCACATTTTTGCAAGCAACCTTTCTGTGTTGTTTTTTTTGAATCCCAATCTGGATAATTTAAACCCTATCTTATGAAAATCCTATAGGGTTCAAATCAACTCCAATTGGAGTGATTCCGATTTCAAGAGATTTTTTATGTCATGCCCCATTTTTGAAGCCTTGCTCAACATTTGTATCCGACTTATTTCTATTGCAATAAATAAATAGCTCCCTTTTGGTATTTATCCAATATTAGAAAATCCATAGGATATTCATTTCAACTCCAAATCCAATGGAACAACTTCCTAAATATTTCTACAATTATTCTTTATTTAATGAGTGCCTCCACTCATTTTTATCATAATATTATTATATGGGCTTCATTAAGGATCCCCTATTTCTCTTGTCATCCATTCAGAAATACCTGATGGTCCAAACCTCCTATGGAAAGCTTCACGTATTTTTCTTATGACCAGAGAGGTCCAAGAAAAATATAAGTTCTATTTATGTAGCACTTCTATTTATGCCTACTGTGTGGCTTACCGTGGTTGTTTCCGACGATAATTGACTGGTAGATGGAGTACTCGGAGTTGGAGCGGAAGACGTCAAAGACCCCGAGGGCTTATGCGAGCAAAGGCAAGCAGCCCTTTGACCATGACTGAGCATATGTTATATTAAATGTTAAAATAGCAAGTATTTCCGTTGCATATGATCATAAGTGCCGGTAAATCATTTGATGTGATGTTACCGATGGCTCCTCCGGATCACATGCATTGATCTTGATCCTACCCCTTTGAGGATCATGCTAGTATAATGTTGACAAGTAATATTAGAATAGGAATGAGCATGATGATGACATAAATCAAAAGTTTATGAAAACCCCGTCCAGTGCCACTAATGCCCGAGGGTGATGATGGGATAGGTGGCCACTTTTGGTGAAGTGGTGCACCGGGTATTTGTGTGAGTATGGTTTCAGAAATGGGAATACATTTATGATGTGTCGACCGTCCCAACCTTACCTGTACGACCACGTTACCCCTTTATGGGACGGGGCTGTGTTGATCACTCTGGTCGGTACAAGCAAAGAGCCACATTACTAGTGCCAGGAGTAATATGTGGTCACTCTCGTGATGGGGTCGTGCCAGGTAGGATGCCTATGCCATTTTTATGAGTTCCATGCACACCGTTGGTCCGCGCATGGTTCTTAATGTCCAGAGTCGGTGCCCGTCAGACGTACAACATGTGGGTTGGGTACCAATCGAGTGGACCACTTTGTCTAGTATCGTTAGGGGAAAGGCATTGATCGGGTACTTACCTCGGGTATGTTATATACCGCGAGTCGTGGATGGCACGGAAGTTTCCCGGATCTTGTGGGTCCAGCATACTACCTCTCCAGAGTGTGAAACTATTCGAATAGTCGTGTCCACGGTCAAGGACTATTGGGTGGTGCTGCTTAAACTACATCCAGTTATTTTCGCATAAACCAAGTTTGTGTGGATATGAGTTACATGGAATTATTATGAAAGTAATGAATAGCCGTGTCGACAGTCAAGAACAGTTGGGTGCTGCTGCATAAACCAAGTGTGTGTGCATATGAGTTACATGGAATTATTATGAAAGTGATTATATGACCAAGTTTGGTGACTTGGCATATAGGGTGAACCCGGATGGTTCAGCCCTCAACAGATATATTGATATCTATAACATGTTCTTCAAAAGTAGTTCTTAACTTATGATGCATACGTGTGATCATGTTTATTTACCACCAAGAGATATCCACAAAAGATGCATGTTATTGTTATCCTTCAGTTTCGTTGTTCATATCATGGGCTGTTAGCGAGTACAATCAAAAGTACTCATTGGCTTGCCACTGGTTATTTCATTGACCAGGTATGAAAGAACAGGATCTGGTGAAGAGTAACTCGTTGACGTGCTTGCGAGGTGGGACGCTTCCCAGCCAGAATGCTAGTAGGTTAACGGTGATACCATGGGTTCACGCTTTCGACCATATGTAAGACTTGACTGCTATGGTCATTTGTTGTATCAAATGGTATCTATGGATGTAATACTCTTAATATTCAGTATCTGTGTGTTCGGTGAGCATTAATCTCTAGGATCACTGAGCACGTTCATTCGGCGATCTCGACTCATAAGTCGGGGTCCCCACACAAATAGACATCCCTCTAGTTATTTGAGTGTCGCATGATCCAAATTCACTAACTCAAGTCCAATCATCATGTGAGTTGAGTATAGTTTCAGTGGTGAACATCTCTATGTTGATCGTATCTACTATATGATTCATGCTCGACATTTCTATCTCTTGTGTTCCGAGGCCATGTTTGTACATGCTAGGCTCGTCAAGTTTATCCCGAGTATTCCGCGTGTACAACTGTGTTACACCCGTTGTATGTGAACGTTGAGTCTATCACACCTGAACATCATGTGGTGTCTCGAAACGATGATCTGTCGCAACGGTGCACAGTCAGGGAGAACACAATTGTATCTTGAAATTTTAGTGAGGGATCACCTTATAATGCTAACGTCGTACTAACAAAATAAGGTGCATAAACGGATTAACATCACATGCAATTCAAAAGTGACATGATATTGCCACGATCTTGTGCTTCTTGATCTCCATCACCAAAGCATCGGCATGATCTTCATCGTCACAGGCGCCAGACCATGATCTCCATCATCATGATCTCCATCATTGTGCCTCCATTGAGGTTGTTGTGCTATCTATGCTATTACTACTAAATCTACTACCTAGCAATATAGTAAACGCATCTACAAGCACAAACGTTAGTTTAAAGATAACCCTATGGCTCCTATCGGTTGCCGTAGCATCGACGTTCAAGTCGATATTTAACTATTACAACATGATCATCTCATACATCCAATATATCACATCATGTCTTCGGCCATATCACATCACATGCATAGCCTGCAAAAACAAGTTAGACGTCCTCAAATTTGTTGTTGCATGTTTTACGTGGCTGCTATGGGTATCTAGGATGATCGCATCTTACTTACGCAAAGCCACAATGTTGATATGCAAATTGCTATTTAACCTTCTCCAAGGACCGCCTCGGTCAAATCCGATTCAACTAAAATTGAAGAAAGAGACACCCGCCCGTCATCTTTATGCAACAAGTTGCATGTTACTCGATGAAACCGGTCTCTCGTAAGAGTACGAGTAAGGTTGGCCCGGGACGCTTCAGTCCAACAATACCACCGAATCGAGAAAAGACTGAGGAGGACAGCAAATCAAACATCGACGCCCACAAAAACTTTAGTGTTCTACTCGAGATTTCCTCTATGCATGAACCTAGCTCTGATACCACTATTGCGAAGCGTTGCATGGGAAACAAAAAATTTCCTACGCACACGAAGACCTATCATGGTGATGATCATCTATGAGAGGGAGATCGTGTCTACATACCCTTGTAGATCGCTAAGGGGAAGCATGAAGAAACGTGATTGATGTAGTGGAACGTCTTCGCGATCCAAATCATCGGCGTCCCACGATCCGTCCCGATCTAGTACCGAACGGGCGGCACCTCCGCGTTCAGCACACGTACAGCTTGATGACGATCTCCGCCTTCTTGATCCAGCAAGAGAGGCGGGGAAGTAGACGAGTTCTCGGGCAGCGTGACAGTGCGCCGGTGGTGGTGGTGATCTATTCCTGCAGGGCTTCGCCTAAGCACCGTTGAAATCCAATCTAGAGGAAGAACTACGGACTAGAGGAGAGGGTTGCACGTGGCCAAAATTGTGTCTCAAAAACCCTAAAACCTCTAGTTATATAGGAGGAAGGAGGGGCTAGCCTTGAGCACGAAGGAGAACCTCCTTGGCTCGGCCGAACTAGGATTGGAGGAATCCTCCTCCAATCCTACTTAGAGTAGGACTCCTCCCCAAGTTGTCCAACTCTTTTGGTTTTTTTCCACTTTCACCTCATGGGCTTTCTTTGGTTGACTTGACAGCCCACTAAGAGCTATTGCACCAACATCAAGTCCACGTGGCCCTCTTGAGGAGTGGTGGCCCCACCTGGTGGGCCCCCGGTACCTATTCGTCACTCCAGGTACACTGTCGGCAATGCCCGAAATCCTTCCGGAATCCAAATACCAACTTCCTATATATCAATATTTGTTTCCGGACCATTCCGAAAACCCTTGTGACGTCCGGGATCTCATCCGGGACTCCGAACAAAACTTTGGTCACCAGGACCTATAACTCAACTATACTGAAACGTCACCGAACCTTAAGTGTGCAAACCCAGCGGGTTCGAGAACTATGCAGACATGACCTGAGACAGTCTCCGGTCCTTCGGTATGTTACTTGCAAACCCAGCTGGATCCTACATATTCTACGAAGATCTTATCGGTTGAACCTTTACGCCGAGGATTCATATAATCTCGTATACCATTCCCTTTGTCCTTCGGTATGTTACTTGCGTAAAATTTGATCGTCGCTATCACTATACATATTTCAATCTCGTTACCGGCAAGTCTCTTTACTCATTCCGTAATACAAGATCCCCTGACTAACTCTTTAGTCAAATTTCTTGCAAGGCTTATATGTGATGTTGTATTTCCGAGAGGGCCCGGAGATACCTCTCCGTCACACAGAGTGACAAATCCCAGTCTTGATCCATGCTAACTCAACGGACACATTCGGAGATGCCTTTAGAGTACCTTTATAGTCACCAAGTAATGTTGCGATATTTTATACACACAAGGCATTCCTCCGGTCTCAGTGAGTTACATGATCTCATGGTCATAGGAACGAATACTTGACATGCAGAAAATAATAGCAACAAAATGACACGATCATATGCTACGTTCATAGTTTGGGTCTTGTCCATCACATCATCCTCCTAATAATGTGATCACGTCATCAAGTGACAACACTTGTCTATGGCTAGGAAACCTTAACCATCCTAGATCAACAGGCTAGTCAACTAGAGACTCACTAGCACTACTAGGAAAAGGCCTGCTAGTGGCGCGCCTATTTTGGCTACTAATGGCGCACTATAGGTGCGCCACTAGCATCACGCCATTAGATTTTTTTACTAATGGCGCACCACAAGTGCGCCATTAGTATCTGGTATACTAACGGCCCACCAGGCAGTGCGCCATTAGTATTGGTCACGGTGCGCCATTAGTATCTGGTATACTAATGGCGCACCAAGAAGTGCGCCATTAGTATAGCTCCTGGTGCGCCATTAGTATCTGGTATACTAATGGCGCACCAGGAAGTGCTCCATTAGTATAGCGTATGGTGCACCATTAGTATGCCTCCCAGGGCCATATTTACCCATGTGCTCTGGCTTACTAATGGCGCACTAGTTGACAATGCGCCACTAGTGTGCTTTTGCAGTGCGCCACTAGTATGAATATTAGGTATTTATTTTATTTTTTCTGATATTTGCACAGATTACAAAATATATTATTGCCCAAAATATAGAGAGCACAACATATAAACAACAGATTTATTGAATACAATAGAAGATGAGTCTCCAAATACAATTCATCATATTAGTCTCCGAATTTAAAATACTGAACAAAGTTAGAACATTACAAGTCTCGAGACCGCGAGTAGCGAGTTTGTCTTCACATTACAAGTCGATATCGACCATCTAAACTACCATCACATAGAAGAGAGCTACGGTCATCACGAAGAGCATAATCGCAATGAAACTAGTCTTCATCCGGTTCCTCCAATGCTCCCTCCTCTCTCCCGCTAGATAGCGCGGGTATCTAACTTCCGCCTCCGCCCTTGTGGGTGTACCCTTTGTAACTGTTACCGCTGAATCGGTGAACCTGTCTCCGACACTCCTCCCAGTCGTCATAGACTCCGAGAACCTTACCCTTGTACACAACATACGACGACATCACTATTTACTAGCCAAACAAAACATTAGTAGCAATTCACACAGACATACAAGTTCATTAAAGTTTAATATTACAACTATAACAACACGATTCATGGTCCTACTAATAAATAGCATCGATTACATATAAGTTGAATGACTGTCCAAACCAAAGAGACATACAAGTTCATTAAAGTTTAATATTGCAACATGAATTAGTAGCAATTCACGGGAACATGGATGAAGCCGCCATATTTCGTGATGGTCATGAAATTGCGGTCGTTGTGAGCCTGCATTTGTAGCATTGTATCTATATCACTATTGGACATCGGAGATCTGCGGTAGAACTGCCCCGAGGTACGAAGGACATCTTGATGGATGATTTCCGCAAACTCCGACTGGATGCGAAAGAATTCTTGTCTGTTGTCCGCATCCTGGATTGCCGACAAGCGTGCGGCCCAATCTTTGAGATTATTTGGTAGCCAAAGGTGATTACTGTCCCGTATGATCGCTCGCATGTGATGGAGGGCGTAGTAGGCATCCTTCTGACTGCCAGGCGGCTGCTTGACGCAGGGGAATGTCGTATTGTGGGTGAACACGTCCTTGCCGTGCCTAAGACTTGTCCTGCTGAAGGTGCCTCCAGATATGACGTAGCCGGGAAGAGCTTCATCGAGAACTTTCTTGATATTTGTGTAGTCTTTTTCGACTGACGGTCTGAGTCGAAATACGTGGCCGTGGAATATTTTGGGCTTAAGAGGATGAGTGTGCAACGTGTGTCACTGCACAAAACATGGAATGTTAGAAAAAAAGGACGATCAAAATCTAAGATATCATATGTTACGGGGCGATGAGGGGATAACTTACCAGGGAAAGTAAGGCACGAGGAAGTTATCCTTTTCTAAGTTTGCCAGAATGACGCCTTCGAGGTATGAACTCGCGACTTGCCGGTCCCCAGCGCTGCCAAAGATCTTGGCACGCATATAGAAGGGGTCGACTATCACTAGGTCCGGGGTCTTGTCTCTAATGATCCACATCTCCATACTCAGCGAAAATAGCCGAACAAAGGTGTAGTGCAACGGATGAAGGTTAAACATAGCGAAGATGTCAGCAAACCGCAGGACGATCATACCCCCGATGGCGCTATCGACAAAGCCCTTGCCCTCTGGCACCTTGGCCACGAAAACCGGGTATACCACATTATTCTCGGAGAGACGCCGCTTCTCCAAACAAAGAACACTGTCATGCAGACTCCGCATAGCACCGGTTGCAGCATTGAGCAGATTAGTCGATAGCATCGGCCTACTCGCCACATGCACCCTCCTCGAGATATCCTTAGGTGAAGGTGGCCCATCCAGAGCACGGATCGTACTCGGTGCCGGCTGGCTCGCACCCTTGTTAATATTTATTTTTCGTCCCTTCTTCTGCTGATGTAATGGGATCGAGTTCTGCTCAGAGACCACCTTCTTGAGTGTGTTGGGGCTGATAATATTTCGCACCTCCGCTATCTGAGGCTCGGTGAAGGCGACAGCTGGAGGCGTCTCCTCAAAACTAAACGCCAGACAACGCCTGTTGCAATTGGGTTTCTCCGCGGTACCAGCAAGATCGCGGTCGTCTTTTGCAGGGTTGGGTTCTAGAGAAGGAGGCCCCAAGAATTCCTCACCGTACCCACGTTCGGCAAAGTACTTATCGACCTTGGTAAATGTACCATCATCGTCGTCGTCGTCGTCCGGATCCTGTGCTATATGCATGTCCGGATCCTGTGCGATATGCATGTCCGGTAGCGTTGCGACGGTCTTGCCATGGCTTGGCGCCGGCATGACTGGCGGTGTTGTCTGTGGGGTGGTGTCCCCCGCCCCCTAACGAATCTGGCTCTTCGACCAAAGCAAGGGCCAGCTTAAGCAGGCACTGAGGGTCATCACATCATCTTTGTCGGCCCCAGCGGGGTGGAACGGAGGTAACAAGTCATTGCAGCCTGGCAGCACCGGAACCAGTTGAACCCTATACGTGGTGGGTGGCATCGGTTTACCGTGGAACATGGGGTTGCCCGGTTGAATGATTCTGCCCTTGGCGACATCGATCAACTCGCCGCCCACGAAATGCAGGTGAGTGCATGGAACGTCGGCGCCGGCGCCCTGTGAAAACATGTAAGGCATCTGGGGATGCCCAGTCAAAGGCAAGGAGATGAAGTCATCGGCCGAGAGAGGCTTAGTTACCGTGATGGCGACGAGCTCGGCTAATGTCGAGGAACTGCCAACGGCGGGCGTGCATGTGTCGGAGGGGCCGCTTGCTGCCGAGGTGCCGACCGGCGTATTCTTCGCACACTCGGGTGCATTAATAAGGTCCAATGCCCGTGCCTGCGTCGGAGATACCAATGGCGTCGCTTGCGCGTTGTGCGAGTTGCTGGCCGTGAAGCTGGGAATCGGGGGCGGCCCCTCTTGGCCGCCCGCAATCCACGCCTGCAGCCCCTCAATCAAGGTGGGCACAATGGAGGTGATCACCCCTCCCACCTGGTGTTGCACTAGCTCTTGGACCATCTCCGGAATCCACGCCACTTTTGCCTTGAGTTCTTCAACCTCGCGCGACTGGCTTTCCAAGTTGGTATTTCTCTCCTTTCGCCCACCACGTTATAGTATGACGACCATTTCGTGGACAAGCCTTTGTCGGCCACATGACCAGCTGACGACGGCTTACTGGACTTATCCTTTTTTTCATTACGTTAAATGCCCTATTTAAATTGGTGTCCCAATGGGAGCTCTGAGACGACACCGCGCTACTGCTTTCAGTGTCCTGCGGAAGGAATGAACCATTTAGAAATTTGGCTTCATTAATTAGAATGCAACCATATGGAGCTAATTACGTGGGGTGTATTCCTCACCAGAACAAGCTCAAGCGCCCTGGTCTTCGCATCCGTGGTAAGCTCCTTTGTTACCGGGTCCACCTTGTACCGGGCCCTGACATAGTTCCTGGTCTGCTTGTCACCGTATTTCTCGAAGCGGGGTGGTAGGCCTTGCTCGGCATGCTCCGCGTCTGCCTTGTCCCATATAGGTTCCGCCACTCTGTAACCGCCGGGACCGAGTTGGTGGACCCCTAAGTTCAACTCCGGCATTTCTTTCCCCCACTGACTTGATTCCGCGGTTGCCTTGCTCTCGCACTTGATCTTAACTCCTTATAGTCATCTTCGTTGATCGAAGGATTTTTCTCCTTGAACTTCTCATAACTATCACCTTTGTCAATCATTCTCTTCACCGCACTTCTCCATGGAGACAGGGCCTTTCTCATCTTCGTGAGGGCGGCACTGTTCACTTTATTCCTTGAGAGGCGTGTGTTTGCGACGTAACCGGGGAACTTGTATCGTTCGTGCAGCTTCGTGAAGAGGAGGTTGCGCAAATTCCCTCGGTCCTTATGCCTTAGGTTCTCGGTGTTGATCGAGACAGTGCTCCGGAGAATGCACCCGAGCTGAACCGCGTACCCCTTGACTATTTCTTTGGGCGCTGTTGGATACCCGTCGGAGTTCACTTCATTAAATTCCTCCTTTACGGTGTTGAGCACGTTCGGGCGCCGGTTCTTCCGTTGCGTCTTCGATTCGCTGCCATCTGTGCGAGCGCTGCCATCATCAGTGGTGGCATCCTCGGCGGCACCATCAGTGGTGTCATCCCCGAATCCACTAGGGGTTGTGTACTCGGGATCGTTGTCTTCCGCGGCGTCCTCATAGCGGGGAGGTTCTTCCTCCATCTCCTGGGACAGCTTCCAGAATGCCTTGCCCGAACCGCCGGCCTCATCGTTGTGGCCCATGTTTCGCTCTAAATAGGAAAAAAAATTGGTCAAAAAGTTGGTTATTGTCAAGGAACAAGATCATGGTCTCATCATTTAGGGTTTGTCGACAACGAGGCATCCTAAAATCTAAGCTTTTATCATTTAGGGTTTCTCGACGCCGAGGCACCCTAAAAGCCTAAGCTTTCATCATTTAGGTTTTTATCGACACTGAGGCACCCTAAAAGCAAAGGTTTTATAATTTAGGGTCTGTCGACGCTGAGGCACCCTAAATGCTAAGTTAAGTTTTCAGCATTTAGGGTTTATCGATGCTGAGGCACCCTAGGTTGACTGATATATATGGATATCTTCTAATAATATACCCTATCAAGAAAAGGGAAGGAGAATTCTAAGTTGGGCCTAATCACTTGGCTCTATTGCCACCTACGGTTTAATGCAGCAAGAATAAAGGGGCAGTTGATCCTACTTAATTAAGTACTAAGACCCTGGCCCATACATTAGTCGCAAGTACCCCATATGTAAATTTGAGAATGGATTCATACTTGAACAATACTTGAACCATACCCATTCATTTATCTCTCAAAACCATACTTGAACCATACCCATTTAGTGTCATTCTTATCCCAACCAAAACCAAACCCACTATTTTTTCCACCCAAACCAATTTAAACCCAAAACATAACCGTGGGTTTAAACCCAGTACATAACCATGGGTTTGCTTTAATGTACATATGATTACAAAAATTGACATGTTAAGAAACAAATGAGATAGAAAATGCATAAGTGCATCTACAACAATTTTAGAAACAAAGTAGTCCTTGAGATACAGTCAATACACAGTAAGAGGCAAAAAGAACATGCCCATGGTTGAAAAGCTCACTAACAAGTGTATTAAAACCAAATTTCTTAGCGAAAGCACAAGAAAACACTTCCGATTTTCATCTGCTGTTTTCCCATAATACATAATTACATAGTGCATTACAGCATGCACGCATATCAAAGATACTCGTTCTCGGTCGTCGTTGATTATTGCATAGAACCAATGCATAGAAACCGGTTTGGACCCATAGTTTATAACCACTAATAACCAAACCGTTTAAACCCATAACCAACTATACCCAAACTGGTTTCTCCACATACCCAAACCAAAACCAAACTAAAAAAAAATCTCAACCCAATAAAACCTGAACCAATCAAACCCAAAGTAAGAACCAAACCGTTACACCCGGTTTTTTAATAACCATTCTCACGTTTACCCATATGTCCTATTTTTAGCAAAGTTATGCTAAAATTCACGGAAAATTTCGGCATGACCTTTGCTGAAAATAGGACATATGGAGTACTCGAATTTGCCGGAACGGAAGTTAATCGACATTCCGGCAAACTCAAGGGCCTCTCGGGGTACCTGCAAAATCATCACGACACGATGGTCAGAAACAAAACCCAGCAAACTAGCACCACAATGTGCCTCTACTTTCATATGGATGAAAAGGACACAGACCATATGGTCCTCTTATTTGGTGTCTTGTTTCTCCAGTTTTCAGTTCTGTTCCATTTCATGTTTAGTATCCTTTGGTTAGTCCACTGTCATACTAATATAATGAATCTTTTATACTACCTTGAAGGCTAGTGCACTGGTCTTGTTTCTGAATCTGCCCAAGGTGTGCACTGAACGTCATTGGCTCCTGCACATAGAGCCCTATAGTACTGTTAGTCTGGACCATTGCATTTGCTGTATATCTACCAATGTCGTTCAGTATTCATTGGTGCATTGGTACTTGCTTGGTACATTTCTACCGAGATGATCATTCAGCTAGCAAACTTTATACCAGGAGCGGTATCTTGCAAACCTACGAGTGGCATGGCAACTTGACAAAGCAAGGCCTGCTAATTTGTAACTAATGTCATCCAATCTTCAAAAAACCCCATTTTCCTGTCCTGAACTAGTAAAAGTAAGATTATGACTTCACTTTCCTGACTATAAACTGTAGCGTACTTGACATATTTTTAATCAATTTCGAATATAGCCTTAGGACAGTATGGTGCATCAGATATTATGTGTTAACTAAACTTATAGCCATTCAAATCAGCCCTCTATACAAGTCCTTCCAGACCTATATATTTGTATCATTTCAGAACCAAAAAGGAAAAGTTATGTAACAGAATGTAGTAAGTGATGCCATTTTCCTATTTTTTTAGCAAGCATCGTCCTATTTAACAGTACATAGTAGTTGTTGCATCATGTATGGATGACAAGCGATGGCTACTGGAGAACCTAGCAAACACAACTTACTACAAATTCTACAGCATTCAGAAATATGATGTTGACAGTTCTTTCTTTACCAACCCAATATATATAGTTGCATCCATAAATTACTGCTACAAGCAAATCAGCACACTAAAATTCAGATGGACAGAAAACATTGTAGACCAAAACACTCGACGACACATAATGGAAACAGAGATTGCCAACAGTTCATGTTGATTTTTTTCTTAAGGAAAAGGTAAAGCACCTGCCCTGTTCTGCAATAAACTGACAGATGGACTCCACCTACTGCTGTCGTTCTCTTGATGATGAAGGCTGGTTGACAACTCTTTGAAATATCTGCACCTGGGAGATTTAAATATGCAAAGAGAGGACTAAATTATGTCTTTGAAAAAGTCATCCATCTAAAGGAAGCAAGATCGATAAATCATTGACGAAGCAAGACAAACGTGTTGCTCCCAATTTGATAAAGTGAACAGAGAAGATGAAGACATATGGAAGCACTACATTTAGTTATAGATATATCAAAACATGGAAGTGGTTTTTTCAGAGCATACACAACACCGAGCGAGGAAAAATGGAAGTGCACAATAGACCCTTGACTCATTAACACATATCCTGGTAATTAATATTTCCTTACCTCTGTTGCTTACAAGCTCTGCCCACAACCCACCAACACCAGCATGGTGATCTCCTACAGATAAAACCAAAAAATGATTTGAATCACTAATTGGTGTTGAGCTTATCCGCTTTGCAGCAAAATCAAATTAAACCATTTTTCCAAGATCCATTTTTTTAACCGTGACAAACTGGGACAGAGCTGCACTCTGTAATCCTATGAGATTCAGTTAACCAATATATCTGCAATATAGTTTGAACTGTAACCAAACAAAATGTCCTTACTGAAATTTTTATGCAAAGTTTTACCAGGTTGGTAGTAGAAACTCGAACAAAGAGCGCAAATTTTTTCAGAGATTGCAGTTTAACAAGCAATTCACCAAGAGACCCTTATTCTCACCTCAAAAAAGATGCCGAATATCTTGTCAGGCATCTTCCGCGCAGTCTGCGGTGAGGCGTCCACGCTCAGCTGCCCGGCCTAACCCGCCACGAACCAAAACAGAGGACGAAGCCCAGCACAAGGCACACACCACTACCAGCACACAACGGAGCCGATGATACGCCCTCGGCGCAGCCATTGCGCTCATCCGAAGCCCCCATCTCAAATCAAAGAACAGATTACTGATTACTGAACGCACAGCCTACATATATAGCACGGGCTATGGCTCATGCAACAAGAGGCTAGAAACTTACTACGTCTAGTAACCAGCAATTTGAGCAAAAAGTGGAAGCGAAGCTGAGGATTTATAACTAAATGTAGTGCTTCCATATGTCATCCAAACATATCAGGAGGACCTGAGGATTCTTCAGTCCAAACAATAGCTGAACAGCTGCCGGTATACCCTTTTACAGACAAAATCTCTTGTCGAAAACACAAGACGGGAAGCATCAAAACTAGTAGAAGTCTACCTAGCTAACATTCTCAATGATCAGGAGTTTTAGGAGTTCAATGACTAATCACTGAGATGAACAAATGACATTCTTATCTGCAGAAAAACCATGGGAACTACTAGTTTTTACCTGGCTATTTACTGGTGCTGCGCTGCAGGGGTGGAGGAAGGGGCGCCGCCGGTGGAGAGGACGAGGACGGTGTGGGTCTTGTAGGAGGACTTGAGGTGGCGGCCGAGGACGGTGAGGTCGGGAAGGTGGTGGCCCTCCGCGGCGGCGGAGCTAGGGTTCGGGGAGTCGGCGGGCGCCGCTGGGCGGTGGAAAGGGGGTAGGGGGGAGGCCGCGGGAGAAGAGAGGAGGGGGTGCTTCGGTGCGCGGCTTTGGGGCTGGAGCAAACCCTAGCGCCGCCAGAGCTCCGTGGGCTGCATGGACGAAGGTGGGGGAAGGGGTGGGCGGGGACGAGGGCGCGCGAGGGCAGATCGAGTAGAGGCGCGCGAGGGCAGCCGGGTTAGGAATGGCGCACCCCGAGCGATGTGCCATTAGAATGTTTTTTATATAGTAATGGCGCATGTACATGAAGTGCGCCTCCTCTACCTTGTTAATCTCCGAAGTAGTAGCGTAGTGGTGCGTGGGTTTTGCCTGCTAGCAGGAGGTGGCGGGTTCGATCCCCCCTCAGCACCCTTTTTGGGGTTATTTCCCTTCGGCACAGTAGCCATCAGAGAGTATTCCCTGCTCTCTTGCACTTTGTTGTTGAGCAGATGCTTCTCAGCCTAGTGGTTTGATGCAGGATTGAGTACCACGGGGACAGTGTTCGAATCCTCTTCCCCCCTCCTTTTATTTTTTTCTATGCATTGTTTTCTTGTGCTAGTTGCACCTTGGTTTGAGAAATTGATGCTGTGGTGTGCATCACACCATGAGGGTGATTTATCTTCCCTCACAACAACATCTAGTGCCTAGTATATTTTTTTTGATGTTTGCAAGTAGATGCCTATGAATAGGAGTTGAATCTTGTGAATAGGTGTTCTAGTGGTAAGTATGCCGACGGCGGCGGCGCTGGAGCAGGGGAGGGTGCGGGGGCTGCTCGGCGGCGAGGGGGATCTTGCGAGGGGGGATAGCGATTGAGATGGAGGGGGATCGAGATCGAGTGTCCTCATGAATATTCAATATTTTTTCATATTGAATATGAAAAAATATCATCAAATTTGAAAATGTCGAAATACAATCGAGAAATGAAGGCTACCATTTAAATGCAATCGATCTTAGCTAGCTATCTGTTCACAATCTTCTTGCCCTTATTTTTCGTAAATGGAGTTCTTCTCTTGAACGGACGTCCTTTAGGTAGGGTGGTCCTGCTTCTTCTTGTGGTGTATGCTGGTACTTCATCATCGTCGTCATGTTCCATCTTCGGGTCGCCGTACTTGTCGAAGTCTTGCTCATTGGCGACTCCATCCATTCCGATGATCTTCCTTTTGCCTCTCCTCACGACAACACGACTGGGCTTTGGCGGGTCGGTAATGAGGAAGCATTGGTCCACTTGGGAAGCCAGTACCCATGGCTCATTTTTCGCGGTGACGTTTGCGCCCGCGGTCTTGGATTTGGCTTCGGGTATAACCATGGAGGGTGAAATACCGGTCTTCTTTTATGATGCTCTTGGCCCATCTGACACAGAACATTGGGACCTTCTCTCCAGCATACCTCAGCTCCCAGATCTCCTCGATCCTTCCGTAGTATCTGTCCTTGTCGTTACCGGTGTAGGATTCCATCGTTACCCCGGAGTTCTGATAACCATCGCTCTTCATGTCCTTTCCCTCGGTGTAGAATGTGTAGCCGTTGATATCGTATGCCTCATATGTCATCAGGTTGTGCTCGGCGCCCTGTGACAAGGCGAATATGAGTTGTTCTTCCGCGGAAGAATCCTCATGTAAAGGGTACGACAGAAGCTTCTGCTTGAACCAACGCGTGTAACATGAGTTGTGCTCTTTGATTATATCTCCGTCCATCCTCTGTTGGCCTCGGTCATTGTACGTCTTCTCAATAAAGGTTTTGTGCTCTACGACCCAAGGATCGACCACGTCTATGTGTTGTAGCGCGACTAGGTTTGCTCTTTCAAAGTCGGCGAGTCGACCCTCGAAGTCGACATGCATTTCGTGGCAACCCTCACGGTGACCCCATCCAACGAGTCTGCCGAGGTGCCTGTTGATGGACAGACCAACGGGGTTCTTGATGCCTAGATAATTCGTGCAGTACGGCATCATGTTGTGCAGGAAGGTCGGCCCGAGTTGGATGATATCCTCCATGATATGGACCAGCAGATGCACCATAACGTCGAAGATTGCGAGCGGGAAGTACATCTCAAGCTCGCATAGTATCACCATGATCTCTTCGTGTAGCCTTCTGAGTTGCCTCACGCCAATCGACTTCCGAGAGATAACGTCAAAAAAGTTGCATAGGCCAAATAGCGTTTCACGGACGTGCGCGTCCATGATCCCACGGATTGCAACTAGAAGTATCTGCGTCATCAGCACGTGACAGTCGTGAGACTTCATCCCGCTAAACTTCTGCTTTGCTTAGTCTAGGTATCTGCTTATCTTCCCCGTGTAACCGTAAGGAAGTTTTACTCCTACGGGGTAGGTGAAAACCTGATCGATCTCCTCCCGACTTAGAGTGAAGCACGCGCGAGGGAAGTCATTTCCGGTCTTCTTGGCCTTTTTGCCTTTGCGACAACTTTCCGTGTCCTGCTTCGCATCATGATCATCATCATTATTAGCGTGAAGCTCCTCCCTGATGCCCATTGATTTCAAGTCTGTCCTTGCTTTTTGTCCATCTTTGGTCCTCTCTGGCGTGTTGAGCAGGGTACCAAGCAGACTCTCGCACACGTTCTTCGTGATATGCATGACATCAAGGCTGTGAGGCACACGAAGGATCTTCCAGTACGGCGAGTCCCAGAAAACAGACCTCGTTTTCCATACCTTCAGCAGCGGCTCTGGCGCCTTTTGCTTCTTTCCCGGCTCTGGCGCGTTTCCCGGCAGTGGGCACTCTTTCCAATTTTTCAACAACTCGTATATTTCCTCGCCGCTCCTCCTAAGGGGGCGTCTTCGGGGTTCGGTTTCACCATCGAACAGATCCTTGCGTTTTCTCCATGAGTCATCGTCGCGAAGCCACCTTCGATGTACCTGACGCATCCAGAAAATCCGTGGACCACCTGCCCCAGGACATATCTGTAACCGAGATAGTCATGCACCGTCGTGAGCAGTGCGGCTCTCATAGGGAAATATTCTTTCTGTGCGGCGTCCCATGTATTGGCTGGCGTTTTCCACAGCGTGTCTAGCTCCTCTTTCAGCAGCCCCAGATACAGATTGATGTCGTTCCCTGGTTGTTTCGGCCCTTCAATTAGCATCCTCATGTGAATGTACTTCCTCTTCATGCACAACCAGGGGGGAAGGTTGTACATCCACACAAACACAGGCCAGGTGCTATGTGTGCTTCTCTGGCTGCCAAACGGATTGACTCCATCGGTGCTCGCGCCCAGCATGATGTTCCTTGGATCGTCCCCAAATTCTGGGTATTCGAAGTTCAACGCTTGCCACTGGCTCGCATCCTTAGGTTGACTCAGCATCTTGTCTTTTTTATTTATCTCCGGATCATTTCCATCATCTTCTCGCTTTTTCTCGTCCCTATCCGCATGACAACGTAGGAGCTTTGCTACCTTAGGGTCCGCGAAATACCGCTGTAGACGAGGAGTGATCGGAAAGTACCACACCACTTTTCGAGGAGCTTTCTTCCTCTTCTTGTATCGACTGACGCCGCACACCGGACATATGGTAGACTCCGCGTGCTCGTCCTGATAAATGATGCAATTGTTCATGCACACATGGTATTTCACGTGCGGTAAATCTAGAGGACACACGATTTTCATCGCCTCCTCGAAACTGGTCGGGTACTTGTTCCTCTTGGGAAGACATTCGTGCCAGAATGTCATGTTCTCGTCGAAGCACGCGTCGGTCATTTTATGTTTACCTTCATCTCTAGAGCCATGAGCGTTACTTTCAGGCGGGTATCCTCGGGTCTGCATCCTTCATACAATGGAGTAACCGCGTCTATCTCCAGTTGACCTAGCTTGGCTTTCTCTCGGGCGGCAGCTCTTGCGTTATCCATCTACTTGCGAAGCAGCTCTTGAATATGAGGGTCCTGCACCCAGGTTATCGATGGTACATCGTCGTTTGCTCCGGCATCTTCATCTTCATGATCATGCCCTACGTCTGCTCCGGCATCTTCTACATGATGACTATGTCCTGGAGATTCTTCGTCTTCTCGCCCGCCCTCGCCGCGGTTTTCTTGCTCATGCCCTTCCTCATTTCTTTCCCGGCCCCATGGACGACTTCATAATCATCTTCATCACCTTGCCACCGATAGCCATCCATGAAACCACGCAAGAGCAGGTGGTCCGGCACCTTTACGGAACTCGGGTCCATAAGGCTCTTCAGCTTGCATCTTCGACACGGACATCTTATCTCTGTCTCGTTCTTTTGAAGCATCTCGGCCTTCACGGAGCTCAAAAACCTATTCACGATGCCTTCGGTCATCGTGCGGACCAACGTCTCGTGCGGGGCAGAGCAAAACAATATTTTAGAACCAAAAGATTTTTTGGCATGACTTTGCCTAAAAATAGGACAAAAAATTATGCATAGTGCCAAATTCTCGTCGAAACGGAAATGAATCAACATTCCTGCAAAATATTGGCAACTATCGCATTTCAAATACCGGTACCTGCAAACACAAACATATATGCAACACCACAAACATACGTAGATCTAGCTAGGCCATAAAAAGTGCATGTGCACGTTGTTGGAGGTAGAAAAAAGTAGATCTACAACATAAAAGCTTTCCCCTTACTTACCTATCAAAAAAGGTAATTTAACCACTTAATTTGGGTGAATCTATGATGCAAATGAGGTGAGGAGGAGGAGGCACCCGAGACAAGCTTGGAGGAGGAGGTGGAGAGAATGAAAGTGGGGAAAGTGAGTGTGGTAGGTGGCTGTCCAGAATATCTAGCTGTTCCCAGGTTACTAATGGCGCACCACCTACATATGCGCCATTAGTAACCAGGGTTACTAATGGCGCACCTTCTGTGGTGCGCCATTAGTAGTTCTGCAAAAAAAAATTATAGTATTGGCCCACCACCAACAGATGCGACATTAGTAACGCTGGTTACTAATGGCGCACCAGCTGTGGTGCGCCATTAGCAGTTTTGCAGAAAAAAATTTTTATAGTAGTGGCGCACTACTAACAGATGCGCCATTAGTAACCCTAGTTACTAATGGCGCACCAGCTGCTGGTGCGCCATTAGTAGTTTTGCAAAAATAAAATAAAATATAGTAGTGGCGCACCAAGTGTGTGATGCGCCATTAGTGTCCATCACACTAATGGCACACCTGCACATGGTGCGCCACTACTATATAGTAGTGGCGGACAACTTGTCTCGTGCGCCATTAGTTTCTATATCATCTATAGCCCTTTTCCTAGTAGTGTAGGGACATAGTTTTGTCTATATATCCGCACATGCATTTATGTTTCCATTCAATACGGTTATAGCATGCATAATAAACGATTATATTGAAACATGAAATATAATAATAAATATTTTATTATTGCCTCTAGGGATATTTCCAACAAAGTCATCTTTATCTTCATTATCCTCTACTTCACGGCCTTTTCCACTCGACTGACCTTCCTTGAACTCTTGGATTAACAGTCGGCACTGCCGAGTCGTATACATCGGCAATATCAGGTTGCCGTCATGATATTTCTTCGTGTGAAACACGGGATCGAAAACATCCGACTGCATCTTGGACTTCTTAGGTGGAAACAGTTCCTTGGACTATCCCTTGAATTTTCCTGCAGCCAGAGTGGCTGCTTCTGCTGGTGTAGCGTTCTCAACCTTCCGCTTCTTCTTCTGATTGGAATTAGCGTTAGTGTTGCCGACTGCTTTACCCTTGCCTCTACGGAGGATGTCTTATTCTTCCCCGTTTGCATAACGGGTGGCTGATGAACCACAAGTATAGGGGATCAATCGTACTCCTTTCGATAAGTAAGAGTGTCGAACCCAACGAGGAGCAGAAGGATCTGACAAGTGGTTTTCAGCAAGGTAAATTCTGCAAGCACTGAAATTGTCGGTAACAAATGATTGTGTGGTGAGATGATTCGTAGCATGCAACAAGTAACAAAAGTAGGAACGGTGCAACAAAGTGGCCCAATCCCTTTTGTAGCAAGGGACAAGCCTCGACAAAGTCTTATAGGAGGAAAAACGCTCCCGAGGACACACGGGAATTTCTGTCATGCTAGTTTTCATCATGTTCATATTATTCACGCTCGTTACTTTGATAGTTTGATATGTGGGTGGACCAGCACTTGGGTACTGCCTTTACTTGGACAAGCAGAAAAATGTCCGGAAAAAAGTCCTTGTTGATTTTTACGGCGTTTGGAGTTGCGCAGAATAGGTATCTCAACTTTGCTCCTTTTTCAGGCCAGAATTCCAGCTGCCGGCATTGTCCCTCTTCATGTAAACCTTGCAAAATAAGAGAGAAAAGGCATAAGTATTGTACCATGAAATGTAATAACAGCCCGAGAAGCGATAAATAGAAACATGAAAACATGATGCAAAATGGACGTATGAGTGGCTATCTCCATCGTTTTGCTCATTGACATGTCGCCTGAGCGACCAAACTTCAGATACAACTCTAGATACCTGACACCTGCCTTGAAGGCGCAGACTGCTTGGTGCTCGATAACATTCTCCACTATGTGGTGGAGAGTGGTCCAGCGCTGGATGTAATCGCGCCAGGACTCACTCGGCTTCTGCACGCAGTGTTGTAACTCCAAAAGGCCGGCAGGGCGCTTGCAAGTGCCCTCGAAGGTCTTGATGAACACTCGGGCCAAATCTGCCCAACAGTATATGCTTGAAGGAGCCAGCTGATTCAGCCATGCACGGGACAAACCATCCCGCATTAGGGGCAAGTGCTTCATCGCAACGTTGTCATTGCCACCGTCAATCTGTACTGCCACTCGATAATCATCCAGCCAAGTTTCGGGCTTGGACTCTCCTGTAATCTTACTGACTCCAGCTGCCAACCTGAAGTTGGGGGAATATCAGCAGAGCGGATTGCCGTGCTGAAACACTCGGGACCGAAAACTGCGGTACCACTTCCACTCGGTTGATTTCAATAGAGACCATCTTTGTAGGCTCTTCCTGTGTCGATCCTTCTATGTGAAAGTACAACTCTTGTATCAAATCTGGGGTTCCGCTCGTCACCGAACGGGCGCCGGTCATCGTAGTGTCAGGACACATACGAGCCGCTCCGCGGGGGAGAATGCACTCGATAGTGGTCATCACGGTGATAACAAGGGGGAAAATGGTTCCGACCCTGGTCTCGGTGCTAATACTCTCGGTGGCCTCCGTCTCAGTGACGCTTTGGTGAACCTGGACTATAAACTGAACAGATTGTATCTGCCCTTGGCGAATTGCTGTGTAATCTATTGATCGACTGCGATACAGCTGAGTTCTGCTGCTCTGCTGCTTGAAGCAAAGCGTGAATCTGCTCTAAGCCTCTGCCTGCCTCTGAATCTGACTACTGAATTGAATCTGCTATTTTGGCAGCTGCTGCGACATTGAGTACCGGAGTACGATATACCTCAGTATTGGCGCGATCATTGTGTGAAATGAGTTGTCGCTGACGCCGACTGGAAGTTGGAGGACGACGACGACCGCGTCAAGACGACAGTTCGCCGGCCTCGTGCTCGCCGCGACCGAACCTAGGTGGGCTCTCTGCGGAGCCTGCCATGAAGACCTCTGCCGCTGGGTTGTAGCTCTCGCACTCGGAGGGAACGTCAGACTGATCTGACGCCGAGCGGATCGGATCCCGAAGGGGCACAGCAGGCTCGATGGCTGCGACCTATCGGGTTGACGGAGATGACGCCTGGCGAGCAATCGCGTGCTCCACCCATCGCTGAAGTCGAGAGCGACTGGATCGCTTGCGATGACGAACATCGGAGTAAAGAGCCGACAGCGAAGTTGATGGCTATAGAAGGAGAACGCCTAAGAAATTTGCACGAAAGTGCATCCCTCCATGGACTGGGTGCGCCTTGATGACGAGTGGCGCTTCTGGAAGCCATGCCGAGTCGTCGGCGACGAAGATGAGGGCTCTGAAACGGATCTCACCACCCATGAACGAGCCGCCGCCGAAACACATGACGAAGAGTGACAAATGCTAACTTGCCAAAAGTCGCTTAGACTCCTACCCCACGGTGGGCGCCAACTGTCGTGGGAATAAACCTGACAGTAGAGGTGTAGGGTACGAATGGAGACGGCAGAGTCCTAGCTACAACAAGCTTGTACGCAAGATGTATGAGTTCAGGCCCCTCTCTTGGAGGTAACAAACCCTACGTCTCAGGTGCTCGGGAGCTCTTGTAGTGTGGATTGTGTAATACAAGGGGTGTGAACCCTTGTGCCAGAGGGGAGGGGTCGCTGATATAGAGTGCGCCACCCCTCATCAAGGCCTCAGCATCTAAGGGCTCGATCAATATGAGAAAAAGATATATGTTACTAAAGACCATTGGCTGAATGTATGTCCGTTGGCCCTCGTGGGTGACTTCTGGTGTTTAATGTCGACTCGAATCCTTCCGAGTGGATACACGTCGTTGAGTGGATGGAAATGTAGTCTGAGTGTTTACGTACCGAGTGACTTTTTAGGTGCCATGTTCATCCAGTCGGAATCTTCTGTGTGACCCTTGGCCCAAAAATGAGGTACTCTTGGGTAGGACATTCAGGTCAGGCCTGTGGCCCTATCCTAGGTACATATCCCCATGAGTCACCCATCCTAGTACTACTCTCGCCCAAGCACGCTTAACTTCGGAGTTCTGTTGGGATCTGGTGATTTAGTACTGGTATGATCACATCCGACACGCTACTATCTATTGGTTCCTTATGCTTGCCCCTCCCATATCCATTGCCATGTTTGCCACGACAACGGAGACGAGTTTAACACAAGAATTTCACTCCTCCCTCTCTACCTCAACAACACGAGCACCACCACGACCTCTCTGGATTTTCCGACCATGCTTGACATCCAACGACGCCGCCCCTAGATGCGTGAACAATGAGCCGCAAGCTAAAACATATCCCAAACGTCAAAAATAAGAAAACATATTTCGTATAGAACACGCACCAGTGTCATCCTTGGCGCATGGCGAAAAAATATTATAAAAGGGGAATGCAACACGAGGACTTCACACGAGGTCACGCATCCTAGTACTACTCTCGCCCAAGCACGCTTAACTTCGGGTTTAAATGGGATCCGGTGCTTTAGTGCTGGTATGATCGCAACCGACATCCTACTATCTATTGGTTCCTTATGCTTGCACCTCCCATGTCCATAGCCACGTTTGCCTCGACACCAGAGATGAATTTAACACAAGAATTTCGCCCCTCCCTCTCTACGTCAACAACACGAGCACCACGACAACCTCTCTGCCTTTTTTGACCGCTCTTGACACCCAACGACACAGTCTCTAGATGCGTGAACAATGAGTCGCAAGCTAAAACAGATCACAAACGTCAAAAATAAGAAAACGGGTTTCATATAGATCACGCACCCACGTCATCCTTGTTACGTGGCGCAAAAATATTTTAAAAGGGGAATGCAACACGAGGACTTCCTAGGAGGTCACCCATCCTAGTTCTACTCTCGCTCTAGCATGCTTAACCTCAAAGTTCTGATGGGATCCTGTGCTTTAGTGCTGGTATGATTGCATCCGACATGCTACTATGTATTCGTTCATTATGCTTGCCCCTCCCATGTCCATTGTCACATTTGCCTCGACAATGGAGACGAGTTTAACACAAGAATTTCAACCCTCCCTCTCTACCTCAACAATACGAGCACCACCACGACCTCTCTGGCTTTTCCGAACGCGCTTGACACCCAACGACGCCGCCCCTAGATGCGTGAACAATGAGCCGCAAGCTAAAACATATCACAAACGTCAAAAATAAGAAAACGGGTTTCATATAGATCATGCACCCGCGTCATCCTTGTCACATGGCGCAAAAATATTTTAAAAGGGGAATGCAACACGAGGACTTCCCACGAGGTCACCCATCCTAGTAATACTCTCGCCCAAGCACGATTAACTTCGGAGTTCTGATGGGATCCGGTCCTTTAGTGCTGGTATGATAGCATCCGACATTCTACAATCTATTGGTTCCATATGCTCGCCCTTCCCATGTCATTGCCACGCTTTCCTCGACAACGGAGACGAGTTTAACACAAGAATTTCACCCCTCCCTCTCTGCCTCAACAACACGAGCACCGCCACGACCTCTCTGGCTTTTCTGACCGCGCGTGACACCCAACGACGGCGCCCCTAGACACGTGAACAATGAGCTGCAAGCTAAAACATATCACAAGCGTCAAAAATAAGAAAATGGGTTTCAGATAGATCATGCACGTGCGTCATTCTTGTCACGTGGCGCAAAAATATTTAAAAGAGGAATGCAACACGAGGACTTCCGAGGAGGTCACCCATCCTAGCACTACTCTCGCCCAAGCACGCTTAACTTCGGAGCTCTGATGGGATCCGGTACTTTAGTGCTGGTATGACCGCATCCGACATGCTACTATCTATTGGTTCCTTATGCTTGCCCCTCCCATGTCCATTGCCATGTTTTCCTTGCCAACGGAGATGAGTTTAACACAAGAATTTCACCCCTCCCTCTCTACCTCAACAACACGAAAACCACCTAGACATCTGTGGCTTTTCCGACCGTGCTTGACACCCAACGGCGCTGCCCTAGACACGTGAACAATGAGCCGCAAGCTAAAACATATCACAAATGTCAAAAATAAGAAAACATATCACGCACCCAAGTCATTCTTGTCACGTGGCGCAAAAATATTTGAAAAGGGGAATGCAACATGAGGACTTTCGAGGAGGTCTCCGAACCTAGTAATACTCTTGCCCAAGCCCGCTGAAGACATGCGAAAAATGATCCGCAAGCTAAACGTGGCACAAAAATATTTGAAAAGGGGAATGCAACACAAGGACTTCCCAGAAGGTCACCCATCATAGTACTACTCTTTCCCAAGCACGCTTAAGACGCGTGAACAATGACCCGCAAGCTAAAACATATCACAAACGTCAAAAATAGGAAAATGGTTTCATATAGATCATGCACTCGCGTCATCCTTGTCATGTGGTGCAAAAATATTTTAAAAGGGGAATGCAACACGAGCACTTCCCAAGAAGTCACCCATCCTAGTACTACTCTCGCCCAAGCAAGCTTAACTTCGAAGCTCTGATGGGATCCGGTGCTTTAGTCCTGGTATGATCGCATCCGACATGATACTATCTATTTGTTCCTTATGCTTGCCCCTCCCATGTCCATTGCCACGTTTGCCTCGACAACGCAAACAAGTTTAACACAAGAATTTCACCCTCCCTCTCTACCTCAACAACACCAGCACCACCACGACCTCTCTGGCTTTTCCGACTGCGCTTGACACCCAACGACGCCGCCCCTAGACGCGTGAACAATGAGCCACAAGCTAAAACATATTAGAAACGTCAAAAATAAGAAAACGAGTTTCATATAGATCACGCACCCGCGTCATCCTTTTCACGTGGCGCACAAATATTTCAAAAGGGGAATGAAACACGAGGACTCACCAGGAGGTCACCCATCCTAGTACTACCTCGCCAAAGCAAGCTTAACTTCGGAGTTCTGATGGGATCCGGTGATTTAGTGCTGGTATGATCGCATCCGACATGCTACTATCTATTGGTTCCTTATGCTTGCCCCTCCCATGTCTATTGCCACATTTGCATCGACAACGAAGACGAGTTTAACACAAGAATTTCACCCCTCCCTCTCTATCTCAACAACCCGAGCACCATCATGACCTCTCCGGCTTTTCCAACCGCGAGAATGCATTACGAGGACTTCCCAGGAGGTCACCCATCCTAGTACGACTCTCACCCTAGCACGCTTTACTTTGGATTTCCGATGGGATCCGGTGCTTTAGTGATGGTATGATCGCATCCGACATGCTACTATCTATTGGTTCCTTATGCTTGCGCCTCCCATGTCCATTGCCACGTTTGCCTCGACAACGGAGACAAGTTTAACACAAGAATTTCACCCCTCCCTCTCTACCTCAACAACACAAGCACCACCACGACCTCTCTCGCTTTTCCGACCGCGCTTGACACCCAACGACACCGCCCATAGATGTCTGAACAATGAGCCGCAAACTAAAACATATCACAAATGTCAAAAATAAGAAAACGGGTTTAATATAGATCACTCACCCGCGTCATCCTTGTCACGTGGCGCAAAAATATTTAAAAGGGGAATCCTAAAAGAGGACTTCCCAGGAGGTCACCCATCCTAGTACTACTCTCGCCCAAGCACGCTTAACTCCCGTATTCTTATGGACTTCTGTGAAGGGTTTGATTTGAGCACACGTGTCGGGAACAGAAAGATGGTGAACTATGCGTGAGCGGGGTGAAGCGGGAGGAAACTCTGGTGGAGGCTCGAAACGATACTTACGTGCAAATCGTTTGTCTGACTTGGGTATAGGGGCGAAAGACTAATCGAACCATCTAGTAGTTGGTTCCCTCCGAACTTTCCCTCGGGATAGCTGGAGCCCATTATGCGTTCTATCAGGTAAAGCCAATGATTAGAGGCATTGGGGACACAACGTCCTCGACCTATTCTCAAACTTTAAATAGGTAGGATGGCTCGGCTGCTTCGATGAGTCGTGCTACGGAATCAGGTTCTCCAAGTGGGCCATTTTTGTTAAGCAGAACTGGCGATGGGGGATGAACCGGAAGTCGTGTTACGGTGCCCAACTGTGCGCTAACCTAGAACCCAAAAAGGGTGTTGGTCGATTAAGACAGTAGCATGGTGTTCATGGAAGTCGAAATCCGCTAAGGAGTCTGTAACTACTCACCTGGCGAATCAACTAGCCCAGAAAATGGATGGCGCTGAAGCGCGCGACCCACAGTCGGCCATCTGGGCGAGTGCCATGCCCCAATGAGTAGGAGGGCGAGGCGGCCTCTTCAAAACCTGGGGTGCGAGCCCGGGGGGAGCAGCTGTCGGTGCAAATCTTGGTGGTAGTAGCAAATATTCAAATGAGAACTTTGAATGCCGAAGAGGAGAAATTTTCCATTAGAACGACACTTGCACATGGGTAAGCCAATCCTAAGGGACGTGGTAACCCCGGCAGATAGCGAAATCACGCCCATCCCCCGAAAGGGAATCGGGTTAAGATTTCCTGAACCGGTATGTGGCGGTTGATGGCGACGTTAGGAATTCCGGAGACGTCGGAGGGGGCCTCGGGGAGAGTTATCTTTTCTGCTTAATGACCTGCCAACCTTACAAACGGTTCAGACGGAGGTAGGGTCCAGTGGCCGGAAGAGCATCACACGTCGTGCGGTGTCCGGTGCGCCCCGAGTGGCCTATGAAAATCCGGAGGACCGAGTACCGTACAAGCCCCGATCGTACTCATAACCGCATTAGGTCTCCAAGGTGAACATCCTCTGGCCAATGGAACAATGTAGGCAAGGGAAGTTAGCAAAACGGAGCCGTAACTTCAGGAAAAGGATTGGCTCTCAGGACTGGGCTCGGGGGTCCCGGCCCCGAACCCATTGGCTGTTGACGGATTGCTTGAGTTGCTCATGCGGCGAGAGCGGGTCGCCGCGTGTCGGCCGGGGGCTTTCCCTGAGCATGAATCAGTAGACTCTGAACTGGTACGAACAAGGGGAATCTGACTATTTAATTAAAACAAAGAATTGCAATGGTCCTCGCGGATGCCGACGCAATGTGATTTCTACCCATTGCCCTGAATGTCAAAGTGAAGAAATTAAACCAAGAGCAGGTAAACGGCGGGAGTAACTATGATTCTCTTAAGGTAGCCAAATGCCTCGTCATCTATTAAGTGACTCATATGAATGGATTAACGAGATTCCCATTGTCCATGTCTACTATCCAGCGAAACCATAACCAAGGGAACGGGCTTCGCGGAATCAGCGGGGAAAGAAGACCTTGTTTAGATTAACTCTAGTCCAACTTTGTGAAATGACTTGAGAGGTGTATGATAAGTGGGAGACCTTACGGGCGCAAGTGAAATACCACTACTTTTAACGTTATTTTACTTATTCCGTGGGTCGGAAGCGGGGACTGTCCCCTCCTTTTGGCTCCGAAGCCCAAATTTATTGGGCCGATTCAGGTGGAAGACATTGTCAGGTGGGGAGTTTGGCTTGGGTGGCACATCCGTTAAAAGATAATGCATGTGTCCTAAGATGAGCTCAACGAGAACATAAATCTCGTGTGGAACAAAAGGGTAAAAGCTCGTTTTATTTTGATATCCAATATGAATACAAACCGTGAAAGCGTGGCCTATCGATCCTTTAGATCTTCAGAGTTTGAAGCTAGAGGTGTCAGAAAAGTTACCATAGGGATAACTAGCTTGTGGCACCCAAGCGTTCATAGCGATGTTGCTTTTTGATCCTTAAATGTCGGCTCTTCCTATCATTGTGAAGTAGAATTCACCAAGTGTTTGATTGTTCACCCCCCAATAGGGAACGTGAGCTGGGTTTAGACCGTCGTGCCACAGGTTAGTTTTACCCTACTGATGATAGTGTCGCGATAGTAATTCAACCTAGTACGAGAGGAATCATTGATTCACACAATTGGTCAGCGCGCTTAGTTGAAAAGCCAGTGTCGCGAAGCTACCGTGTGCCGGATTATGACTGAATGCCTCTAGGTCAGAATCCAAGCTAGCATGTGACCCCTGCGCCCGTTGCTTGCCTCGACCCACGTTAGGGGTGCTTGCGCCGCAACGGCTCGTGCCATTGGCTAAGCCAGTCCGACCGACGTGATGTGACCGGCCACCTCGAAGCTCCCTTCCCAAAGGGCGGTGGTCTAAATCCTTTGCAGACGACTTAAATACGCGATGGGGCATTGTAAGTGTCAGAGCGGCCTTGGTGGCACGATCCACTGAGATCCAGCCCCATGTCGCATGGATTCATCCCTCCCCCGCTCCTTTCATTGAAATGATAATGTTCAGAAATGCAAGTGGCATAGTTGGTCTCCCAACATGGCTAAGACGAACGGAAACTGTATGTGCCAATTCACAAGAGATATGGCAAAGTCCATCCTAGTACATATGCAATCGCCCGCTGAGTCCAACGAAAACTATATGTGCAAGTCACAAGAGATATGGAAAAGTCTGTCCAGGGATATACGGAATCACCCGCTAAGCCCAACGGAAACTATACGTGCCAAGTCCAAGAGATATCGCAAAGTCCGTCCTGGGACATACAAAATCACCCGCTAAGGCCAAAGGAAATTATACGTGCCAAATCACTAAGATTCATGCGTAAATACATTGCTACGCCACTTTGCCTCGAGGTGTCAATGGAAGATATGCATAGGCTAGACACCAATGGGCGAGGCGCCGTCGAAACAACTCAATACGATACGGTACATGAACGTGCAGCACGGGTCACGGGCAAATAACAGGGACGATGACCATCATGGAAGAAACTGGACGCGCACTATGAGAAACACAGGAAAACCATGCGCGGCCCACCATCGGAACCACGTATGATGACATGGACCAACTACGTGAACCACAGTTCAAGGCCCAAAAACGTGTTCGACGACCGTCGGGGACAAAACTGGACGCGCGCCATGGAAAACAGGGAAACTCATGTGTGCGGCATGGACGGATGCACGTACGGCCGTATGGGCCAAAAACGCGTATGTGAGGAAACGGGAAAAAAACGAGTACGGCGGCCATCGGGCAAAAAATTAGATGCGCACCATGGAAAACACGGGAAAACCATGTGCGTGGCATGGACGGATGCATGTACGGCCACACTGGCCAAAAACGTGTACGTGAGGAAATGGGCAAAAAACAGGTACAGCGATAGTTGGGCAAACAACTCGACGCGCACCATAGAAAACAGGGGAAAACAATGTGCATGGCATGGACGGATGCACGTACGACCACACGGGCCAAAAACGTGTACGTGAGGAAACGGACAAAAAACGGGTACAGCGGCCGTCGGGCAAAAAATTGTATGCACACCATGGATAATAGGAGAAAACTATGTGTGTGGCTTGGACGGATGCACGTACGACCACACGGGTCAAAAACGTGAACATGAGGAAATGGGAAAAAACAGGTAAGCGCGGCCGTCGGGCAAAAAACTAGACGTGCACCATGAAAAATAGGGGAAAACCATGTGCGTGGGATGGACGGATGCACGTACGGCCACATGGGCCAAAACGTGTACGTGATGAAAAGGGCAAAAACGGATACCGTGACCTTCGGGCAAACAACTGGATGCGAACCATGAAAAACAGGGGAAAATCATGTGCGTGGCATGGACGGATGCACGTACGGCCACACGAGCCAAAATCGTGTATGTGAGGAAATGGGCAAAAAAGGGGTACGGCAGCCGTATTGCCAAAAACCGGACACGCACCATGGAAAATAGGAGAAAACCGTGTGTGTGGCATGGACAGATGCACGTATGGCCACACGGGCCAAAAACGTGTACGTGACGAAACGGGCAAAAAACGGGTACGGCAGCCGTCGGGCAAAAACCTGGACGCACACCATGGAAAATAGGGGAAAACCATGTGCGTGGCATGAACGGATGCATGTACGGCCGCACGGGCCAAAAACGTGTAAACGGGGATCCGCGAAAACTGCTCATACCTCATGGCAACCATGCTATACGTGTCCGGAGAGGCAACAAAACAGTGCCATGGTAGGGAAATCAATGGCATGGCAAAAAACACTGCCACGCCAGCGTTTCAAAATAGTGTACCCCTTCTTCACAAATGAAGCACAGGGGGTCCCAAGGGGGTTTAAAACCCTTAGGTATATTGGGGGGAGGGGGCTCCTCCCTGCCTACGAATGGGAAATCGGTTGGCTTACATATAAATCATATGCAAACCAGTCGTTTCTCCCGTAACCCTTGCTTTCCCCAAACGTTGGCTCGGATGTCCCGTCGGTCTCCTGTCCCGTGTACGACTCATGCCAAATTCTGATCCAACGTCCTAACGGCTGTTCGGTTAGTTCGATGGGATCTCATGCAATTTTGTCCTGCCGGTCTAATGTATGACTCATACCAATTTTCGATCCGACGGCCCAACGGCCATTCGGGTTGCAAAAAATTATGTATCGTTTCCGCACATCGTCAGTTCGACGGGATCTCCTGCAATGTTGTCCCACCGGTCCCGTGTATGTCTCACGTGAAATTCTGACCCAACATCCTTACGTGGCTCGGGAAACAGGAAAGTACCATGTCTCGTGCATAAGACCGACTGGACAAAGTTGCACCCACGTTGCGTTTGGAATATAGTTGCCCCCAGAACTTTATCATTGCGGGGGTGACACATGCGTGATGTGGTCTCTCTGGACGCCTTTGTGTAAGTACTCCTCCTGTGCATTGCACGGGCGGAGGCTTGGTTGGCTTGACCGATGTAGGCTACTAAACACATGAGCAGCTTTGGACCCGTGTCTGCCGGTAGATCCCCCATCGGTCGATGGTCGACTATTGGAGACGTGTCCTACCTATCGGGTGGCATTGTATTGCTAGATTAGGAAGTTCTTGCATATGAGTACCCGACCTATGGGAAGTGGTGCTTCAAAGAATTGTTGCCACGTGGTGGACGCCCTACGGGTGTTCTACTGTGGACGAATAGCGCTTGCGGCATTACCTGGTATCACTGGCATGGAATGTGTGTGTTGCTATCAAGGCAACCTCGCTCGCCTCGTCGGTCTTGGATGCTGCTTATGATAAAGGCTCATGGACCATTTCGTTGCCTCGACCTGATCCAAACCTCTCCGTGCTGAGAACAACTAGAACAAGAGTTGCATCTACCTCTCGACAGTTACTTGGTAGGATACACAACTCTTTGTGATGATCCTCACGAACAATGAGCTATGGCCGCTCGAAAGCGACACCTGATCTAGCAGTTGCCTCTGCGTTTCTATGCAAGTGGAACCGCAGGACGACTCCGAATGCTGGATGTCAACGAGGACGTGCTACCTGGTTGATCCTGCGAGTAGTCATATGCTTGTCTCAAAGATTATCCCATGCATGTGCAAGTATGAACAAATTTGAACGATGAAACTGTGAATGGCTCATTAAATCAGTTAAAGTTTGTTTGATGGTATGTCCTACTCGGATAACCGTAGTAATTCTAGAGCTAATAGGTGCAACAAACCCCGACTTCTGGGTGTGGCGCATTTATTAGATAAAAGGCTCACGAGGGCTCTGCTCGCTGATCCGATCATTCATGATAGCTCGATAGATCGCATGGCCTTTGTGCCGATGATGCATCATTCAAAATTATTCCCTATCAACTTTCGATGGTAGGATAGGGGCCTACCATGGTAGTGACGAGTGACGGGTGATGTAGACTTAGGGTTCGATTCCGGGGGGGGGATCCTGAGAAACAAATACTACATCAGAGGAAGGCAGCAGGCGCACAAATTCCCAATCCTTACACGGGGAGGTAGTGACAATAAATAGCAATACCGGGCGCATTAGTGTCTGGTAGTTGGAATGACTAAAATCTAAATCCCTTATCGAGGATCCATTGGACGGAAGTCTGGTGCCAGCAGTCGCAGTAATTCTAGCTCCAATAGCGTATATTTATGTTGTTCCAGTTAAAAAGCTTGTAGTTGGACCTTGTGCTGGGTCGGCCGGTCCGCCTCACGGCGAGCATCGACCTAGTCGACCCTTTGGCTGGCATCGCGCTCCTAGCCTTAATTGGTTGGGTCGTGTTTTCGGCATCGTTACTTTGAAGAAATTAGAGTGCTCAAAGCAAGCCATCTCTCTGGATACATTAGCATGGGATAACATCATAGGATTCTGGTCCTATTGTGTTGGCCTTCGGGATAGGAGTAATGATTAATAGGGACAGTCGGGGGCATTCGTACTTCATAGTCAGAGGTGAAATTCTTGGATTTATGAAAGACGAACAACTCCGAAAGCATTTGCCAAGGATGTTTTCATTAATCAAGAACGAAAGTTGGGGGCTCGAAGATGATCAGATACCGTCCTAGTCTGAACCACAAACGATGCCGACCAGGGATCGACGGATGTTGCTTAGAGCACTCCGCCGACACATTATGAGAAATCAAAGTCTTTAGGTTCTGGGGGGAGTACGGTCGCAAGGCTGAAACTTAAAGGAATTTACAGAAGGGCACAACCAGGCGTGGAGCCTACGGCTTAATTTGACTCAACATGGGGAAACTTACCAGGTCCAGACATAGCAAGGACTGACAGACTGAGAACTCTTTCTTGATTCTATGGGTGGTGGTGCATGTCCATTCTTAGTTGGTGGAGCTATTTGTCTGGTTAATTCCATTAACGAACGAGACCTCAGCCTGCTAGCTAGCTATGTGGAGCCATCCCTCTGCAATCACAGGCTTCTTAGATGGACTATCCGAGTTTAGGCGACGGAAGTTTGAGGCAATAACAGGTGTGTGATACCCTTAGATGTTCTGGGTTGCACGCGCGCTACACTGATGTATTCAACGAGTATATAGCGTTCGCAGATAGGCCCGGGTAATCTTGGGAAATTTCATCGTGATGGGGATATATCATTGCAATTGTTGGTCTTCAACGAGGAATGCCTAGTAAGCGCGAGTAATCATCTCACGTTGACTACATCCCTCCCTTTGTACACACCACCCATCGCTCCTACCAATTGAATGGTCCGGTGAAATGTTCAGATCGCGGCGACGGGAGCGGTTCACCGTCCCCGACATCGCGAGAAGTCCATTGAACCTTATCATTTAGAGTAAGGAGAAGTTGTAACAAGGTTTCCATAGGTGAACCTGCTAAAGGATCATTGTCGTGACCCTGACCAAAACAGACCGTGCTCGCGTCATCCAATCCTCCAAAGATGGCATCGTCCGTCGCTCGGCCAATTCCTCGACCGTCTCCGCTCCTAGGAGCGGGGGCTCGGGGTAAAAGAACCCACATCACCGACGACATCGAGGAATACTGTGCCTAACGCAGGGCCATGGCTAGCTTGCTAGTCGTCCCCGGTGTTGCAAAGATATTTAATCCACACGACTCTCGGCAACGGATATCTCGGCTCTCACATCAATGAAGAACGTAGTAAAATGCGACACCTCATGTGAATTGTAGAATCCCGCGAGCCATCGAGTCTTCGAATGCAAGTTGCGCCCGAGGCCACTCGGCCAAGGGCACGCTTGTCTGGGCGTCACGCCAAAACACGCTCCCAACCACCCTCTTCGGGAATTGGGATGCAGCATATGGTCCCTCATCCTGCAAGTGGCGGTGGGCCGAAGATAGGGCTGCTGGCGTACCGCGCCGAACAAAGCGCATGGTGGGCATCCTCCCTTTACCAATGTCGTGCATCTAACGTGTAGACGGCATTATGGCCTCCAAACGACCCAGCGAACAAAGTGCACGTCGCTTAGAAAGTGACCCCAGGTCAGGCGGGACTACCCACTGAGTTTAAGCATATAAATAAGCGGAGGAGAAGAAACTTACAAGGATTCCCCTAGTAACGGCGAGTGAACCGGGAACAACCCAACTTGAGAATCAGGCGTCTGTGCCGTCCGAGTTGTAGTCTGGAGAGGCGTCCTCAGCGATGGACCAGGCCGAAGTCCTGTGGAAAGGGTCGCCTGGGGAGTGAGAGCCCCGTCCGGCCCGAAACCTGGGATGTGTAAGGAAGCTGACGGAAGGAGGCCCTCACGGGCCGAACCGCTGGCCGACCCTGATCTTCTGTTGGGACCCGAAAGATCGTGAACATGCCTGAGCGGGGCGAAGGCAGAGGAAACTGTGGTGGAGGCTCGTAGCGATAGTGACGTGCAAATCGTTCGTCTGACTTGGGTATAGGGGCAAAAGACTAATCGAACCATCTAGTCGTTGGTTCCCTCCAAAGTTTCCTTCAGGATAGCTGGAGCCCATTACAAGTTCTATCAGGTAAAGCCAATGATTAGAGGCATTGGGGACACAACGTCCTCGACCTATTCTCAAACTTTAAATAGGTAGGATAGCTGAGCCGCTTCGGTGAGCCGTGCCATGGAATTGGGTGCTCCAAGTGGGCCATTTTTGGTGAGCAGAACTCGCGATGCGAGATGAACCGAAAGTCGGGTTACGGTGCCCAACTGCATGCTAACCTAGAACCCATGAAGATTTTTGGTCGATTAAGATAGCATGACGGTGGTCATGGAAGTCGAAATCTGCTACAGAGTGTGTAATAACTCACCCGTCGAATCAACTAGCCCTGAAACTGGATGGAGCTAAAGCGCGCGACCCACACCCGGCCATCTGGGCGAGCACCATGCCCCGATGAGTAGGAGGGTGCGGCGGCCGCTTCCAAACCTGGGGCGCGAGCCCGTGCGGAGCGGCCGTCGGTGCAGATCTTGGTGGTAGTAGCAAATATTCAAATGAGAACCTTGAAGGCCTAAGAGGAGAAAGGTTCCATGTGAACGACACTCTCACATGGGTAAGCCGATCCTAAGGGACGGGGTAACCCTGACAGATAGCGCGATCGCGCGCACCCCCCGAAAGGGAATCGGGTTAAGATTTCCCGAGTCGGGATGTGGCGGTTGACGGTGAAGTTAGGAAGTCTGGAGACCCCGGCGGGGACCTCAAGAAGAGTTATATTTTTTGTTTAACGGAATGCCAACCCTGGAAACGGTTCAACCGGAGGTAGAATCCAGTGGCCGGAAGAGCACCGCACGTCACGCGGTGTCCGGTGCACCCCCGATGGCCCATGAAAATCCGGAGGACCGACTACCATTCACGCCAGGTCGTACTCATAACCGCATCAGGTCTCCAAGGTGAACAACCTCTGGCCAATGGAATAATGTAGGCAAGGGAAGTCAGCAAAACGGATTTGTAACTTCGGTAAAAGGATTGGCTCTGAGGACTGGGCTCGGGGGTCTCAGCCCCGAAACAGTCGGCTGTCGGCAGATTGCTCGAGCTGCTCGCGCGGCGAGAGCGGGTCGCCGCGTGCTGGCCGGGGGACAGACCGGGAATCGCCCCTTTGGGGACTTTCCCCGAGCATGAAAAAGTCGACCAAAATTGGTACGTGCAAGGAGAATCCGACTTTTAATTAAAACAAATCATTGGGATGGTCCTTGCGGATGCTGACGCAATGTGATTTCTGCCTAGTGCTCTAAATGTAAAAGTGAAGAAATTCAACCAAGCGCGGGTAAACGTCGGTAGTAACTATGACTCCCTTAGGGTAGCCAAACGTCTTGTCATCTAATTAGTGACGCGCATGAATGGATTAACGACATTCCCACTGTCCGTGTCTACTATCCAGCGAAACCATATCCAAGGGAATAGGCTTGGCGGAATCAGCGGGGAAAGAAGACCTTGTTGAGCTTGACTCTAGCCTGACTTTTTGAAATGACTTGAGAGGTGTAGGATAACTGGGAGCCCTTACGGGCGCAAGTGAAATACCACTACTTTTAACGTTATTTTCTCGTCTTGTGACCTATATTTTTGTTTTTCTTTTTTCAAATTTTACATAGTGATTCAATATAAATGTCACTATTTGTATTTTAAATTTCATTTATTTGTAAATTGATTGTAAGATTATCTCGATTGATTTGTTCATGCATGTCAAATATGTCAATCGTATGTGCTGGCCTATCTGTATATTATGTGAATTTGCAATATGCACAATTATTATGCAAATGCCTTCTATACATTGGCATTGTTCGCCATGTCGAAAACATGGACATCCTCTACTCTACTGGGCACACGCTTAAACTGAATGAAATGTGTACGATACTAATACTTTCTATGAAAATTTAAGAACCTGGCAAACAACATTTGAGTAACATATATATAGTGGTGACACTATTTGACAAAAGGCAGATCTAGATAACACACTACTGAACAATTCCAAACTTCACAATTGACAACCATATGGTCCATATATAGATAGTTAACATAGTAATAACTAGAAATTTTACGAGGTAGAGGGCCAACAACCACAACTATTTGTTGGAAGCAGCTTGATCACGACGACTCGACATCTCATCAATGAAAAGGAAGAACCCTCCTGTGCCTCGGTAGAGCGTGAGTAGAACTGTGTCTCGAATTTTCCAATGTGGATGCATTCACACGACAAGAAAAAACTTATTAATTTGAATGGTTCTATTTCTGTGGGAAATAGAGTACCTTGCAATCACTTTGGCGTTATTAGCATGCACAAACATGTCACTTATTGGGTTTTCAACTTCATAAGATGAAAAACATGCGAGAAATATATGACGTTTGGCATGGTGCTATTGTATGGCATCAACATACCCTGGTAAAAAAATGAGAAGGTTTTGGCTTATCTCATCATGCACGCTCTTCATAAATCGAACTATCACCGAGGAAGATTCATGGTTTTGAGAGGGAACTCACCAATATTGAAGGGGAATCTGATTTTTCTTTGTCCTTGAGTTTTTTTCTATGATGAACACACATCCAACATATTACCATGTTAAATTTGGAACTTTTCCTGGTTCAATTACCATATTTAGAAGATTATGTGAATTTTCTAGTTATTAATACACATAAATTAAATTCAAACAATAGGTGCATGAAAAAGTGCACAAATAGTCTGGAAAACCATGCTCGTGGTATTTAGTAAATTATCATGCCTTTTACGAGGAATGGTCATAGATTTCAAGGATATGTATGGCAAGACTCAACCACAAATGTGTCGTTTATTGGTTTTTCAACTATAGAAAAATGTAAGACATGCTCTAGCATGGTGCATGGTTTGGCCTTACCATGCTCTCGAAGAATTTGAGAATGTTTGTCGTATGTCATCAAGCACGCTGTACATAAATCGAACCATCACCAAGGAAGCTTCATGGTTTTAAGAGGGAACTCACCAAGATTGAAGGGGAATCCAAATGTCCTTCATCCTCTCTCGTGGAGTCTTTTCTACAATGAGCATACACCCTATAGATCATTGTGTTCAAATTTGACACTTCTCTCATTTACCATATTTAGTTGATCATGTGCATTTTATAGGCCTTAATGTACAAATTTCAAATTCAAACAATCCGTTCATGAAAAAGTGAACACAAACGATTTGGAAAACCATGCTTGTGGTATTTAGTAAATTTTCATGCCTTTTACGAGGAGTGGGTAGAGATTTCAAGGACATGTGTGGCAAGAGTCAACCACAAATGTGTTGTTTACTGATTTTCAAATTTAGAAAAATGAAAGAGATTCTTGAAAAATGTGATGCCTGGCGTGGTGCCATGGTATGGCCTCACCATGCCCCTATAAAAATTTGAGAACGTTTAGCTTATGTCGTCATGCACGCTCTTCACAAATCAAACCATCGTCGAGGTAGTTTCATGGTTTTGAGAGGGAAATCACCAAGATTAAAGGGGAATCCAGATTTTCTTCATCATTTGTCCTTGAGCTTTTATCTATGGTCAACATACACCCCTTCAAATCACCGATTCAAATTTGGCACCTTATCAGGCTCATTTACCATATCTAGCTGATTATGCATGTTTTCTAGACATTTAGCATAGATAAATCAGTCTGACCTATAGCGGTACGGGTGTGATAAGAGGGATGTGGATTGCCATTCGATCGCAGTGCATCCTATGGTGCACACCCATGATCTGTGTGACTTGGGTTCTGGCCAATCAGAATGCAATGCACAATAGGGTGAGTGCACTCGGTTTGCAGAGGCGACGGAGATGAACCATGCGTGATCATGATGGGATTAGCCAATTTTCTATTTTCTTGCACACAAGTATTTTACGGACTTCCTTTGTGTTGTGTGTTTCTCCCGCCCAAATTTTGAGTTTCGTGATGAAATTTTCATTAGGCGTGCGATTTCAGAATTTATTCCTCTCGCCACATCCCCGCCCATCACATTTCCACAGTATCTTCCCACAGTGCCCCCACCCGACAGCTCAAACCATCACTGCCGCAACAACAACTTCAACCACATATACATTCTACCCAGGCCTCGTCGATCCAGTCAGGTAACCCACCGGTCTCTATCACGGCCCCAGCCTGATTGCTCAAGTGGTGCCTATAAAACATCCTCATGCCTTCAAATCCCCACGGCCACTACTCCACAACATCACTATATAAGGCCAACCCGATATCACGTGGAGGTCGAGGATTTAATGGCAGTTGACGGCGCCATGGACATTGTGTGTGTCGACTAGGAGGAATACCTTGGCTCCGCCGCCGCCAACATGGGGCGGGCTCTCGCCCAAATGAAGTGCCCCAGCAACTAGCCTCAAGACTTACCAAGTATGAACTGACAAGTTCAATCTTACCAATACCAGTTGCAATGACTATATGTTGTATAGTTAATGTATTAAGCATGTTGTAGTAAACAGGCCTACCCCGTCTTAACTATTTTCCCTACCTTTTTTTAGACAATTGGGACATTCTCTGCTCTAGCAGCACCTACCTTGTGATGTTTAACTCTGTCAATTTTAGTTTTATCAGTACCAGTTTCAATGGCTATACTAGGTTGTCTGTAGTTAAACATGCCTTGTTTATTTCAAGACAGCACAATCTGTGATGTTCACATATGAACTGTCGAGCTCAATTTCACCAATACCAGATACAAACTTACAATAAATGACTTAGGTTGTTGTTAAGCTCAATTTCCCCCTTTCATTTTTAGTAGCACCAAGTGCGGAAAAATATGCAAAATCTAAACCACTAAAGCGAAAACTAATTGGAGGAATGGGGGAGTCACATACTATGGAGCAATTCCTAAAAATAGTTTCAGAAATGGAGTTCCAAGCAAAGAGATCAAAAATCTTAGTTTCAGGAGGAAGAACATGAGAGAGAAAGAGAGAGAGAGAGAGAGCTAGGGATTTTTTGCTGGAGGTAATGGATGACATGAGCTAAATAGATAATGCAGGGGGCCTGTGGGCCCCAACCCATAACAGGGCGCGTCCTAGGGGGTGGTCGCGCCCTATTACCTCGTGGCCCATAGGTGCCCCTTCCTTGTGTGCATTGAGCACCAAATATTCTTAAATATTCCAAAAAATTTCATGTTAAAATTTTGTGGCATTCTGAGACCTTGAAAGTTGAGATGTCAATTCAACCGCACCTTGGATATCTCTCTGCAGCAAAGATTTAGTAGCACGAAAAATAATAGTACAAGTAGTAAAAGTGATAGCAACAACTTCGTAGTAGTAGTGACAGTGACAGTAGCAATAGTAACTTAGCAAGATTCAATATATTTGAAGTGTAAGCCATGGTGCAGTAATGAAAAGGTATGTATGACACATCAATAATGTAATAATTACACACTAGAGCGACACACAACTAGCTCTAGTTCATCAATGTAATGTAGGCATGTATTCCATACATAGTTATACGTGCTTGCGATAAGAACTTGCATGCCATCTATTGTCCTACTCTCCCATGGCAGCGGCTTGCTATTGTGAACCAAGGGGCATTAAGGCCTCCTTTTAATTTACAACTGGAACAATGCATTAACACACGATGAATACATGAACTCCTCAAGCTACGACAATCACCGAAAAGAATCCCAATTATTGTCACCTTGGAGTATGCAGATCAAGACACGTAATATGTGCATATAACTTGCAAGATAGGATCGGAATCACTCTTATATTCATGAAATAATAATAGGTTCAGATCTTAAATCATGGCACTTGGGGCCTAGTGACAAGCATTAAACATAGCAAAGTCATAGCAACATCAATCTGAGAACATAGTGGATACTAGGGACGAAGCCCTATGAAATTAACTCAATTACATGATCAATTCCATCCACATCCATCACCGACCAGTAAACCTACAAAGGAATTACTCACTCTCGATGGTGAGCATTACGGAATAGTTGATGGAGAAGTGTTGGTAATTACGACAGCGAAAAATGCCCCTCTCTAGAGCCCTAAGCGGACTCCAGATCAGCCCTCTCGAAGAAGCATAGGAGTTGGCGGCGTCTATGTCTCGTAGATTGTGATGAAAACTTCTCTCTGATTTTTTTCTCCAAATATGTGAATTTATAGGACTGGAGATAGGGTCGGGGGAGCCTCATGGGCCCCACCACACAACAGGGAGCGACCACCCCTAGGTCCCGCCCTCTTGCCTCGTGGGCCATGGGGAACCTCCTCTGGTGGGTCATTGCTTCATAAATCATTATAATTACCAGAAAAATTTCACAAAAAGTTTTGTCCGATTGCAAGAACTTCTATGTCTGCAAAAAAATAACACCAAGGTAGCTCTGCTGAAAATAGCGTGAGTGTAGGTTAGTTTCATTCAAATTATGCAAATTAGAGTCCAAAACAACATCAAAAGTGTTTGGAAAAGTAGATACGTTGGAGACGTATCAACTCCCCCAAGCTTAACTCATTGCTTTTTCTCAAGCAATTTAGTTGATAAACTGGTAGTGATAAAGAAATCTTTTACAAACTCTTTTGTTCTTGTTGCCATATATATGCTTAGCTAGTGTTCAGGTCTTCAGCTTAAATCATAAATAACCATGTCCATGATAACAATTGAACATCATATTCACTCATGGCAATACATAACCAACTAGTAAGAAATAATAAGATATCTCACATGCCAACAATTTGTCAAAATAATGATGATATAATATGATGACATGGTATTTAGCTAGCCCTTCCTGAGACTGCAAAACATAAATGCACATCACCTGTGAGATTCAAACACTGACTAAACATTATAGTTCAGGGTCGGGATATAGTGTCGGGGGAGCCTCATGGGACCCACCACACAACAGGGCATGGCCTAGGGGGTGGCCACGCCATGTTGCCTCTTGGGGCATGGGGATCCCCCTTCGGTGGGTCTTTGGTTCATAAATCTCTATAATTCATGAAAAAATCACAGAAAGTTTCATCAAGTTCCAAGAACTTTTATTTCTACACAAAAATAACACCAAGGTAGTTCTGCTGAAAATATCCTTAGTCTAGGTTAGTTTCATTCAAATCATGAAAATTAGAGTCCAAGACAAGAGCCAGAGTGTTTGGAAAAGTAGATACGTTCGAGACGTATCAGGTACCACAATAGAAGGAATACCAATAATTTCATCTTTACTAGATAATTCCTTCTCATGTGGTTGTCTACCAAACTTGGCAAAATTAAATTAGTGAGACACATCACCAAAGCTTACTTTTACTTTCTTTGCAACACAATTAATTTCAGCATTAACGGTATTCAAGAAAGGTCTACCACATATAATGGGACAAAAATTATCTTATTGTGAAACAGGTACTTAGAAATTAGTGGGGTACTTAATTTTTCCACACAAGACTCCAACATCACTAACAATCCCAACTGGTGAATTAGTGTCTATTTACAAGTTTAATAGTGGCATCAATGTCTTCAGTGTGCGAGGGTGTTATGTAATTCATAATTTCTTGATATAGAGTTAAAGATATAGCACTAGAACTAGCAACCACATCACACAAGCCATGATAGGAATGATCTCCAATCTTAACAGAAAAAGGATGCATGCCAACAACTGGTTTATTTTTTTATCTAACTCATCACGTTTGTTTCTAACTTGGTTTGCAATTCTAGCTCCTTCATCAGAGAAGTAAATAACTTGTCCATCAATATTATCAACCTGGAGATCTTGAACCATATCGATATTAGGTTCTACATATATTTGTTTAGAAGGTTTGGGTATCCTAATATGTTTTTTTCAACCATAGTTGAAGCTTTAGCATGTTTCTTAATCGTAACAGGGAAATGTGGTTTCTCAATGTAAGGAGTAGGCACAACTAGATCAACATGGTAAACAATTGTTTCCTCTTTAACTTTAATAGTTTCCTCTATCAATACTTAAAGAGGTGGATGAAATTTAAACCACTAATCCTTCGGGAGATAAACTTGAGCAGCAATTGTGCACAAAAAGAAGCTACTATTTCAGAATCAAGCCCATATTTATTGGTAGACATATGAAAAGTACGAGTTTCCATAAAAGAATTAACACAATCAAACTCAAGCTTTATACTTTACTCTTTACCTTTGTCGAGTTCCCAATCTTCAGAGTTGTGTATAATTCACTCCAGGAGATCCCATTTGAATTCAATAGTTTTATTCGTGAAGGAGTGACTAGAAGAAGAGTGAAGCCTTGACTGGTCATCGTAAGAAAGCTGAGCATAAAAGTTTTGAAGTACTATTTTTCTTGAGAGCTCATGATTGGGGATTGTGTGCATCATAGACTTAAGCCTCCCCCAAGTTTGAGCATTATTTTCTCCTTCACGAGGCCAAAAAATATAGATATAATTTCGATCACGATGAACTAGGTGTAGAGGATAAAACTTGTGTCAAAATTCCAGCTTCAAGCGATTCGAGTCCCATGTTCCAATATCATCCAATAGCCTATACAAAATCAATGTTTTTGCCTCCAAAGATAAAGGGAAAACCTTCTTTCTATCATTTTCCTCGGATAAACCTGCAAGCTTAGATAACCCACAAATCTCACCTATATATAACATGCAAATCGGGATGAGTTGTACCCTCTCCTCAATAAGGATTAGCTAGTTGTTTCTCTCACATAATCAAAGGAATTGCATAGTAAATATTTTTAGTAGCTTTAGTATGTTGAGGGGCAAAATTTTCCACTTCTGGCCGGGATGAAGTTACCCCAAACAGGCCCTTCAAAGGATTATCTTCCATAGTAACAAAAAAAAAATTTTAGCATGTACCAAAAATGTTCCCTTACCAATTTCCACTTACCAAAGGCACTTCACTCCCTGAAAACAATGCTACAAAATAGTCTTGATGGCCCACAATTAGAGGGGATCAATCATAGGCCTTTCGATAAGTAAGAGTGTCAAACCCAATGAGGAGCAGAAGGAAATGATAAGCAATTTTCAGCAAGGTATTCTGTGCAAGTGTTTTGAGTAACAGTGGTAGATAGTTTTGTAGCAATATAATTGGTGCCAAATAACATGTAACAATAGTAGCAAGTGTGCAGCAAGGTGAGCCAATCCTTTTTGTAGTAAAGTACAAGCCTCAAAGTTCTCTTATATAAAGTAAAACGCTCTCGAGGACACATGGAAATTTCCATCTAGTCATGTTCGTCATGTTGAGTTGATTCACGTTTGTTACTTTGATGATTTGATATGTGGGTGGAACAATGCTTAAGTGTTGTTCTTACTTGAAGACACAACCTACTCATGATTACGCCCTCTCGCAAGCATCTGCAAGTACGAAAGAAGAATTAATATAAACCTTATGGAATAATCCATAGCAGGAAACATGTGGATCCAAATCAGACCCTTATGGAATAACGCATAAACTATGGCTTAAGCTTCTCTCACTGTAGCAACCCGTCATATACTTATTAATCCATAATGCCTTCCCTTAGGCCCAAATATGGTGAAGTGTCATGTAGTCAACATTCACATGACACCACTAAAGGAAGAAACAACATACCCATCATAAAAGTATTGAACAAATACCAACTTCACATGATTAATTATAACAAGAGTTCGCCCATATCCCCGAGAACAAAAGAAACTAGTCACAAATCATCACCATGTTCAAGATCAGAGGTATAATGAATATGGTCAAGGATCTGAACATATCATCTTCCACCAAGTAAACCAACAAACATCAACTACAAGATCTAATCAACACTACTAGTAGTCCACATGAATCAATCTGAGGTCTTGAGACAAAGATTGCATACAAGAGATGAACTAGGGTTTGATATAAGATGGTGTTGGTGAAGATGTTGATGAAGATTGGTACACCCACGAAGGAGGAAGCGTTGGTGATGATGATGGCTTCGATTTCCCCCTCCCGGAAGGAATTTTACCCAACCGAATCACTTTGCCGAGAGCAAAAGGGCCTCTGCCCAGGTTTCCACCTCGAGATGGTGGCGCTTTGTCCGAAAGTATATCCTTGATTTTTTCTAGGTCAAAACCCATCAAATAGCAGAAGAGGGGGCGGAGGCCGCCTATTGGCTTGCCAAGCCATCAAGGGGCGCCCAAGGGAGTGGGCGCCCCTTGTTGGCTTGGCACCAATAGGTGTCCCCCTCCGGTACTTCTTGGCTCCAATAGTTCAGATATATTCCACAAAATTATTCTCCAGGTTTCAGGTCATTTGGATTCTAGAAAATTTCTAGGTTTTTTCATGGCTTTCAGGTCCAGAATTCCAGGTTCACGCAATTTCCCTCCTTTTGTTGGACCTTGTAAATTAACAGAGAAAAGTCATTTGAATTGTATCATAATAGTGGAATAATGACCAAGAACAAGATAAATATCAATAAGAAATCATGGTGCAAAATGAACGTATCACCCACTTAGAGAGGTTGGACCGTTGGGAGGCCGCTCTTGCCGAAATGGAGGCCGAGTTCCAAAGGTGCCTTAGCAACACGCGGATTTGGCTTAGAATGCCACCAAGATATCACCATCCGCCAATCCTAGCTCACCAAGGCTGTGGAAGAATTCGTCAAGGAGAAAGCTAAGGTGGAGGTAGCGTGAGAGGAGGCCGATCAAAGGATCACCGTCGTTGATGCATATCTTATCAAGTGCAAGACCCAAGTTGACTCGCACAGGAGGACCTTGCTTCCCGAGAGGAAACTATTGCCGCCAATCACGAGGCCCAACTAGCACACCAGGTCCAAGACATGGAACACAAGCACAAGGACACCATGGAGGCCCAAGCGACAGAGTACACAGGTAAGCTATAGGAGGTCGTCCAGGCTGCTGAAATCGCTGATGCTGTCAAGGCCGAGCTTGATGATAAAGTGTGGCACCTGGAGTTGGATCTTGCTGCTTTTGGCCAGGAAATCTCTGAAATGAAGGAGGATGCATAGAAGGTTGCTCGTAACCTAGGGGAGCTGCCGATGGAAATTTTTGACAAGACCAAAGAGCTCCCAGTTGCCGCCAAAACAGTTGTTGGTTTGAAGCTGAAGCTGAGCTCCTTGAAGGATCATCTTGAGGTCGCCATGACCAAGGAAAGGGCCATGCTTAAAGTGCTTAAAAATGAGAAGGAGCTTCTCGCTTCTATCGCCCATGCTTCCAACGAGTTGTAGAAGAACCTGGGCTATGGACAGAGCAACTAATGGACATCGCCGACACGCTCTCTACAAAGTTGGCTGCAATGGGCTAGGAGGAATGGAGGTTCCCCAACACCACCAGGGAAGTAGATAGTGTGAGGCTATCCATCTTCTTCGAGGGGTTCATTGGAGCACTAGAGAAGTGCGAGGAGGACCGGGCCGACAACTTCGTCAAGGGATCACACGAGCTCTACCGCGATGTTGTTCACAAGATCCTGGTGAAGATCGTCTTCAACAAACCTGGGGTTGATCTATCTAAGGCTTTCTCCAAGCTACCGAAGAATGCCGACAATAGTGTTGGTGAAGTCCTTATCGCCCTATCTCTGAGAGGGTTGGTTCTACAAACTTCAACAAGTGAACCACTCTCGCTTCATCCTTGCCGCTTGTACCGCACATGTATCAAGATAAATGTTTTAAATTAGAACTGTACTTTTTCCTCTAGATGTAATATATTTTGTTTGTTTAAATGAATGGAAATTTTTCCTTAGGCTTGTTTCTGCACTTGTATTTTCTTGAACCATACGCTTTTCGAAAACCTATTTTTAGTGCGTACATTCTTGTCGCGAGCGTTCGAGGAATAGATCCTTAGCAGCCTGCCCTAAATGTCGTAGCCGGCAAGTGCATCAGCCTTGGTAGCTGAGTGGGCTCAAAATAACCTAGGAGCACAAGAGATAACGACAGGGGTCCTTCCCATGTAGGTTTTCTCATACAAATGTTGAAATTGTTCAAGGAAAATAGCTACAACAAATAACTTAAAGTTTATACAACTTAGCTTTTGTTTGGTTTACTTCTTGTCATAAAATGATCAACTTCGGACGCCATTTGGTATCTATATCGTCACCCCCTGTGCAAACTTGCAAGCTAGGGCCCCTTCTATCCTTTGAGAACAAGAAAGAAGAGAAAATAGGAGGCTAGGAACCTTGTGGGTTTGCCAACTACTTTACAAAATATGATGTGAACACAATATTTCATACAAGAGACAAAAATAAAATATGTACTTTGATAAAAAAGTTGCAAAACACTTAGATTTATTGATTATGCTAAAGATCTATGCCTGGATTTGTACAAAGGATTACATGCCTTTTCGGAAACTCGTACAAAAAGGGTTGCGGGGATGCCAGGCAACCGTGCCTCACGGGTAGAACTTGCGAAGATGCTCGATATTCCATGAGTTTTGCACGGTAGTGCCGTCCTCGGTCTCCAGGTGGACTGCACCAGGCCTGGGTACTCGTACCACCCGGTAAGGGCCTTCCCATTTCAATGTCAACTTGTTTGATCCCTTCACATACTGGATCCGTCGAAGAACAAGGTCACCTTCCTCAACACTTTTGGCATGGACCTTGCAGCTATGATAGCGGCGCAAAATTTGCTGGTACCAAGTGGCACGAAGTTGCTCGATTGGTGCGGCATCATCCTGCCGCAGTTGCTCTTAATCATCTTCATCGAAAGCTTGCACTTGAGGTGACGCATATGTGAGTTCCGTGGGGAGCACCGCTTCTACACCATAGACTAGTGAGAAGGGTGTCTCACTGGTGGATCGATTTGGTGTCCTACCGAGTTACCAAAGAACCACCAAAAGCTCATTGATCCATCGCCTTCCACACTTGTGCAACTTGTTAAAAGTTCTTTTCTTCATGCCACGCAAAACTTGAGCATTCACCCTCTCCACTTGTCCATTTCTCCTTGGGTGAGTAATGAATGAAAAGCAAATCTTGGCGCCAAGATTTTGGCACTACTGTATGAAGGTGCGGCTCATGAAATGTGTGCCATTGTGAGTGATGATCCTATTGGGAACACCAAACAAACTATCCCCTTAAAGAACTTACCGACTACTTGTGTTGTCACCTTTCTTGCCGGCTCCACCTCAGTCCACTTCATGAACTTGTCGATTGCGACGAACAAGAACTCTAAGCCCCCGGTAGCATGGGGGAAGGGCCGAGTTTGAGCCCCCAGACTGATAAGGTCTAGGAGCGCGGTATGGTGTGATGCTCCCAACTTAATCATACGGTAATCATACACGCAAATGAGTATGATTAAGATCAGGGACTCACGAGAATATATCACAACACAACTCTAGACACAAATAAAGTAATTCAAGCTTTATAATACAAGCCAGGGGCCTCGAGGGCTCAAGTATATAATCTCAAATAAATAGGAGTCAGTGGAAGCAGCATTAGAACAGTTCAGGTTAGTAGAATATACAAACATGTTGCAACAAGCCCCAAAGATCCTTCCTCGACTCCCAGCAAAGAATTGAACCTGAAGCCAACATTTCAATTTAATAACTAAAGTGTCTAGTTCTAGTTATAGAAGATCAGGATACTCTCCGAGCGTCTACCATGGACACAACTATTCAAATAGATATACTTCCATGCAGGGGTGCGCAAACTTACCGAGCACACTTGATTAACTTTGTTGGACACACTTTCCTGGGTCATGTCCGGCCTTAGCTGATCGACACGCCGTAGTCCTACCTAGTCTGAATAGAGAGGGCACCTATCGGTCTACATCCTAATCGTGAAGGGGTCATGGTACAATCTCCCTTTGCAATCCTATGCGGGCTTACGCGGGCCACCCAGGTGCGTGCCACTCAATTGTGACATGTGGAGAGCTTTCGGGCGAGTATATGACATATAGTGCCAATATTTATTCCCGCGTGGTGTTTAGTGCGAAACTGGACAATGGCCTTCTCATATCACATATCCAAACCCATTAATGTATGTTAACTATGGTGACGGTAAATGATCCACAATGTGTGGTCCCGTCGCCCCGTCGGACTTATGCCAAGGGCCGAGAATGCCCGGCTGTGCCTCGTCATTATCACACGGGTATCCACTCGTTCCATCCAACTCCTCATAGTATTGTAGTAAAGTCAAGGTAATCGAGTGTCCATAACATCAAAGGGAATCCGAGGAATCACCCTCGATGGATTCCAATCGATGTAACTGCCAAGGTGACCAGGGAGGAATCACCCTCGATGGTTCACGCTTGAGGAGTCATACGACAGAGTCGTTATCAGAAGAGGGGAAGGAGGAATCACCCTCTATAATCCACTTCCGGTTAAGTACACTACAAAATTAATATCAGGAGTATGTTACGAGGTTTCACCCTCGGTACACAATAGTAGCTTTTCAGGGTCATACAACTAAGGGGGTGTGAGGTGATGTGACAGACTTGGCTCGTCGATCAAGTTGATCGAGTCTTCAAGTCCTCGAGGCATCGAGTCTTCGATGATGAAGCAGGGGCAACAGGGACAAAGTGGGGTCATCGGGGATCACTAGTCATCCTATAGTAAGCATTTAGTATAACAGACGGGTATCAACAACATGATACAAAATCACGCTATGCATCAGAATAGGATCAAAGAAATACAGTAGCAAAATTCTAATGCAAGCATGAGGGAGAAAGAAATGGGTGATATCGGAATGATCAAGGGGGTGCTTGCCTTGTTGCTATGTTGCAAAAGGGTGATAGTCAAGGGCGCACTACTAGCAAAAACGCTATTAGTGGCGCACCACTTTTTTCTATTAATGGCGCACTATAGGTGCACCACTATTACCATGCCACTAGTAACAAATACTAATGGCGCACCTCTAGTGCGCCATTATTATTGCAGGTAACAGTGGCGCACCTCGTAGTGCGCCATTACTAGTAACAAATAGCAATGGCGCACCTATGGTGCGCCACTCGTAATTTTGTTTAATTTTTTTTCAAATTTCATTCTCGACCTGGATCTGGTACGTTCTTTGTGCCGGGGGAGCTCCATATGTCGCCGGAAGTAGAGCAGGAGGGAGAAGAGACCGTGAGGAGGAGAGGAGGGAGGAGACACCGTGAGGATCAGGAGAGGAGGGAGGACGAGGTCGCCGGAGAGGAGGAGGAGGACCTTGAGCAGGAGAGGAAGGAGGAGCACCATGAGGAGGATAGGAGGGAGCAGGCGGTCGCCGGAGGAGGAGCACCGTGAGGAGGAGATGAGGAATGAGGAGGTCGCCGGAGGAGGAGCACCGTGAGGAGGAGGTTACCGGAGGAGGAGCACCGTGAGGAGGAGGAGGTCGCCCGAGAGGAGGAGATGGAGTGGAGGAGAGGAGGAGAGGAGGAGATGGAGTGGAGGAGAGGAGGATAGGAGGAGATGGATTGGAGGAGAGGAGGAGAAGAATGAAGGTGTAAGTGGCTGGCCGGCCCTTTTAGCCCAACTTAGCAGTGGCGCACCATGCACTGGTGCGCCATTGCTATTTTTATGAATTGTGAAGGCGGGAAAATAGTAGTGGCGCAATATTTACTGATGCGCCATTGCTTTGCTACATAGTAGTGGCACACCTAGGCGTGGTGCGCCATTACTATGTATTTATTTTTTGCATTTGTTTCAAAAAAAAATTGCCTCTAGATCTAAAAAGCATCATAACTTTTTTCTATTAGGTTTCTGGGGATTCTAAAAATCATCAACAGGGTTCCCCTGTTTGGATTTGGATGTAACTTTTTGAGTAGATGATTTTTCATATAAAAAACTTTTTCATCGGAGGTCATTTGCAAAAGATACGGCCATTTTACCAAAACACGGCGGCCTTTTGCAAAAAAAATCAAAATTCATGTTTGTTAATTTTTCCTAACAGCTAGAACACATAACACATGGGCATCTATTTTTTTTGAATTTTTTTGAATCTTTTATCATTTTCTTTTATTTATTAAAAAAACTAAAAGGCGATCCACAAGGAGGGGTGTTTTGTGTCTGTGTGACGTTAGTAATGGCACACCTAGGTGCGCCACTACTATGTAGCATAGAAGTGGCGCACCTAGGTGTGGTGCGCCATTGCTATGTCTTGTGTGGGGGGGGATGAACCAAAAAATAGCAATGGCGCACTGCTCATGTGGTGCACCATTAGTAAAAACATAGCAATGGCGCACCTGATTCTAGTGCGCCACTGCTATATAGCAGTGGCGCACCACCATCATGGTGTGCCACTAATAGTGATATTGGGGATAAGCCTTTTGCTAGTAGTGGCATAGTCATGCACGATAGCAACGTCTGCCTCGGGGTCTACCGGAGAGAAGAGGGGGAGAAACAATAAACATAAAGGAGAGAAATGCATGACGATCCATGACATGAAAACATTCAGAGCTAGGCATGACGTAACGGAGTTCTACACGTTGTAGACGGATCGGGAAAACATCTCAAGATATTTCCCGGGTTTGAGGCATTTATCGGCCAGATGAATCGGAGGGTAAATTTCCATGTTCATCATGTTAGGGACATGTGAGAGATGAGCGGATAGCGTATTCAGATTCGTTGGATTTTTATGAGCAACTTTCATATATAAAGTATTTCCATCCGAGTTATAAATTATTTTATATGATTTTTCAAAGTTTTAAACAATATTATCAATTTAACAAATTTAATTTAATTCTAAAATTAAAAGGAAACTGCTAAGTGTTCCCTGAAGTTTACTCAGCAAGAGGCTGACTCGTGGGTCTAGGGGGTCCGAGTTGACGAGTCAAACTTGACTCGTCAACACGGGATTGAGCCCCCTTGTCATAGACATAATGACTAAACTAGTGTTAATTAAGTTAATTTATTATTATTTTAAAAATATTTTTTCACGGGCATGGGCCCCATAGGTCAGTGGCCCAGGCCAGCCATTGGTTGGCTAGGCTCGTACACGGGCACACCCACGGGGGCGCTGGGAGAAGGCACACGCGGGGTGAGGCGCGATAGCGGCGACGGCCGAGAGTGAGCGTATGCTGGAGAGGTGGGGCACGCACGACACTAGTAGAGGCGGATGTGGGCGGCATTGACCGGCAGGCTCGGTCGAAGGCACACACGGCGTTCGGCGGCCCGACGTGCGGCGGTCGGTGGTGTGGCGACCGCCGGCGCGGAGGCAGCAGCAAGTGGCAGCCGTGGCCTGCAACGTGGTCGGGGCAAGGGTGCAGCATGGGCGAGTAGGTGTGGGAGGAGGCCGACGGCGGCGCGGCCGATCGCGACGGCGCAGCAGCAACGACATGGGCCAATAGCTCAGATGCGACATCTTTCCACCTAATTGGAAGCAGTGCGACATCTTTCGATGAAATAGCTATCATGCGACGGTTTGATGGGAGAAAATAGCTCACGGACACGCATGCGTTAAAACCTTAGTCAACTAGTCCAATTTGCGTTAAGTCATGTCTTACCTAATTTTGACCCAAATTAATTAGCACCGCATACCGTGAAACTGCCCGACCAGAACTGTCTGAAACTACCCGCGCTCCATTCGTCAGCTCCGGCGGCGGCTACGGTGGAGGAGCCCTCTTTCTCGGCGGCGGCGTCCATGATGGTGAGTGAATTCGATACTCTAGATTCAATCTTCTCCGCCTTGTAGACCTGAGCTCTCTGTTTTGGTTGGTGAAATCAACAGAAGGTGAGAGGGGGCGACTCGGTGAGAGGAGCCCGTGGTCAGGTCGAGAAGGAGCCGCCAGATTCAGCTTCGAATAGGTAATGCGCCTCCCTTCCGCCCATTTGTGAGTGCGATTGAAGGCACTCTTTGCTTTGTCTCACACTGCCCACCCGCCTATAACAGAGGGAATGCTGTTGAAACCTTCCAATTTGCAATCAATTTCTTTCCATCGATGGCAAAATGAGTTGATGGTAGCATTCAGAAAATCCACACAGACACAATTGTGAAATGGGAGGTTGATTGTGCAGAAATTGATCCCAATGAGCTACAGTCGATGGAAGAGAAGGCAGTGAGGAAATTGGTGGAGAAAATTGGGGAAACTGTGCTTTGGGGTCCAGAGCAAGAGGTTTCACTATTGCGGTATGATGATTTCAAAGGAGAGTATGTCAGAATTGAAGATCGTGAAGATATTGTTGATGAAATCGATAGGCAACAGGGTTGGGCAAGCCTCAGGGCTGAATTTTTTGCTGAGCTCGTTGATCTGAATATTGACTCGAAGGTGGGTTATGTGCCGTCACACTTGGCTATGCAGAAGGCAGATGATGATTTGGCGTCACAGAGGCATATCGTTCCGATTATTACTGATCTGACAGTAATAGCCGATGGGGCTAATGCACATGCAGAAGAGGGAAATGTTGCTATTGTTGATTGGAATGCAGTTGAGTTGGTGGAGCCTACTCATTTGGTCATTGCACCAATTGCTGACAGTGAGATGGCCAAACTATTTGGCATTCCAGTCGATGACAGAGATGAGGAGGAGATGGACGAAGCTAATACAAGTGATAATGATGCCAGAGAATTGAGTGAAGATGTAGATGAATAGTTGATGAAAGATGTTGCCGATGATGTCGATGATGCACATGATGAATAGCTGGTGCATGTGTATGACAAGGAAAACCCTGTCATTCGAGTGGGGAAGTTGTGGCCAAACATGGATGAGTTCAGGTTGTCTTTCAAGACTTATGCAGTCAGACATCAGTTTGATGGAAAGATAGTTTGGACTGATAAAAAGAAGTTTTATGCTAAGTGCAGAGGTTTTGATAGTAGTGGTTGGAGGGCTTGCAAGTGGTACATATCTGCTAGACTGCAGCCTAATGGAAGTACTGTCAGGGTTAACCAAATACCATATAAACATACTTGTCTGACAAGTTCACAGAAAAAATCAAGCATGACATCACAGATTTGGGTTCCAGAAAAGATAACTCCAATTTTGGCCAAAACACCAAACACTACTGCAAAAAGACTCCAAGTAGACTTGGAAAAGTTGTACCCCATTAAACTTCATTATACCACAGTGTGGAAGGCTAAACAAAGGGCAATGAAGAATTTGTATGGTGATTGGCAAACACATTTAGGCTGCTTTTCAATTTCAAAGCAGAGGTGGAGAAAAGGTCACCTGGCAGTGTTATCGAGATAAATATTGAGGTATCAGAGGATGGCAAGGTTTATTTCTCCAAATTCTTTATGGCTTTAAAGCCTTGCATCGATGGCTTCAAAGCAGGATGTCGTTGATATTTGAGCATAGACTCATCATTTTTGACAGGCAAGTGGAATGGTTAGTTGGCAGCATGTAATGCTCTAGATGGACATAACTGGATTTTCTAGTTGCTATTGGCCTGTTTTAGTCAGAGACAGAGGCTTCATGGACATGGTTCATGATGTAGTTGAAAAGATGCTTAGGGCCAGTGTCACCTTTGGCAATACACACAGATGCATGCAAAGGTCTGGAAAATGCAGTTAAAAGTGTGTTCCCACATGCTGAGCAAAGGGAGTGCTTCGGACATTTATGGATGAATTTGATCAAAAAATTCAAAGGAGATGAATTTGCGAGAATGTGGCCAGCAGCAAGATCTTGCACTAAATAGACACATTCATATAATCTTAGTAAGGTAATGGAAACATGTGAGGAGTTTGGTACATGGTTAAACACCTACCATTCTTTATTATGGTACAGGTCAGGATTCAACACTGCCATCAAGTGTGACCATATCAACAACAATTTGGCAGAACGTCTCAACAACAAGGTGAAGCAGCTAAAAGATTTTCCTATGCATGACATGATTGATCAAATGAGGATCATGCTCATGCGGTTGTGGGAATTGAGAAAAAAGATTGCTGATTTTCTGCAAGGTGATAAACTTCCAGAAGTGGTGCAACATGTGGTCAACAGAAGCAGAGATCTTACACATTTGTATGTTGAAAATTCATCACTGTGGGGTGCTGAAGTTAGAGATAACAAGAGTAGAAGGAGGCATGTTGTTAACACTGAATTGCATGTTTGCAGTTGCCTCGACTGGCAGGCCACTGGTAAACCATGTGATCATGCCATTCTATTATTAGCCGGTTAGCCAAAGATAAATATGCATCCATATCTCCATGAGTATTATTCGGTAGCAAAATTCAGAGTTGCATATGCAACTCCAATTCCACCTCTTACAGATTAGGAGCAGTGGCCAGAAGTGCCGCTTGAATATCCCATTTGTCCTCCTCTCACAAAAAGAAAGGTCGGCAGACCTAAACAGAGTAGATTCAAAAATGGTTTGAAAAAGGTGGGAGTAGTAAGAAGGGCAAGAAGGAAAGGAAAGATGCAAAGTAAAAAGGACTCAAAAGGGTAACAAAAACACATGAAAGAGGTTCCAAATACTTGGGAACAAAGAGGGATCTAGACTATGCATTTTCTCTCCTCCTAATCCGAGAAAGTATGTGCTTGCTTATTTGTGTTTGTTCATATTCTGGTTTTGTTTAAATTATAAATATGTGGCATGCTTTGTTGTTTTCAGGAGCAAGCTTCCAAGTCAGGCTATTGTTGTTGAACAGTGTTGGCCAACAAAAAGAGCAAGAGTGAGTGGCAGCAGAAGGAAAACAAGTCAGTGGTTGGAACACTTTGGTGCTGCAACTGAAGAAACTGATGTCTGGGTGCACACTTTCGAAACTGAAGCTATTGTCAGTGAAGAAACTTATGTCCAGGTGCACACTGTCGAAACTGAAGCTGTTGTCACTGAAGAAACTAAAGCTGTTGTCACTGTCGAAACTGAAGTTGTTCTCACTCTAGAATTTGATCAAACTGAATCTGCTATCGAGTTTCATGAGGTGATAGCATCGATTCGAGTGAAGAAAACCAAGATGATCAGTGAACTTGTGTGTGCAGTACAACCAAAAACAAGAAATGCTAAGGCGAAGAAGGGTACACGGCGTGGTCGGAAGAGATAGAATTGTTGATCATTTGAAATTTATGGCATGTAATAAAATTTGTTTGGCACTATGTACCAACATGTTTCCATCAGAACTTGTTTGGTTATTATTGTTTTCAAACTGAATTTCAAATTTGAAGAAAAATAAAAAATGTGGTTTAAATTCAAATTTGGACTCAAGTTGAACTTTTGACTCGATGCTATCACAAGAACTCAAATATGGTTGTTATGTCATCATTCTGAGCTCTTTTGTTAAGTTAGACTCATAGTCATGAAAAATGTGTTTCAAACGATCTCATAGGGTAGGGTAAACGTCATCTTCCTGAACGCATTTTCCATCAACTGTATATAAACCATGTTTATATTTTTTTGATTCTTTACAACATAATACGACTATGGGCACACGTTTTTCTTTATTTTTTTTAATTTTTTTTGAATTATTTGTGCTCATCTGAAAATTGTCAACGTTTTCACAAAAACGTTGACCGACTCAAAATTAAAGTTTATATTTTAGTTTGCCAAGTATGTGATGTAAAATGACAATGTGCGCTGGTTTTATATTTTTTTGATTTTTTAAATTACTTATGTTCAACCCTAGCTCATTTCGTCAATATCGTGACCGTGTGAATTTTGGTTTTAAAATCTGCATATAACAAGTTTATATTTTTTATAGCACCTCCGTTGCATAAGTAGACGATGTGCGCTGGTTTTACATTTTTTGAATTAATTATGCTCTACCCTAGCTCATTCCATCAATACCGAGAATTGTGTGAAATTTTTTCATTGAAACGTGGATATAAGAAGAATCATTTTTTTATGGCAACGTAGTTGCATCAGTAGACAGTGAGCGAAAGTTTTATATTTTTTTGATTTTTTTTGAATTATTTGTGATCAACCCTAGCTCACTGAAACCCTAAACCCCGAAAACCCCAAAACCCCGGAAACCCGAGCGAAACCCCGGAATAGTACATTGTACATTGTAACAAAATCCCATCTTCATGAAGGCATTTTCCATCAATTGTATATAAACCATGTTTATATTAGTTTTTCGATTGCTTTGCAACATAATACGACTATGGGCACAAGTTTTTCTTTTTTTTGAATTATTTGTGCTCATTTGAAAAATTGTCAACTTTTCCACAAATATGTTGACCGACTCAAAATCAAAGTTTATATTTTTCTTTGCTAAGTACGTGATGTAAAATGACAATGTGCGTTGATTTATAGTTTTTTGATTTTTTTAATTACTTATGTTCAACCCTAGCTCATTTCGACGATATCGTGAACGTGCGAATTTTGGTTTTAAAATGTGCATATAACAAGTTTATATTTTTTTTATAGCACCTCACTTGCATAAGTAGACCATGTGCGCTGGTATTATGTTTATTTGATTTTTTTTGAATTAATTATGCTTTACCCTAGCTCATTCCATCAATACCGTGAATTGTGTGAAAAAATTTCATTCAAACATGGATATAACAAGAATCAGTTTTTTATAGCAACGTAGTTGCATCCGTAGACAGTGAGCGGAAGTTTTATTTTTTTTTTGATTTTTTTGAATTATTTTGTGCTCAACCCTAGATCACTAAAACCCTAAACCCCGAAAACACCAGCCGAAACCCCGGAATAGTACATTATACATTGTAACAAAATCCCATCTTCTTGAAGGCATTTTCCATCCATTGTATATAAACCATGTTTATATTATTATTTTGATTGCTTTGCCACATAATACGACTATGGGCACAAGTTTTTCTTTTTTTTAATTACTTGTGTTCAACCCTAGCTCATTTCGTCGATATCGTGAACGTGTGAATTTTTGTTTTAAAATATGCATATAACAAGTTTACATTTTTTTATAGCACCTCAGTTGCATAAGTAGACCATGTGCGCTGGTTTATATTTTTTGATTTTTTAATTAATTATGCTCTACCTTAGCTCATTCCATCAATACCGTGAATTGTGTGAAAAAAATTCATTCAAACGTGGATATAACAAGAATCAATTTTTTATAGCAACATAATTGCATCAGTAGATAGTGAGCGAAAGTTTTATATTTTTTTGATTTTTTTTGAATTATTTGTGCTCAACCCTAGCTCATTGAAACCTAAACCCCGAAAACCCCAAAACCCCGGAAACACCAGCCGAAACCCCGGAATAGTACATTGTATATTGTAACAAAATCCCATCTTCTTGAAGACATTTTCCATCAATTGTATATAAACAATGTTTATATTTTTTGATTCCTTTGCAACATAATACGACTATGGGGACAAGTTTTTCATTTTTTTGATTTTTTTTAATTATTTGTGCTCATTTGAAAAATTGTCAACTTTTTCACAAAAACGTTGACCGACTCAAAATCAAAGTTTATATTTTTGTTTACTAAGTATGCGATGTAAAATGACAATGTGCACTGGTTTTTATTTTTTTTATTTTTTGTGAATTACTTATGTTCAACCCTACCTCATTTCGTCGATATCGTGAACGTGTGAATTTTGGTTTGAAAATGTGCATATAACAAGTTTACATTTTTTAGCACCTCAGTTGCATAAGTAGACCATGTGCGCTGGTTTTATATTTTTTTGATTTTTTTTGAATTAATTATGCTCTACCCTAGCTCATTCAATCAATACCGTGAATTGTGTGAAAAAATTTCATAGAAACGTGGATATAACAAGAATCAATTTTTTGATAGCAACGTAGTTGCATAAGTAGACACTGAGCGAAAGTTCTATATTTTTTGATTTTTTTTGAATTATATGTGCTCAACCATAGCTCAACGAAATCCTAAACCCCGAAAACACCAAAACCACGGAAACCCCTGTCGAAACCCCTCAATAGTACATTGTATATTATCAAAATCCCATCTTTTTGAATGCATTTTCCATCAATTGTATATGAACCATGTTTATATTTTTTTGATTGCTTTGCAACATAATACGACTATGGGCACAAGTTTTTCTTTTTTTGATTTTTTTTGAATTATTTGTACTCATTTGAAAAATTGTCATCTTTTTCACAAAAACGTTGACCGACTCAAAATCAATGTTCATATTTTTTTGCTAAGTATGTGATATAAAATGACAATGTGCGCTGGTTTTATATATTTTTTGATTTTTTGTGAATTACTTATGTTCAACCCTAGCTCATTTCGTCGATATCATGAACGTGTGAATTTTGGTTTTAAATGTGCATATAACAAGTTTACATTTTTATAGCACCTGAGTTGGATAAGTAGACCATGTGCGCTGGTTTTATATATTTTTGATTTTTTTTAATTAATTATGCTCTACCCTAGCTCATTCCATCAATACCGTGAATTGTGTGAAAACATTTCATTGAAACGTGGATATAATAAGAATCAATTTTTTTATAGGAACGTAGTTGCATGAGTAGACAGTGAGCGAAAGTTTTATATTTTTTTGATTTTTTTTAAGTATTAGTGCTCAACACTAGCTCACTCAAATCCTAAACGCCGAAAACACCAAAACCCCGGAAACCTGTGTCGAAACCCCGGAATAGTACATTGTACATTGTAACAAAATCCCATCTTCTTAAAGGCATTTTCCATAAATTGTAAATAAACCATGTTTATAACTTTTTCTGAATGCTTTGCAACATAATACGACTATGGGCACAATTTTTACTTTTTTTTTATTTTTTTTGAATTATTTGTGCTCATTTGAAAAATTGTCAACTTTTTCACAAAAACGTTGACCAACTCAAAATCAAAGTTTATATTTTTTTGCTAAGTATGAGATGTAAAATGACAATGTGCGCTGGTTTTATATTGTTTTGATTTTTTTGAATTACTTATGTTCAACCCTAGCTCATTTCGTCGATATCGTGAACGTGTGAATTTTGGTTTTGAAATGTGCATATAACAAGTTTACATTTTTATAGCACCTCAGTTGCATAAGTAGACCATGTGCGCTAGTTTTATAGATTTTTGATTTTCTTTAATTAATTATGCTCTACCCTAGCTCATTCCATCAATACTGTGAATTGTGTGAAAAAAATTCATTAAAACATGCATATAACAAGAATTAATTTTTTATAGAAACGTAGTTGCATCGGTAGAGAGTGAACGAAAGTTTTTTATTTTTTTGATTTTTTTTGAATTATTTGTGCTCAACCCTAGGTCACCGAAACCTTAAACCCCGCAAACCCCGCCGAAACCCCGGAATAGTACATTGTACATTGTAACAAAATTCCATCTTCTTGAATGCATTTTCCATAATTTGTATATAAACCATGTTTTTATTTTTTTCTGATTGCTTTGCAACATAATACGACTATAGGCACAAGTTTTTTTTTTTTGATTTTTTTTTGAATTATTTCTGCTCATTTGAAAAATTGTCAACTTTTTCACAAAAACGTTGACCGACTCAAAATTAAAATTTATATTTTTTTGCTAAGTATGTGATGTAAAATGACAATGTGCGCTGGTTTTATATTTTTGTGATTTTTTTTATTACTTATGTTCAACCTCATTTCGTCGATATCGTAAACGTGTGAATATTGGTTTTAAAATGTGCATATAACAAGTTTACATTTTTTATAGCACCTCAGTTGCATAAGTAGACCATGTGCGCTCGTTTTATATTTTTTCTATATTTTTTGAATTAATTATGCTCCACCCTAGCTCATTGAAACCCTAAACCCCGAAAATTTCATTGAAACATGTATATAACAAGAATCAATATTTTTATACCAACGTAGTTGCATCAGTAGACAGTGAGTGAAAGTTTTATATTTTTTTGATTTTTTTTGAATTATTTGTGCTCAACCCTAGCTCACTGAAACCCTAAACCCCGAAAACCCCAAAACCCCGGAAACCCCAGCCGAAACCCCGCCATGTTTAGAGCCGTTGATCCCTGCTGAGTGAGCGGTTGGATCTGACGCCGATCCGCGTGTGCGCTCGTTCTACAAGCTGATTGGCTGGCGAGCTGGGGTTTGGATCGAGGGCCCGTGTGGCATACAATCTAGACCGTTCAAGAAGATCTGACGCTTGACAATGATGCGGTGCATGGATATGGCGTACTCGCGTATGACTTCTTGTGCTTCTTTATTGCGTTCTTTTGCATGCATGCATGCACACGTCGCATCTGAGCCATTAGCAGAGCATCGAGGGTCGTAGTCTGAACGGGGGTGTGCAGTGCATCGTCTGAGCGGGGGAGTGCTCGACGCAGTCTGAACGGCGTGCTCGACGCAGTCTATGAATTGACGACTACCCTTTGATCCAATAGGCAAACGCAAACCGCATCAGTTAATTGCGGGCACGAAATCAACGAAGCGACGCAGGCCAAAACGCCTATTTAACCACTCCTCTCGTGCACATCTAACCTTCATCTTTCTCCTTCTCCGCAGCCCCTCTCATCACATCCAAGCCCCATCCAAGCAACCAAGCCCCCAAGGCAACCATGGAGTTCCACGAGCCGACGTTCCAAGCGCCCGGTACCGTGCCGGAAAGGATGTACCCCGTTGGGATTGTCGTCGAGAACCAGCTCCGGGTCTGGGCCATGTCCCGCTGGCGGGATGCACGGGAGTTCGCGACGCTCTTCCTTCGCACCCTGTATCGCCACCTCCCTGTGGGAACTTCCCAGATGTTCACCATCGAGGAGCCCCGCCTGGGAGGAACTGGCATCCTCGTGCGCTTCCGCAACCCCTACGACGCGTATGCCCTCCTCGGTTGTGTCTAGTTTGGGGCGGTGCGCGTTCATCTGCTTCACCACGTACAACATCTTCACCGACCTCGACAGCATCTGGCCCAACCAGCACGCCATGCACACCCTCCCCTACAACCTGCCAGCCGTCGACGATGAGGAGTGAAGACGCGCGTCTCCATTTCGGGTTTATGCCGTTTATCATATGTTTTTATCGTTTCTTGTCTATCGTCTTATCTATGCAAAAACTACCATATCATTTTATGTAAGTTGTAAGCGTAATGTTGTGCCCGCTACTACTATCGTCTTACGTACGTACTATATATATATGTTTATCTATGTGTTTATCTATGTGTCTATTGGTTGCCTTCGTCGAATTGGTTTCATATGGGATGATAGTAGGGTGGGTAACAATATTTTTACTCTATTGGTTGCCTCCAATAGTAATAGAATTATGTTTGTTTCCTTGTTAATCTTGTTCACATGTCCTTGTTAGTTCCCATCATTTAGAAAAATCAAGATCGAGAGTGTACACGTTAGATTAATGCACTACAAGTAAAAAAGCAATCGCTTGAGTTCAATTGACAATGGAAAGTGAAGGTAATGTTCGGAGAGGAACTGACTTGATCGTACGTGGTGAAGCAGATCACAATGGACAGGCCATAGCCTTGCTAGCCCAGCTAGCGCTGGTCAGCTCTGCCGACTTTGCCTGGCTGCATGTTTGGCTATAACACATTAAGTAATCTGGCTAGAATGCCCAATGAGCACCAAGCAAAAAGTACGTGCATTGGCTTAGGTGACTAAGTTTTGGAAACAACCAAATAATTAAGGTTAGGTGACTTAGTTCTGGCTGCGCATGGGGAACGACCAATGAGTAAGTCAAGGAAACAACCAAACACATTCTGGATGCTCTTTGTGTTACTTCATCAATAAAATATTAGACATAAACATTTCGGTCAACAATGCATGCAACTCGTAACAAAAAATTAGTGAAGTAAATATTACAAACATGAAAACAAATCAAATTATTTAGGACCAAAGACGAGTAAAACAAGTAAAACCATATTTTTTGAAATAAAAACAAGTCAAATCTAGGCAGGTGGGTTTGTTTTCTCTGTGGGTCTGATTTGTCGGCCCAACATCTATTAGGCAGTTCAGATTTATTTTTTTCGTGTAACTGCACTCTTTGGGCCCGGTTATTCCTCAACTTCAGCGTCATGGCCCAAAATCTATTCGCCAGCCCACGAATAATTTTTTTCGACTAAAACTGAACTTTGGTCTCGCACTTGCTAACTGAAGTACTGGAAACACATATTCAAATTTGAAATTACCCACTTCACTGAAGAAATTAAGAAATTTCTGCTTACACTCATTACATGAAACTATCTTGCTTACACTTTTGTCCATTCTAACGAGAGATGAAGAAAAGGAAAAGAAACAACAGAACAATGATACGTAACATGAGATTTTCTTTCTTCTGCAAATCCACCATCTGCCTTAGAAGCTTCTTTACCTTCTTCAATTCCTCGTTTACTTCGGCCTCCACGGGAAGTTCAGCAAGGGCAGCCTGTTCAGCAATCCGCGTAATCCTCGCCGTCGGCATGGGTCTCTCCGCCTGCGCTCCTCTACCCGAGCTGAAAGTGGGTTTCTCCACAGCAAACGTCCCCAAAATTAGATCCCGGGTTGCGGCGTCACTCATATCAATGTGGCCCTCAGATTCAAGCCTATCAATGTACTGTTCGATCCACTCATAATGGGAACATTTCTTCAGCATTTGAAAACAGTATCATGACCCTAGATCTCAAATTCGAGGAGAAAAAAGGCAATTTGGATAAATTTGAACAAAAGATTACGTCATTGCGGGGAAGGAACTGAGATCTTACCTTGCCATCCCGTCCAATCATGGGAATGCTCAAGCATGACACAAAATGTCACCCGAGGTTTCCATTCTCGTCAGTTTTACTAACCATCTGCTTAAGAGCCTCTGGCCGTGGGCAGTCCGGGCACCTTCTCATGGGAACTACACCATACTCCGGCCATCTTGACTGCGTGGCGGACGAGCTGGACATCCTGTGCGCCGTCGCCGGAGAAGGGGCAGAGAAGAGGAAGATTGGGGAAAGGGGAATAAATGGCGGGATGGGCACCAACTCGGGCACGGGCACAACTCTATTTTAGATTCCGCTAGGTGTGTCCCATGCTGCTGAGGTGGATAAGTTGTGGGTCCAAGCGTCACATAACCCTAACAGCTAACGATCAATTCTTTTTAAGGGTCATGTTGGCCGTAAGCTATTTTCTCCCTTCAAACCATCGCACGAGAGCTATTTTATCAAAAGATGTCGCACTGCTTCCAATTCGACGGAAAGATGTTGCATTTGAGCTATTGGCCCCAACGGCAGTGTAGCAGCGACAAAGCAGCAGCAGGGTAGTTGGAGCAGCGGCAACATACACGAGAGTCAGCAGGGGCGGCGGGGCAACAGCAAGAGTGTGCACGCGTAGGTAGCGGTGGGTGGCGCGGCGAGCGTCGCTCGGTGCAGTGGGGTGAAGAGAGTAGCTGGGAGCAGCGGCAATAGCGGGGAACAATAACAGTGGGGTGAGGAGAGTAGCTATGTCAACATAGTCGCAGTCAGCGTGGGCGACCGATAGAGCAGCTGTAGCATGGGGAGAGCCGGAAAGGGGGGAGGCCAGGCCTCACTAGCATTGCAAGAAGGAGGGGTTGGTGAGCCTTAGTTGAGCTACATGGGAGGAGGTCAGCGATGACGAGTGAAGGGGTCGGGGCTGCGCGGCATCGCGGTGATCTCGAGGATTCGAGCCCAAGCTCGAGGGGAGGAGGGCGGGGCGCGAGGGGTATAAGGACTGTCTAGGGTTCCGCGGGGGCAAGTTCGGGGTTTTAAAGACGGGAAGCGGCTGTCGGACGGCCGATACACCCCCCCCCCCTTGTCGTCCATGGCATGGTGACTGAGGGTGTGCTAGGCGAAGGCCCGGGAGGATAGGGGTGGGGCTTTTTTATGTAGTTCTCTCTTTAGTTTAGATTTATTTAATTCTGTTGCAATTGTTTTAACATCAATTGGCCTTCTGTAAAATAAGGCACTTAGTCAAATATTCATGTGGAGATATGTCACATCCCTGACACCTTAGGCTAGTTAGCCTTGTGTTCATGTCTTCTTTGCATTTGCCTCTAAGAATTTTCAACAAGAACAAGAAAGTGGCAAAGGAAAAACTCAAAACACTAGCCACTACTTTAAATAAAGAAAATCTCAAACTAGTTAAAATCAATGAACCCAAAATGGCCTCAAGAAATGTTAAAACTTTCTGATAAATCATGAAAGTAAATGAGCATTGGAGAAAACTATTTTCTTGACACTTTAAGCATTTTAAATTAATGCAAAAGCCACTGGTTTCAAACTTTAAATTTGAAATCAGAAACTATAAATTTTCAAAAATGTTCAAAACTTTGGAAATGGTTGGGAATGTTATAACAAATATTCAGGTGTGTTTAAAATAATTTTCCCACCATTTTGGAGCTGAAATAAATAGCAAAACATTAGTTAGCAAAACAGAACAAAACAGAAAAGAAATAAGAGGAAGCAAAACATTACCTGTCGCCTGAGGAGGCCCAGCCCACCAGGGGCAGGGTCGTCTTCTTCCTCTGCCTTCTCGCAGAGGGGAGATCGACCACGGCGGCCCCCTGCACCTCCTGCTTCGCCGTGGCGAGCTCCAGAGCACCCGGGACAGCACGACAACGCGGATAAGCTCCCCGGGGTCTTCTCTACCCATTCCCAGCACCGGTTTCCCCCTCCTCTCGGATCTTTTCCTCCCTCCTGCTGCCGCCATTACCACGAGCTCGAGCTTGAGCCGCAGCACTTCTAGCCACGGGAACCTTCCTCCGAGTAGTCCGTTAGCTCCGCCTCGTCGTTCTGGTCCTCTCTGCAGAAGCCGAAGCTTCCCCGAGCTCTGCATCGCCCCAACGCCATCGTCTTCCACCTCCGGCCGCCGGACCTCTCCCGTCGATTCGCTCCCTCCGGCGCACCCCCGAGCCCCTCAACAACACCATTAGAACCGCCGTGAGCTCGTCGTCGTTTCCCCTCTCACCCAACGCTCTTCCGTGCATCGTAGCGCCGTTCCCCACCAAGGACGAGAGCTCCTCGCTGCCGGTCATGTCGTCGTCGTCGCTGTGGTGTCTGATCCACGCGCTCGAGCTAGGGATCGAGCTCCTGGAGCCTCCAGGAGTGTGATGAGCCCTCCAGCTGCCCTCCCCGTGTCCTAGAGCCGTCTCTCATAGAAGGCCGAGCTCTGGCTGCTGCTTCGGCTCGTCGCCGGCGCCCCTCCCGGCGACCCTAGCTTCCCCTGATGCCCCCGCTAGATGCGGCGTTGCACCAGCTACCCGTAGCTGCTTCCTGCGCCCAAAACCGACGGCCGATGCGCAGTCTAGCTCCCTCCGGCGAGCCCTCCGCCGCGCCCGTGGTCGCCGCCGGCCATGCTCCGGTGGGGGCCGACGTGGCAAAGCTAAACCAGTAGATTAGGAGCTTAATCTCTCGCTGACAGTGGGCCCAAGGCCAAGTCAACGTAGTTAAGGGACTGGTCAGCGCGGGATTAGTTCCACAGAGGCTGATCAGTGGGTCCCCCCTGTCAGGTTTGACCTGAACAGGTCGGCTGACCTGCTGACGTCAGTCTGATGCAATAAAGAGAAATTCCAGTATAGAAATAAATCCAGGAAATTGCTAAAACTTGTAAAAATCATAGAAATTAATCTGTAACTCCAATGAAAATAATTTATATATGAAAAAGTATCAGAAAAATTCAAGGATTCTGAATATGCTATTTTCAACCATGTTTGAAAAAGTTACAGGACCTAACATGTAGAATAAGGAATAATTCAATTCTTATAATTACTTTTTAAATGGAATTTGGAAAATATTCAAATTTCATTATGAATGCCATGATCACACACTGTCCTAATTACAAATCAGTACCCTTTTGATCATCCCCATAAATCCCATGTTCTTGCTCCTGCACCTATTTATTGCATTAAGATCAAATGCTTCAACTGCTTTTGCCACGATAGTTGAACCCACTTCCTTTGCATGACCTAACCTTGTCACAGTAAATAGCCGAACCTTGCAACCTAGCATACCTGGTAGTTGCTTGAGCTATGTTGTGCCTTATCCTGCTATGCATGCTATGCTTAGAGTTGTGTATGGTCTGTCATCTGGGAGATGAACAGAATTGTGAGAATGTGTTCGGTAAGCAAAGGTTGTGTGTTGAACCTGATTGGTAAAGGTACCGGTGAAAGGCTGTGCAGGAGTACATGGCGGCTTGTTTCATTGGAAGCGTCCTTAGGAACTGAGTTCCGTGTATGTAATCCAAGGCTAGATACCACCACATGCTGGGCCCTGAAATATGACACCGCTCGGCCTATTAATCGCTTAGTACTCGGTCCAGGAGTTGCAAGTAGTTTCTGGTGTTTATAGTAATGCTGGAGGCCGTGCATGGTGCTGACCTGAGAGGTGGGCCGTGATGCGATAGGCAGTGGCACGGTGTACCAAGTGGCACCCGGATGGTGGGCTTGGGAACCCTGCGCACATTGTTTGAGGCCGTGGCGGAAACCCCGGCCGGACTTTCGTGCGGGTTACTCTCAGATAGGCGATAAACCTGGACTAGGTACTAGTGTGGTTAACGGTCGTGGACGACTCCCTCGCTGGGCTTCCGCTTGAAGGTTGCCGAGGTGCATGACGTGCACATGGCGATAAGTGGCGAGAGCGTGTGTGACGAAGTACACCCCTGCAGGGTTATGATCTATTCGAATAGCCGCGTCCGCGGATATGGAGTACTTGGAGACATATGTTGTTCATAGATAACTTCAATGGCTACTCATAAAATTGGCAAGATAAGCGGGAGTGTCGTGGACGACATTTCCGTACGGAGACGGAATGATTCCACGATAGTGTATTGTTGTGGTGTTAGTGGACTCGCGTGCGAGAAATCAAGTTTTCAAAATTATATAAAATGCAAGTTGTCTAGCCACCAGTCAAATGCTGGCTTTCCGCATGAAACCCCACAATACCTTTTGATACCTTGCATGAGTAGTTAGTTGTCCTGAAGTCTTACTGAGTACTTTCGTACTCATGTTTGCTTAATAAATGTTGCAGAGGTTTCTAATGACCCTAATGGAGGGTTCTTCGTAGACATCGACGACGACGAGTAGCTGGTTTCCCAGCTACGATCTGTCCCTACGTTGGATCTGTAGTATAGTCAGGCCATGTGCCTTCTAGTTGCCCTGTCTGTACTCAGACAGTTTAAACTCTTCCCATGGCTTGTAATTGAATGACTGCTATTATGGGTCGTGAGACCCTTAATGTGTAATATTATGTGTGTGGCTCTTCCGAGCCTCTTAAATAAAGGTTGTATGTTTATGGTTATGTTGTGATGCCATCGATGTATGTATACATATCGGTATGCCATGCGTACGTGTGTCGTACTTGATATGTATGGGGTTCGATTACTTAGTCGTGAACTTTAGTAGCACTCCTTACAAGGAAATGCCCCTTTGTGATCCAACGAGCCTTGGTAGTTCGCTACTGCTCCGGACACATTGGTTGACCGGCATGTGTCCTTCTTAGCTGCTGTGTCTGTCCCCTTTGGGGAAATGTCACGCGATGTAATGGAGTCCTTGTAGCTTGCTACGACTCATCTACATTCGCTGATGACCGACACCTGCTTTGTTGGGTCATGTATGCCTGTCCTTGTGCGGTACTGCCACTTTGGTTTATGACTAGACATGTCGATCCGGTTTCTTTGACATGGGATTGCTAGCGACACTATCACATACATGAGTCAAAAGACGCAAACGGTCCCGGCTAAGGTAAGGCTGCAGCCGTGGAGTTAACCGTGCGTGAGACCACAAAGGGATGCGATGTGTTACAGGCTGGATTCCTATGGCTTAGGATCGGGGTCCCGACAGCATTGGTATCAGAGCCTGACTGACTGTAGGATTACTAAGACAAACTGGTCGAAGTTGAGTCTAGAATTGCTTTAGTTATATATAAGGGAATTGTTTGTGGAAGGGAACGTAAGACTCTTGTTCTCTTCTAAAGTTATTCTATTCTGGTCATCCTCGTCTTTTCTGCGGGAATTAAGGACTAGGTTACTCATCTTCTCCTAGGCTCGTGTTTCTGATCGGTAGATTATAGGACTACGGGGCAAGAGATATTGGGTTTCTTTTATTCCTAGGAAGAAGGAAGTAAGTTTGATGATCAGAGAGTTGAACTTGATAGTTGAGTGGTTACGCTATTCCATTTTGGGTTGTCTCAAAATTTGTGTTTGAGCATTTACAGCCGTTATGCTGCCCAATTTTGCATTCAGACCTCTAATGCTTTTGCATTACTCTCTATTTACAAATGCCTGGCCGTCCTTCTCGTCAGGTGGTACGTCTGACCAGGTGCATTGATGTGCCGGGTCATACGGCCATGCTGGTCAGGGTGATGTCGGTGTGCGGTTACCGCTGGTACCCCGAGTACACAGTAGAGGAACAGTACCGAGACTTCAACCAGAGCCAGTACATCTGCACTGTTAGGGTATTTCCAGACTACCCTCGAGCGGATAAGCCAATCCATTGGTCCTATGGGTTGGGGGTCACTGTTGACATGGCAGTACAAGATGCAGCCTATTCAATGCTAACCATTATGAGAGCGAGACATGCACTGCTGCAGAATTCAGAGTTCTGCTATGTTCCGGCCTCTCAGCCTGGTGAAGAGGGATACCTCAGTGGAGTCTATTTTGATTCTTCTATGGAGGATCCACTACTGCAGTCCACTGTTGAGATGCTAGAGAACACAGACAGGGATGCTCGTGCTCTCCGTATGGAGCTTTATGCTACCCGTGCCCGTCTGTGGACGGCTTTGACGCAACTAGCACCGGTAGTCCAGACATGGTATGGAGAGATGGAGATGCTGAACCCTGTTAGGACCCATCTTCCGGCTCACGTTGACTGGCCAGCTATAGGAGGAGTCACACCTCTGCGGGGACCCCTCTTACCACCAGTCAGGGGACCAAGGCCACATCCGTGTCCTTATGGATCCCAGGGATCTCAGGCTAGAGTGTTTCCTGATCTACAGGTTGAGCTTCCAGGTCATGGTGGCAATCTCTATGAGGTGTTTTATGCGGATGCCTGAGCTGTGAGCGGAAGGATAGTATGGTAGTAGCCGTACATTCACACTCCTGCATGACTTGTGAAGTATGCATGTAATGTGAAATGAATTCCGGAGGCCTAGATAAATAATGTATAGGAAGCTTGTAAGCCTCTGATGAGTAGTTTCATAATTTCAGTAGTTTGCTCTTCGGTTAAGGTTGTACTGAACTATGTAAGGGTGTGTATGAACCATGGTGTATATATAGCACTTGCTTGTTACCATGCTGTTCGGATATTCATTTCCGCATTCCGTGTGTTCAGTACATTCTTAATCCATAGCTAGTATTGATATGATGTTGGTCTAAGCTATGAGTTTGTTTGTCAGGATGGTGTTCACCAGGTTGAACCGTGCCCCTGCTCATGAGCAAGGTGAGGGTAGTCAAGCGTCGCAGGAAGACCTGCCTCACCCACCTTCTCTGGTAGAAGTGATGCTTGAGACAGAAAGAAACAAAAGGGAGACCAACCGACTGCTAGAGCGTATTGAGCAGAATACGGCTCGACAGCCTAGGAATGCTGCAGTGTCCCTCAATGACTTTGTGAAGCTGAATCCTCCAAAGTTTCATCATTCTGTCGATCCCCTCGACGCTGATGACTGGCTGTGCAGCATCTCACGCAAGATTCGCTCTGCGAATGTGTCTGAGGCCGACAAGGTGACCTTTGCGGCGTATTTTCTGAAAGGACCCGCCAATCTGTGGTGGGAGAATTTTGAAGCTCTGCGTCCCGCTGAACGAGTGGCCACATGGGCAGACTTCAGTGCAGCTTTTCGTCTGCACCATATTCCAGAGGGCCTGATGGACAGAAAGAGAGAGGAGTTCTGTGTCTTCACTCAGGGCAAGTTGTCTGTGGATGCCTATAGCCGCGAGTTCGGTAACCTTGCCCGCTATGCAACAGAGGAGGTGTATACTGACGCCAAGAAGCAAGCAAGGTTTCGTAAGGGTCTGAGCCCTGAGCTCCGTCGTGATCTGCGCCTCCATGAGTGTGCAAGTTTTCAAGCCCTAGTCAACAAAGCGATCAGTGCCGAGACTGGTCATACTGACTTCGAAGCCACAAGGAAGCACTCCCGTGACTTTGGCTTGTCTTCTGGTTCCGCGTTTCCAAAACGCAGGCTGTGGGTTCCAAACAGTTCTCTGCAGCCAAGATACACTCCGAGGCCATCCTACATGGCGCCTCAAACGAATCAGGCCAACCCTCCAGCAAAAGATTATGGTGGTCCAGCTAGCAATGTTGCACCACTTGCCAACCAAGTGATATGCTACAAGTGTGGAGAACCAGGGCACTATTCCTGTGAGTGTCCTCAGAATGTGGGTGCCAAGCAACCCGGAAAGTCCGTCGGGCAAGCCAAGTCGGGCAAAGCTTACTATGTGAAGCCAACTCCTGCACGTGGCCGTGTGAACTATGTGTCAGCAGAAGAAGCTGCAGAGGATCCCGACGTCATGTTGGGTACGCTTCTTGTTAATCATCACCCAGCGTCCATTCTCTTTGACACTGGGTCTTCTCATTCCTTCATTTCAGAAAGTTATGCACAGTTGCATAACACGTCTTTTTGTGATATGCCAATCCCCTTGGTTGTACAAACCCCTGGTAGTAAATGGCAAACCTCTAGGATAACCTATGACAATGAAATTCTAGTAGACAGGCTAGTTTTTCTAGCCTCATTGATAGCATTGAAATCTTCGGATATTAATATCATCTTGGGCATGGACTGGATGTCAGCTCACTATGCCAAGATTGATACTCATTCTAGAAATGTACAGCTTACCCATCCCTCGGGTAAGATAGTAAATGTCTCTACTGGAGTTGCCAAATGCCAGCTCTATTCCTTAAATGCCAACCCTCTTCCGGAACATGAAGACATTCCGGTAGTCCGTGACTTCCCGGATGTTTTTCCAGAGGAACTGCCAGGAATTCCACCTGATAGAGATGTAGAGTTTGTAATAGATCTTGTTCCGGGAACTGTCCCAATAGCCAGAAGACCATATAAGATGGCACCCCTGGAGCTAGCCGAACTTAAGACGCAATTAGATGAGGCTTTGAACAAAGGTTTCATTCGTCCTAGCTCTTCTCCCTGGGCTTGTCCCGTCCTCTTCGTCAAGAAGAAAGACGGAACGGATCGGATGGTTGTAGATTACCGACCAGTTAATCTGGTCACCATTAAGAACAAGTATCCGCTCCCCAGGATCAACGATCTGTACGATCAGCTCGCTGGATCCTCAGTCTTCTCCAAAATGGATTTGAGGTTGGGATACCGTCAAATCAAGATTAAGAACGGGGACATTCCAAAAACGGCTTTTGTTACTCGTTATGGCCAATATGAGTACACCGTTATGTCCTTCGGTTTAACCAATGCCCCAGCCACCTTCTCTCGACTGATGAACTCAATCTTCATGGAGTATTTGGATAAATTCGTCGTCGTATACCTCGATGATATCCTCATCTACTCGAAGAATGAACAAGAACATGCCGAGCATCTAAGGCTGGTATTGATGAAACTTCAAGAGCATCACCTTTATGCCAAGTTTTCAAAATGTGAATTCTGGTTACCGGAAGTGACCTATCTAGGACACGTAATCTCTGGTAAGGGTATTGCTGTCAATCCCAAGAGAGTTCAAGCTGTTCTTGATTGGACTCAACCTGAATCGGTTAAGCAAGTTAGGAGTTTTCTTGGTCTAGCGAGCTATTGTCGCCGCTTTGTCGAGAATTTCTCCAAGGTTGCAAAGCCTCTAACTGAACTCCTCAAGAAAGATAAAAAGTTCAAGTGGACACCACAGTGTGAGCATACTTTTCAGGAACTGAAAAGACGCCTGACCTCCGCACCTGTGTTGCTACCACCAGATTTTTCTAAGGACTTTGTTATCTCTTGCGACGCCTCGCGACAAGGATTGGGTTGCATTCTCATGCAAGATCGTCATGTGATAGCATACGCATCTCGACAGTTGCGTCCACATGAGGATAATTATCCCACACATGACCTTGAGCTTGCAGCTGTGGTCCATGCACTAAAAACCTGGCGACGTTACCTTCTGGGTAATCGTTGCGAAATATTCACTGATCACCAAAGTCTGAAATATATTTTCACCCACCTGGATTTGAATCTCAGGCAAAGACGGTGGGTTGAGTTGATCTCGGATTACGACTTAGGGATAATTTACACCCCAGGGAAGGCCAATGTTATGGCCGATGCACTAAGTAGTAAATCTTATTGTAACAATTTGATGCTACAACAAGGTCAACCACATCTCCATGAGGACTTTCTGAAGTTGAATCTTCATATTGTTCCTCAAGGATTCCTTTCTACCCTGGTGGCGAAGCCTACTCTTAAGGATCAAATTGTAGCTGGCCAAAAGCGTGACAAGGGTATATCACGGATCAAGGAGAATATTTTTAGCGGAAAGGCTAAGTAATTTTCCATGAATGATCAAGGTGTTGTGTTCTTCCAAAATCGTCTAGTGGTTCCTAAGAACCCACATCTAAGGCAGTTAATCCTTAAGGAGGCTCATGATTCTCCTCTCACCATTCATCCTGGTAGTACTAAGATGTATCAGGACCTATGCCAGAGGTTCTGGTGGACTAGGATGAAGAGAGAAATTGTTAAGTTCGTTGCTAACTGCGACGTCTGTCGTTGAGTTAAGGCAGAACATCAAAGGCCTGCTGGCACCCTTCAACCTCTAGCTATTCCTGAATGGAAATGGGATAAAGTTAGCATGGATTTCATTACCGGATTTCCCAAGACCAAGAAAGGAAATAATGCTATCTTTGTGGTCATTGACCGTCTTTCCAAAGTGGCTCATTTTCTTCCCGTTCGTGAGAGTATAACAGCTAGCCAGCTAGCAGAGTTATATATCTCTCGAATAGTGTCTCTTCATGGTGTTCCCCTGGAGATTAACTCGGACCGTGGAAGTATCTTTACTTCTCGCTTCTGGGAAAGTTTTCAGAATGCCATGGGGACTCACTTATCTTTTAGCACTGCTTTCCATCCCCAATCAAGTGGTCAAGTAGAAAGAGTGAATCAAATTCTAGAAGATATGCTCCGAGCTTGTGTTATATCATTCGGGATGAATTGGGAGAAGTGCCTTCCATTCGCCGAATTCGCTTATAACAATAGTTACCAATCAAGCTTGGGCAAAGCCCCTTTTGAAGTTCTCTATGGACGAAGATGTCGAACACCTCTTAATTGGTTAGAAACCGGAGAGAGGCAACTCTTTGGCCCGGATATGATCCAGGATGCAGAAGAGCAGGTTCGCATTATTCGTGAAAAGTTGAAAACAGCCCAGTCTCGTCAAAAGAGCCAATATGATCGTCATCATAAGGCTGTGACCTTTGAAGTTGACGAGAAGGCTTACCTTCGGGTTACACCTTTGAAGGGTACCCATCGTTTCGGTATCAAGGGCAAGTTGGCTCCTCGTTACATTGGTCCTTTTCGCATTCTTGCCAAACGGGGAGAAGTTGCCTACTAGTTGGAACTTCCTCCGCATCTTTCCAAGGTTCATGATGTTTTCCACGTCTCGCAACTCACGCGTTGCTTTTCGGATCCTATCCGTGAAGTGGACCACGAAACGCTTGATCTCCAAGATAACCTTTCATACCGGGAATACCCCGTGCGTATTCTTGATCAAGCCGAGCGTACCACTCCACGTCGAAACCTCAAGTTTCTTAAAGTTCAATGGTCAAATCATTCTGAAAAGGAGGCAACTTGGGAAAGAGAGGATCGTCTCCGACTTGAGTATCCTGCGTTATTCCCGACGACTTCTAAATCTCGGGACGAGATTCTTTTGAGTGGGGGGAGTTGTCACATCCCTGACACCTTAAGCAAGTTAGCCTTGTGCTCATGTCTTCTTTGCATTTGCATCTAAGAATTTTCAACAAGAACAATAAAGTGGCAAAGGAAAAACTCAAAACCCTAGCCACTATTTTAAATAAAGAAAATCTCAAACTAGTTTAAATCAATGAACCCAAAATGGCCTAAAGAAATGTTCAAACTTTCTGATAAATCATGAAAGTAAATGAGCATTGGAGAAAACTATTTTCTTGACACTTTAAGCATTTTAAATTAATGCAAAAGCCACTGGTTTCAAACTTTAAATTTGAAATCAGAAACTATAAATTTTCAAAAATGTTGAAAACTTTGGAAATGGTTGGGAATATTATAACAAATATTCAGGTGTGTTTAAAATAATTTTTACCACCATTTTGGAGCTGAAATAAATAGCAGAACATTAGTTAGCAAAACAGAACAAAACAGAAAAAATAAGAGGAAGAAAAACATTACCTGTCGCCTGAGGAGGCCCAGCCCACCAGGGGAAGGGTCGTCTTCTTCCTCTGCCTTCTGGCAGAGGGGAGATCGACCACGACGGCCCCCTCCACCTCCTGCTTTGCCGTGGCGAGCTATAGAGCACTCGGGACAGCGCGACAACGGGGATAAGCTCCCCGGGGTCTCCTCTATCCATTCCCAGCACCGGTTTCCCCCTCCTCTCGGATCTATTCCTCCCTCCTGCTGCCGCCATTACCACGAGCTCGAGCTCGAGCCGCAGCACTTCTAGCCACGGGAACCTTCCTCCGAGTAGTCCGTTAGGTCCGCCTCGTCGTTCTCGTCCTCCCTGTAGAAGCCGAAGCTTCCCCGAGCTCTGCATCGCCCCAACGCCATCGTCTTCCACCTCCGGCGCCGGACCTCTCCCGTCGATGCGCTCCCTCCGGCGCACCCCCGAGCCCCTCAACAACACCATCGGAACCACCGTGAGCTCGTCGTCGTTTCCCCTCTCGCCCCACGCTCTTCCGTGCATCGTAGCCCCGTTCCCCACCAAGGCCGAGAGCTCCTCGCCGCCGGTCATGTCGTCGTCGTCGCTTTGGTGTCTGATCCACGCGCTCGAGCTAGGGATCGAGCTCCTGGAGCCTCCAGGAGTGTGATGAGCCCTCCAGCTGCCCTCCCCATGCCCTAGAGCCGTCTCTCAAAGAAGTCCGAGCTTCGGCCGCCGCTTCTGCTCGTCGCCGGCGCCCCTCCCGGCGACCCTAGCTTCCCCTGATGCCCCCGCTAGATGCGGCGTTGCACCAGCTACCCGTAGCTGCTTCCTGCACCCAAAACCGACAGCCGATGCGCAGTCTAGCTCCCTCCGGCGAGCCCTCCGCCGCGCCCGTGGTCGCCGCCGGCCATGCTCCGGTGGGGGCCGACGTGGCAAAGCTAAACCAGTAGATTAGGAGCTTAATCTCTCGCTGACAGTGGGCCCAAGGCCAAGTCAACGTAGTTAAGGGACTGGTCAGCGCGGGATTAGTTCCAGAGAGGCTGACCAGTGGGTCCCCCCTGTCAAGTTTGACCTGAACAGGTCGGCTGACCTGCTGACGTTAGTCTGATGCAATAAAGAGAAATTCCAGTATAGAAATAAATCCGGGAAATTGCTAAAACTTGTAAATATCATAGAAATTAACCTGTAACTCCAATGAAAATAATTTATATATGAAAAAGTATCAGAAAAATTCAAGGATTCTGAATATGCTATTTTCAACCATGTTTGAAAAAGTTACAGGACCCTAACATGTAGAATAAGGAATAATTCAATTCTTATAATTAATTTTTAAATGGAATTTGGAAAATATTCAAATTTCATTATGAATGCCATGATCACACACTGTCCTAATTACAAATCAGTACCTTAACATGACATCTCATGCATGCTAACATCAAGTTTGAATTGATATTCGAATGTGATTCAAATCAACTCTAAACCAAATACATATTGATTATAATAACTTATCACCTTGCATTCTCATGCCATGCTCATGCATCATTTTGATTGCATATGATTGTTATTGAATGTTGCCATTCATTTCGGTAGGCTCCGCACCCTCGGATTCCACCGAATATCCGTCTGACGGATATCGTCCCTCCTCTGAGCAACAAGGCAAGCAACCCTTTTGATCATCCCCATAAATCCCATGTTCTTGCTCCTGTACCTATTTATTGCATTAAGATCAAATGCTTCAACTGCTTTTGCCACGATATATTGAACCCACTTCCTTTGCATGACCTAACCTTGTCACAGTAAATAGCCGAACCTTGCAACCTAGCATACCTAGTAGTTGCTTGAGCTATGTTGTGCCTTATCCTGCTATGCATGCTATGCTTAGAGTTGTGTATGGTCTGTCATCTGGGAGATGAACAGAATTGTGAGAATGTGTTCGGTAAGCAAAGGTTGTGTGTTGAACCTGATTGGTAAAGGTACCGGTGAAAGGTTGTGTAGGAGTACATGGCGGGTTGTTTCATTGGAACCGTCCTTAGGAACTGAGTTCCGTGTATGTAATCCAAGGCTAGATACCACCACATGCTGGGCCCTGAAATATGACCCCGCTCGGCCTATTAATCACTTAGTACTCGGTCCAGGAGTTGCAAGTAGTTTCAGGTGTTTATAGTAATGCTGGAGGCCGTGCACGGTGCTGACCTGAGAGGTGGGCCGTGATGCGGTAGGCAGTGGCACGGTGTACCAAGTGGCACCCGGATGGTGGGCTTGGGAACCCTCCGCACATCGTTTGAGGCCGTGGCGGAAACCCCGGCCGGACTTCCGTGCGGGTTACTCTCAGATAGGCGATAAACCTGGACTAGGTACTAGTGTGGTTAACGGTCGTGGCCGACTCCCTCGCTGGGCTTTCGCTTGAAGGTTGCCGAGGTGCATGACGTGCACATGGCGATAAGTGGCGAGAGCGTGTGTGACGAAGTACACCACTGCAGGGTTATGATCTATTCGAAAAGCCGCGTCCGCGGATATGGACTACTTGGAGACATATGTTGTTCATAGATAACTTCAATGGCTACTCATAAAATTGCCAAGATAAGCGTGAGTGTCGTGGACGGCATTTCCGTACGGAGACGGAATGATTCCACGATAGTGTATTGTTGTGGTGTTAGTGGACTCGCGTGCGAGAAATCAAGTTGTCAAAATTATTTAAAAATGCAAGTTGTCTAGCCACGAGTCAAATGCTGGCTTTCCGCATGAAACCCCACAATACCTTTTGATACCTTGCATGAGTAGTTAGTTGTCCCGAAGTCTTGCTGAGTACTTTCGTACTCATGTTTGCTTAATAAATGTTGCAGAGGTTTCTAATGACCCTAATGGAGGGTTCTTCGTAGACATCGACGACGACGAGTAGCTGGTGTCCCAGCTACGATCTGGCCCTACGTTGGATCTGTAGTATAGTCAGGCCATGTGCCTTCTAGTTGCCCTGTCTGTACTCAGACAGTTTTAACTCTTCCCCTGGCTTGTAATTGAATGACTGCTATTATGGGTCGTGAGACCCTTAATGTGTAATATTATGTGTGTGGCTCTTCCGAGCCTCTTAAATAAAGGTTGTATGTTTATGGTTATGTTGTGATGCCATCGATGTATCTATACATATCGGTATGCCATGCGTACGTGTGTCGTACTTGATATGTATGGGGTTCGATTACTTAGTCGTGAACTTTAGTAGCACTCCTTACAAGGAAATGCCCCTTTGTGATCCAACGAGCCTTGGTAGTTCGCTACTGCTCTGGACACATTGGTTCACCGGCATGTGTCCTTCTTAGCTGCTGTGTCTGTCCCCTTTGGGGAAATGTCACGCGATGTAATGGAGTCCTTGTAGCTTGCTACGACTCGTCTACATTCGCTGATGACCGACACCTGCTTTGTTGGGTCATGTATGCCTGTCCTTGTGCGGTACTGCCACTTTGGTTTATGACTAGACATGTCGATCCGGGTTCTATGACATGGGATTGCTAGCGACACTATCACATACGTGAGTCAAAAGACGCAAACGGTCCCGGCTAAGGTAAGGCTGCAGCCGTGGAGTTAACCGTGCGTGAGACCACAAAGGGATGCGATGTGTTACAGGCTGGATTCCTATGACTTACGATCGGGGTCCCGACACAATATTAGACTCTACCACCAAAAGTTTGGGGACCACTTGAAAAAGTTTGTATCTACTATAATTTAAAAGGTATTTAATTAATTGTTTTGGCACGTGTTATAATTGTTTTGAGGCACTTAAAATCTCAAAAAATCTTGGTTTCAGTTTTATAAATGCCTACTAAATATTTACAACCCAACAATTATTTTAGTTTTCGGGTTTTCCAAAATATTTAAACCACTTATTAATTGAATATTTAAATTCAAAAAGGAATTTGAAAAGAGATATGAATCAAATGTGATCAAACACCTTTTACCAAAAGGATTAGCTTAATCATGAATATCACTGTAACTTGATTACAAGGGTTACTATAGCTGATAATCCAAGGGTGTTACATATGGTTTGAAGAGTTTGTGTGAGATGATGAATTTTCTTGGTTACAAGGGTTACTAGCATGCTCCACACCTGGTTTCCACCGCCAAGGCATCTTGAATGGATGTCGGCCAATAGAATCCTTGAAGAAATGCCTTGCCAGCGAGCGTGCCATACCCGATGTGGGAGCCGCACAACCCTTCATATATCTCCGCCAACAGCCTTTGTCCATCTTCCCGGGAAATACACTTCAATTTCACCCTATTTTTCCTTCTCTTGTAAAAAATGTTGTCCATGAATTCGTCCATGATTGATTGTCGGCCTACTCTTTCTGCTTCTTCCTGTTCTTCAGAAAGTTCCCATGTGTGAAGATATTTGACTATTTGTTTTGCCCATGTCGGAGCCCATGGCTTGACGATAAGGACTAAAGGCATCTCTTCTGATGTGGGAGTGCTAGATTCGAAGGCAAGGACTTGGGATCTTTCCACAGCTTGCCGCTCACCGAAAAGCGATGTGTTGCTTCTCGTAGCTTTCTTGGCGGCGGCTGGTAGTTATGCCGGGAAGTAGTCGCTGGAATTAATTATTCTCTTCTTGGACTGCCGCACGGATGGTGTGATAGATGGTTGAGTCAGTTGGAGGACAAAAGTTTGTGGTTCCACATTTAGATTTTGAGAAACACATTTTGATAGGTCATCAGCGATGTTGTTTCTTGCAGGAGGAACATGCTTTGTTTCTAGATCCTCAAAGTGTTCTTCCAACTTCCTTATTTCATCAGCATAAGCTTCCATCAAAGGGCTCTGGTAATCCTTGTTTACTTGACACTCTACCTGGCCATACCTCGGGCCAGGTCGGGCCTCAGGCCAGGTCGGGCCTCGTGCCAGGCCTAAAAAACTGTGGTACAAAATCCAGGCTCGAGCATGGCCCGGCCCGGCCGTCGGGTCTAATTTTTGGGTCGAGGCCCAGCCCGAGCCCGAAGAAGCCCGGGCTGGCCTGGCCCGACGTAGGCATAAAATCGGGTTTCCACAGGCTAGAGTCCGGCCCGGCCTGGCTGTCGGGCTTGATTATCAGGCCCGAGCTCGACCCATGGAGAAGGTCGGGTCGGGCCGAGTCAGGCTTGTTCGGGCCGGGTTGAACGAGCGGGGCTGCCCCTGGCCACATATACTTGACACACAACAAGTTAGGAGTCTTCTCACATGATTAGATTCCTAATGCCAAGATGAATTGCAATTCCCAGGTTGGAAAGCAGTCCTTCATACTCGGAAGCGTTGTTTGTCGATACCTCCCTAGGAAAGTGCATGTCGACAATTTACTTGAGGTTCTCTCCGGTGGATGCGTCAAGCAGCACGCAGGCACCGACACCTTGCAGCGAAAAGGCCCCATCAAATTACATGATCCATTCTTGTGGTGCTTCTTTGCTTGGGAGGACTCTTTCTTCAATCTCTTCATCTTCTGTTGGTGTCCATTTTGCGATGAACTCCGCCAAGGCCCTGATTTGGATAGTTGTTGTACTTTCAAAGCTCAAATAAATATTGGCCAGCTCCAACGCCCACTCCACTACCCTGTCGGTGGCCTTTGGATTTCTCAAGATGCCCTGCAAGGGAAAGCGAGTGACAACAATAATGTGGTGTGCTTAGAAGTAGTGGCTCAGCTTTCGGGAGCCATGAGGAGGCTAAAGAGCAACTTCTGCACACTAGAATATCTTGACGTGGCTCGTGGAGAAGAGAGCTGACAAAATAAACTGGGCGCTGCACCATTTTCTTCTTCCGCACAACTTGTTGGTTTGCTTCTCGTGCTGCATTTGTGTTGGTGACACCTCGGATTGTCGAAGTGGAATCTGGCTCGCTGTCTGCCGGCTCTAGGTTTGCTGCCTCTTCAATGTTAGCTTCCTTCTCTACCACTAGTGAAACACTAACCACTTGATTTCTTGCCGCCAAATATAGCAGGAACGGTTCTCGCGGCTTAGCTACATCTAGTACTTGCGTCGAGGACACGTACTTTTTCAGATCCTGCAATGCTGTCTCCACTTCCAGGATCCATTTAAGTGAGCCTGCCTTTTTCAAAATCTTCAAAAATCGTAGGGCGCGCTCACCAGACTTATAAATAAACCTTCTCAAAGTAGCAATACAAACTACCAAGCGGCGCACATCCTGGACGTGCTTTGTTGCTTCCAACTTCTCAATTGCTTCGATCTTGGTGGGATTGGCTTCAATTTCATGTTGCGGCACGAAGAACCCATGAAGTTTACCGGATGGGACACCAAACACACAGTTCTCTGGATTTAGCTTCAAGTTGACCTGTGCAAGTTTGCAAATGTCCCTTCTAGATCTTGAATTAATGTTACTTTCTCCTTGGTCTCGACCAATATATCATCCATATATGCTTCCACATTTTTGTGCTGGTGGGGCTCAAAACCAATTTGGATAGCTCTTGCAAATGTTGAACCAACACTTTTTAGTCTGAAAGGCATACCCTTAAATAAGTGTGTGCGACATGGGGTAGTAGAGTCGGCTTTTTCTTAGTCTACCTTGGCCATGCAAATCTGATGTTAAATGGAGTAAGCATCAAGGAAGGAGAGGAGGTCAGAACCATCAATAGTGTCCACTATTTGATTAATGCGCAGCAAGATAAAGGGATCTTTTGGACAAGGTTTATTTATAGTAGTAAAGTTTATGCAACGTCTCCTTTTTCCGTTTGCCTTCCAGACTACAACTGGATTTGCTAACCAAGTTGGGTAGACCACACCTTTGATCAAGCCTGTTGCTTCTAGCTTTTTGATTCCCTCAGCAATGAGCTCTTGCCGCTCTAGAGCTTGCTTCCTAAACTTCTTCTTGATGGGGCGTGCGTGGGGACAGATGGTAAGATTGTGCTCAATCACCTCCATGGTAACACCAAGGATGTCAGGTGGTTGCAAGGCAAACATGTCGACATTCTCCCACACGAAGGAGATGAGCGTGCTTTCCTATTTGTTGCCAAGGGTGGTATTTATGGTCAAAGTGTCACTTGAGCCATCCTCCTTCGTAGCAACTTTGTCTTGGGGTCACCACCCTAGACTTCTTGCTCCTAGCGAAAGAGCTCTCCAGCAGGTCCTCAACGTGTGTGCTGCACTCCGTAGTGCACTTCTCGAAGTCCTTGTTGGAGATCTTGCCGGTACTCTTGGTCTTCTTTACCAGGGATCTTTGTCGTCCGAAGCAGGTGCCTTGTCGGCAGATGTTGCAACTGCCTCCTGGTACAGCTTGTCGGTGTAAAGGATTGCACTTTTCTTATTGGAGTGCACGATGATGATGCTCATCGGTCCTAGCATCTTGAGCATGTTATAGGCATAGTGGGAGGCCGCCATGAATTTTTCCATTGTCGTTGGCCAAGGATTCCAGTGTATAGCCGCATTATCTTGGTGACATCAAAGATGACCTTCTCTCTCCGCATGCTGAGCTTGCTACGAAACGTCACCGTAAAGGTGATTTTCCCTTTTGGTTGGCTTTTTCCTCGGTTAACCCCTTGGAATGTCTCCATTGGATTGACGTCTCAGTTTGGTATATTTAGCCGCTTGATCACGTCTGGCGAGATCAAGTTCAGGTCTGCCCCACCATCAACCAACATTTTGTCACCTTGAGCTTATGAGTTGATGGCTAAACCAACAACGGCAAAACACTCGATAGCAGTAGTGCGGTCAGGGTGATCCTCGACATAAAAAATGATGGGCGTGTTGGACCACTTGAGGGACTTACGTGCCTCTACTGGTGGTTCAGCTGCATTGATCTCAAGGGCGAACTACTTGAGTTGCTGGTGAGAGGAGTGCAAAGATGAACCTCCATCCACGAACATGGCGTCCGCCACATTCTGGAACTACTGGCCATCAGATCTTTGTTCATCCTCGTCATCTCGTCTTTGTCTTCTAATTTCTTGTCACAACCTCTAGCAGGCTTCTCCTTCTATTGTTTTGCCTTGCCTTGACGCCCTCCATGGGTATTGCCATGGTTCTTCTCGCCAGAACCATTGACACCATCTTGAGCTTTCTCCTTGTCGCGCTTCTCGTATTCTAGCTTTTTCTTCTTGGCAAGCTGCTTGACTTGCTGACACTCCTGGGTCATGGTCATTGGTGTGGTGGATCTTGTAGTATGGTCCGTCGGTCTTGTCGGTCTTCTCACCAGCCGCGGCTTCATCATCACATGAGCAAGCGGTAACTTCCTTGCTGGAGCCTTCCTTCTTGTCCTTGCCGCTGTTGGAGTTTCCGGAGTTCTCGACGGCCAGCACCGCCTTGCATTTGTGCTTGCAATTGTGCTTCCAACCTTTCTTGTTTGAAGTGCATGCATCCTTGTCTTCAGAGTCAACCTCCATGCCAGCATCCTCCCCGAGAATTCTCATCCCCTCTTTAGCACGTGCGTATTTGTCAGCCAGAGTGTACAACTAAGTGATACGTCGCTAACGTATCTATAAGTTTTGATTGTTCAGTGATATAATATTATCATTCTAGAATACTTTTTGGGTATTTATTTACTGATTAATATTACTTTTGAGAACTAGCCTATAAACCTAGTGCCTAGTGCCAGTTGTTGTTTTCTGCATGTTTTTGGTTTTTCAGGTTTACAGTACCAAACGAAATCCAATTGCCCCAAACTTTTCGATGATTTTTTATCGACCAAAGGAAGACCTCGGAGTTTCGGGAGGAGACTAGAGGCCACACGAGGAGGTGAGCGCACATGAGGGCACACTCAGGGGGGATGGCCGCGCCATGTTGTGTGGTGGCCCCCCTGGCGCCTCCTAATGTCCCTCTTTGTCCTATGATTATCATTGAAGGGCCAAACTATAGGACGACGTCGTATTCAGAACGGAATCTACCGAAGCCTTGGCGTATGCTTCAAGTCAAGAAGATAATATCGACATGTTTCTTCCTGTATGAAACCGACATTATGTAACCCTGGGTACCCCTGGTATCTATATAAACCAGAGTGTTTTACCTCATAGGGGATATTAAGATCATTCCTAGGGTTTTAGACCACAACATATGTTCTTGAGGTAGATCAACTCTGTACTCGATACTTCATCATCAATACAAACAAAGCAGGACGTTGGGTTTTACCTCCATCAAGAGGGCCCGAACCTGGGTAAACATCGTCTCCCTGTATCATGTTACCCATCGATACAAGATCCATAGTTCGGGACCCCGTACCAAGATCTGCCGATTTTGACACCAAAATTGGTCTTTCATTGAGAGTTCCACTGTGAGATCGCTAGAAGGATCGATGGCTCGCTTGGTCCCTAGCAATAACATTATCACGAGGGATATCTTCGTACCCGGCTAGCCCTCCGTGTTCGGTAGCGTTCTTGTGCATGTCGAGGCGAATGGTCACCTTGACCGGATTGTGGGTTTCTCCTCGGGTCAGGGAATCAAGTTCACTGACCTAAATTACGTTGACGATGCTCGAGGTGATCTAGTCCTCACTGGGTTCTCGGCTTCATCCGATGAGCCCAAAAAGACCGAAGCCTTGACTTTGGGTCCCGTGTCAGACATCATGTCTGGGGCGACCCTCACCTCAGATCCAGCCTTGGGTGTGGATCCGATCATGGCGTTTGAAGCTCGGGAGTCAACCCTAACGAAGCACACTCCTTATGCTGAAAGAACGGAGATCACCTCTGCCAAAACCTTGAATACTAGTCTAGCTGACCTCTCACTATTAAACAAGAGGAAATTACGAATGACTTGACCTATGCTCAGATCGGTCTTGAGGCACGTCATAGGGAATTTTGTTTCCCACCGACCACCTACTAGATGGCCACTATTGAAGATTTAAACAATATGTTTGACTTCTCCTTAGATGAGGCCAAAGATATAGATACGGATGTCGATGCATCTACTCCTCCCACAAGTGGACGCTGGACAGCTACCTCCACCTATGATGTGTATATCATAGACACCCCTGGTCATAAGGATGGTGACGCCACATGGAAGAGCGATGACCACAGCCCCATAAAGAACAATGGCGACGAACCGCCAAGCACTGATGTTAGCATAGAAAACCCAAGCGGCGCAAGTGAAAGGAAAGCAATACGGGCACCGAAGAAGAAACTACCCCAGATAGCAACCACCTCCCTCGTTCCGAAGAAGAGGACAGTCTCAAAGACGAGGATTTATTCGTCGTTGAAGACCCGCTCGATCAAGAACGGTTCAAGCAGTTGTCCATATCCACCGCTCGTAGGTTCAAGATGAAACAAAAGCAGATCAAAGCGGAGAGGACACCATGAATGACAGATGGACACAGGTCCTAGCTACGGAAGAAGGATACGACTACGAATGGCAGAGGCAAAACAAAGTTACCTGTGCCGATCCTTATTGCCACAATTTGATGACGAAGCCTTTGAGCCCACACCCTCGAGATGCACTCGGGGCGACCAGACGGACCGCCCCCCTCGAGGATGTGATATGATGGCTTGAGAAGCCGGAGACCGACCCGACTCCCCTCATAGAAGAAGGAAAGAGCTAGTGCAGACCGAAAACCCATTTGACCTACGACCGCATATGAATGCCAGAGCAAGCGAGATAAGATCCATCTATGGATCCAGAGGACGCACCCCCGCTAGACGGGATGGGTACCAAGATTTGCTCGACCAGAATGATAGAGCTCAGGAAGAACATCGCGTCAGGATTCCAGACGACCTCAAGCAAGACGTAGCTCGGTTCGGGGGCACCGCTCACCCAATGTGTTTTACAGATGAGGTGATGCAGCATCAGTAACCCAAGGGGTTTAAACCCGTAAATAGAGAACAATACGATGGGACAGCACACCGGGGCGTGTGGATTGAAGATTTTCTTCTCCACATTCATATGGCCCGAGTGGATGACCTCCACGCCATCAAATACTTACAATTAAAGCCCAAGGGACCAGCACGACATTGGCTGAAGAGCCTCCCCAAAAACTCCATTGGGAGTTGGCAAGAGCTCGAGGATGGTTTCTAAGCTAACTTTCAAGGCACTTAGGTACGTCCATTTTGCATCATGATTTTATATCGATATTTATTGCATTATGGGATGTTAATACACATTATGGTACTATACTTATGCCTTCTCTCTCTTATTTTACAAGGTCTATATGAAGAGGGAGAATGCCGGAAGCTGGAATTCTCGACCGGAAAAGGAGCAAATCTGGGAGACCTATTCTGCACAACTCCAAAAGTATTGAAAACTTGTGGAGAATTATTTGGGAATATACAAAAAATATTAGGCGAAATAAATACATCAGGGGACCCACCAGGCGGCCACAAGTCAGGGGGCGCGCCCTACCCCCTTAGGCGTCCCCTGCAGGCCCGTGGGCCCCTGGCAGGCCTTTGGTGCCCGTCTTCCGCTATATGAAGGGTTTTGACCTGGAAATCATATCAGAACTTCCGGGGTGAAGCGTCGCCATCTCGAGGTGGATCTTCGGCACAACCACTCTAGAGCTCCGAGAGAGCTATTCTGCCATGGAAACTTCCCTCCGAGACGGGGAAATCGGAGCCAGCGTCATCACCAACGATCCTCTCATGAAGAGGTGGTCAATCTCCATCAACATCTTCATCAGCACCATCTCCTCTCCAAACCCTAGTTCATCTCTTGTGTCCGATCTTTTCTCAAACCTCTGATTGGTACCTAGGGGTTGCTAGTAGTGTTGATTACTCCTTGTAGTTGATGCTAGCTGGTTTACTTGGTGGAAGATCATATGTTCAGATCCTTAATGATTATTAATACTCTGATTATGAACATGAATATGCTTTGTGAGTAATCACGTTTGTTCCTGAGGACATGTGATAAGTATTCCTATAAGTAATCATGTGAATTTGGTATTCGTTTGATATTTTGATGAGATGTATGTTCTCTGTCGTCTAGTGGTGTCATGTGAACATCGACTACATGACACTTCACCATTATTTGGGCCAAGGGGAAGGCACTGGGAAGTAATAAGTAGATGATGGGTTACTAGAGTGACAGAAGCTTAAACCCTAGTTTATGCGTTGCTTCATGAGGGGCTGATTTGGATCCATATGTTTCATGCTATCGTTAGATTTATCTTATTTCTGCTTGCAAGAGAGGTTAATCATAAGTTGGATGTTTGTCCAAGTAAGGGCAACACCCAAGCACCGGTCTACCCACACACCAAATTATCAAAGTAACGAACATGAATCATATAAGCATGATGAAAACTAGGTTGACAGAAATTCCCATGTGTCCTCGGGAGCGCTTTGCTTTATACAAGAGTTTGTCCAGACTTGTCCTTTGCTACAAAAAGGACTGGTCCACCTTGCTGCACCTTTATATAAGAGTTTGTCCAGACTTGTCCTTTGCTACAAAAAGTATTCATGCCATGTTTGCCTATGATTATAATAATTTTATGTGGTTTTGATGCACTTTATATGATTTATTTAGAACTAACCCTGACTTACGTTGTTTTCAACATAATTACCATGGTGGTGTTTTTGTGCAGAAAATGAAATTTCTCAGAATCACACGAAAGTTTTTTATGTTTTTTTATGGAGGAAATAAGAAATATTGGAGTGAAGAACCACCGGAGGGGAGCCACCTGTGGGCCACAATCCAACAAGGTTCCCCTCTCGGCCGCTCCCTGATGGCTTGTGTGGCCCACGTGGCTCCATTTGGCGTGATTCCAACGCTGAAAAAAATTATATATACGAGAAAACCTAGAAATAAAGACGGAACTTCTGCCCCACTGCCGCAACTCTCAGTGTCGATGAAAAGATCCATCTCGAGCCTTTGTAGTACCCTGCCGGAGAGGGTAAATCATCTTCGGTGGCCATCTTCATCATCCCGATGTAGGCCATGACGAGGAGGGAGTAGTTCACCCTCGGGCCTGAGGGTATGTACCAGTAGCTACGTGTTCAATCTCTCTTTCTCGTGTTCGTGATATGACATGATCTTGATGTATCATCGGCTGCTCATCTAGTTGGATCACATAATGTTTTTCCCTTGCAACCTTCTTGTGATGAATTGAATATTTCCCTTTAAGATCTCGTTATGTTGGATTGAATATTTTGGATTGAGAACACTTGATGTATGTCTTGCATGCGGATACCCATAGTGACATCGGGGTATTCAAGTGATTCATTTGATATATGTTATGGCATCAACTTCTAGATTCTGGTGACCTTGGGGATCTATGCATAGGGGTTGATTGCATATTTTCATACTATGTTCTCCGATAGAAATCTTGGGATTCTCCTTGAAGTTCTTTGTGTTGGATTGAATATGATTGGTCTGAAATTGTTTTGTGCATGTCGCATAATTTACAAACGGATACTTGAGGTGACATTGGAGTATCTTGGTGACATTGGGGTTGATGGATATGATCATGGGTGTTATTCTAGTACGAACTCTAGGGTTGTTCGTGATACTTATAGGAATAGCTCAAAAGATTAATCAGAAAGAATAACTTTGAGATTGTTCTACTACCTACACCAATTTCATATTATTGTTCTCTGCTAGATAGGATCATTGGAGTGATTCTTTGTTGCACGTTGAGGGATGAACATATGATTCTACTATGTTAGCATTGTTGAGAGATCGCACTAGTTAAAGTATGAACCGTAGGCCTTATTACCAAGCATTTATACAACATTTTGCTCGCTGTTTTACACTTGCTACCTTGATGTTTTTATATTTTCAGATTACCAAAACCTATATCTACTATCCATACTACACTTGTATCACCATTTCTTCGCCGAACTAGTACACCTATACAATTTGCAATTGTATTGGCTGTGTTGGGGACACAAGAGATTTTTTGTATTTTCTTGCAGGGTTGTTTGAGAATGACCATATCCATAGTACACCTCCTACGGATTTATAAGCCTTAGATCAACCACTTGAGGAAAATTTCTACTGTCCTACAAAACTCTGCACTTGGAGGCCCAACATAGTCTACAAGACTAAAGTTGTGTAGTAGACATCGGGCTCTTTTCTAGTGTCGTTGCGTGGGAGGTGAGTTCTTGAAGGTACATGTTTAGTTCTTCCAACTCAACATTTTAGTTTCTTGTTTTCCACTATTTTTATTTTATAAAATAAAACTAAAAAAAGTTAATTTAGGTTGATTCATTTGCTTCGTCTCTATAATGTCTTTCATGAAAATGATAGTTCGAAAAATTGGGCTCAATTGCTAGAGGAAGAATTTATGAAAATGCTTAATGTGAAATCCTTGAATGATGAGCATGATATCAGTATTGTTGATATGAATTCTCCGAATATCCATGATGCTAATGATGTGCAAAGCCACAAGCTTGGGGATGATACGTTTGATGAATACGCTATTTTTAGTCTCCCAATTTTGATGAGCAAATTTATTATGATGAAATCATGCCTCCTATCTATGATGATTATTGTGATGACATTTATGCTATAAATAATAACGATAACCATGAAACTTTTCATCATCATATTAGTTTTCACATGGATTATATCGATCAAGTATCTCATGATAGTTATTTTGTTGAGTTTGCTCCCACTACTATGAATGATATGAATTTTGCTTGTGTGGGTAGTAATAAAAATTCTATGCTTGTGCATCATGAAAAGAATGCTTTATGTGATAGTTATATTGTTGAATTCATTCATGATGCTACTAAAATTATTATGAGGGAGGAACATATGCTTGTAGGAATTGCAATAATATCAAGTTTCCTCCCTATGTGTTCAAAGTTTAGAAATCATTCTTGATATGCATTCCTATGCAAGTTGATTATTGCTACAATAAATTGTTTGCTTGCAAAATCCCTATGCATACAAAGTGGGTTAGACTTAAATGTTCTTGTCATGTGTGTCATGATGCTCCCTTGCATGCCTCAATTACTACTTTGTATACGAGCATCATTGAAATCATCATGCCTAGCTAAAAGGCATACAAGAAAACCGCTTATTCGGAGACAATCCAACACTTCTGACTTCTCCTTTATGTTTTTGTGTTTTCACATGATTAAGCTATTGTATTAATCATGTCTTGTGTCATTTAGTTAAATAAAGTGCCAAGTAAAGGCTTTGGGATAGGTGGATACCTGATTGTTTGATTCTGTGCAAAAATAGAAACTTTTACCTCTAGTGCAGAATTTCTCCGATTTTACTGGAGCATCAAAAAATTCTGAAACTTTTGAACAATTTTGGTATTCAAATCTTATGTGTTGTACAACTTTTCAGAATTTTTAGAACCAGGCAAGTCTACTATTCATTCAGATCTTCACAGACTATTCTGTTTTTGACAGATTCTATTTCGCATGCATAGTTTTCTTATTTTAATGTTTCCATAGCTTATATTTGGTGATATAAATTACGGGAATGATAGAATACAGCAGGTATCATGTTAGAACAATTAAGAATCTTTTCATGACTGTACCTAATCGAATGATCTATCTTTATTACACTAACCCATCTCACGAAGTTCCGTTAAGTTTTGTGTGAGATATGGTTATGAGGTGAATAAGGAGCAGCAACAACCTAATATTGGGATTCCCGAGGCACCCCAAGGTAATATCCAAGGAAGACTCAAGAGTCTGAGCTTGGGGATACCCCGGAAGGCATCCCCTCTTTCCTCTCCAACATCATCGGTATATCTTACTTGGAGCTATATTTTTATTCGCCACATGATATCTATTTTGCTTGGAGCATCATTTTTTTCTCTATTAGATGTTAGTGATAATCTTGTTTTCCCTTAAAAGTTCCAAGAATTAAGTTTATAATGATTGAATTGCATGTGTGATGAGTGTTGTACAAAAACACAAACTTTTGCTTTAGTATTTGAATTATCATATTTTACTATAACATGGAAAGGTTATAAAAACTTACAAAGTTTTCTAATACAAATTATTTAGCTTGTGCTAAATTTTCATAATGTTTGGAGTTACACAGGGACAATATTCTAATATATTCCTACAGATTGTTCTAGTTGCGTAGATTGCTGCCATAGTTTTTTATATACTTATCCTAGAGTTTTCATGGCTTATATTGGTAGATATAAATTGCGGAATTGATATTATGCAATACCTAATGTTTGAAAATTATTATGCAACCTGTCTTGGCAATACATGAACTGTTGATTTACTTTTATGTGTTCTAACCTATCTCGCGAGTTCTTTTCAAGTTTTGTGTGGATGAAGTTTTTGAGACTTAGGTGAAACCGGGATATGAGAGGATTGAACGAGATATAACATCTCAAGCTTGGGGAATGCTAATGCACCCCAAGTAAATATTACAAGAAGTCTCAAGCATCTAAGCTTTAATGTGCTACGCATCCCACCTCTCTTCGCAACAATTATCAGTTAGCCCATGTTGATCGTAAGTTCTTTTTTGTCCACATGATATGTGCTATTGTTGGATTGCATTTTTTTCTTTGTTGTTTTAAAAAAACTATCAGATCAGAAAATATTTATTGAGAGTGTCCTCACATAGCTACTTAATTGTTTGACTACTCATTGATCTTCACTTATTTCTTTTGAGAGTAGCTTGATTGTTTGCTCTTGTGCTCATCTTATATCCTAAGAGTAAATTGTGAATGAATGAAATATCATAAATATGAAGCTATTAATGTGCTTTATGTCTTGTAGTACTTTCATGTTTGTACTATAAAGTAAAATCTATTAAAATTTGACAATCACTTTGTTGGTCATATGAGCAATTCATGAATGATTAGTATAAGGAAGAGAACTTTCACATACAAATATATTATCTTGGACATATTTTATGATAGTGAATACCCATCGATTATTTTCAACCTTGATCAAATATTTGAAGTTGGACAAGGAAGACAACATAATGGTTATGTTTGGGTATATTTGCATAGCAATTATATTGTTATGGATCCTCCAACATGTGGTGCTTGTTTAGAACCTTTTGCTAGCCAAAACTTAGTACTAAGTAAAGATACTACTTGTTTCATCCAAAGCCTTGAGCCAAGTTTCTTCCATGAGAGTCCACCATACCTACCTATATATATGGTTTTTCACTGCCATTCCAAGTAAATTTGCAAGTGCCACTTCTAAACGTTCAAATAAACATCTGTTTTGTGTGACCGTACCGCTCATGGACCAACGGGGCGGTCATTATCTTCCTGCTAAGCAAGTTCTTCTCAAGATGAGTGTTTATTCACTTGTTATTGCACGAGAGAGGCTAGTAAAAAGGATGCCCAGTCTTGCATAATACACAAATAAATAAACAAGTACCCCCTAGAAAGTATATTGTTTGGATGGTACCCGTGGATACAGCTAGCAATGGAATGTGTTTGAATGGTGGAGGGGGTGTAAAAATTTCAATTCTCTTTGGGAACAACCAATAACGTGATTACCATGGAGGATATTGAAAACTCTTTTGTGACATCGACAGGAAATGTACACCACCCAAAATTACATATTCATCTCTATTTTAAAACAATGAGCTCTGGCACCTCTACAAATCCCTGCTTCCCTGTGTGAAGGGACAATTTATTTACTTACATGTTACTTACTTTTCATGTTGAGTCACTTCTTATTCCAACCTCGATCTATTAGTTGGCGATCCAAACATATATATATACACTCAAATATATTTGATCATGATTCATTATTGTTCACAATTATCTTTATGATAAATATGCTGGGAGGCGAAACATTAAGCCCCTATCTTTCTTTGTGTTTAATGGATGTTATCTATTCTAAAAATATGCTTTGAGTATTAGCAATCATAGAATAGTATATGATAATGGAGTATGTGGAGCTCTTACATAGACTTGATGATGCATTGAAATTATTTGATGACTAAGTACATATGATGTTGAGTTTCAAGAGAATGCATTGTTGAACCATGACATGTGAAATAATTGCTACTCAACCATTATGGTTTTTATGAAAAAGTTGTTGGTTATGATGCTAGAAAAATTAATTTGAATTATCATTGATCAAACTTATATACTATGCTAGCATTCACACTTCATAAATTATTTCTTTTATCATTTACCTACTCGAGGACGAGTAGGAATTAAGCTTGGGATGCTGATACGTCTCCAACGTATCAATAATTTATGAAGTATTCATACCATGTTTGCCTATATTTATAATACTTTTATATGGTTTTGATGCACTTCATATGATTTGTTTAGAACTAACCCGAACTGACATTGTTTTCAGCAGAATTACCATGGTGTTTTTTTGCACAGAAAAAGAAAGTTCTCGGAATTGCCGAAACGTTTTTATATTTTTTTCTCAAGAAAATAGTCAACATTGGAGTGCAGAACCACCGGAGGGGAGCCACCTATGGGCCACAAGCCAACAGGGCGCCCCTTAGGTCGTTCCCTGATGGCTTGTGGGGCCCACATGGCTCTGTTTGGTGTGATTCCAATGCTAAAAAATCATATTTATATACCAGAAACCCCAGAAATAAAGAGAGAAATTCCACTCCGCCGCTGCAACTATATATATCGATGAAAACCGCATCTGGATCCTTTCCAGTACCCTGCCAGAGAGGGGAAATCATCTTCGGTGGCCACCTTCTTCATCCCGGCGGAGGCCATGACAAGGAGGGAGTAGTTCACCCTCGAGACTGAGGTTTTCTACAAGTAGCTATGTGTTTAATCTCTCTCTCTCTCTCTCTCTCTCTCTCGTGTTCTTGAGATGTCACGATCTTGATGTATCACGACCTTTGTTAATATAGTTGTATAATATGATCTTATTCCCTTGCTACCTTGTTGTGATGAATTGAATCTTTCCCTTTAAGATTCCGTTATGTTGGATTGAATATTTAGGTTTGAGAACACTTGATGTATGTATTTCATGTGGATACCCGTAGTGACATTGGGGTATGCAAGTGATTCACTTGATATATGTTATGGCATCAACTTCCTGATTCTGGTGACCTTGGGGATCTATAAAATAGGGGTTGATTGCACGTTTTCATGTTATTTTCTCCGATAGGAATCATGGGTGCTCCTTGAAGTTCTTTGTGTTGGATTGAATATGATAGATCTGAAATATTTGATGCATGTCCCATAATTTACCCATGGTTAGTTGAGGTTACATTGGAGTATCTAGGTGACATTAGGGTTGATTGATATGTATCATTAGTGTTATTCTAGTACATACTCTATGGTTGTTTGTGACACTTATGGTAATAGCTCAAAAGATTGATTAGAAAGAATAACTTTGTGGTGGTTCTACTGCCTACACCAATTTCATCTTATTGTTCTCCGCTAGATAAGAATTTTGGAGTGATTCTTTGGTGCACGTTAAGGAATGATCTGATGATTCTACTATGTTAGCATTATTTAAAGATTGAACTAGTGAAAGTATGAACCCTAGGTCTTATTACCAAGCATTTATACAACATTTTTCTCATTGTTTTACACTTGCTACCTTGTTGTTTTCATATTTTCATATTACAAAAACCTATGTCTACTATCCATACTACACTTGTATCACCATGTCTTCGCCGAACTAGTGCACGTATTCAATTTTCCATTGTATTGGGTGTGTTGAAGATATAAGAGATTATTTGTATTTGATTGTAGGGTTTTTTGAGAGAGGCTATCTTCAGCCTACACCTTCCACGGATTGATAAAACTTAGGTTATCCCACTACTGGAATTTAGAATTTTGCCGTCTGCCTGGCCTTTGCCGTCTGCTCACGCATGGCAAAGGTACTCTTTGCCGTCAGCTGTCACAGTGCTGACGGCAAAGAGGTGGCTGATGGCAAAGGTTTAATTTGCCGCCGGCCACCACTTTGTCGTCCGCTGGCGGACGGGAAAGAAGCCCTATGCGGACAGCAAAGGGTAGGCAGACGGCAAAGGCCCCCCCAAACGGCCGAAACCCCACCCCCACCCACCCGCCCCTTTGTCGTCTGCCTGGGACTCCTTTGCTGTCTACCTGGGAGCACAGCGGACGGCAAAGGGGACGGCGGCCCACCAACCACACTAACGGCTGCCCCCACCCGATGCCTCCCCCACCCCGCCCCTTTGCCGTCTGCCTGGGACTCCTTTGCTATCTGCCTAGGAGCACGGCGGACGGCTAAGGGGAAGCCCACCAACAACACTAACGCCCGCCCGCTCCAACTGCCGCTTCCCACGTATCCCACCAGTGCATCTACGCCCCGCATCGCCTGCCGATGAGCTCCGCCGGCCACCCCTAGGTTTCTAGCTCCGGCCCAAGGACGTCGCGCCGCGCCGCCCCGACTCCCCGTCGACCGTCAGAGCCGTCCTCCTCCTCGACCTGCCGCCGTACGAGCTACTCCTCTTCACCACTTGTCTTATTATAATCGAATTAGTACAGTTGAAGGATGCGTACTCGCACTAGTTTTTATCGAAAATCAGTAAAAATTTGAATTTTTCATAGTAAGGCAGCCCCTGCTTTCAAGAATTCATGTCCAAGAGCATTGTACGCCAAGGATTTATCTTTTATTCCATTCTCCCATTGGTTTCTACACATATTGGAAAGGAAAATCAATGGTGTTCCTGCATTAACCTCAGATCTACTCCCCGTGTCCAGAAACACTTATCGCTTATCGGAGAAATTGATAAAATTAGATGTATCTCGAATTAAAATACATCTAGATACATCCATTGCTCCGACCGGATGGAGTTAGTAATAAGTAGTAATGTGTTAGATCGAATCCATAATAAACCATGATGGAGGTGACCATACTATATTCAGTATTAAAAGGTCCATGTTGTATGGATATGTACTATATCAGCACAAGCATGTGCTCATACAGAATTCTTGATCAACTTTATTATGCTTTATTCCAAGAGACAATTTACTATTAGTTCCATCCACGGTACAGTTTATTTACTTCCCTTACTCTACATTATTCTGGTGTTAACTTCTCCAAATGCATAGTACTATAAAATTGAGTGGACTCTTTGGGGAGGCTTTTCTTTGAGAAGATCAAAGTACAACATGGTGACTTGCTTTGTAACATTGCATGATACCAGATTTTAACCGACCAAAACTTGATTTCCATAGCCTGAGCATACTTGACTCTGATTAACTCCCACCCTTTCCTAGTGCAAACTATTATCAACTACTCCCTCCGTCCCAAAATTCTTGTGTTAGCTTTGTCTAGACCTAGGGGAGGGGTTTCCTAGTACGTCCTAGGCTTGGCGCCCCCTCCACCTTCCCTTCACCCACTGTTCCTGATCATAAAAAAATTGGTGTCATTAGAAAAGAAAAAGGTTTAGGGTTGAACACATTATTCTATCTTCGAAGATCGACCTGGTACCATCCCAAAAAAAAGATCAACCCGGTCCAGCTGATTCATGAGCACAAAGACGTGGGAAGCACTATGTTGTGGTGTGTGTGCTTCCACCGGACAAAACAATGAAATTTTGAAACATCCCTGTCAACCATAATATTCTCAACAAAGATACTACTAGTACTACTACTATACGGTGCCATGCGCCACTCGTGCGATATTTCTTGGACCAGTAAACTCATTATCGTTCAACCAAACGCTACCGAAAAGATCCACAGAAAAGTTGATTGAGGAGAAGGAAGAAAGTTGTGCTTTGCGTCGATGAAGGAAGAGAATCAGGGGGCGTTGTGCGGAGTTGGCTGACCGTGATGTATAGCATGGAGGAGGCGATGATGGTGCGGTAACGGCCGAGCCACGAGTCGGCAACGGCGGCGCCGAGCAGCGGCAGCATGGCCGCGGCACCGGACCAGGCGTTGACGGCGGCGGCGGCGGCCGTGCTCTCCCCGAGCAGGCCGGTCAGGTAGCTGATGAGGTTGGAGGACATGCGGTAGTACGCGAACCCCTGACCCCTCGACACCTGACGCCACTGACCCTCGACCGCCGACCCCCGACCCCCGACGCCACTCACCTGCAACTCCCGAGCCCCGACACCTCTTCGGCCTCTTGTTGACCGAAAAGACCCCAACCCCCGATGTCAGTGACCCTCGACCCCCGACGACACTAACCCACATAGTTATGACTTAGGTCACATAGTTATGTTAATTGTAAAAACATCGTATTTGTGGTGATCATGTGAATTTCAATGTGCAGTTGTTCGACGACCTCCACGTGCGTTGGACGAGCTCCGCCCTTGCGTTTGTTGGTGGGCACAAATGACTTCTCCTCCTATCCCCTAAATTTGCTCTGTCCCGGTCTTCGTGCCGATGAAACTTGCTAGGTATAGGTTTCTTCAATCATGAGTATGCATGAACAGTATGCGTCTCCCGTTCGAAAGGGCGACATCTATAAATATGCATTTCTTTGCATATTTATAACCGCCATCCTTTTGAATTGTCCAACATTATCCATGGAAAGCCCGAGTATGTGTAGATTGGGTTCGTTTTACCGTATGCTGTGCTCTGGATCCGATGCAGAATTTCGTCAGTGCCTCCCTGTTGTTCTCCGGGTAAACATCCTCTCTGCTTATTGCCGAGACGTGTATTAGGAGAACAGCGGGGAGGTGCTGCCGAAATTCTGCGTTGCATATGGAGCAGAGCATGGGAAAACGAACCCAATCTACACATACTCGGGTGGGATTAGGACCTATCTTTACCTATTAGCGTGTAGGTTGGATGGGCGTAATAAAACTGACAAACTTGATTATCTTATGAATATAGATGATGAATTATATATTTATTTCTTGTGCCCCCTAGGTAGCTAGGCAACATGAGTGATCGTACTTGGATATACACTGGTCACCCATGAATGGTTAACAAAAACCAGGGGGTTTGTGAGAGCCGCATTTGCAAATGGCCAGCAAAAAACATGGTGCCCCTGTCCCAGCTGCAACAACTTGAAAAAGGAGACAGAGTTTGAAATGGTTAAACACCTGCAGAAATGGGGTTTTACGCCTCATTATACGGTGTGGACTTTTCATGGTGAGTCTGACCAACGTGCCAGAGCTAAGGTGATTCGTCGTCGCACCGACGAGCATGGTACCGGGATTGAAGACATGGTGCAAGACTTTGATGATGCTCAGGATTCGGACAATGAGATGGAGGAATCTGCAAAGGCCTACTATGAAATATTGGAGTCTTCAAAATGTCCTCTCCACGAGCAGACTGAGCTTTGTCAGTTGGATGCCATCGCGCAAGTAATGGCTCTGAAGGCTCAATTCAACCTAGGCAGAGAATGCTACGACGCGATGATGACGATATTTGTACGCTTTCTACCCAAAGGCCATGTACTGCCTGCAAACCTGTACCAGTCAGAGAAAATCCTCCGTGTACTTAAGATGCCCTATGAGAAGATGCATGCCTATGAGAATGGATGTGCCTTATTTAGGCTTGAGTATGCAGCCTTGAACTATTGCCCCATTTGCAATTCTTCCAGGTATATTGTGGTAGACAACGGTATGGGTGAGAAGAATCAGACCAAAATCCCGATTAGTGTTCTTCGGTATCTGCCAATCGTACCAAGACTTCAACGTCTTTTCATGGTCGAAGAGACGGCCAGACAGATGACATGGCACAAATTGGGCAAAAGAACCGAACTAGATGCGGATGGGAACAAGATGCTGGTACACACTTCAGATGGTTTTGCATGGAGGCACTTCGATGCATTACATAAGGATAAATCGGAAGATTCAAGGCAACCTAGAGTTGCCATCAGCACGGATGGGTTCAATGTGTATGGTATGACGGCAGCACAATACAATTGTTGCCCTGTATTTGTCATTCCACTAAATTTGCCACCCGGAGATATTATGAAAAGAAAGAACATTTTCCTCCCGTTGATAATTCCAGGGCCCAACTGTCCGGGGAAGAATATGAATGTGTACATGCAGCCGCTTAAGGATGAGTTACAAGAAGCCTGGGATAATGGGATCCAGACCTACGACGCCGCTACCAAAACAAATTTAAAAATGCATGTGTGGTACATGTACTCGACGCATGATTATCCGGCGTTTGCGCTATTCGCTGGCTGCTGTGTGCATGGAAGGTTCCCGTGCACCACATTATAGGCAACTCTTCAGTTCCGTTGGCTGCAGGCTGGTCGCAAGTATTCTTGCTTCGACATGCATAGACAATTCCTGGATCCTGACCATAAGTTCAGAAAAGACAAGAAGAATTTCATCAAAGGTAGAGTTGTCAAAAACACTTCACCTGCTGCGTTGATAGGCCAACAGACCCTTGATCAGTTAAACGCTCTCGAGCCTGATCCTTTGCGTCCAGGATACTTCAAAGGGTATAACACGGAACACGCTGGACTCACAAGTCATGCTTATGGGATCTTCCTTACTTTGCGTCCAGGATACTTCAAAGGGTAATGCCGGTGATGTTGCGTGGCTTTATCCCCGAGGATGAATGGCTAGTACTAGCAGAGCTGAGCTATTTCTTCTGTTCTCTTTGTGCGAAAGAACTATCACCTGGCGTGCTAGATGAAATGGAAGAGTTGGCGCCGGAGTTGATCTGCAAATTAGAAAAGATCTTTCCACAGGGCTTCTTTAATCCAATGCAACATTTGATTTTTCATCTCCTGGCCGAGGCAAGAATGGGGGGGCGTTCAAAATCGATGGTTCTACTCAACTGAGAGGATGCAGAAGACGCTTCGAGCTAAGTGTAAAAATAAATGTAGAATTAAAGCATCGATGGCCGAGGCATCCATTACTCAGGAGGCAGCAAACTTCGTGACATAACACTACGAAGCCAAAAATCATCATTTGCATGACCCGAAGCCTCGGTACAATGATGGTGATTCAAAAATAGTTTGATCCAACCTCAGCCTATTCAAAGGTAAGCTCACACCATCCGGTGCTTCGAAAGGGAAATCGTTGGATGTCGAAGAATGGCGGACCATTTCATTGTATATCTTCACCAACCTAACAGAAGTGCGGCCGTACATCGAGTAAGTTCTCTGTAAATTATTGTTCCGCAACTTCTAATTGCTTTGAAATAATCTTATTCCCGGATATTTGATATATTCGATACGTTGCCGAATTCTCGGATGGAGCGGTCGTCGAAAAGGATTCCGTCGAAGAGTATGAGCTTCTCGCAAAACATGGAGGCGACTTTCCCGGTTTCATCTCTTGGTTCAAACAAAGGGTAATTAATTTCCATTAAGGGCCCATTTGATTACTTGGTCTAATTTGCGGCTAATGCATCCATTCTTTCGTATTAAACTTGTAGGCTGATGTAGAGTCTATGGACGCCGAGTTGAGACAAGTCGCTAATGGTTTTGACTATAAGGGCCGTTCATTTGACAAATACAACATCAACGGGTATCACTTTCGTACCTTTGGCAAAGAGCTATCTATGCCCGATCTAAAGACTACAAATTTTTCTGTCTCTGCTATCGGCGAAGGAGGCACCGAGTATTATGGAAGAGTTGAAGCAATTTACGAACTTCTATTATATGGTGAAAATCCACCGACCGTCGTAGTTTTCAAATGTTATTGGTTTGAGCCGAGGGAGACTAGAAGGACTCATGAACATATAGGACTAGTCGACATCAACGAAAACACCCACTTAGATGTTCCCGATGTCTATATTCTGGCTGAACAAGCGACACGAGTTTTTTATATACCGTGGGCCTCCCAAACGGATCCAAATCTCAGAGGTTGGGATGTCGTTTATGAAGTGCCACCACATTTTAGAGCACCTACCCTCAATGAAGAGGATTACGAACCTCACATTAACCCAGACACATATGAAGGAGAATTCTTCCAAGAAACATGTATGTCCAAGAAACGTTTCAAGAACCGCTCTACTTCACACCAGAACATTGAAGTAGACAGTGATAGTGAATCTGTCTTAACCCCTGAGCCCGAACAGGAAGAGCTGGAAGAAGAAGAGGTTACTGCTGCGGATGACCTGTCACTTCTTGACCGATTACATAATGGTGGCCTTCCACATGTTCTTCGTGATAGTGATGATGATGATGCATTTATTGATGATAGTGATGATCATGATGCATTTATTGACCCTGAAGCATATATAGACGAGCATGATTGTTATTAGTTCATGTCAGGTATTGAACTATTATACTATATATAAATTTTGATTTCATGTTAGCTATTCAACTTTTATTAGTCATGTTGGTATTTATGACGATGATACACTTAAATTACATACATTTTATTACTCATGTAGGTATTTTTGTTGTACTAATTTCATTTACTCTTTGTCATGACAGGTGTTGAAAGATGGTGGGAAAGGGTCGAAAGCACTCCGCGGCTCCTTCTTCATCGGCGGGTGATGGGATGGGTACTTCCATTCCTGCCTCGCCTCTTCGGATAGTGTTGCTCTCTACTATGCAAGGAGCGCCCCCCGTGAGAGGAGGTCGACCCCCCGTGAAGCCGAGAGGTACTAAAGGTACACGTTGTATTCATGTTCGTATTTATGTTGTACTCATGTTGTATGCATAATGGTATTTATATACATTTTATTACTCATGTTGGTATTTATGTTTTACTAAAGGTACACGTGGCCGCGGGAGAGGTAGGGCGGTGGCTGCCACGCCTTCTGAGGTGGAGGCTACACGGTCTCCGCCACCACCCCATGATGATTCACCTGAGCACAGGACTTCTAGGGTGGATTAGTCTGAGGTGGAGGCTACACGGTCTCTTGTTCACGAGCCTCGGGTCGACGAGCCTCAGGTCGACGAGCCTTCGACCCACGAGACTCGTGTCCCAGAGGCTTCGTTCCAGGCGACTCCGGAGCAAACCAGGGATGAGGGTACGTCCCCACAGACCAAGTGGGATACCTGGGCTGAGCCAAGTGGCCATGCTGGTAGCAACGAGGAGCTGGGTGAGGGGGCTATCGTCTACGAGCGTGGTAGTTCGGGGCTCCCGCTCGTGCCGGCGACCCCCGAGCAGAGGTGGTGGATTAGGCCAAATGGGGACAAGTAAGCTAATTTACTCTTATTTAACCTTTTTCCTTCATGTTTTCTCAAATATCTAATGTTTTGTCTTTAATTTGTCATACAGTAGGGGTTGGATTGTTGCCGAGGGTGACCGCAAGCCCAACAGCGTCCTTGGTGTGCTTTGCCGTCAAAACTTCCCAGGGTTTTTTACATTGCCCGGTCGGGAGCGAGAGGTAGGAATGACCTGGGAGCACTACTTGGTTGCCCCAGCCCCACCGGAGGTGTAAATCGACAGTGTTTTGTGCCACACGAGGGTCGACATGGTGATCCGACAGTTCTGGGTAATTTCTCCTTCACGCAATTATAAATAAACCATAGCTAGTTATCGTACTACAGGTGTGAGGAGGGATACGAGGAGGACGTGCCAAAGGTTATCAAAACTGAATGTCGCCGCCTACTTCAAAACTTTCAGCACGAGGCTCGGGTACAGGCTGTTCGAGACTACTATGCCACGCGGCGTATTAGGAAGGACAAGGCGAAGTGCCGTGATTCTAAGATGGAGAAGGAGCATTACATGAAGGTAATTACATATTATTAACGCTTTGTAGTTAGTTTCCTTGATTTGTTTCTTACGCGCTCAAATTTCTCTTTATTAACTTAGGTGCCCCCGAGATGGTATGTGGTTAAGATGGATTGTTGGGAGGCCTTGGTGGATCAGTGGTGCTCCGAAACGTGGGAGGCCAGCCACAACAACGCCAAGGAGAGGCATGGCAAAATGGTTGGTGTGCCACACCTTCAAGGGAGCATCAACTTAATCCAATTTGGCGAGAACTGGGTATGTGGTTTGCTTCATGCCTCATGCAATTCATTCTTAATGCTATATTGAGCCCTTTACTAATACAATTTTCCTCTGTCTCTCTTTTAGGCTCATCACAATAAGACGGAGGTGACACAGATGTACGACCAGTATGCGATGGCCCAAACTGCCTCGTACAAGAAGGTCAATGCATTCTCTGAGTCTGACCTCGAGCATCCAGAAAACTTCACCAACATCTCCTCCCACCACAAGCTCGTGAAGTATAGAGATCACACGAAGGCGAGGAAAGGGGAGGACTTTAACCCGAGCGAGGGGCCTATTGATCCGGAGCTGGTGATGATAGCTGGCAACAGGAGGCCCCATGGCTAGATCGCCATTGGAGACGGCCTTATACGTTGTCCTAGCACTCGCCGACAGATAAAGGCACGCCAAACGAGCTCCTGTCCGGAGATAACACCTCGTCCACGGCCAATCGAGCTCGCCATTGAGGTCAGTTTAATGGACTCAACTATCTTTCCGCATTATGTTGTGCGTTCGAACCAATATGATTACAATGCTAACAATAAGTTGTGTTGCAGGCTCCTATTCAGAAAGAGAGAGAGGCAATGCAGGCGGCTATGGCAGAGAAGGATAAGGAGATGAGGGAGATGGAGGGGAGGACCACTGCATTGGTGGAGGCGGAGAGGGCACGGAATGATGCGTCTAATAGGGCCATATACGAGCTCTACGTGGTAAGTTTATTCTTCATGTTATTTCAAATCTTGCATTTTAATGTCCGTTTCGTTAATAAATAAAAAGTTTGACTTTTCGAAACCAAATGTACAGTCTATGTGCGAGAAGAGCATCCAAGTCCCTCCACCGATGCCAGTCATTAACATGGCGGGGACGGTGAGTTTTATTTCAGTGCAGTGATCTTAAGAGTGCCCTCATGCTAACGACACATTGCAAACGATGTTTGGTGCAGAATATCTCCCGAAACGCATCGCACGACCCTTCTACAGAGGAAAAATGAAAGGAAGGAAGAAGAAGAGAAGAAGAATGATAAGAAGAAGGAGAAGAAGGAGGAGAAGAAGGAGGAGCTCCTCCTTCTCCTTCTTCTTCCTCCTTCTTCCTCCTTCTCCTTCTCCTTCTTCTTTTCTCCTTCTTCTTTTCTTCTTCTCCTCCTCTTCCTTCTCCTTCTCCTCCTCCTCCTCCTTCTTCTTCTTTTACTTGTTCTCTTCTTGCTTCTTCTCTTTCTCTTCTTCTACGTAGTTTAAACTCATCCAAGAAAGACTAAATTGGCTAATTATCCTACAAAATGACATAATTAGCTTAGTTAGGTGAAAACATCGTAAGAACCTTGGTTAGCTCATTAAAATAACCAATTTAGCTAAAAAGTGAAATAATAAGCTCTAAATGGCATAAGAACTTTGGTTAGCTCATGAATTTATATACTTAGCTTGGCTTCCACCTAAATGATATAATTATCCAATTTAGCTCCAATATGGCTTAATAAGCATAGTTAGCTCCAAAATGACATATTTAACCCAAGTGAGCTCCGAAACGACCTATAGTTAGCTAGGCTTCCACCTAAATGACATAATTAGATTACTTAGCTCCAAAATGACCTATTTAATAAAAAATAACCTATAGTTAGCTAAGTTCTCTCCTAAATAACATAATAAGGCTTACATAGCTGCAAGATGACCTATTCCCCCTAACTTAGGTATTAAATGGCATATAATTAGCTTACCTAGATCAAAAATGGCTTAATAAGCATAGTTTGCTCCGGAATGACATATTTTACCCAAGTAGCTCCGAAATGACCTATAGTTAGCTAGGCTTCCACTTAAATGACATAATTAGCTTAGTTAGCTCCAAAATGGTCTATTTAATAAAACATGACCTATACTTAGCTAATTATCCTTGAAATGACATAATTAGCTCCAAAAAGGCATTCTTAGCTAATTTAGCCCGAAGAAGGGGACAAGAGGAGAAGAAAGAGGAAAAATGAAAGGAAGGAAGAAGAAGAAGAAGAGAAGAAGAAGGAGAAGGAGGAAGAAGAAGGAGAAGGAGAAGGAGGCGAGAATCTCCTTCTCCTTCTTCGCCTCCTTCTTCTCCTTCTTCTTGTCCTTCTTCTTTTCTTCTTCTCCTCCTCTTCCTTCTCCTTCTCCTCCTCCTTCTCCTTCTCCTCCTTCTCCTTCTTCTTTTTCTTCTCCTTCTTCTTATCTTCTTGCTTCTTCTCTTCTTCTTCTTCTCTTTCTTCTTCTACGTAGGTTATTTTCCCCAACAAAGACATACTCAGCTAATTATCCTATAAAATGACATAATTAGCATAGTTAGGTAAAAACATCATAACAACCTTGGTTAGCTCATTAAAATGACTAATTTAGCTCCAAAATGACATAATAAGGTCAAAATGGATTAATAATCATAGTTGGCTACAAAATGACATATTTTATCCAAGTTAGCTCTAGAATGACCTATACTTAGCTAAGTTCTCTCCTAAATGACATAATAAGGCTATGTAGCTCCGAGATGACCTATTCCACCTAACTTAGCTATTAAATCGCCTATACTTAGCTAATTTCTCTCCAAAATAACCTATATACTTCTTCATCTAGTATTATTCTTTTAACTTTCTTATTTGTCATTTTGCAGATTACATTCACTTCACGGGAAGCTTGGATTATATTGATGGAATGCTTGAAGATGATTCATTGTACCATTGCTTCACAGAAGCTTGTATTGAAACTATTGTAGTATATGGATATATATGAAACTTTGTATGCATGTGGATGAAACTGGTGTAATATATGGTTTGGTACGGATGGAACTTGCATAATATGTATGTACTATGGATGAAAGTTATTTTAATATGGTTATGAGTAAGGAAACAAATTTATTTTTGCCAAATATATATACATATATATATATCCTGATTATTGTGAAAAATGCTGGATATAATAAGAAATATAATAAAAAGGGACTGGTTCCCCCCTTTGCCGTCTGCCCCCACATGGAAAAGGGGGGATGGCAGACGGCAAAGAGGATAGAGAGAGGGGCTTGGTTCCCCCCTTTGTCGTCTACCCCCACATGGCAAAGGGGGGATGGCAGACGACAAGGAGGAGAGAGAGAGGGGCTTGGTTCCCCCGTTTTCCGTCTACCGCCACATGGCAAAGGGGGGATGGCAGAGGGCAAAGAGGGGAGAGAGAGGGGCTTGGTTCCCCCCTTTGCCATCTGCCCCCACATGGCAAGGGGGATGGAAGACGACAAAGAGAGGAGAGAGAGGGGCTTAGTTCCCCCCTTTGCCGTTAGCCCCTCATGGCAAAGGGGGGAGGGCCGACGACAAAGAGAGGAGGCCTGCCGTTAACACTTAACGGGACCGTTGGTGTATCTGCCGTCCCATTTAATTTGCCGTCTGCCCCCTCATGGCAAAGATTCTTTGCCGTCCGCTTTAAAAAAGCAGACGGCAAAGAACCTCTTCACCGGACTTTTTTTGCCGTCTACTGACAGACAGCAAAGCCTTTGCCGTCCGTGGTTCCCCCCTTTGCCGTCTACCATGGCAGACGGGAAATTTCTGAATTTCAGTAGTGGCCATGGCAGACGGCAAATTTCCGAATTTCAGTAGTGTCCACTTCACGGAAAATTGCTACTGTCCTACAAAACGCTGCGCTTGGAGGCCCAACATAGTCTACAAGAATAAAGTTGTGTAGTAGACATCATAAAACACGTCTTCGGACAATATCATGTACCATCAAGGACCTATTTATCATAAAGATAACATACTTCAGCAACTTCTCAAGATCTTCTCTTACAAAGGCCTGCTCGCCGACTACCACCTTCTGTGAAGGAGCACCCCGTGGAGAGCAAAGGCCGAGACGTGCAGCAGGGCGCAGTAAAGGACATTAAGCCATCTACAAAGGCCCTATGTAAACCTTTTCTCTATAAATAAATTATATAAAAATATCGATAAGAGTTGCTTGAGGAGTTCAGATTGTACGGATAGACATCACGAGTTCATCGAAAATAAAGACCAATTTTTCGGTCCCATGGAAGTCATCTATATTATAGCCCTTGTTCCTTTTTATTTTTCTGCTCTTCGACACCACAACAATACAGTTCGATACATATTTAATATGTGGTCGGCTAATTGACAGGGGCTCAACCATTAAGCTCGTCCAAAGCGTCATCCTGACACCATCTCTTACCATGTGTGCTCAGCGTCTTGGGTATTGCGTTATATGCATCGGTTCCAAATTATGTCTTGGGTCAATAGTTGGGTTGGTCGGCTCATGCGTTTTCCCTTTTACATTCCACATGTTCAGCTAAAAGGGTAAAGGGATAACCATTGTGATTGCACTTCTAGCTCATCTAGTTAAGTACCTCCGTGGAGAAAGCCAAAAACTGACTTGCATATTAAGCATGAACCGGTCTACGATCCAATGACAAGTGTTAAACTAAAAAATTATGGAGGTTTACCGGGTTATACAAATGGTTAGAAGTCATACAAACCAAGTGATGATGGTTTTTAACCTCGGTATATCCAAACATCACAAAATACAGGGGCTAGTAACTAGTCCCTGCAAACAAGCTCCTACGCTAAGTGAAAGAAAGAATTAAAGCCACATAGTAGGATTGCCTCATTTCCTTCTGCACAACCGCCTCCGGGCACCAAGACGTTGGCTAAGGGTAATACTGTGGAGGTCGAAACACCCATCATAGTATCTACCAGGGGGCTGAAGCGGATGACTGCTAACTATCAGATTAAAATGGCCACACAGGAGTCAAAATTAAACAAAGCAAAGCAGGATATACCATGCAAAGCGACAACCTTATAATGCACAAAAGTTTAATACAAATAGGGTATAGTATTTTCACTCAAGAATTACATTTTTGGGGGCACATGGCTTCTATCGCCCGAGCACCATCCATAACGGTAGAGAAGTACAACTCGGGGCACCTATGCTCCTTTCTAGGTGGGGGCGGGGGTCCGGTGGCCATTTCGGTCAGCTTTAACCGTTACCAGTGCACCATGGTCTTCGTGAAAGCCATTCCAGCTCCCTCAATACATATGGAGTGCTTCAAGACATCAATCCGGGCCATGGTGGCGATCAACTTCTACACCAAGCCGAAGTAGCTGCTCGACAATGCCCTATAGGCCATAGCATGATTTAGAGATCCTTCATAGCTGGCTCTGCCATCCGATGCAACTCCATAAGCTATTTCAGATGACTGGAGATGAGGAGAGGTTGCTCACGGTCTTGAAATTGCACCCAGAATAGCCTCAGCTCGGCATCCCCTTTTTGGGATGCAATGTGCCTCGCTGCATCCTCCACACTATTTGGGAGATGCTCTAACACGCCTGGAGAATGAGACACTCGTGTGAGCAATGTGAACCTTTTTCCACGGAAGACACATTGCAGTAAGTATCGCTTACCATCGGGAGTCTGCTTGATTTGGTGGAGCTCCTTCGAGTGACCTTGCGCTTACATCCACGCTTCCTGGACTGCCGAGGTAAACGATATCAACTCGGAGGCCCAATCCTTTTTTTCTGCTCTAGGGGCTCACATTTTTATAGCATCCTTGAGCTCTTGTTGCACTTCAGCAACTCTAGCCTTGTTCTTGTAACAGGCAACCTTTGTTGACAATAGTTCGACAGCTGCTAGGTCGGCTGTCGTCTTATGTTTGACAACCTCTTGCCTTGCCTTCTTTAGCTCGACCTTGAGGTTCTCGACCTCCGTGGTGACTGAACAGGATCTATATGGACATAGAGGGGGTGAATAGGTACACTTACAAAGTTTAATTTTTATTTAGCAACTTTAGGTAATAATGCAAAATATGCACTATAGCCTAACAATTGCTCCGGAGATAAGATGACGAGTATGATATACAAGTTAGGCACTAACTAGATAAACAACCTTAATATGAAAACATATTATACAGATAAGGAGACAAGTAATCACAAGTAAGGATCTAGGGTTACGAATAACCGCAACTCCGAGAGACGAGGATGTACCCCGACGTTCACTTCCTTGGAGGGAAGCTACATCACCATTTAGAGAGGTGAATGTTACCACAAAGTCACACCAACACCATGAAGGCTCACCCTATTTTCTCCTTGAGACAACACCGTGAAGGCGTTTCCTAGCCACTACTGGTAGGCCTTGAGGTGGCCTCCAAACCCTCACAAAATTTTCGAGGGAAATCACAAAGGTTTGATTCCTCCCTGAAGAACTACTACCGCCTAGGAGTCTCCAACCTCGAAGAGTAACAAGATCAAGGGAACCGCTCAAAACTTGCTCAAATCACGAATTGCTTTGGTTGAGATGAGGAGATAGGGATGATCTATCTTTTCATTAGAACAACACTCATGAATCCTCACAAACGCTCTTGGGATCTAGGATTTGGTGAGGAGTGGAGTGAGGGAGAGAGAAAAGTGTTCTTGGAATATTTTGTGGTGTGCGTTGCACAACCCCCACCTGAGCAGGGTAGGGGGTATATATAGTAGTAGTGTAAAATGACCATTGGAAGTCACTTATACTGCGCACTTGCCGGACGTTCGATAGGTTCCGGTTGTCCATATACAAGGGAAGGGTCGGACGTTCGATAGAGGTTGGATGACCGGTCATTGAGGACAACAAACCAACACCGTAGTAGGAAGTTCAGCGTACCGTTCGATCGCCCGAAGGTCGTCGGCCATCTGAAGCACGGCTTTTCGGAAGGCCCGGATGTACGATAAGTTTGGTTCGGTTGGGACGGCATCGAATTTCCGTCCACACACGAACGTCTCAAGGCCGGTCGACCGGAAAGACAAGAAATCCAATGATTTGATGCGAGTGAGGAGGCTCCGAACCTACGGAGGCATCGGACAGCCGAGAGCTATGAAGCGTCGGATGTCCGGATACATCGGACGTCCCAGCCATCAGAGGTCAAAGCAGTCTATTCAAGATAGGAATTTAACCATGAGTTGTTCTTGGATTTTTGAGCAACTCTATCGCGCGAACCAGTGATCCCCTCTTGATAGTGCAGGATCCCTATACTCGAGAGTAAACCAAAATATATAGAGCTATTTTGTCTTGTTTCTCCGTACTTGAATATCATGAATATGTCAGTTATGATCCACACAGATAATCTCATGAGAACTAAACCTGAACCGTACTTGGCAGAGGTGATTAGTTCCCTATGTGTATGTTCTCAATAACATCAAAATATAATTAAAGTCAGGAATGTACTTTCAATTTCCCCCTTTTGATAGTTGATGACAACATACATATAACACTAAAAATAAATGAATTGTACTTTTGAAGCTTAGTAGATATTTGTTATGGAGCTGCCCCTTATTTTAGGCATAGTGAGCTAATTGTGGACAGGAGCTCCCGCTTACTTGATAATGAGTACATCAAACAGTCATAGAAGGATAGATCATGATAGCTCAACAATCACAACAACACAAAACATAATGATTCAAAATTAATAGCATTACATAGTAGTTCAACATTCATAATGGTTCAACATTCATAAATATCATTACATAATCTCCTCCCCCTTGGCAGCAAGTACCAAAAAGGGAAGAGCTAAATGCGGGACACGCGTAATCAGAGATCATGATCAGTTTCATCATCAACACCCTCGGTCCCACTGCCTCCTATCTCGTCAAACAAGTCAACCCATTCAGGGCCAGATGGGAAGCCAAAGTCAGAAGGAGGAGGCTCAGGGGGACGCTCATCCTCACTCACATCAGTTGCTCTAGAGTCTCTCACACGAGCCTTCAAGGCATTCTTCGAGGAGATCATGCGAGAGACCACATCATGGTTTTGTGAGCACTCAAAAGAGAAAGTCTTCATCATGGTAGAGTGGGCCTTCCCTAAAAGGTGAGCAATGCGACCAATGGGGGCTAAGCTAGATGGAGCAGAAGGAGACTGGGTAGCAGCCTGTCGAATGGGAATAGAGGAGGATTTCTTGGGAGCCCAATCATCCACCATATGAGGTGGAATGATCCATTGCCGATGCACATGAGTGCAAGCAATGGGGAATGGGGCCACATGCTCGATGACAGCCTGAATAAAAGGAGCTTGAGGAAAAGCTCGCTTGTATTGAAAACTAATAGGACGAATCTCATGCCATAGGAAGTGAGGAACATTGCTTTTCCCTTTCGGATGCGAGTTAATACGAGACATAAGATCAATACAGTACCTGCTGCAGGTCCTTTTTTCCCCCATTTTGGGATAGATGGTGTGAAAGACACACAAAAAAATGATAAAGAAGGGGGACCTCCAAATAGAGACATGATTTAGATCCTTGCCCTTTTCATCGTTCTCAAGTTCATAGAAGATAGCGACAAGCCATAACAACTTTGCATGCATGATGAGGATCAGCCTTGTGGATTTTGAAACCAGAGTCGGGAAAACCAAGAGCATCAGCAAACTGAGAATAAGAAGCGGAGAGCTCAGTGTCAGACGTCATCGAAGTGATAGTTTTGATAGGACCAAAGAAAGAAGTGGCATAGAACTGATGGATGGTAGCATGATTGAAATCAAGTTTAAAGGAAAACGGGGCCGCAAGAACAGAAGATTCAATGAGTTCAATGGCACTAGGATATTTTGACGGATAAGCGTGAATATTATCTAAATCAATGTAGTGATGAATAGATAGACCCTTGGGAACAATGGAGTGGAGAAAATGTCGACCTGAACATTCGTATAGAAATGAGAGTACATAGAGTCATGGTCAACAGTAACTTGGTCAATGTCGCGATGAAACTTAAGATAGGCTCGGTGGAAACTAGGCTGAAATCCTTTATTTGGCAACCGAGAGAGGGAGGGGGTTCAAGACAGATGCAAAGAGCATCACCTTGAGGCTGATCTGAAGGAGGAGGAAGCATGTACGAGGGCCTCCTAGTGCCATGATTTCGTGCATCGTGACGAACACCGGCATATTCAGACCGTTCTTCATACTCCATGTCTTCTTCATAGTGAGAGCCCTCTGAAAAAGAAACAACCTCCCGAATGGGACGCTTGGCAAGGCACTTCTGAGGGCGAGTCCGGTCCTGGGAATCCTCTGACCCATCACGAAGAGAGGCACAGGCACACGACCCCGCGGAGGTCGTGAGACCGATGAACTTAATCCTCGGCATGGAGAGGCGCCGACGGACACGACAAGCAACCTATGAGAGAAGAGATTCTCAGATCCCACAAACTCGTAGAGATTTTCGGTGTGAGAATCGGTGCAAGAGGAAGGAGAAGAGAGAGTCTACCTTAGGCCAGGGATCTGGAGGGAGACGGCTGGCGTAGCAACCGGAGTTCGTCTGGTGGACGGTGAAGCAACCGGAGTTTGTCCGGCGGCGGCCCGGTGATGGCCGAGCGACGCAGGGGGGGACTAGATGGGGGCAGCCTGAGAAGTTAGGTTATGTCTAGTGATACGTCTCCAACATATCTACAATCTTTTATGGTTCCATGCTATTATTATGTCAACTTTGGATGTTCTGTATGCATGAATATGCTATTTTATATCTTTTTTGGGACTAACCTATTAACTCAGTGCCAATTGCCAGTTTCTGTTTTTTCCGTGTTTTTGACCTTTTTCAGAGGAGAATATTAAACGGAGTCCAAACGGAATAAAACCTGCAGAATGATTTTTCCATAACAGAAGACACGCAGGAGACTTGAGAACCAAGGCAGGGGACCTCGGAGGAGGTCACAAGCCACCCAGGCCGGGCCTAGGGGGGGGGCTAGCACGCTTGTGGGCCTCCCGTGGCTCCCGTGCCCTACTTCTTCCACCTATAAATTCTCCAAAAATCTGAAACCACCACAGGGAGCCACAAAAATACTTTTCCGCCGCCGCAAGCTTCTGTCTCCGCAAGATCCCATCTGGGGCACGTTCTGGTGCCCTGCCGGAGGGGGGATTCAGACACGGAGGGCTTCTTCATTAACACCATTGCCTCTCCGATGATGCGTGAGTAGTTCACCATAGACCTTCAGGTCCATAGCTAGTAGCTAGATGGCTTCTTCTCTCTCTTGGATCTTCAATACAAAGTTCTCCATGATCTTCATGGAGATCTATCCGATGTAATCTTCTTTTGCGGTGTGTTTGTCGAGATCCGATGAATTGTGGATTTATGATCAGATTATCTATGAATATTATTTGAGTTTCCTCTAATCTCTTATATGCATCATTTTGTATCCTTGTAATTCTCTTCAAGTTGTGGGTTTCGTTTGGCCAACTTGATCTATAATTCTTGCAATAGGAGAAGTGCTCGGTTTTGGGTTCATCTAGTGACAGAAGGGGTAGCGAGGCACGCATCGTGTTGTTGCCATCAAGGGTAAAAAGATGGGGTTTATATCTATTGCATGAATTTATCCCTCTACGTCATGTCATCTTGCTTAAGGCGTTACTCCGTTTGTTATGAACTTAATACACTAGATGCATGTTGGATAGCGGTCGATGTGTGGAGTAATAGTAGTAGATGCAGAAAGTATCGGTCTACTTGTCTCGGACGTGATTCCTATATGTATGATCATTGCCTTAGATATCATCATGACTTTGCGCGGTTCTATCAATTGCTCGACAGTAATTCGTTCACCCACCATAATACTTGCTATCATGAGAGAAGCCTCTAGTGAACACTATGGCCCCCGGGTATACTTCACATCATATTTTCAGCTCTACACTTTTACTTTGTTGCACTTTCCACCTTCAGATCTCACCTTGCAATTAATCGTGAAGGGGTTGACAACCCCTTTATAGCGTTGGGTGCAAGTTTGTTTGTTTTTGCGCAGGTACATTGGTGACTTGCCTTGATACTCCTACTGGATTGATACCTTGCTTCTCAAACTAAGGGAAATACTTACAGCTACTGTGCTGGATCACCCTTTTCGCTTCAAGGGGAAAAACCAACGCAGGCTCAAGAGGTAGCATCTAGCCACGCAAGCCCCCTAGTTTTATATAGGCGCGACCTGAGTGTCGGACGACCGAGGGGAGTCAGATGACCGGGGCAGTCGGTTGTTCGGGGACTGTCCGTCGATCGGGGGAGGCCGGACGTCCGAGAGGATAATCTAATGGCAGTTTTAGTGACACGGATGTTCACAACAATCTGATGATGAACCGTGATATATAGACATAGTGAGTACGACCATACGAAGGAATGATGATGTTATATGTGATGACACAGATACTCTAGTTATTGCTCGTAGGAGAGGTGGCATGGCCACGAAGTTTAAGCGAACGTGGCTGTCACATCCCTGACACCTTAAGCAAGTTAGTCTTGTGCTCATGTCTTCTTTGCATTTGCATCTAAGAATTTTCAACAAGAACAAGAAAGTGGCAAAGGAAAAACTCAAAACCCTAGCCACTACTTTAAATAAAGGAAATCTCAAACTAGTTAAAATCAATGAACCCAAAATGGCCTCAAGAAATGTTCAAACTTTCTGATAAATCATGAAAGTAAATGAGCATTGGAGAAAACTATTTTCTTGAAACTTTAAGCGTTTTTAATTAATGCAAAAAGCCACTGTTTCAAATTTTAAATTTGAAATCAGAAACTTTAAACTTTCAAAAATGTTGAAAACTTTCGGAATGGTTGGAAATATTCCAACAAATATTCTAGGGTGCTTAACATAGTTTTTACAATTTGTTTTGGAGCTGAAATAAATAGCAAACTATTGAAGTAGCTAAAACAGAAACAAAATAAAATAAAATGGGAAACTCTTACCTGTCGCCTAGCCTGGCCCGGCCCATCTCCCTGACTCGTCTCCTCCCTCGCGCCAGTAGGAGCAGGAGGTGGCCGCCGCCTTCTCCGGCGCGGCCATGCACCTGTGCGCCTGCCTGGCCGCCGCCTCGCGCTGGCAAGGCCGGGGATAAGCTCCCCGAGGCCACCCCTATCCATTCCCAGCGTCAGTTCTTCCCCCTCCTCTCGGATCTCTCCTCCCCCTTCTGCCGCCATTGGAGCCGAGCAAAGCTCGATCTGCCCGTGCCCCTAGCCTTAGGATCCCCTCTCAGAGCACGCCGTTAGCTCCGCCTCGTCGGTCTGGTCCTCCCTGCAGAAGCCGAAGCCACCCCGAGCCCTGCAACGCCCACAGCACCGTCGTCTTCAACCTTCGGCCTCCGGCGAGCTCTACTCGATTCGTCGCCCCCAGGCCTTCCCCGAGCCGTCTAAGCCCTGCTCTGCACTCCCCGTGAGCATGCGGTCATTTCCCCTAAGTTTTCCCCGTCGATCCCCTCCTCTAGCCCTAGTTTCACCGGAGCCCGACGATGACCGCCGCTGCAGCTCATCGCCGGTAACCCCCCGGTGAAGTGTTGGTCCATCTGAGGCTACCAACAGCCTCAGGGCGTTGTGTAGATGCGATAGGTGCCTAACCCCGAGCGTTTTGATCCCGTATCCGATGGCATCGACGATGACCGAACTTGGTCGCCGCCAAGCTCGTCGCTGGCATTGATTCCGGCCACCCCAGCCCCTGGGGCTTGTCCCATCGTGCGCGCCATCGAGTGGCCGTTCCTTCCATGGTCTCAGCCATGCGTTTGGCCCTCTGTGCGCCATTTCCGAGCCCCCCCGAGGTTCTGGTGCTCGCCGGAGGCTCCCCGCCGGCGAGGACGACCTCGCCGCCGGTGGATCTCGGCTGGCCTGAGCCACTGACTGGTGGGGCCAGCCTCTGGCAAGTTTAAAGTTAATAAAAATAAATCAAATAAGTTAACCAGTCACTTACATGTGGGTCCAGAATGGTTAGTCAGTTAATTAAGTTTAAACTTAATCTAAAATTGACCAGAGAGACTGACGAGTGGGTCCCACTGGTCAGGTTTGACTTTCAACGGCCAGATGGACCTGCTGATGTCATGCTGATGCAATAAAAGTATTTTCCAGTATAAAAATAATTCCATAAATGATTAAAACTTCAAAAATTCATAGAAATTAATCTATAACTCCAATGAAAATAATTTATATATGAAAAAGTATCAGAAAAATTCAAGGAATCTGAATATGCTATTTTCATTTTGTTTGAAAAAGTTACAGAACCCAAACAAGTAGATTAAGGAATAAGTCAATTCCTATAATTATTTTATAAATGGAATATGAAAAGTAAGTAAATTTCTCTTTGTTTGACATGATCACACACTGTCCTAATTACAAATCAGTACCCTAACATGACATCCCATGCATGTTAACTTCAAGTTGATCTCAGCATCAGGTCGAATCAATTAAATCGGTATTCGAGAATACCTCGTTTGAATTGATTTTGAATGTGATTCAAATCAATTTCAAACCTAACACATGTTGATTATAATAATATCACCTTGCATTCTCATGCCATGCTCATGCATCATCTTGTTTGCATATGATTGTTATTGATTGTTGCCATTCATTTCGGTTGGCTCCGCACCCTCGGATTCCACCGAATATCCGTCTGACGGATATTGTCCCTCCTCTGAGCAACAAGGCAAGCAACCCTTTTGATCATCCCGATAAATCCCATGTTCTTGCTCCTGCATCTATTTATTGCATTAGGATCAAATGCTTCAACTGCTTTTACCACGTTAGTTGAACCCACTTCCTTTGCATGACCTAACCTTGTCACAGTAAATAGCCGAACCTTGCAACCTAGCATACCTCGTAGTTGCTTGAGCTATGTTGTGCCTTATACTGCTATGCATGCTATGCTTAGAGTTGTGTATGGTCTGTCATCTGGGAGATGAACAGAATTGTGAGAATGTGTTCGGTAAGCAAAGGTTGTGTGTTGAAACTGGTTTGGTAAAGGTACCGGTGAAAGGTTGTGTAGGATTACATGGCGGGTTGTTTCACTGGAACCGTCCTTAGGAACTGAGTTCCGTGTATGTAATCCAAGACTAGATACTACCACACGTTGGGATACTTAATTGACCCGCTCGACTTATTAATCGCTTAGTACTCGGTCCAGGAGTTGCAAGTAGTTTCTGGTGTTTATAGTCATCCTGGAGGCCGTGCATAGTGCTGACCTGAGAGGTGGGCTATGATGCAGTAGGCAGTGGCACGGTGTACGAAGTGGCACCCGGATGGTGGGCTTGGGAACCCTGCGCACATCGTTTGAGGCCGTGGCGGAAACCCCTGCCAAACTTCCGTACGGGTTACTCTCAGATAGGCGATAAACCTGGACTAGGTACTAGTGTGGTTAACGGTCGTGGCCGACTCCCTCGCTGGGCCTCCGCTTGAAGGTTTCCGAGGTGCATGACGTGCACATGGCGATAAGTGGCGAGAGCGTGTGTGACGAAGTACACCCCTGCAGGGTTATGATCTATTCGAATAGTCGCGTCCGCGGATATGGACTACTTGGAGACATATGTTGTTCATAGATAACTTCAATGGCTACTCATAAAATTGCCAAGATAAGCATGAGTGTCGTGGACGGCATTTCCGTACGGAGACGGAATGATTCCACGATAGTGTATTGTTGTGGTGTTAGTGGACTCGTGTGCGAGAAATCAAGTTGTCAAAATTATTTAAAAAATGCAAGTTGTCTAGCCACGAGTCAAATGCTGGCTTTCCGCATGAACCCCCACAATACCTTTTGATACCTTGCATGAGTAGTTAGTTATCCTAAAGTCCTGCTGAGTACCTTCGTACTCATGTTTGCTTAATACATGTTGCAGAGGTTGCTAATGACCCTAATGGAGGGTTCTTCGTAGACATCGACGACGACGAGTAGCTGGTGTCCCAGCTACGATCTGGCCCTACGTTGGTCTGTAGTATAGTCAGGCCATGTGCCTTCTAGTTGCCCTGTCTGTACTCAGACAGTTTATAACTCTTCCACTGGCTTGTAACTGAATGACTGCTATTATGGGTTGTGAGACCTTTAATGTGTAATATTATGTGTGTGGCTGTTCCGAGCCTCTTAAATAAAGCTTGTATGTTTATGGTTATGGTGTGATGCCATCGATGTATCTATACATATCGGTATGCCATGCGTACGTGTGTCGTACTTGATATGTATGGGGTTCGATTACCTAGTCGTGAACTCTAGTAGCACTCCTTACAAGGAAATGCCCCTTTGTGATCCAACGAGCCTTGGTAGTTCGCTACTGCTCCGGACACATTGGTTGACCGGCATGTGTCCTTCTTAGCTGTTGTGTCTGTCCCCTTTGGGGAAATGTCACGCGATGTAATGGAGTCCTTGTAGCTTGCTATGACTCGTCTACATTCGCTGATGACCGACACCTGCTTTGTTGGGTCATGTATGCCTGTCCTTGTGCGGTACTGCCACTTTGGTTTATGACTAGACATGTCAATCCGGGTTCTTTGACATTGGATTGCTAGCGACACTATCGCATACGTGAGTCGAAAGACGCAAACGGTCCCGGCTAAGGTAAGGCTGCAGCCGTGGAGTTAACCGTGCGTGAGACCACAAAGGGATGCGATGTGTTACAGGCTGGATTCCTATGGCTTAGGATCGGGGTCCCGACAGCGGCATGAGACGGTGGAGATATGAACCTCGAGCCCATAGCCACAACTCGATCATTTAAAGTACCAGGTCCCTTAAGAAGTGATAACGAATGTCAATGTTCTTGGTGTGAGAGCGATCACTAGGGTTTTTAGCAATCTTGATGGCACTTTCATTGTCGCATAGTAGAGGCACATGTGTGTAAGTTATACCATAGTCCTTCAAGGTCTGCCTCATCCATAGCAATTGTGTTGCACAGCTTGCGGTTGCAATGTATTCGGCTTTATTGGTGGATAGGGAGACACAATTTTGCTTCTTTGAGGACCAACTTACCAAGGAGCATCTAAGAAACTGACACCCGGAGGTAGACTTTCTTCCCACCTTGTCTCCGGCCCAATCCGCATCTGTGTACCCAATGAGATCAAACTTGGCATCCTTGGGGTACAATACACCCAATCTTGGGGTGTGAACAACATATCTCAGAATATGCTTAACCGCCTTATGATGACTTTCCCTCGGCGAAGCTTGAAATCTTGCAGAAATGCCTACACATAACGTGATGTATGATCTAGATGCACAAAGATAAAGCATGAAGCAATCATAGAGCGGTAAATAGATGGGTCAAATGGAATACCGTTTGAGTCTTCGTTAAGAGCAATTATGGTTGGCATGGGTACCTTGCATGGACTGGTGTTTGTCATGCCAAACTTCGCAATAATATCCTTTAGATACTTAGTTTGGGACAAGAAAATTTCTTCTTGACATTGTTGAATTGGAAACCCGAGAAAGAACTTCAAATCTGTATTAAGTGACATCTCAAAGTTCTTTGTCATGGATTCTGCAAACTTCTTGAATAAATGGATGTTAGGGAACCAAAAATGATATCATCTACGTAAATTTGACACAAGATCAAATCACCTTTCCCCCTCTTAGTGAAGAGAGTAGGGTCAATCACCCCTCCAACAAAACCATCATCGAGTAGAAACTTCTTAAGATGATCATACCAAGCATGAGGTGCTTATTTGAGGCCATATAAGGCCTTGTGAAGTTTGTACACATAGTCTTTGTGATTCAGGCAATGAAACCAGGTGGTTGTCCTTTGGTGTAAAGTAAAAAACCATTGAAGTCACCATAAGCAAGTAAAATGTGAATTGATTCAAGACAGGCAACGGGGCAAAGGTCTCATCAAAGTCCAGACCTTCAACTTCTGGGTAAAAAGCTTCTGTCTCCGCAAGATACCATCTGGGGAACGTTCTGGTGCCCTACCGGAGGGGGGATTCGGACACGGAGGGCTTCTTCATCAACACGATTGACTCTCTGATGATGCGTGAGTAGTTCACCACAGACCTTCGGGTCCATAGGTAGTAGCTAGATGGCTTCTTCTCTCTCTTGGATCTTCAACCCAAAGTTCTCCATGATCTTCATGGAGATCTAGCCAATGTAATCTTCTTTTGTAGTGTGTTTGTCGAGATCCGATGAATTGTGGATTTATGATCAGATTATCTATGAATATTATTTGAGTTTCCTTGGATATCTTATATGCATGATTTCGTATTCTTGTAATTCTCTTCGAGTTGTGGGTTTCGTTTGGACAACTTGATCTATAATTCTTGTAATGGGAGAAGTGCTTTGTTTTGGGTTCATACCGTGCGGTGTCCTCACCCAGTGATAGAAGGGGTAGCGAGGCACGCATCATGTTGTTGCCATCAAAGGTAAAAAGATGGGGTTTATATCTATTGCATGAATTTATCCCTCTACATCATGTCATCTTGCTTAAGGGGTTACTCCGTTTGTTATAAACTTAATACACTAGATCCATGCTAGATAGCGGTCGATGTGTGGAGTAATAGTAGTAGATGCAAAAAGTATCAGTCTACTTGTCTCGGACAGTAACTCGTTCACCCACCGTAATACTTGCTATCATGAGAGAATCCTCATGACTTTGCGCGGTTCTATCATTTGCTCGACAGTAATTCGTTCACCCACCGTAATACTTGCTATCATGAGAGAATCCTCTAGTGAACACTATGGCCCCCGGGTCTACTTGACATCATATTTTCTGCTCTACACTTTTACTTTGTTGCACTTTCCACCTTCACATCTCACCTTGCAATTAATCGTGAAGGGATTGACAACCCCTTTATAGCGTTGGGTGCAAGTTTGTTTGTTTTTGCGCAGGTACATTGGTGACTTGCCTTAATACTCCTACTGGATTGATACCTTGGTCCTCAAACTGAGTGAAATACTTACTGCTATTGTGTTCCATCGCCCTTTCCTCTTCAAGGGAAAAACCAACGCAAGCTCAAGAGGTAGCAAGAAGAATTTCTGGCGCCGTTGCCCGGGAGGATCAAGTCAAGAATAGTCTCCCTCCAATGTGCCAATTTCTGGCACCGGGGACTATTCTAAGTGAAGCTTATCCAAGTAACTATCGCAAACTCATCTCTTGCATTTACTTTTTCTTGCCTTTTGCCTCCCGTTTTCCTCTCCCCCACTTCTGAAAAACAAAATTAAAAAAATATTTGCCTTTTTTGTTTGCCTTTCCTTTGCTTGTGGGCTATGTGCCTTCAATTTGCTTGCATCTTCTCTTGCTGAAAATCTATTGATATGGATCCTCATCCACTTTCTAATCTCTTCAAGAGATCCAATTATGTTGAACCATTTGCTAGTGAGTTGAGTGCACTTGACTTTCTCTATGGAGTTTTGCTTGAGATGCATGAATCTGAAAATTGTGATGAAGAAATTTATGAAGTGATTCACGAGGAATCCTTGAATGAAAAGCATGATTGCAATGATTTCAATATGAATTCTATTAGTGTCAATCATGCTAAAAATATGCAAACCCCTAATCTTGGGGATGCTAGTTTTGCTATGTCCACTACTTGTTGCAATGAGCATGATTGGGGTAATGATTTTTCTTATGACCTTTAAAATTTGTTTAAGCCTCATGATGAATACGATATTTGCAATAATATTGAAAGTGGGTTTGGAGGAGTCATAACTTTAGTTGATGATAATCCCACTATATTTGAAGAGCGTCAACTTTGCATGCATGTGGATCATGAAAAGAATATCCTATGTGATAGCTATATTGTTGAATTTGAATATGATCCCACATGTAATTGTTATGAGAGAGGAAAATATTGTGGTAGAAACTTTCATATCACTAAATCACCTCTCGTTATGTTGAGATTGCTATTGTCTCTTTCTTCTTCCTTGCATATGGTAACTATTGGTTGTCTTGAAAATTTGTTTTCCTATAAAATGCCTATGCATAGGAAGTATGTAGACTTAGATATGTTTGTCACATGTTTCATGATGTTCTCTTTGTGTCTGATTGCTATCTTTTATGTGAGCATTATTGAATTATCAATGCCTAGGTAAGGGCGTTAAACAATAGCGCTTGTTGGGAGAAAACCCAATGAATTTATTTTTGCTTTTTGCTTTATCTTTTGTTGTGTCCACACCTTCATAATTCTGTTATGATTGTGTTTTTTGTGTTTATTTTTGTGGTTGTGCCAAGTAAAACCTTTATGACTAGTTTTGGTGAAGGTTGTTTGATCTTGCTGAAAAAGACAAAAACTTTGCGCTCACGAAGTTATTTTTAATTCCTATCCAGAAAGAGATTTTGAGTTGATTATTTTTTCTGCTGGTTGATATGCAAATTTCCCTAATTTGCATAATTTGTCAGAATTTGCGAGATAACATAAGTATACAAAGTATACAAATTTCTACAGACTGGTATGTTTTTGATAGATTCTGTTTTTGTTGTGTTGATTGCTTATTTTGATGACACTATGGATAGTATCGGGGGGTAGTAGCTATGGAAAAGTGAGAATACTGTAATATAACACCAATATAAATAGAAATCAAGTTTACTACAATACCTAAAGAGTTGGTAGTTTGTTTTCTTATTCTAATGATATCACGAGTTTCTGTTTAAGTTTTGTGTTGTGAAGTTTTCAAGTTTTGGGTGATGTTCTCATGGACAATGGGATAAAGAGTGGAAAGAGCTCAATCTTGGGGATGCCCAAGGTATCCCAAGCCAATTCAAGGACACCAAGAAGCCTAAGCTTGGGGATGCCCTGGTAAGGCATCCCCCCTTTCGTCTTCAACCCATCGGTAACGTTACTTGGAGCTATATTTTTATTCACCACATGATATGTGTTTTGCTTGGAGCGTCTTGTATTATAGGAGTATTTTGTTTTTGTTGTGTCACAATCATCCTTGCTGCACACCTTTTTGAGAGAGACATGCACTCATCGTGAATTTTCTAGAATACTCATTGAGCTTCACTTATATCTTTTGAGTTAGGAAATTTAGCTCGCATGTGCTTCACTTATATCCTTTGAGCTAGATAACTTTGCTCTAGTGCTTCACTTATATCCTTCTAGAGCACGGAGGTGTCAGATTTTGGGGAAATAAAAACTCTCGATCTTCACTTATATCTTTTTGAGATTTCTTTCTCTGAGTAACTTGGTAGTTGGCTTGTGCTATGAAAGTAGTCCTCAAGATGATAGGCATCCAAGGAGGATATAATAAAAACTTCCATATTCCTGTGCATCGATTAGTAAAGAGAAGTTTGATTCCTCTCAATTAGTTTTGACACATGGATTTGGTGATATTAGAGTTGTGTTAGTAGGGTGTTGTGGATCTAGAAATACTTGCGTTGAAGTTAGTGATTCTCGTGGCATGCAAGTATGGTAAAACGCTATGTTAGGAAGTCGGAGCATAATTGATTTATTGATTGTCATCTTTTGTGTGGCGGTCGGGATCGTGCAATGGCTAACACCTACCAACCCTTCCCGTAGGAGTATGCGTTTAGCACTTTATTTCGATTACTAATAAAAACTTTCGCAATAAGTATATGAGTTCTTCATGACTAATGTGAGTCCATGGTATAGACGCAATTTTACCTTCCACCATTCTTAGCCTCTCTAGTGCCACGCAAATTTTGCCGGTGCACAAACCCACCATATACCTTCCTCAAAACAGCCACCATACCTACATATTATGGCATTTGCATAGCCATTCCGAGATATATTGCCATTGAACTCTCACCATTCCGTCTGATGACTTGTGCCGTCACTTTCATATTGCCTTTGCATGATCGTAAGATAGCTAGCGAGATGTTTCATTGTCATACGCTAAGCTAGATCGTTGCACATCCCGTTACACTGCCGGAGGCATTTCCCATAGAGTCATCATTGTCCTAAGTATTGAGTTGTGAGTAAATAAAAGTGTGAGGATCATCATTATTAGAGCATTGTCCCATGTGAGAAAAAAAGAGGCCAAAGATGCCCACCAGAAAAAATGAAAAGAGGCCAAAGAACCCAAACAAAAAAAGAGAGAAAAAAGAGAGAAGGGACAATACTACTATCTTTTTCCACACTTGTTCTTCACAATAGCACCATGTTCTTCATGATTGAGAGTCTCTTGTTTTGACACTTCCATATACTAGTGGGAATCTTCATTATATAACTTGGCTTCTATATTCCAATGATGGGCTTCCTCAAAATTGCCCTATGTCTTCGTGAGCAAGCAAGTTGGGTGCACACCCACTAGTTCTTCTTTTGAGCTTTCACACAATTATAGATCTAAGTGCATCCGTTGCATGGTAATCCCTACTCATTCACATTGATATCTATTGATGGGCATCTCCATAGCCCATTAATACGCCAAGTCAATGTGACCATCTCCTCCTTTTTTCCTCACAACCTCCACCACACTCTATTCCACCTATAGTGCTATATCCATAGCTCACGCTCATGTATTGCGTGAGAGTTGAAATTTTTTGAGAAAGTAAGAATGAGAAAACAATTACTTGGCCAATACCGGGTTTGTGCATGATTTAAATTCGTTGTGTGGGGATGATGGAGCATAGCCAGACTATATGATTTTGTAGGGATAACTTTCTTTGGCCTTGTTATTTCAAAAGTTCATGATCACTTTGCTAGTATGCTTGAAGTATTATTGTTTTCATGTCAATAGTAAACTATTGTTTTGAATCTTACGGATCTGAACATTGATGCCACAAGAAAGAAGTTACAAAGGAAAAATATGTTAGGTAGCATTCCACATCAAAAATTCGGTCTTTATCACTTCCCTACTCGAGCACGAGTAGGAGTTAAGCTTAGGGATGCTTGATACGTCTCCAACGTATCTATAATTTCTGATGGTTCCATGCTATTATCTTGTCAACTTTGGATGTTTTGTATGCATGAATATGCTATTTTATATCTTTTTTGGGACTAACCTATTAACACAGTGCCAAGTGCCAGTTTCTGTTTTTTCCGTGTTTTTGACCTTTCTCAGAGGAGAATATTAAATGGAGTCCAAACAGAATAAAACCTGCGGAATGATTTTGTCCATAATAGAAGACACGCAGGAGACTTGAGAACCAAGGCAGGGGACCTCGGAGGAGGTCACAAGCTACCCAGGCCCGGCCTAGGGAGGCCCGGGGCTAGCAGGCTTGTGGGCCCCCCGTGGCTCCCCTGCCCTACTTCTTCGGCCTATAAATTCTCCAAAAATCTGAAACCACCAGAGGGAGCCACGAAAATACTTCTCCACCGCCGCAACCTTCTGTCTCTACAAGATACCATCTGGGGAACGTTCTGGTGCCCTACCGGAGGGGGGATTCGGACACGGAGGGATTCTTCATCAACACGATTGACTCTCTGATGATGCGTGAGTAGTTCACCACAGACCTTCGGGTCCATAGGTAGTATCTAGATGGCTTCTTCTCTCTCTTGGATCTTCAACCCAAAGTTCTCCATGATCTTCATGGAGATCTAGCCAATGTAATCTTCTTTTGTAGTGTGTTTGTCGAGATCCGATGAATTGTGGATTTATGATCAGATTATCTATGAATATTATTTGAGTTTCCTTTGATATCTTATTTGCATGATTTCGTATGCTTGTAATTCTCTTCGAGTTGTGGGTTTTGTTTGGACAACTTGATCTATAATTCTTGTAATGGGAGAAGTTCTTGGTTTTGGGTTCATACCGTGCAGTGTCCTCACCCAGTGATAGAAGGGGTAGCGAGGTACGCATCATGTTGTTGCCATCAAAGGTAAAAAGATGGGGTTTATATCTATTGCATGAATTTATCCCTCTACATCATGTCATCTTGCTTAAGGCGTTACTCCGTTTGTTATGAACTTAATACACTAGATGCATGCTGGATAGCGGTCGATGTGTGGAGTAATAGTACTAGATGCAGAAAGTATCGGTCTACTTGTCTCGGACGTGATGCCTATATGTATGATCATTGCCTTAGATATCATCATGACTTTGCGCGGTTCTATCAATTGCTCGACAGTAATTCGTTCACCCACCATAATACTTGCTACCATGAGAGAAGCCTCTAGTGAACACTATGGCCCCCGGGTCTACTTAACATCATATTTTCAGCTCTACACTTTTACTTTGTCGCACTTTCCACCTTCAGATCTCACCTTGCAATTAATCGTGAAGGGATTGACAACCCCTTTATAGCGTTGGGTGCAAGTTTGTTTGTTTTTGCGCAGGTAGATTGGTGACTTGCCTTGATACTCCTACTGGATTGATACCTTGCTTCTCAAAATAAGGGAAATATTTACAGCTACTGTGCTGGATCACCCTTTTCTCTTCAAGGGGAAAAACCAACGCAGGCTCAAGAGGTAGCATCTAGCCAAGCAAGCCGCCTAGTTTTATATAGGCGCGGCCTGAGTGTCGGATGACCGAGGGGAGTCAGATGAATGGGGCAGTCGGTTGTCCGGGGACTGTCCGTCGATGGGGGGAGGCCGGACGTCCGAGAGGATAATCTAATGGCAGTGTTAGTGACACGGATGTTCACAACAATCTGATGATGAACCGTGATATATAGACACAGTGAGTACGACCATACGAAGCAATGATGACATTATATGTGATGACACAGATACTCTAATTATTGCTCATAGGAGAGGTGGCATGGCCACGAAGTTTGAGCGAACGTGGCATGAGACCGTGGAGATATGAACCTCGAACCCATAGCCACAACTCGATCATTTAAAGTACCAGGTCTCTTAAGAAGTGATACCGAATGTCAATGTTCTTGGTGTGAGAGCGATCACCAGGGTTTTTAGCAATCTTGATGGCACTTTCATTGTCGCATAGTAGAGGCACATGTGTGTAAGTTATACCATAGTCCTTCAAGGTCTGCCTCATCCATAGGAATTGTGTTTCACAGCTTGCGGTTGCAATGTATTCGGCTTTATTGGTGGATAGGGAGACACAATTTTGCTTCTTCGAGGACCAACTTACCATGGAGCATCTAAGAAACTGACACCCGGAGGTAGACTTTCTTCCCACCTTGTCTGCGGCCCAATCTGCATCTATGTACCCAATGAGATCAAACTTGGCATCCTTGGGGTACAATACACCCAACCTTGGGGTGTGAACAACATATCTCAGAATATGCTTAACCGCCTTATGAAGACTTTCCCTCGGGGAAGCTTGAAATCTTGTAGAAATGCCTACACATAACGTGATGTATGATCTAGATGCACAAAGATAAAGCATGAAGCAATCATAGAGCGGTAAATAGATGGGTCAAATGGAATACCGTTTGAGTCTTCGTTAAGAGCAATTATGGTTGGCATGGGTACCTTGCATGGACTGGTGTTTGTCATGCCGAACTTCGCAAGAATATCCTTTAGATACTTAGTTTGGGACAATAAAATTTCTTCTTGACATTGTTGAATTGGAAACCCGAGAAAGAACTTCAAATCTGTATTAAGTGACATCTCAAAGTTCTTTGTCATGGATTCTGCATACTTCTTGAATAAATGGATGTTAGGGAACCAAAAATGATATCATCTACGTAAATTTGACACAAGATCAAATCACCTTTTCCCCTCTTAGTGAAGAGAGTAGGGTCAATCATCCCTCCCACAAAACCATCATCGAGTAGAAACTTCTTAAAATGATCATACCAAGCATGAGGTGCTTGTTTGAGGCCATATAAGGCCTTGTGAAGTTTGTACACATAGTCTTTGTGATTCGGGCAATGAAACCAGGTGGTTGTGCTGAATATACTTCTTCTTGTAGAGGACCATTAAGAAAAGCACTCTTCACGTCTATTTGGTGTAAAGTAAAAAAAACCATTGAAGTCACCATAAGCAAGTAAAATGTGAATTGATTCAAGACAGGCAACGGGGCAAAGGTCTCATCAAAGTCCAAACCTTCAACTTCTGTGTAAACTTGTGCCACTAACCTTGCCTCGTTTCTGATGATTACACAATTTTCATCTTGCTTGTTCTTGAAGATACATTTTGTTCCAATGACATTCTGCTCCTTAGTTGGCCTTTTGACTAAAGACCACACTTGATTGCGCTCGAAGCTGTTCAACTCTTCTTGCATAGCAAGAAGCGAGTTGTGCTCCATCAACACATATTCTACCTTGAGAGTCACAACACTAGAGACAAATGAGAAGTGAGCACAAAAGTTTTTCAATTGTTTATGAGTGACTCTACCTTCCGATATCTTGGTGAGAATTTGGTCAGCGTCAACACGACCAACCACACAAGGCATGATGGATGTTAAGGTTTCACGAGGTTCAACTTTGTTCCCATCATCGACATCTTCAACATAAGGATCTATATTGTGTGGAGGAAGATTTTCATGCATCACTTATTGAGGTTCATCATGAGCACCAAATTTGTCAACATCGACATGTGCATGTTCTTGTTCTTGTACTTGATGATGTACTTGTTCTTGTTCTTGTGCTTGACGGTGAACATCTTCTTGTTCTTAAATTATGGACTCCTCTTGAGGGATGAGATCTTGTGGTGGCAAAGGCATAGTAGTTGGTTTAGCATGAGTGGTGCTTGTGTCCTCAGCTTCACCTGCATAAGGAACATGTTCCACTGGAAGGAGAGCACCTACACCATTGGTCGAAATGTCTTGTGAAGGATCTTCTTCACCTGCATCACTTAGATGAACTTGCTCTCCAGGGGAGCCATTAAATTCATCAAACACCATGTCGCAAGTTTCTACAATGCATCCGGTGGATTTGTTGTAGATCCTGTGGGCATGGGAGTTTGATCCATATCCAATAAATATTCCCTCGCTTGTTTTAGATTAACATTTGACTAACCGTTCTCTCTTGTTGAGAATAAAACATTCGCAGCCAAATAGCCGTAAATACTTGACATTTGGCTTGTTTCCTGTTATGAGCTCATATGGGGTCTTCTCCAAGACCTCATGGAGGAAGAGGCGATTTGAAGCATGGCATGCAGTGTTTGCGGCCTCGAACCAAAAGTTGTGGGGAGACTTGTACTCATCCAACATGGATCTTGCCATCTCTACAAGAGTGTGGCTCTTCCTTTCGGCTACCCCATTTTGTTGTGGGGTATATGGTGCGGAGTATTGATTGTTAATTCCTTCATCACTGAGGAACTCTTTTAGGGTGTAGTACTTGAATTCAGATCCATTGGCACTTCTTATTGCAAAAATTTCTTTGTCAAACTTGCGTTGAGCTTGCTTGGCAAAATAAATAAAGGTGATCTTTATCTCATCCTTGGATTTAAGAAATAAGACCTATGTATATCTCGAGTAATCATCAACAATGACGAACCCATACTTCTTCCCACCAAGACTATCCCATGAAGGAGGCCCAAAAAGACCACATGAAGGAGCTCCAAAGGACTTGAGATTGATACAATATTCTTGGGGGTGCTTTCATTGATGTTGACTCCCGGCAATGCATGCACTGCACACACGATCTTTCTCAAATTATACATTGGTTTGTCCAAGTATGTGTTCACCCTTGTCGGCCTTGGCCATGAGGCAAGTGATGACGAGTTGATGAATATACTTCTCGCCCCTCGTTGGTTACCCCAAGTGGAAGGTGGAGATGTAGCCAGCAACAAGTTTCCCTTACACAGAGACTGTCAGGTTTATCAAACCAGGAGGACTTCGAGGATCAACAAGTAGGTGTACGCTTCCCTGGCACTAGCAAAAGATGTGGACCTGCACACACAACAAATAACTTCACTCCCAGCAAGTACAGAGAGGTTGTCGATCTATCTGGCCTTGTAGTTTGCAAAGGATGAAAACACAAGTGGGAATAGTGATAGTGATTGCAACGGAAAAGTAAATCCAAGTAGTGAATGATGGAGGTGTAAGCAATGGTGGTGATATGGACCTGAGTCACATGATGTTCACTAGTGATGTCTCTCTCCCATAAGAAGATAAACAACTATGCTTGGGTATACAAATTACAGTTGGGCAATTGACAGAATTATAAACGCACCGCAATGCTAATTATGCTACTACAAAGTTAGAGGCTCAATAGTAATGGGCAGTACGCCAAGACAAGTAGATCATTTATTCATCAGCATCTACTTACTAATCATCTACCTTGAGATATCTATCTAGAACATCTCGCTGGTATTACGTTGCGAGCCCCACCCAAAGTGTAAACTCAAGGGAACGGAGAACTGCATTAACGAACTATACGTAAGGTAAACAATCATTAACTAGTGCGTCATGTAGCAGTAATAAGGGCAAGGCCCAACTAGCACGCGGCTCCTCGATCAAGCTAAAGCATGTATGACATGAAGATCAAGTAATGAGATGGTGGATGTTGCATAGCAATGTATCTCGGAAAGGCTATGGAAATGCCTTAATAGGTAGGTATGGTGGCTGTCTTGAGGAAAGATATAACGAGGCTTATGATGACAGAGCGTATCATGCCAAGGGTTTGGATGCACTGGCGAAGTTTGCACCAATTCTCAAGATGAGAAAGGGCAATGCACGGTACCGAACAGGCTGCAAAATATGGATAGTGGAAGTGCCAACTATCGAATACTCGCATTAGTCCGAAGGACTCATACACTTATTATCGTAAACTCTCTATCTAGTTAGGAGATTGAAAAAGAGACAAGTACCCCGGGGAGGAGTGTTTGGGGGTTTGGTTATCCTTGCGCATCCGACCCATGGTAACGTGAGGCTACTCTATATATTCCAACCCCTCAAGAGGTTAGCGATCAATCTAGTAGCTAGAGTTGTCAACTAATTTTTAGTTTTTGAAAAACACACGGATTTCCCAAAATACGACATCTATCACTAATAGGATTAAGCTCTTGGCACCAATAGTCCAAACATTACTCAAATCAATACCTCAAAATTATTGCAAGTTACTACTATACTTAAATAGCAACCTCATTTACTTACTCATGCAAGCCACACAACTAAGTGCAACGAGCCAACTATCTAAACAAGATAAGCTTGATAACTCAAGATAGTTCCAAAAGAAACCTAAATAAAAGATCCTAAAAAGATATAACATGAAAACTAAGAGCTAAGAATGACAACAGGTATGTAAAGATAGAGAACACAGAAAAAAGATAACCATGAAAACCTAGGTTCTGTTCTAGAGTGGAATGGAGTGTGTTTCTCTCCGAAACAAGGAAGGATAGGTTCCGACTTCTTATGAACAGGAAGAAAAAACTAAAAAAAACTAAAAAGTAAAGAGCGGGATGCTCCAAGCATAGCACATAACATATGAAGTGATAAAAATATAGCACGGAGATGGACGAACTGATGATTGGTGATAGAGAAGGGGATGCACGGGGGCATCCCCAAGCTTGGACTCTTGAGTCTCCTTGAATATTTCTTGGGGGCTCATGGGGGCATCCCCAATCTTGATCCCTTGACACTCCTGGATCTTCTTTCATCATCTTTCATCGCATACTTGAAAACTCCCTTCATACGAAACTCATCATAAGCTGATTAGATTGGTTAGTACCCATGATAAAGTAATTCATTACCTACTGGAAATAAAGATTTTGATGAAAAGATATTGTTTCTCATGATTGCCAAAAGGTTTTTGCAAAGGAAAAGCAAGCTTAAAATTTGCAAAATGATGAAAACGCAAAACGTGGTAGAATCTGTTAAAAATAGAACAAAACATAGTAAATAATTTTTTCGGGGTACTTCTGCAACTAAAATAAAAAAAACTTAGAACAGATGCGAGAAGGACAATTATATAGAGCATGCTATCAAAATAGTTTAGATCAAAAAGATGAACTAGTGATTTTTGGCAAAATTTTCCGTCAAGCAGACATAATCTGTTTCTGGATAGCATGTCACAACTTTTGAACTTTCTTGCAATCAGAGGCTAAAACTTAGCTCAAAGCTTGAAAATAAAGATACAATGATGCTGGTACAGTAGTAACAAGCATCAAGACTACTAAAACTGAAAGTAAAAAAAAATTGGGTTGCCTCCCAACAACCACTTTCTTTTATGTCTTTGAGCTAGGCATGATGCAAAAAGATCAAGTTTTATCAACTCCATAAGAATAACTTGCCCAAATAACGGAATCATAAGGTAATTTAATATTATTTCAAGGGAAGTGTTCCATTCCCTTTTTAAGGGGAAATTGGAATCTAATGGTCCCTTCTTTCATGTCAATGATAGCACCAACGGTGCGGAGAAAAGGACGTCCCAAAATAATTGGACATGAAGGATCACACTCAATGTCCATAATAAGAAAATCAAAGGGCACATAATTATCATTGACAACAATAAGAACATCATCAATTCTCCCTAACGGTTTCTTTATGAAAGAATCAACAAGATGAACACCTAAAGAACATTCATCATAAGGTTTCAAATCAAGCATATCATACATTCTTTTGGGCATAAGGGAGGCACTAGCTCCAACATCACATAAAGCAAAGCAAGAGATATTATTCAGTTTAATCTTGACCATAGGATCCCAACCATCTTCTAGTTTCCTAGGAATAGAAGTCTCTAACTTGAGCTTCTCCTCCCTAGCTTTGATAAGAGCATTGGTAATATGCTCGGTGAAGGCAATATTGAGTGTACTAGTGTGGGGGTCCTTAGCAATTCTTTGCAAAAAGGTGATCACTTCGGAAAGACTACAATTATAAAAATTAATATCATCGTTATTAAGTAGAATTACAGTGTCATCCTCTATATTTGATTTGCTCTCTACTATAAGAGTTTGGATGTCTTCCCAAGTTTGGGGACGTTTAGGAGCAACTTCAAACCAAATATCCTGTTCCTTTTTGGGGAGACCATGACAAGGGCATAATTCTCCATAATGACTAACATAGTCCCAAGGTCTATTACTTTCATAAATACCCACAGTTGCAATTGGAGCAATAGAAGAGAAGGGAAAATCATTGTTGTTGTGACTTGTGAAGTCACACAACTTGGTGTTCTTCGTGGAACCCACAACAGCAGCAACAAGCAAGAACAAAGCAACTTATTTTTTTGCGGTTTTTGGTATAAGACTCTAAAGAAAAAACAAGAAAGCAAACTAACAAGACTAAGAAGCAAAGGTAAAAGATAGTGTGCAACTCCCCTATCATGAAGATGGAGTCCCCGGGAAAGGCATTAGAAATTCGCTTGATGACGAGTTGATGAATATACTTCTCGCCGCTCGTTGGTTACCCCAAGTGGAAGGTGGAGATGTAGTCAGCAGCAAGTTTCTCTTACAGGGAGACTGTAAGATTTATTGAACCAGGAGGACTCCGAGGATCAACAAGTAGGTGTCCGCTTCCCTGGCACTAGCAGAAGACATGGACCTGCACACACAAGAAATAACTTCGCTCCCAACGAGTACAGGGAGGTTGTCAATCTATCCGGCCTTGTAGTTTGCAAAGGATCAAAACACAAGCGGGAATAGTGATAGTGATTGCAACGGAAAAGTAAACGAAAGAAGTAAATGATGGAGGTGTAAGCAATGGTGGTGATATGGACCTGAGTCATATGATGTTCACTAGTGATGTCTCCGTCTCAAAAAACGATAAACAACTATGCTTGGGTAAACAAATTACAGCCGGGCAATTTACAAAATTATAAATGCACCACAATGCTAATTATGCTACTTGAAAGTTAGAGGCTCAATAGTAATGGGCAGTACGCCAAGAAAAGTAGATCGTATTAATCATCCACCTTGACATATCTATCTAGAACATCTCGCTGGTATTAATTTGTGATCCCCACCGAAAGTGTAAACTCGAACCAACGGACAACTGCATTAACGAAATATGCGTAAGGTAAACGATCCTTGCAACCGTGGTCACAAGCCAGGCCCACCCTGGCCAAAAGAGGGTGCGGGCGCGGCTAGGGGCCAGGCTGCGCAGGGTGGCCGCCTAGACACCCCTGGCTCCCCTCTGGCCCATGTTCGGTGATCTGGAAGCTTCTGTCACGCTGATTTTTATATATTTTTCTCGAGCTTTTTGGGGCTCTGGAAATTTGGGTAAAAGCCCCTGCAAAAAAGACATAAGCAGACAGAAATTGGCACGGGGTGCACTAAGTTAGTAGGTTAGTCCAAATACGTGTAAAAATATATAAAAGTGTAGCAAAACATATAACAATTTCATCCAAAAGATCCTGGAGCAAGCAAAAATTATAGATACGTTTGGGACGTATTAGCAAGTTGCATGGAATGTGTTCTCTTTTGAGAAATCAACCGTGTAAAGGTTGCCATCCAACTCCCCCGCGAAGGAAACTTCAAGAGTATCTCTCTTAAAGACTTTCACATCCGTTAGTCCAAAAAGTGTATCATAGCCAACAAAGGCCAATTGACTAATAGAGAGTAAGTGATATTTAAGTAATTGGACAAGCATGCCATTTGCAAGTGACATGTCATTTGTGATCGCAAACTTTCCCAAACTAAGTACCTGTCCTTTAGACCCACCGCCAAATACAATGCTCATAAATGGTTGAATTGCCTCCATGAAGTCCTTGGGCAATGTGCCATCTCTGGTCATATTATTGGTGCATCCGCTATCAATCACCCATTTGACTCCACCGGAGAAGGCAACCTACACACATTTCAAGTCTTGGTTAGAGGTACCCATTTTACAATGGGACCTCTAAAATCAGTAACAAGAGTCTTAGGAACCCAAATTGCACAGAAACGAAAAGCATTCCAAGGCCCAACAAATTGTGTGTAGACATCTCGATCTTTTTCCTTACGGATTACATATGATGGAGGCATACATTATTTTGACTTGTTGGGAGTAGGCTTGCCCCTTGTGGCCTTCCTACTCGCAACCTTCCCTACGTCTCCCAATCTGTTTTCCTTATGCCCTTCTTGCACAAATATCTCCTCGAGGGGAGTTGTGGACTTATGTGTCATCATTGTATTCCTGCTTATGCTTGGATCAAATCCAAGCCCTTCCTTAGCTACTACCTCCTTCTGTTGACTCAACACTTCATTGAGGTTCTTTTGTCCTTGGGCACATGACATGAGCCCTTTTTCAATTTGAGCCTTTAGAAACCGGTTCTCCTCAAGTACACTAGGTAGGTCACCACTAGGGTTAGTAGACAAGCATCAACATTTATAACAGGACATAAGTAAACTTTGCCTAGTATGTTAAGATATGTAAGCTTGAGTTCGTCAAACTTCTTTGTAATAGTGCCAAGCTCCTCTTTCGTTGATTTAGAGAGAAATGTAAGAGCTCACAATCTTAGAAAGAGTGGCATGAGACTTGTCAAGTTTACACTAGTAACTTTTTAACATTTCATAATCTCTTTCAGTATTAGTCAAGGAGGCAAGTTCTTTAATGTGCTTATCAATGTTTGCACCTATTTTTAAGCACAATTCATCATTATGTGCTTCCTCATATAGGACTTTCTTCTCAAGGATTTCACATTTCTCCTTTTCCTCGGTAACGAGGGTTTCGAGTTCCTTAATGGAGGTGGTGTGCTTGCTCACCATCTCCATAAGCATACGAAACATAGTGAGTTTCTTTCCTTTGAGGGAGCACATGACTTTCTTCATTTTAGCAACCCAAGCATCACTTAGTTCATATTCATGATCATGATCCTGAACATCAGTATATCCATCACTACATGTGGTAGAGGAAAATAGAGGAGGGTTAGGTTGTGGAGTTACATTTACTTTGTCTGAAGATGTTTGTGCCTCATCATCTTCTACCACACCTTTTGTCATGAGACATTTGTGTGCATTACCCTTGTAGTCTTTCATGTAGTTGGATGTGACAACATCACCACCTTTGTTGACCAGTCTCAATGTGGTTTGAGTTCCTAGGGCTATGTCTGCAATACCCCCAACATCATCGGAGTCAGATTCATCTTGAGAAATCATTTCCTTATCATCTCTCTTCCTGAACTTGGAGTTTAATGGGTTGGGCAACTTCTTCTTTACAAAAGTCTTCGAAAATTTTGGTTTGTGTTCTCTCTTCTCATAGGGACACTCGTTTGAGAAGTGGTCGGTTTCTTCGCAATTGTAGCAAGTCCTTACTTTCTTCTTTAGGAATCTTCCCTTGAATTTTTCTGCACTAAACTTCTGCACAAAGAGAGACATGTCTTCATATGAGAGCCCGTCATCTAGTTCATCTTCATAACCTTCTTCTTCATCTTCCTCTTCTTCTTCACTAACATCATTATCCCTCACGTGCTTGGCCTTCAAGGCAAGATTTTTCTTGGGTGATGAGGAGCCATGCATGACAAGATGAAGTGTAGCATTGGCCTTTGATTCTTTGAATAATTGGAAGGTTGATGACATCATCAAGAGACATGTCCTTAAACCCATGTTCTCTCCTTATGTCCCATACCATTTGATGGTGGTATGGATGAAGAGTATTTAACAGTTTATCCACAAGAAACCATTTCTTCTAGTTGAATCCATCTTGACTCTTGTCAAAATCATATGATTCTATGTCGGTAGCAAGTGTCATCAATCTCTCAAGAAGGTGGTTGGGGTTCTCTCCTTTTTCCATGCAGAAATATTGTAATGCCCCTTTTGCAATCTCATATTGTGCAAGTTGAAGAAAGGGCATTCCCGTATTGGTCATTACAATATTATCCCAAAGTTCTTTCGCATTTGATAGGTGAATGTAGGGCCTTTTTTGTTTGTGAGACATGCCCCTTCTTATGAGCACGATCGCGGTGTCATTGAGGTGCTTGTCATATACTTCACTCGGTGTTAGGTCCTTGTGGTTCACGGGTGGTAACATTTCTCCAAGATCTCTAGCATCTCATCGTTGGCAAACCTAAGATGATCGTGCATACCAACTCTCGACAAAGAAAAATCGGCTATGTCATGAAGTAAAGCAGTGTTTTCCCCAACATTATACTTAGGTTTCTCCACTCTAGGTTTTGCATATAGCCATTGAACAATGGTGTTGTTATCAGTTTGAGGTTGTTGGCCCAAATTAGGGAGAGATGCATTTAGTTGTTTTATCACACCAATTGGGTTCTCCGGTGGTGTTATTTTTGCACCTAATGTATCCAACCTCATTTTGACCAAAGCCTCAATAGAAGCATCTTGCTCCTCTTTCTACTTAGAAAGGGCCCGTTCAAGATACTCAGAAGTGAAGGATCTAACTTCATTCGTGGATGAAACTCCTCCCTCAACACGAGGAGCAATCAGAGGGCTCCCATTCTTATCCATCTCGCTCAAGGGTGGTTAAGCCACACGATTAGAGCAGGAGGTTGTGATACCAATTTAAAAGGATCTAGATGGACCTAGAGGGGGATGAATAGGTACAATTACAAATTTTAATTGTTACTTAGTAATTTTAGGCAATAATACAGAATATGAACTTTAGAGTAGAAATTGCTTCGGAGATAAGGTGACCAGTATGATATAAAAGTAAGCATTTAACTAGATAAACAACCTTAATGTGAAAATAGATTATACAAGTACGAAGACAAGTAACCATAAGTAAGGAGCTAGGGTTGGGAATAACCGCAACTCCGAGAGACGAGGATGTATCCCGATGTTCACTTCCTTGGAGGGAAGCTACGACACCGTTTATAGACGTGGATGTCGCTGAGAAGGCACACCAACGCCACGAAGGCTACCCTATTCTCTCCTCGAGACACCACCATGAAGGCGTTTCTCAACCACTAGTGGTAGGCCTTGAGGTGGCCTCCACACCCTCACAAACTCTCTAGGGGAAATCACAAAGGTTTGATTCGTCTGTGAAGAACTCCTACCGCTTAGGAGTCTCCAACCTCCAAGAGTAACAAGATCAAGGCAACCGCTCAAAACTTGCTCAAATCACGAATTTCTTTGGTTGAGATCAGGAGAGGAGGATGATCTATATTTTGATTGGAATAATACTCAAGAATCCTCACAAACTCTCTTGGGATCTAGGATTTGGTGAGGAGTGGAATGAGTGATAGAGAAAAGTGTTCTTGGAATCTTTTGTGGTGTGTTGGATAACCCCCACCCGAGCAAGGAAGGCGGTATATATAGTAGTGGTGGAAAATGACCGTCGGAAGCCACTTATGTTTCCCACTTGCTGGACATCCAACATCTTTTGGTTGTCCGGATAAAAGGTAAGGGTTGGACATCCGACAGGGGTCAGACGAGTGGTCACTGGGGACATCAAACCAGGGTAGTAGTGGGAAGTTCAGCATAGAGTTCGGTCGCCCGAAGGTTGTCGATCGTCTGATGCAGGGTTGTCCGGAAGGACCGGACTCTGATCAGTTTGTTTGGTTGGTACGTCATCGGATTTCCGACCACACACGGACGTCCGAAGGCCGGTCGACCGAAATAACCAGAAATCCGACGATTTGATGCGGGTGAGGTGGCTCCGGACCTTCGGAGGCGTAGGACAGCCGAGATCGATGAAGCATCGGACATCCGTAGACGTCAGGCGTCTGAGCAATCAGAAGTCAAGGTAGTATGTTTAAGATAGGAATTTAACCAGTGGTGCACGCAAGAACGAGTGATCCCCTCTTAATAGTGCGGGATCCCTATACTCAATAGTAAACCAAAAGATATAGAACTATTTTGTATTGTTTCTCCGTACTTTAATATCATGAATATGTGAGTTATGATCCACAGAGATAATCTCATGAGAACTAAACCTGAAACGCACTTGGCAGAGGTGATTAGTTCCCTATGTGTATGTTGTCAACAACATCAATATATTATTGAAGGCATGATTGTACTTTCAGCGACAACTATAGTTGTCATAAAAAGCTCGCACTTAGCGATTAAAAAGTAACACCTCCCTTGAGTAAGGGCCATTATAATAGTAACCTAGTTTGGACTCACCTTGTGCATCATCGAAATGCTTGTTGAGTAGATGAAGCTCCTCCTTGGATCTCTTAAGATTCCGATTCATCTCCTCTAACTCCACGGAGATGGGGATGCCACTGAAGACGAGGTCGGTATAAATAATTTATATATGTCAGACTCCCAAGTTATAAAATTTTGAATCCTCTGCTAGGTTTCTCTTCAAATCCTGCTAGAGTCTTGGAGGCTACGCTCATTTTAAAATTGAAAGTGTTTTTCCACACCATTTGATCCCCGGATGACTTTCTCAAACTCACACGCGGCTCAGGGGCTACTGAATATGGGCATTGCATATAAAACCCATAAGTTAAAATTACTTTGTAAAAAAGAATATGGCGTAATTTACGTTGAAGCCCGTTAGCAGTCCACCGAAAGCTTCCTTCAATCTGCTGTCAACAGATTAAATGCTTTGCATTACTACACCCAAAAGAGTGTGTGTTCTTTGGCGACGGAGTAGTCATTTAAAACATCCTGAATCAGGGTCGGTCACCCATTTGGGACCGTTCTATTGTGGGCCGCTCCGGGTGCGGAATTACGGTTTCTCCTCTCGGAGAAGCCGAGATAGATGCCACCGGTGGCCGAGAGGTCTCCGGAATTGTCTTTGGGAGAGCTCAGATTGACCTAGTTCTCCCTCTATGTTTGCTAGACAGGATTCACCCGCTCGATCTTCTGCGAGTGAGGTGTTAGCCTCAGCCATGATATCATCACCCCCGTCCCTAGTATCCGACTCAGGGGGGTCTTTTGGGATACCACCAGCCCGATCTCCTCGGCGAACGAGGGAGGTGTGTTGTGTGATGCGGTCCTGCTATTTGCCAGGTCGGCTCGCAAGGAATCCCCTTTCGAGGCCTGATTGGTGGGGAAATAACTCGGCAGGCTACAATACGAAAATTATAATCACTAACAAAACCTTAAATGCGGAAAATGATATGATTTTCGGATTCAGACCTTTGTGCCAGGAGCTTGACCCTCGGGGTCCTTCGAGGAACCTTTTACAAAGGTTTCAGACTCCTCGACGTAGTCCGAGCCATCATCGAACAGGGGCACTTTGTCCCTATGAATATGCATTATATCGACTAGAGTAGGGTGAATAGGCGATTTTAATGAATTCGCCACTCAGGAATGTCGTCGTGAGGAAAGTCCTCAGTCACCAACTACGTGCAGCGGAATAAGTACTCAAACAGGTGTGGAGAACAACCATAGCATAGTCATTAGAGTGAAATGAAACGTTCGGATTGCACAAGTAGCATGTTCAGGACATACAAGTGATGAATAAGCTAAGTGAAGAATTTGGGCTGAGGAAATTGAGAAAGTCTTCAGTCAAATTGTTCAAACAGTAAAGAAAAAAGTCGTGAACATACAATTGAGGAAATGAAAGGGTTGAGGAATTAGAACCAGGTGCTCGATGAAGACAATGGTTTGATGACCTAGTTCCAACTGATGTGGCAGTCGTAAGTCTGGTTTGGAGTGGCTTGGAATTTGAACCAAGGGAAACACAGTCCCAGGACACTAAGTCCTTACCGTATTCTCCTTGAGCTAACGACACATAGCCCTAGCCCAACACTCGTGGTAAGTCTACAGGGCAGACTTCCAAACCCTCAAAAACTTGGTCACTCGGCTTTCCACAATTCACGTTGGATGCTCTAGACCATGACGCCTAACCATCTGGAGGATGCACAGTCCTCAAAGGTAACAAGCGTCGGTTCCACAAAGGAACAATATCTTGAGTGATGCACAATCACTTTAGGGTTTTTGGGTTTTGGTTTGGGTGCTTGGGGTTTTTCCTAACTCATGAATTTCTCTCAGAGCCTTCAAGGAAGAGGTTGCTCTCAAACTAAAAGTGTCAGTTTCTCTCGCGGAGCAGCCAAGCAACTATTGGTTATGGGGGGCTATTTATAGCTGGGGAGCAATCCCGGCATTAATTGACATAAATGCCCCAATGATATGATCGTTAGGTGGATAAGGTTGGGGACAATTGGCGTGCAGCACATCCACGATCGAAACGTTTCAGCTATGAAATTCCTCATGTCACTCAAGTTCCTCGCACGTAGGTAATTCACATAGACAAAAACCTAACTCCTCAGTTAGAGCAAATTCCTCAGAGACCAGAAGATATTCGTCTTTGTCACTAAAGAATCTGACTAAGCTGTTGAAGATTTCCAAATCCTTCATCCGAAGGGTTGTATGTGTAGGCTTTTAGACGAGCATCACTTGGAAAATTTTGCGTAGTTTTACCTCGACCCCTTTAATAGTATGGTGGTCCTATGACACAGAATACAGAAAATTAAACTATGAAAATGAAAGTATTCATGCTTCAAAGTCCTCGCATCAATTTCTTCACGGACACACCAATTTCCTCACTTTCAAAGTCTTCTGAGGAAATACCAAAGTCTTCAACCGAAGACATACATTTTTAAGGGTCGATATTCTTCGAATAACTCAAACTCCTTAGCGACTTATAGAGCTTCTGTACACTCACAAACATATCAGTCTCTTAACATATAAGTCTTCAATACACGAATATCACTAAGGGGCACAAGATGCATTTACAATCTCCACCTTTTGGTGATTGGTGACAAATAGGTTGAGTTTTCAACGAGGATAATAATATGAAGTGTAAGTACAGAGTTTTAGGAATTTGAATGCAAGATATAGAGAAACTCCCCCTGAAGATGTGCATATTTGAGGAATTTGCTTTGGACTTCAAATGCACATTGAGGATTTACACCATGGAGATCCCCTCTATATCTTGTAATCCATGCAGGCATTTGAGATATATCATGAAGAAATTGAAATGCACGATGGAAAGTGGAGTCTCACAAATTTCAGCATGCATGCATTAATCAACATGAGGAATAAGCATGCGAGGAAAAGCAGTTCAAGAGTGTCAGGACACCACCGGGTATAAGTTTACAACTCATACAACCAAAAACTTCAGAAGAACGGGAGTTGTAACTTAAAGAAAATATAGTCCAAAAGCCCATAAAGTAAAAAATAGACCCGCTTGAAGACTAACTTAGATTTCTCCCCCTTTGTCATCAAGTGACGAAAAGGGATGAAACTGAGGACTAATGCCCTTGAAGAATATCACTTTGTTGGTGGAGAAGGAGAATTGGGGTCGTTCGTCGCAGTTGTGTCGTCAAGATCTTCGGCTTAATCAATTGTGCGCATTGAAGAAAATGAGGTGGCCACCAATTGAGAAACTAGAATCTTCTTGAATTCTTCTTGGGCGGCTAGGACCAGCCAAAGTCATGCTGGAACGCCATTTCAGTGAGTTTCTCACATGTATTGAGGTGAGACAGAATGGCCCATGTGCGGTCGAAGATATTATGAAGATAATAGTAATGTTTCTTCACAACATTCCGAGTCACATTGAGATCTTCCACAATGACACCAAATTGACAATTTATCCATTTGTGGTTGTGATCAACCTTCTGATGAAGACTTAGCAAGAGCTCACGGCCAGTCATCGCACACGGTGCAGATTCCTGTGGGGCTTTACCTCTGGCAGCTGAGTCTTGAGAAGAAGTGTCGTCATTAGTGAAGTAGGACTCATCTTTACAAAATTGTCCATCATGGGGCCGAGATCCTTCATCAATCATATATTTGGCTTTGCTTTCAATAATCTGAAAAGATATCTTGACTACTTCAAGTGGAGGCAAGTAGCTGAGGTGATTCTCAATATCTGCCTTGTAAGGAATTGTAGATCTCGCCCTAATGAATCTCATAATCCACGGCGCATAAGGCTTCTCATCAAAATGTGACAGAGCAGTGTTGGCCAGAGTCCTCATGAAAAAATCATGACGATTTATTGGAAACCCATGGATGATATTGAATAGCAAATTCTTCATGATTCCCACAATTTGTTCATCATCATAGTTATGACCCTTGATTTGACAGAAGTTTTTGGTCAAAATGCGGTAAACTCTCCTGGGCACATAAATCAATTCCTTCACGAGGAATGTGGTTCTTGGTGGCATTCCACGAGACAACACTTGCATCACATGATTTGGCAGTTCAGTTTCGTCATAGACGCATATGGCTCCCTTTACGAGAATTGGAACTGGGACTGCACGAAGTAATTCTGTAGGAGGGGATTTTTAATTGGTGCTTTGAGTCATCCAGTCCAAAACACAAGTGTTGACATGTGAGATATCACATGAGATGTGCAAGGTTTCATAAAATTGAAGAGTGATTTCTTCATTCCAGTCAGAGATGTCCATGCAGAATGGCAGTAGTCGAGCATCGAAAAGAACGCGAAGAATTGGAGTAAAACAAGGAATATTCTCTGTATCTGTTGGGGATATTACGTGCGGTATGACCCGCCCTATTGGGCCGGGTGAGGAAAGCAGTGACTCATGCATACATGGTCAGCGTAAGCCTTGGCCGAGGCCTGAGGTGTGTTGAGTGATCTTCGTCAGAAGGCTACCAGGGCCCATGAGCTAGATGGCGGTTTAGGATTGATGAAGAAGATAAGTCGCCAAGGAGGTTTCCTAGCTTCGCAAACACGGCGACTTAGAGATATGGGAGGCCACGATTTGTAATGTGGCTAGGACTTTTGTAAACCCTAGGGCCTCTAGCTGTATATAAAGGCAAGTCTCTGGGGCAAATAGATTAAGTTAGAAATCATCGAGAGCTAGGTCATGCGAGTTACGCCCTCCTTGTAATTGAATCCACCATCAATATACACAAAGCAGGACGTAGGCTTTTACCTCATCAGGAGGGGCCGAACCTGGGTAAATCTGAGTCTCGCTTCCGCTCACCCCCTTTGAGTCGCTGATACGTCCATTTTGCATCATGCTTTTATGTTGATATTTATCGCTTTATGGGCTGTTCTTACACTTCACGGTACAATACTTATGCCTTTTCTCTCTTATTTTACAAGGTTTACATGAAGAGGGAGAATGCCGGCAGCTGGAATTCTGATGTGAAAAAGGAGCAAGTTTGAGATACCTATTCTGCGCAACTCCAAAAGCCATGAAAATCAACGAGGAATTATTTTGGAATTTATAAAAAATACCGGGCGGAAGAAGTACCAGAGGGGAGCCACCAGGAGGCCACAAGCCTGCTAGGCGCGACCTACCCCCCTGGCCGCACCTAGGAGGCTTGTGGACTCCCTATTGGCCCTCTAGCTCCCCTCTTTTGCTATAAGGAGGGTTTCATTCCAGAAACAATCAAGAGGAGTCTTTCGGGAGGAATCGTAGCCGCCATGAGGCGGAACTTGAGCAGAACCAATCTAGAGCTCCGACAGGGTCGTCCTGCCGGGGAAACTTCCCTCCCGGAGGGGGAAATCCTCTCCATCGTCATCACCAACACTCCTCTCATCGGAGGGGACTCATCACCATCAACATCTTGATCAGCATCATCTCATCTCCAAACCCCAGCTCATCTCTTGTAACCAATCTCCGTCTCGTGACTCCGATTGGTACTTGTAAGGTTGCTAGTAGTGTTAATTACTCTTTGTAGTTGATGCTAGTTGGATTACTCGATGGAAGATTATATGTTCAGATCCTTGATGCTATTCAATACCTCTCTGGTCATGAACATAATTATGCTTTGTGAGTAGTCACTTTTGTTCCTAACGACATGGGATAAGTCATGCTATAAGTAGTCATGTGAATTTGGTATACGTTCGATATTTTGATGCGTCGTATGTTGTTTTTCCTCTAGTGGTGTTACGTGAACGTCGACTACATAACACTTTACCATTATTTGGGCCTAGAGGAAGGCATTGGGAAGTAATATGTAGATGATGGGTTGCTAGAGTGAAAGAAGCTTAAACCCTAGTTTATGCGTTGCTTCGTAAGGGGCTGATTTGGATCCACTAGTTTAATGCTATGGTTAGATTTTGTCTTAATTCTTCTTTCGTAGTTGCGGATGCTTGCTTGAGGGGTCAATCATAAGTAGGATGTTTGTCCAAGTAAGGGCAGAACCCAAGCACCGGTCCACCCACATATCAAACTATCAAAGTAGCGAATGCGGAATATATGAACATGATGAAAACTAGCTTGACAGAAATTCCCATGTGTCCTTGGGAGCACTTTACCTCCTCTAAGAGTTTGTCCAGGCTTGTCCCTTGCTACAAAAGGGATTGGGCCATCTTGCTGCACTTTTGTTACTATTGTTACTTGCTACTTTCTACGAATCATCTTATCACACAACTATCTGTTACCGATAATTTCAGTGCTTGCACAGAATACCTTGCTGAAAACCACTTGTCAGATCCTTATGCTTCTCATTGGGTTCGACACTCTTACTTATCGAAAGGACTACAATAGATCCCCTACACTTGTGGGTCATCAGTCACCACCAAGGTGCGATGGATCCTTCACTAAGTCCTTTCACGAGGACATCTGCCGTGACAAAACCACGACAGTTGGCGCCCACCATGGGGCTTGTACACGGTGGAGTTGAATTCTCGAAGGGAGACCTTCTAGGGTCAGGAAGCTACGTAGTCATCCTGATGACGAAAAGCCGCCGCGGGAAGTACTACATCTACAACTCTCAGTAGGGACCAGAGGCCGATTCAATCGAATCTGTATACACGGTCTCCTTCGGCAAAATCCACGGTTTCATCGGCAAGATCGGGGCACCCGTACCTGAGCCGGACACCTTCACTGACATCGTCGAGCCAGCCCGGTACACCCATCCCGCCAAACATAAGGTCAGGAAACACCACGCTTTCGTTGGTTTTAGGCGAGGAACTGACCTATCGGACGAGCCGGTAATCCAGGAGATCAGCCCCATCAACTCGGACGACGAGTCATCTATGGGTGATACAGATTCAATCTACCCTCTCCACGAAGGACAACTCGGGGGGTTGCCGGAGGCAGTAATCGCTGAGGACTTTGCGGGACCGCACCGTCAAGTCGCCATCTAGATGGCGGGGGCGTCGCCGCCTCAACCAAACCTGGCAGGTAAAAATGAAGCCAACGGGTCAGGGAAGGCTCCGGCTAAAGCCATGGCAGACCTGGCACCAGAGACAGCCAAACTCATGGCAATCACTGTAGCGGCAGAGAACCAGGAAATGGTCAACGCCGAACTAACGAAACTGAGGGAGGAGATGGCCAAGATCCAGCGGCGCATAGAAGCGGAAGCCGCCAGGATGGCAACACAACAGGCCCAGATCGCCGCGGAGACAGAGTGGTTGAATACTGAAGGTTGACGGCTTGAGCGACAACAGCGTGCCTCCGATGCGATCCACCAGAGGAGGCATCACGGCCGCCTGCCGGCGGATTTAAACCCAACTCGCCTCTTCGACAACCCGCATACCCCTGGGATGGAACCTAATCGGCCATGGCAAGCCGCGCCCCAAGAGGCGATCCGTCTCGACCACCGCTTAACCCGCAGCCGCCTCAGCCGATGGAGGCTCGTGCACCCCTTTTCTAGATGCCACCGGTCACTTCTCGAACCCCGTGGATAACGTGCTAGCGGAAACCCACCACCTTGAATCTCTCCCGATTAACGGAAACTCCTTGGCCGAGGTGGAGGCGACAAACGCCATCAAGATGCTGAAAACGGCGGTGGTACAACATGCACAATACTCGCATAGCCGCGAGCGGCTACACTCCACGCCCTAGGCGAGTCACACCAGGAGCCGCCATGATGACCTTCCTTCGGTGACAAGCGAGCAACGATGTTTTCCGCAGACCAAGACATACCGGATGCCCAACGTGCGCGCTCATGATCTTGTGGATGCGATGCGAGCCGCCCGCCTGATGGAAACAACAACTGGGCTGTTCGGGGCTATCCGGCTTACAATCTGCCTTCTCCCACGTTGACCGAAACGGGTGGCAGGCACGTCGGGGTACCGTGTCTAACGCCCGCCCTTCGCAACGAGCGTATGCTGAAAGATTTCAATGGGTCGTGAAAGGTACCCAATTACACACCATGGATCGAAAGTTACGAGCTTGTGATGGATATGCTCGATGTGAATGAGGAAGTGTGCGCTATGTATTTCACCATGATGCTCGAAGGGATGACACGCACGTGGTTTAAGAACCTGCCGCCCAACTCCATCAACACTTGGGCCAAGTTGGAGGAACGCGTTGTCAAAACTTTTAGAGGAACTTTCAAGCGCCTGATGACGATCGTCGACCTACAACACTGCGTACAATGCCCGGATGAGTCGGCCCATCATTGGATGCGGCGAGTTGCAGAAGTAATCCATTCATCAGATAGTATCTCGGCGGCTCAGGCCGTGCTGATCCTGGAGAAATTTTTTCACTACGAGCCTTTGGTGCTGAAGCATGGGCGACTCAAATGTAACATGCAGGACATGGGCGAATTGATGGACACCCTGACCAGGTATGCCAAATAAAATGACACTAAAGATCGTAGGGAATATGACGACAAAGTTAGCACCGCTAGGAGAGGCGAGTCGTCAAAAGGCCACTCCTAGTTCCAAGGGTGAGGCAAGCACAACCCCGCGGGACAAGGTAAAAGGAGGCAGCAAGAAGGCATCACAGACTTCGTCGCTAACACTAAGGCTGGCAACGGGAACCAGCGTGAGAAGATAAGGGGCTTCAGCGGGAAGAAACCACGCAATTATCATGAGATGCTCAAATCCCTTGCCCACAACACGCCAGCGCGGAAGGTCCGTCAAACCACTGTTGGGAGGATTGCTATGTGATGCAGGAGCTCCGCGCTGAGGCGCTTAAAAAAGGTCAAGGAGGTAATCAGGGCGGACATCAGGAACAATTTGGCACGCCCGGATCACACCAAAACCAATTTGGTGGATTTCCCAACCAGGGCCCGCAGGGCGGTTCACAGTCTAACGCCGGGCGGTACTAGGTTCAAAACAGCCAGCGATACAATATGCAGGGCATGTTTCAGCAACCTCCCCCGCAAGGCGACCCCAACAGTAGGATGACCATGGCGGTTTCCAGAATAATCCTAAGGAGTTGAATAGCGGACAATATCACGTGTTCACCACCAGCACTTGCAAAAGGGACCTAAAGGTGAAACACAGAGCTTTTAGTGTGGTTGAGCCGGCGCTCCCCGGGTACCTCAATTGGTCTGAACAACCCATTGTCTGGAGTAGGGAGGATCACCCGCCCCGGGTTGATAACCCCGGCGATTTAGCTTTGGTCCTAGCCCCCCAGGTTGGGGGCTACACCCTTTCCAAGGTCCTCATGGATGGCAGCAGCAACATCAATATATTATATTTCGACACCTTTTGGCGGATGTATTTCTCAAAGGGCGATTTAATGCCCTCCTCCATGGTCTTCCACAGCATTGTTCCGGGTAAGTCGGCATACCCTGTTGGATGGATCAAACTTAATGTAGCTTCTGGCACGGAGACCAATTACAAGAGAGAATCCCTTATGTTTGAGGTGGTCAAGATCAAGAGCCCTTACCCCAAACTGTTCGGCAGGCCGGCTTATGCTCGTTTGATGGCCCGCCCATGCTATGTCTACCTCAAGCTCAAAATGTCAGGCAATAACGGAACTATCACGATCAACGGGGATAGGAAAATAGCTCAAGAATGCGAGGAAGGAGATGCGACTTATGCCGAGTCAGCTTGTGCGGCAGAGGAACTCAAGTTTCACCAAGCAAATGTTGACCCGGCGGATATGCCACCGCTCAGGAGACCCACAATCAATTTAGAGCCGCCCCTCAAGTTTAAGCCGACGAATGACAGGAAGGTGATAGGTTTCACGCCTGGCGAGTCATCCAACCAGTTCACCATTGGGACGTGTCTGGATCCCAAATATGAAAGCGCTTATCGAATTAATCTGTGATAATTGGGACATCTTCGCATGGAAGCCTTCAAACATGCCAGGTGTACCGAGAGAATTCGCTGAACACCACCTTAATATTGAGCCTAAAATAAAACCGGTTCAGCAGTATCTTCACCGGTTCAATGAAGAACGGCGTAAAGCAATTGGGGAGGAAGTCGCCCTGCTCTTGGCTGCTGGATTCATTATTGAGGTTTTCCATCCTGAGTGGTTCGTTAACCTGGTCTTGGTACTCAAGAATAACGACACCTTCCGCATGTATGTGGACTATACCAACCTCAACAGGGCCTACCCGAAGGACCCTTTCGCCCTCCCTCGCATTGATCAAATCATTGACTCTACGGTGGGTTGCGAACGACTATGTTTTCTGGATGCTTACTCAGGGTACCATCAGATCAAGATGGCTTTGGCGGATCAGGAGAAAACATCATTTATAACTCCCTTTGGGGCCTTTTGTTATGTGTCTATGCCGTTCAGCCTCAAAAGCGCGGGGGCGACTTATCAACGCTGCATCCAGAATTTCCTACACAGTCTGATCGGGTGCAATGTTCATGCCTACGTTGACGATATAGTTGTTAGATCCCAGATGAAAGAGTCACTTTTGGAGGACCTCAAGAAGACTTTTGACAATTTGCGCGTTTACCAGATGAGTCTAAACCCTACCAAGTGTGTTTTTGGCGTTCCCACAGGAAAGTTATTGGGCTTCTTGGTGTGAGAACGGGGCGTCCAAGCTAACCCGGAAAAAATTGAAGCGATCACTACGCTGGGCAAGACGACCAATGTGAATGAAGTTCAGCGCATGGCGGGTCGTATTGCGACTCTAAGCCGTTTCATAAGTCGCCTTGGGGAGAAAGCCATCCCTATTTATCAGCTGCTCAAGAAAACCGATCACTTTGTTTGGACGGATGAAGCTAACGAAGCTCTCGAAGCCTTGTGAAGCAGCTGGCTGAGCCGCCTGTCTTAGCTGCTCCGACTGACAAAGAGCCTATGCTCCTGTACATTGCTGCCAATTCTAAAGCGGTAAGCATTGCAGTGGTCGTCGAGCGAAAATAGGAAGGGAAGGAATACCCGGTTCAAACACCGGTCTACTTTGTCAGCGAAGTCCTAACCCTCTCCAAACAACGCTACCCACATTTCAGAAGCTAGTCTTTGGGGTATTCATGGCAAGTAGGAAATTGAAACATTACTTTCAAGAGCATCCTATCATAGTTGTCATTTCCGCCCCACTTGGTGATATCATACAGAAACGAGAGGTGACTGGGCAGATTGCTAAGTTGACCATTGAGCTTGGACACCATCATGTGAAATATACCCCACGCACAACTATTAAGTCACAAGCATCGGTGGATTTCATCAACGATTGGACCGAGATGCAAATTCCGGAAGACAGACCTAATCACACATATTGGACTATCCATTTTGACAGGGTCAACAGCTGGAAGGCTCGGGGGCTGGCGTGGTCTTGACTTCGCCCAGGGTGACAAGTTTTTTTATGTCCTCTGACTCATGTTCCCCTGCACCAATAATGCGGCGAAATATGAGGCCCTGCTCCATGGTTTGAGAATCGCCAAAGAGGCACAACATGTTTCAGGCACTTGGGATTCCAGAGATCCCTTGATGGCGGCTTATAGGCATGATGTGTCGGACGTGGCGGGTCATTTTCATGGCTATCAGGTGGATCACATTGATTGTCAACTCAATGAGGCGGCGGATCCTCTTTCACGACTCGGTTGACAGCGTAAGCCTATTCCCCCTAACGTGTTTCTGGATGTATTGCATAACCCATCAGTAAAACTGCCTTCACAGGAAGAGTTAGCGGTTCCTGATCCTGACTCTCAACTTGTGGCGGCTCTCCGTGCTACCCCGGATTGGGCAATCCCCTAGATGGAGTATCTGGCACGAGGTGAGTTACCTACTGATGATTTGTTGGACCGCCAAATCGTCCGTCGATGCAAGTCCATGGTCATACATAAAGGCGAGTTACACAAGCAAAGCACTTGTGGAGTTTTTCAAAAGTGTGTCTCCTCTAAGGAAGGGTGTGCTATTCTTAACAAGATACATGCAGGTGACTGTGGTCATCACGCCGGGTCACACTCTCTGGTATCCAAAGCCTTTAGGCATGGGTTTTACTGGTTAACAGCTCATGCAGATGCTGAGGATATAGTTTGCAGATGTGATGGTTGTCAAAAAATTTGATGTTAGATGCATGTGCCGACTCAGGAATTACGGATGATTCCAATTACATGGCCGTTTGCGGTCTGGGGGCTAGAAATAATTGTTCCTTTCAAGATGTCTTCCAATAAAAAGACTCACCTCTTGGTGGCAGTTGAGAAGTTTACGAAGTGGGTTGAAGCAGAGCCGGTTAGCAGCTGTGATGCAGACACGACCATCAAGTTCCTCAAAAAGTTGATTTTTCGCTTCGAGTATCCTCATAGTATTATTACTGGTAGTGATACTAATTTATCCAAAGGCGCCATGCAAGAATTTTGCGTAAAGGAGCTCATCCCGCTTGATGTTTCTGAAGTTGCACACCCCCAGTCCAATGGACAGGCAGAAAGGGCGAATCAAGAAATGTTGTGAGGAATCTAGCCCCGACTTATGGTACCTCTGGAATGTACTCGGGGATGTTGGGTTGAAGAGTTGCCTTCAGTTTTATGGAGCATCAGAACCACCCCTAATCGGTCTACCGGTTACACACCCTTTTTCCTGGTCTATGGAGCAGAGGCAGTATTACCAACTGACATCAGACATGATTCACCACGAGTCGCCGCCTATGTGGAACAAGACAATGAGCTAGCACGTCGAGATTCGTTGGACTCCTTGGAGGAGGAGCGTGATTTGGCTGCGTCACGGTCGGTGATTTATCAATAGGACTTGCGACGCTATCACAACCGCCGAGTCAAGAGCCGAGCTTTTCAAGAGGGCGACTTAGTGCTCCGCTTATTCAGGATCGTACTGGTATGCATAAGTTATCTCCTCCATGGGAAGGACCTTTTGTCATCAGCAAGAATCTCCACAACGGTTCATACTAGCTAGTGGATCTTCGCCCGGATAGGCCAACAACAGAGGTTGAGACAACCCTCCCATAGAACATCGCCCACTTGCGGCCATACTATACTTAGAGCCACTGGCTCCTTACCTATATTTAAAATTTTTACTTTGTAATCTCTTATTTTATATATAAAGAAATAAAGCCGGTGCCCACAAACTTTGGGGTCTTTTGCCGTTTCAGCTTCTTGAAAGCATGAGTCTTTATTGTTCCATAAGTCATCCAAACATGGACGCTATCAGCATCAAAGAGCATAAGTCGCCATGTTGCACTTATTTCAAAACTGGATGTTGATACACCAAAGAGGACCAAAGTTGCCATGCTGCACGGTTCATACATGGGCACCTTATATGGTTTTCAGAATTAAGCCGACTTACTTGGGGGCTACTAGCTCCCAAGTCGTTTTGCAGTAAGAGCGTATATGCTTCTGCAATCCTATGTCTGGCTTTTTCCTAATCTTATTTCACTTGGGGGCTTCCACTCACTAAGTTCAGCCTGAATACCCTCTTGGCTAGCGAAAAATTAACCCATTACAATGGTTATACTGGACTGTGTGTTTGGCAACTCGCCCTATGGTCCCACGTACTCTTGGCGAGTCAATCCACTTTTTGGACCCTGAACTTGCCTTGGCTAAAACATGAAAGGTACCGGCGAGAGCCGACACATGGAAAATAGACAAACCATGGGTTCACTGAACCAGCTTCACTGAAGGTTGACTCGCGCCTGATCAGCCAGTCTAAACAACTCGGGCTGTTGCAAAATCCTTCTTGCGGTAGCACTAGAGTTTTGCAAACTCGTCCTATCCTGTAGTAACTCATCGAGCCGACGAACTTTCTGACTATCTTTGTGGAATCGCCCAATGGTTTCATAAAAAAAATTATAACCCGTCGCAACTCAGTGAGTCGGCCTATTGTTTTTTCTCTAATAAACAGGGCAAATAACTTTCTTGTCAAAACATGACAAAGCTTTGGGAAAAGCGATTCATATTAATGAAGGCTGAAACTTCAAAACACCATCACAAGGTATGATTATCATACTGCTTTCTTGAATCCTAAGACTATTACATGGCTCAGCAGGCCATACCAGGATTCATATACCGGTCATAAAAGGATCAAAATATTCTTGGAGGATAAACTTCATGACAATTTGGTTCAAGCCGCCTCTGCGTTACCCTGCCTCGAGCTTTCGCCATCTTCGATCTGTAAGTCGCCCAATTTCCAATTACAATTGGTCAAGGCGAGGAACTCGTCTTCATCAGTCAAGATGGTGGACAGATGAACATCAAAGTCGAAAGGATTCTTACGACATCATGGAGTCAGGCCGGTGACTTCATACGACGGAGGAGTCACCCTTTTGCTGTGTTCATCATAAGCCGCCTGGTATTTGCCTAAGTCCACGCCGGGTGCTAGCTGAGTCGCCACAAATAGAGACTCTTTCACACAATGGTGGTAGTCCTCCTCGGTAAAATCTGACGCATCATCCTTTAATCGTGGAAAGCCACCAACAACCTCTTCTGGCTTAAGTTCGGGGGCATAGGCCAAACACCGGCTTAGGGTGCTTAGCGCTCCCTTATGGGCGGCTCACCTTTTTAACTCCTCTATCTGGGGCGACAGTGTTGACAAGCAACCCAGCATGTCCTTGATGGATCTTATGGGTTCCCTATTGCCCATCACGGCCTTCATAGTCATCATACCACTCGTGTATAGCTTCTCTGTTAAAGTATAAATCGCTTTCAGCTTCAGAATGCAGTCATTCTGCAGGGTGGCGGCTCATGGACCTACGAGTAGCAAAACAAGATAATTAGCATTTGCAATATGCTTTGCATCACATTTTAAAAGAAGGTAATTGACCCTTACCAAATATAGCTTGGGTCATGTTGGAGATATGATGCTTCAAGCCAGAGAGTTCATGAAGAGCGGCTTTCAGCTTTTCTTCGGCTTGTTTCGCCCGTTTCAATACGGCGGCTTGCTCAGCATGGGCCTTTTCTTCAAACCTTTTGTGTTCGGCTTTCATTTTCTCCATGTCAAAAAGGGCAAGACAAATTTTTTCTTCAAACTTAGCCCGAGCGTCCTGCTGCTCAGCTAAGCTCTCCTTTTAAGCCGCCATGGTTGAGTCAGCCCGAGTCCAGGATTCCTGCAACAAAAATTGGGGAAACAAGTTTCAGGACCATTGCAAGCAACATCCCTGACACTTGGGGGCTAATGTATGACTCAATTATTTTATGGTCATACCTTCATAAAAGACACGACTCATATTTCAAAAGATGACACGGCCCTTGGGGGCTACAGGTTGATGATTTTTTTGTTCAATTACAAGTTCAAGACCCGTCTCATCTTTCAAAAGATGACCCGGTCCTTGGGGGCTACAGGTTGAAGAATTTTTTTGTTCAATTAACAAGTTCAAGACCCGACTCATCTTTCAAAAGATGACCTGGCCCTTGGGGGCTACAGGTTGAAGAATTGTTTTGCTCAATTACAAGTTCAAGACCCGGCTCATCTTTCAAAAGATGACCCGGCCCTTGGGGGCTACAGGTTGAAGAATTTTTTTGCTCAATTACAAGTTCAAGACCCGACTCATCTTTCAAAAGATGACCCGTCCCTTGGGGGCTACAGGTTGAAGAAATTTTATGTTCAATTACAAGTTCAAGACCCGACTCATCTTTCAAAAGATGACCCGACCCTTGGGGGCTACAGGTTGAAGAAGTTTTATGTTCAAATACAAGTTCAAGACCCGGCTCATCTTTCAAAAGATGACCCGGCCCTTGGGGTTATAGGTTGAAGCTGTTATTTGCCAATATAAGTTCAACATCCGTCTCATCTTTACAAAGATGACTCGGCCCTTGGGGTTACACATTGCAAAGTGATACAAAAGTACGATTCGTCATGGATGGCCCGTCCTTTCGAAGGCTAATGGGATGATATATTAACAAAGATAAAGATGTCATACCTCATGTTTGATTGGCATCATGTTGGCCAGGCTTTTCTCCATCTCGCGGCTTGTCTCCAGGCGGCTCACAAAACCAGAATACAATTCCTCAAACTATAATTTTTCATAATGAGGAAGCTTCAGCTTGGCGATATCCTTCTCTACAAATATTTGGGCATCTTTTGGCGTGTGTTTGGTCAATACCGCGGTTGCAGGCTTAGAATAACGAGTACCAGTAACAATGACTGCGTCTGGATCTTCTAGCGCCTTAGCAGGACTGGGCAGGTCGATGTTCTCCATCACCTCCTTTTGAGGGCTTGAAGGCTCGACCCGGATATCATGAATATCATCAAAAATATTGTCCTGAACTTCAGCTGGTTCTTCTGGAGCCTGTGGGATGGAGATACCTTTACCAGACCTTTCAGCCGCTTTAGGAGCTCAATATGAGTCGCATGTTTTCCTTTTATTTGCTTGCGCTCAAGATGAGAAAACAAAGGTATCAATGTTCGAGCAAAGATATTGATGATTGAAAGAACATGTTAGTAAAGAAACTTACCCCTGAACACGAATCATTGGGGGAGAGTCGACATTGCTGAATCGCCAGATGAAGGAGGTGAAACCTCATGGACAAGGACTCAAGGATTGGATAAATTGCGAGAATATCTTACACAAGAAGGAAAAGATGCTCGCAGAAACATACCTCACTTTGCCGTTTTCGACCGGTTGTTCTCTCGGGCAAGCCGGACACTAGGTCTCCAGAATGGCTTCGAGTATGATGTTTAGGTGTATAACTCGCCTTCTTGAAAAGAAAATTGGGGCCAAGATGAGCATCCGGGTGAGACATAGGAACTTCCTTACAAATTCTTCTGGCTGGCTTGGGGAGAGAAGAAGTTGAGTCGGAAGAAACGGAAATTACCTCGACATCTTCATCTTGGCTCTCATAGTCATCATCCTATAAACAAAGGCGGTAAAGCATAAGTGTAAGTCAGAATGAAGCAATAAAGACGAGAAATTTTACCTCTGATTGTTACTCAATGGCCCGAAACTCGCGAACGACGGATGACTCTTTGGCTGCAGCTTTTGCTTTGCTCTTCTTCTTCGTCTTGGACGGCGGTTTTGTTGTATTCTTGACAGTTGTCTTGGTTCTTCTGGTCCAAAGCGCCGAATCCCTCTGATTAAACATGATGAAAGTCTCAAGACCAGAAACATAAATGAGGATATGGAAAGCTTACATTTTGGAGCCGGGTTGTTTACCTGTGGAGCCGGGTTGGTGATGCAAAAGGTTTTAAGCCCAATTTTGCAGCAATTTTCAACAGGCTCGCCACATAGCGTCTTCATGATATCAACAATGTCTTTCTCCGAAAGCCTCACATTGTAAAAGCATTGGGGGTGGTTCAAGTCGCCATTATACTCACACATCAAACCATTTCGGCGGCTTAATGGCAGAATCCTCCATTCTACCCAGCAGCGGATCAGATCAATCCCGGTAAGACCATTGGTGGTAAAGGCCCTCAGCTTTCCAAAGATAGGGACAAATGTGGCTTCTTCTTCTTCAGTCAAATTTTCGGGCAACTCAAAGTCCATAGGTAGGCGATCTTCCCTGAAGCCTACTAGAGGGTTCTAGTTGGATGGAGAAGTGTCGTCGTAGTAGAACCAAGTCTTTTCCCAGCCTTTGGGATGACTAGGTAATGTGACAGACGGAAACGCGCATTTACGACGCCACTGAATATTGACTCCACCCAGCTCTAAGCTAGGCCCATGGGCAAACTCTGTCTGGCGGTTCAGATAGAAAAACTTGCTGAACAACAACACGGTGGGCTCTATTTGCAGATAAGCCTCACATAATACTTGAAACAGACAAAGGTTGCTGATGGAATTTGGTCCCAAGTCTTGGGGATGAAGGTTGAAGAAGTGTAGGGCGTCTCTAAATTTTTTTGAGACGGGCGGCCTGAAGCCTCGTTCCAGGTGATCAACAAAGACAACTACTTCCCCTTCTGCGGGTTGGGGGATTGTTTCCCCGAAGGCAGTCCGCCACCCAATGATCTCCTTGGGATCTAGATTACCTTTTTCACAAATTTCTCAAGGTAAGCATCGTTGACCTCTGTTGACAGCCAGTTGCATTTCAAGATGGTACCCATAACTACAAAAAGAAAGAGATGGGCGGGTTTTCAGGATCTACGTAGTGGTAACTCGTCGGCTAAATGATCGAGGATGTGTCTACAAGGATATTGTAACTCGCCATAGCAAAAGAAGGCGGGTTGCGGCCCTAAAAGCTTTCCTTGAGAATATCCTCGACTGAGGACAAACATGTTTTCAAAATCAAGCGATAATTGATGGATCTACGGGTAATTCTGATGGAGAAAATAATGCTGGCGAAAAAATCAAGCACTAAGAGCACAAAGAACACTATGAAAAATAGTGTGTAGATCTATGAGCAACGGAGGAGGAACGATAAATCACTGGGGAACATGGTAGAACTACCGCGACCATTACTACATGTATGGATCTACAATGTTGTATCCAGACGGATTAAAAGGTAGGGGGATACGGCGTTCATGGAACTTTGGCGCTGCCCTAAGAAGTACAAAGGTTCGAGATCTACTCCTAATGGAAGAAGGGACGAAATGGGGGTAGGTGGCTGTGCCCTCCCACTCCCCTACGACTATTTAAAGTCCTAGGGCAAGGCAAAAACGGTAGCCGCGGGAATCGAGGTGACAGATTGAAAACCGAAGATGATGGCGCATCAATTTTCGGGATGACACGATAAGGACGAAAAAAGATCCATTGGAAAGTGATGTCACCAGAATCCCGGGAATGGTGGTGAAGGTGATGTCACCAACAAATGACTTGGCGACTCAAGCACATTGAGGAAGATGGTGGCTTGTCACTCATTAAAGAAAATACAGAGATAATATGAGTCACCAAAGATAAGAGTAAAGGTTTGTTGGTCTGAATAAATTCAAGTCAAACTGGGGCCTAATGTTGGGGATTTTACCTGCGGTATGACCCGTCCTATTGGGCCGGGTTAGGAAGGTGGCGACTCATACACACATGGTCAATGTAAGCCTTGGCCCAGGCCTGAGGCATGTTAAGAGATCTTCGTCAGAAGGCTGCCAGGGCCCATGAGCCAGATGGCGGTTCAGGATTGATGAAGAAGATAAGTTGCCAAGGAGGTTTCCTGGCTTGGCAAACATGGCGACTTAGAGATATGGAAGGCCACGATTTGTAACGTGGCCAGGACTTTTGTAAATCCTAGAGCCTCGACCTGTATATAAAGGCGAGTCTTTGGGGCAGATAGATTAAGTTAGAAATCACCAAGAGCTAGGTCAGGCGAGTTACGCCCTCCTTGTAATAGAATCCACCATCAATATACACAAATCAGGACGTAGGCTTTTACCTCCACAGGAGGGGCCGAACCTGGGTAAATCCGAGTCTTGCTTCTGCTCACCCCCTTTGAGTCGCCACCAAGGTGCGATGGCTCCTTCCCTAAGTCCTTTCACGAGGTCATCTTCTGTGACAAAACCACGACAATATCTGCATTTGGAATTTTCCGGTGCAGAAACACTTTGTCCTTGTTGAAGAGTACAACGCCATAGTAGTTCATCTAAGTAAGAATCCAGAATTTGTTGCGCCTTATCCTTGGAGAGTCAAAAGGATTTGCATCGATGAAATAGTGATGTTTATCTAAGAATTTCGCCTGGTCAATCTTTGGCCTTTTTGTTCCAGTGTAAGGCTGAAGAGTTTGTGGTTGAAGATTTGGCTTGAAGCGGCCAACAAGTCTTTGATGATCTTCAGTCTGAGGAAGATCATCCACAACTACTATAGACTGAGGATTATCAACATGAGGTTCAGAGGTAGTGTCTTCACTCTGAGGAACATGTTCTTCAACCACACTTTTCTTAGGTTGAGGAATATGCTGTGTAGATGCATCAATTTCTGTTGCATCGATTTCCTCAGTAGTTGTTTGACAGGTAGTGTATTCAGTTGACGCGGCTGATTCAATCTCCGGATAGACTTCGACGGAGTACTCTTGTCGTCAGACCCTGTCTGAAATTCAGTGGCTACAGGGACTGAGGAATTTGAGGAATTGGAGATGTCAATGATGAGTTGGGATGAGGTTCTTCCCAATAGTCGTCATTGATATCTGGTGTTGTGCTGCCAATGTCCACATCTTCATCTTTTTCTTCATCTCCAACATTTGTGTTTTGTTGCGGCTAAGGAGATGAGGCTTGAGGAATTGAAGGATTTGGATCTGCTTCAATTTCTTCATCAATTGGTGTGTAAGCAGCAGATCGAGTGTCTTCCATTTCTTCATCCCTTTCTTGGATAAGGTGCTCGACACCAAATGGCACCAATACATAGGACGGTGTCGTGTTGATAGGGGTGGCGTCAATTGGAGTAGTTGAGGAATTTGTTAAAGTCCTCAAGCGTTTTGCTTCTGAGGACTCTGAGCTCGTTCAAGCCTTTCTCTTTTTGGCTTCTTCCTTTTTAGCAGCCTTTGTTTTCTTCACTTATGATGCAGAAGGAAGCTTCACTTTCTTCATATGTGAAGATTTTGGAGCTGGAGCAGTTTCTTCAAGCACGGCTGATGCAGTCGTCTTGGCAGTAACATGTTCTACAAGCACAGCCATTTCTTCAGCTGCACTCGCAGGTTCTTTAGTTGGAGGAATTCATCATCAGAATCGTCAGGCAAATCAACGATGTAGCTAGCCTCGGGAATTTGAGGTTGTGTTTTGGCTGCAACTTGCTTGTTGTGGTCACTGATGTCTTTGTTTACAATGTTGACGAATCTGACTTTTGTGCCCTTCCAGTTTGCATGAAAGCAATTGTATTCTTCACTGAGCCTCTTTGTCTCAATTTGTGCGGTGAGGAGCTGATCAGGGGTCATAGTCAGAATGTTGTTCTTCAGAAAGCTCTCTTTCTAAGTCTAAGCCTTTCTGGCTTGCTTGACTTTGTGAACCTTCCATTTTTCCTCATTGATGAAGGTTCTCAACATGTGACTTGGTCCAAGTGGAAGCTTCAAGTCGTCCATCGGTGTTTGAGGATTTTCATACCAGAGATCTATGAAGTCCAGTATCACCTTTGGATGCATCATGAGAGGAATGGTGGTGCCTTTGGCTTGTGCGATCCTTTCTTGCTTGTTTCTGATGATAGCAACAAGTACTTCATCATAACCTTCATCTTCTTCTTCTGATGCAGAAGGAACATTGAGGACTTTGCTGTCACCTTAAGAGTTGACTACGGAATTTGTTTTGAGGTATTTTCTCTTGAAGAATTTGGCTTGACAGCAGTCTTCTTCAAAATAGCTCCCTTCAGAGCAGTCTCTGTACCAGAAGCCTCAGCAGCAGAGGAGGAGGCAGCAGCAGATGCAGCAACAGATTCCTCATTAAATCTCTTCACAGCCAGGTGTGCAACTTTCTGCAGTTTGGCCTATTGCTTTGCATATTCTTCATGGTAGTCTTGAATGGTTGCGAGGCTTGTTGTATCAGTAACTTGTTTATTGCCCAAAGGAGGCCTTTTGCATGGAGACTTTAGGGCATACTTCTTCATGTATTTAGGAGTTACATACCTGTACTTCCGCCATTCCTTGGCCGGTCTCCTCTCAATTTTCTTCAAGCACGTTTTGCCCTTTTCTTTTGTCTCTTTCCCATAAATTTCTTCATCAGGTGTACAATATTCATCATAGATGTCATCAGGAATCTCAAAGGCATAGTTGGTATTAGCCTTCTTTCCACTCATTTGTTTCTTCTCATCGGCCATTTTCTTCACTTGAGGAGTATGAACTTTTGAGGAATCTGATGAGGTATGCAAATTTTCTTCAAGAAATGTTGCGAATGAGTTAAGTTTATATGAACATAGTGATTTGTCATCACACATTTTGTACCTATGAACATAGTATAGGTGTGAAGAATTTGAAGAGGTCATATGCGTTCTTAGAGGATTTTTCAAAAATGACTCAAGTTGTGGAGATTGACCAATACTGTTTTTGAGGAATTTCGCTAAGTGTCCTTGTCTTGGGTTCCAAAGTTGCGCAGATCTGAAAAATCACACACTTGAGGAATCTCTTGAGGAACTGAGTAAATCAGTGAAATTTATCAAGTGTTCTAGACATGGAGGTGTTCATCTGATGAATTTGCTCAGGAATAACACTTTTTGAAGATTTAATGGAAACACAAACATCTATAGGGGCAGTAAAATTATATTTTAATTACCCTAGATGAAGAACACGTAAAACATGACGAACTGTAGACTGTCAAAACAGAAGCTCTTCGGTTGAGATCTTTAGCGCTTTAACTCGAAGGTGACGAAACCTATGGCGACAGCGGTGGAATGAGATCCGCGGTTGGTGTGAGAACAACAACGATGATGTCAAGGTAGTGAGGCTTTTCCTCACCAGCGGCGATGATTTCCAGCAGCAGCGCTAGGTCTGGCTTCGAGCAATGAGAAGTGGAAACGAGTGGAAGAAGTGATCGAGGGGGTGAGAGCGGGGTATTTATAGCCCGGGTGAAAACAACTCGGCCTGATATTTTTGGACCAGATTATCCCTGTCCCTTCTTCTCCGCTCGACAGGTGGCACACACATATTAAGCGGTGGAGTTAGTGGAGATCGTGCACAATGCGCATATCCAATTGTGGGTGGTGGGTGCGGTTTGAGCAGTAACAACTGAAATTTATTGAATTACATTGGAGGACTTGGTTCGCAAATTCTTCAACTGACAAGGGTTCAGTAAAGACTTTGAACAAGTTCTAAATAGAACACATATGAAGAATTTGGGAACAGACTGGGTTGACTTAGCATAGAGGGGGAACTGGTCTAATCACAATCACTTAGAAAAAAACACAACATGAAGACTTAGCTATAAGTGAATGTTGTTGAGGTCTTTGAAAGCTCTCGAATAAGTATATAGTCAATGAAGAACACATTTGAAAAGTTTGAAGAATTTGAACTTTGAGGAATTTGCAAACTTGAGGAATTTGAAAATCTGAAGACTTTGAAGATTTGAAGAATTCGCAAAAATCTCAACTTTGAAGAATTTCAACTTGAAGAATTTCAAATTGGGTTGGTGGCGTGACCCACCGCATAAGGATGATGATGTCAAGCACCACGTACAATTATCGCAGGGTCCCGAGAATCAAATTCTTCATTAATTTCTTCACACTTAGAGTTATATTCTTCATTGATTGAAGAAAAACATTACTTTATGTGTTGCAAATCTAAGTCATCAATTTTGCATAAATGTTAGGAAGTGTTTCCTTTCACAAAACATTCGAAGATTCTAAGATATTTAGTTCCCACCGCAACTTGCAAAATCTCTTTTCATCCAAGGGCTTAGTGAAGATATATTCTATTTGTCCTTCAGGCTTCACGTGGTCGATGACAATGTTGCCCTTGAGTACATGATCATGAAGAAAATGATGACGAATCTCGATGTGCTTGGTCCTTGAGTGTTGTACTGGGTTGTATGCAATCTTGATTGCACTGTCATTGTTGTAGTAGAGTGGCACATTCTACATGTTGATGCCGTAGCCCTTGAGGGTTTGGTTCATCCACACTAGTTTAGCATAGCATGAACTAGCAACAATGTACTCAGCTTCAGAAGTGGAAAGTGACATGCATTTCTGCTTCTTTGAGGACCAGTAGACTAAGGATCGTCCAAGGAAATGGCAGGTGCCCGAAGTTGACTTGCGATCCACATGGTCACCAGCATAGTCAGAGTTAGAGTATCCAACGAGATGAATATTTGAGCCCTTCGGGTACCATAATCCAGGCGTTGGTATGTGAGCTAGATATAGAAGAATATGCTTCATAGCCTTATGGTGTGATTCCTTCGGTGTTGCTTGGAAACGGGCGCACATGCAAACACTAAGTATAATATCTGGCCTAGATGCACATAGGTACAATAAAGAGCCAATCGTAGAGCGATATACCTTTTGATCGAAATCTTTACCATCTTCGTCAGTGCAGAGGTGGCCGTTGGTAGGCATGGGAATTTTGACCCCTTTGCATTCATGCATGCCAAATTTCTTCAGGACATCCTTGAGGCATTTCTCTTGAGAAATGAAGATGTCATTGCTTTGTTGATGAATTTGAAGCCCTAGGAAGAATTTCAGCTCCCCCATCATGGAGATTTGATATTCTTCACCCATCATGTAGGCAAATTTGTCACTGTAACGTTTGTGAGTACAACCAAAGATGATATCGTCCACATATATTTGACACACAAATAGTTCATCATCATAGGATTTTTTGAAAAGATTTGGGTCGAGTGAATTGGGTTTGAACCTTTCTTCAACAGAAATTCCTTCAAAGTATCATACCACGCCCGAGGCCATAGAGAGCCTTGTTGAGTCTGAAGACTTTGTCAGGATGCTTCGGGTCTTCAAAACCTAGGGGCTGAGCAACATATACTTCTTCCTCAAGCTTATCATTGAGGGATGCACTTTTCACGACCCTTTGATACAATGTGATATTGTGATAGTTAGCATAATAAAGCAATATATGAATAGCTTCAAGTCTAGCAATAAGTGCAAAAGTTTCATCAAAGTCAATACTTTCAACCTGTGTGTAGCCTTGGGCTACAAGTCATGCCCTGTTCCTCACTACCTGGCCATCTTCATCTTGCTTGTTTTGGTACCGATGACATTGTGCTTGCGAGGATCAGGTCTCTTGACGAGTTCCCACACATTGTTAAGCTTGAATTGATGAAGTTCTTCTTGCATTGCTTAAATCCACTCAGGTTCCATGAAGGCTTCATTAACTTTTGAGGTTTCTGTGATAGACATGAAGGAAGAATGCCGACAAAAGTGAATTAAATGTGAAGCTTTTGAGCGAGTGAGGGGATCTAGCGCATTGATAGCATCGAGGATATTGTTAATTTTCACTTCATTTGTAATCCTCACATGCGCGGGTTGATGACTTTGATCGGGTAGAGGAATTTGATATGGAGAAATTTCCTCACGTGCACCAACCTGAATTTCTTCGTTGTTTGGGATGACTTCTTTAGCAGGTGGTTTTTCCTCAGTAGGAATGATATCTTCAGTAGCCCAGAGCTTAATAGCTTTTGAGGTGGCATTTCATCTAGCACAGGAGGCACGTGTTCTCTTTGCGAGCCATTAGTTTCATCGAACCGCACATCTACAGTTTCAGCAATGTTGTTGTAGTAGTTGTTGAATACTCTGTAGGTGTGCGAGTCCTTTCCATAACCCTGCATAAAACCCTCATGCGCTTTCGATGCAAATTTTGAACTACGGTGAGGATCTATAATCAAGCATCTTGCACCGAAGACTTTGAAATAACTCACATTGGGTTTCTTGTAAGTGAAGAGTTCGTATGAAGTTTTCACGAGGAGTTTGTGAAGTTATACCCTATTGATGATGTGGCAGAGAGTGTTGATTGCCTCAGGCCAGAGATGATGAGGATTGTGATATTCTTCAAGTATAGTCCATGTCATCTCAACCAGAGTCATGTTCTTGTGTTCCACGATGCCATTCTGTTGAGTCGTATAAGGAGGAGACAACTCGTGAGTAGTACCAAGTTCATCAACATAGTCATCACGACCGGTGTTCTTGAACTCTGCCCCGTTGTCACTCCTCATTTGCTTGATCTTGACGCCGTAGTTTGTCAAGGCCCTTGAGGAAAATTATTTGAAGACTTCCCGCACTTCAGTTTTGTAAAGAATGATATGCACCCAAGTATAACGTCAATGATTATAAATCCATATAGAGATGTTACATTGGTTCGAGTAGCATAATGAGTACCTCCAAAGAGGTTCACGTGAAGCAATTCAAAAAGACGAGCGGTGGTCATTATAGTCTTTGAGGGGTGCTTGGATCTGGTCATCTTTCTAGACTCACAAGCCCCGTAGAGATGATCCTTGAGGAATTTGACAATTTCAATCCCAATGACTTGCTTCTTCTTTGCTAGTGTGTGAAAATTCTTCATGCCTGCAAGACGAAGTCGTCGATGCCATAGCCAACCCTTTCAAGTTTTTGCAAGTAGACACGTGGCCGGCTGTCGACATGTAGAGAAATCAACAATATACAAGTCTCCTCTCCTAAAGCCTTTGAAGACTTTGGATTTTTCAGATTCCATGGTGACTACGCATTGATATTTGCCAAAGATGACAATCATATCAAAATCACAAAGCATTGAGACTGGCATGAGGTTAAACCCAAGGGATTCGACAAGCATGACTTTGTCCATGTGTCGGTCCATGGAAATAGACACCTTACCAAGTTCTAATACCTTGCTTTTACCTTTGTGTGCATAGGTGATATGCTCTAGTCGTGATGGTGTGACTGGAATATTCATCAATAAGCTTTTGTCACCAATCATGTGATCTGTACATCCACTTTCAACAACCCACTCTGTGGTTTTGGGTTTGTCATCCTGCACATGAATTAGTATTGCTGACCATCTCATATGCTTTAGAGTGAAGACTATGTGATCAAAATCATCAGACTCGAATTTCATCACATAAGTTAGAATTTAGACATAATGAGGACATGTAAAATGATAAACATTTCACCATGATTAGCTTGCGTCCTTTCAAGCATTTCCTCGGGTCTCCAGCAAATTCTTCACATGGTGATTTTCATCTCGAGACCTGACCTGCAGCAGTGATTAGTTCAATTTCTTCACCACCCACATCTGTAGGGGTGGCAAAGAGTTCATCATCTTGCGAGCACCCTCAGGGAATCGAGGCATTGAACCTAATCCACTTTGTTTCACAATAGGGGGATTAGAGTACTCAAATGAATAAGCACAGAAATTCTTCGAGGACATATGAATATTGTGATTTGAGGAATAGTGCACATATTCATGTCCCTTGTAGTTTCCGTACATATCAGAAGCATTAGTGTGAGTAAGAGCATAGTTTTGACCATAAGAGGAATTTGCTCCTCGTGAAGACTTTGGTCCACTTGAGGAATTTTATCTAGGGTTCCCGTTCTTCACTCGTGGTGTCATGAGGACATTCACCTGAAGACTTTCCAAGCTGCTTTTGGGAACCCAGATTTTCCACAAGGGTGGTCCATTCCTACAGTTAGTTCCAATATATCTAGTAAATATTTCACCATTCTGATTTTTGAACAATTTATAGTATGATTCACGTGACTCATAAGAGGAATATGAAGTTTCACATGCAAAGCCTGATAGAGTAGATGGATCAATAGGAGGTCCTTTTGTAGCAACCCATGAAGTTTTTTGATACTTATCAGGTTTCTAGTATGACCTCTCAAAGGCAATACCCTCTTTCCTCGGGTTTCTGTTCAGAATCTGTTTTTTGAGCACATTGCAAAGGGTTTGATGCCCTTTGCGGCTTTTGTAAATGCGTGTCACATACAATTCCTTCGAATCTGCATTTTCATCAGTGACATTTGTGGTTTCCTCAAGGAATTTGTAACCACAAATATAGTTGAAGATTTTCTAGCAATAGAAGCATTTGAAGTTTCAGGTGAAGAATTAGTAGATTCGTGTTTGACGCATTTCAATCAAGGTGGAATGAATTCTTCCACAACGATACTGATGTGTTGAGCAAGCAAAGAATAATTTTCAATTCGAAGATCATCATGAGACGCCCTTAACTTCTCAAGATCTTGCTTTATTTGAAGAAATTCATAAGAAAGCTTCTCATGATCGTCCAAGAGGATAACATGATGATCCTGAAGACTATCAAACCTGGACTGAAGATTTTTCACAATCAAGATTTGAGCCCTATACATTTCCTCATTCAACAGGTCATCACTTTTGTCTAGCAGTTTCTGAAGCTTTTCAATAGCAGTTTGTTGCTTGTGACAATATTAGAAAGATCATAATAACCGGGTTTTGGATAGTCATCAGGTTCACAGTCACTAGAGTCAGAAGAGGAAGTGTGGCTGGGTACCTTTGAACCTTTTTCCATGAAGCAATAGGTGGGAGCAAAGTCACCGTCATAGTCATCAGTATTGTTGACGTTGTCATTTTCTTCGAGGTCGAAGATGGACTTGCTCATGAATGTGGTAGAAAGAGCTAGGCTTGCCACGCCAGATTCTGACTCCTCTTTAGAACCTTCTTCTTCATCACATTCTTCAAATTCTTCCTCAGAATCCATTTCCTTGCCAATAAAACCCCGAGCCTTTATGAAGTTGTTCTTCTTGTGCGATGAGGACTTTGAGGATGAGGACTTTGAAGATTTCTTATTTTTCTTGGAGTCATCATAAATGTCATCCTTGTGTTTCTTCTTCTTTGATTCCTTCACCCAGCAAGGACAAACAACAATATAGTGACTAGATTTCTTGCATTTATGGTAGGTCCTCTTCTTGTAGTCCTCGGATGAAGATCCTTGAAGACTTTCCGAATCGACATCATCTTGAGAACTTCTGAAATTTCCTCACGAGCATAGCAAGTTCCTAACCAAGTTCTTCAGTATCACCAAGACTACAATCAGAGTCTTCTTCTTCATATGACGAAACAGCCTTTGCCTTCAGAGCACGAGGTCTTCCATAGCTTGATCTATAAAGGTCTCATTTCTCAGCTTGCTCGAATTCATGAGTATTGAGTCTCTCAAGAATATCACCATGATCTAGTGCCTTGTATCATAAGAACCAGTATACCAAATGAAGAATCATGAGATCTCAGTAGTTTCTTCAGTACCTCATGGCCAGTGATGTCTCTGGCTCCAAGAGCCTATAGTTCATTGGAGATGTCGGTGAGGCGATCTAAGGTTTCTTGGCATCTTTCACTATCAAGTCTCTTGAAGTGGTAGAAGAGATTGTGAAGAACATGAACTCAAGAGTCACGTTGAGTGGAAACTCCTTCATTGACCTTGGACAGCCTTTCCCAGATTTGCTTTGCAAAGCCCAAAGCACTCACTCTGCCATACTGACCTTTGCTCAGCTGGCCACACATGAAGTTCTTCGCTTCACATCAGCAACATTGACAGTTTCAGACACGGTGGGAACGCCTCTTTCCACAATATACCAGAGATGGTTTTCAATTTCTTCAATGTGCATGTGCATCTGGTTCTTCCAGTAGGGTAACACATTTCCTTCAAAGGTAGGACAACCCACATTGACCTTGATCATACATGCGGCCGACATAACTAAAACTCCCGGTGGTTAAACCAAAATGACACACAATAAGGGAGTACCTTGCTCTGATATCATTTGGAAGTGCCTTATATCCACTAGAGGGGGTGAATAGGTGATTTTTATGAATTCTTCACTAAGGAAATTCCTTGTGAGTAAAGTCCTTAGTCACTAACTACGTGCAGTGGAATAAGTACTCAAACAAGTGTGCAAAACAGCGATAGCATAGTCGTCAGAGTGAAATGAAACGTTTAGATTGCACAAGTAGCGTGTTCAGGACATGTAGGTGAAGAATAAGTTAAGTGAAGAATTTGGGTGAGGAAATGGAGAAAGTCTTCCTCAAATCCTTCGAACAGTAAAGATCAAAGTCGTCAACATACAATTTAAGAAATGAAAGGGTTGAGGAATTAGAACCATGTGCTATATGAAGACAATGGTTTGATGACCCACTTCCAACTATTGTGACAACCGTACGTCTGGTTTAGAGCGACTTGGTATTAAAACGAAAGGACACATAGTCCCAGGACACTAAGTCATCACCGTATTCTCCTTGAGCTAAGGACATAGTCCTCGCCCAACACTCGTGGTAAGTCTTCAGGGCAGACTTCCAAACCCTCACAAACTTGGTCACTCGGCGATCCAGAATTCAATGTTGGATGCTATAGACCATGACGCCTAACCGTCTGGAGGATGCACAGTACTTAAAGTTAAAAAACATAGGTTCCACACACGAACAATCTCTTAAGTGATGCTCAATCACTTTGGGGTTTTTGGGTTTTGTTTTGGGTGTTTGGGGTTTTTCCTCAGTGACGAATTTCTATCAAAGTCTTCAAGGAATGGATTGCTCTGAAAGGACAAGTGTCAATTTCTCTCGTGGAGCAGCCAACCAACTAGTGGTTATGGGGGTGGTTATTTATAGCGGGGGAGAAATCCCGACATGAATTGACATAAATGCCCTAATGATATGACCGTTTGGTGGATAAGGTTGGGGACAGCTGGTGCGCAGCACAGCCACCGTCGGAACATTTCAGCTATGGAAGTCCTCATGTCACTCATGTTCCTCGCACGTAGGTAATTCGCACTCGCGCAAACCTAACTACTTAGTTAGAGAAAATTGCTAACAGACCAGACGATCTTCGTATCTGTTACTTAAGAATTTGACTAAGCTGCTGAAGATTTCCAAAGGCTTCATCCCAAGGGTTTGTATGTGTAGGCTTTGAGATGAGCATCACTTGGCATCGTTTCCTTCATTTTACCTCGACCCCCTTTAATAGTACGGTGGTCCGACGACACAGAATACAGAAAATGAAACTATGAAAATGAAAGTATTCACACTTCAAAGTCCTTGCATCAATTTCTTCACGGACACACCAATTTCCGCACTTTCAAAGTCTTTAGAGGAAATACCAAAGTCCTCGGTCGAAGACATACATTTTAAGGGGTCGATATTCCTCGAATAAATCAAACTCTTCAGCCACTTATAGAGCGTGTGTGCACTCACAAACTTATATGTCTCTTAACCAATAACTCTTAATACACCAAAATCACAAATGGGCAATAGATGCACTTACACCCTGCATTGCCTTTTAGGTGCAGTGGGAGCTAGATCTCCCTCAACATCTTCGCACGCTGCCCTCTTCTTTGTATGGGAGGATCTGCTGTCCTCCCCGCCGTCTTCCTACTCCCCCTCAAGTGTAGAATGGGTGTGTGTTTCTTCTGACCTATTATTCGGAGGTCCTGTAGAGCGGATGCCTCCTTGGGTCTCCTTGTTCTCTTCCTTCTTCTTCGGCACCACATACGACTTTTCGACCAACATGTCCATTAGTAAGGCCGTCCTCGGGGCCTCGAGCGATGGTGTCGGGCAGTTGATCTATTTGGATTTCTCGAGCCAGATCTCCAAATGCAGCGTAAAGGGGGGGGTAAGAGCCTTGTTAAAGGGAAATGTCTGAACACAAATAATGAAATTTTACATCTCAAGGAGGGTTCATGGAATCGATGCCTATATCTTCCTTCCTGGCTAACCAGGTCTTTTTGTGGCTCGAACATCACCTTATATAGCTTATCATGAGTAATGCGGTAGAGGTGTTGCACGGTGACCGGGTCATCCGGACTGTATGACCACATGGGGGTTGTCTGATACTGACATGGGAGAAGGCAGCGGCATAACATGACCTGAACCACGTTGGTCATCTCAATGTTCTTCTTTCCTAGGATGGAGACGCACCTTTGCAACGACTCCTCCTCCGCGGCTAGCCCCCAATCGAGTCCCTTCTTCATCCATGATACCAGTCTGGTGGGAGGTTGAAAGTGCGTTCTATTGGCTAGAGGGGGTGAATAGGCGATTTCTACAAATTCATCTCTAAGGAAACTCCTAGTGAGGAAAGTCATCAGTCATGAACTGAGTGTAGCAGAATAAGTACTCAAGCAGATGTGCAATAGCGGCTATAGCTTAGTCCTTAGAGTGAGGTGAAATATTCAGGTTGCTCAGGTCGCATGATCAGGATAAGCAGGTGATGAATAACTTAAGTGATCAATTTGAGGTGAGGAATTAGAGAAAGTCTTCAGTAAAATTCTTCAAACAGTACTAATCAAAGTCATCAGCATGCAACTGAGGAAATGAAAGAGTTGAGGAATCATAACCTATTGCTCGATGAAGACAATGATTTGATGACCCAGTTCCAACTGTTGTGTCAGTTGTACGTCTAGTTTGGAGCAGCTTGGTATTCAAACCAAAGGACACACATTCCTAGGACAAACAGTCCCTACCTTATTCTCCTTGAGCTAAGGACACACAGTCATCGCCCAACACTTGTGGTAAGTCTTCAGGGCAAACTTCCAAACCCTCACAAACTCGGTCACCCGGCGATCCACAATTTACTCCTGGATGCTCTAGACCATGACACCTAACTGTATGGAGGATGCACAGTCCTCAAAGGTAACAAGCGTCAGTTCCACACAAGAACAATCTCTTTAGTTATGCTCAATCACTTTGGGATTTTTGGGGTTTTGTTTGGGTATTTTGGTTTTTTCCTCACATGATGATTTTAGCTTAAAGTCCTCGAGGATTGGGTTGCTCTAAATGACAAGTGATAGTTTCTCCTAGAGCATCCAACCAACTAGTGGTTGTGTGGGTGGCTATTTATAGCTTGGGAGCATCCTGACATGATTTGACATTAATTCGCCCAATGATATGACCATTGGGAGGATAAGGTTGGGGACAGGTGGCGAGCGGCGGGGCAGCGGTCGGATATTTCAATTGTGAAAGTCCTCATGTCTGTCTTGTTCCTCACTGATAGGCAGTTCGCACTGGCGAAATCCTAACTCCTCAGTTAGTGCAATTTCTTCTGCGAGCAGAAGAACTTCGTCTCTGTCACTGAAGACTTTGACAAAGTTGTGAGAGATTTTCAATGGCTTCACTCGAAGGATTTGGTATGTGTAGGTTTTGACTTGATCATCATGAGGAAACTTTTCCTTAGTATTACCTCGACCCTCTTTAACAGTACGGTGTTCCTATGACTCAAGAAAGAAGAAAAGAAATAGAAAGAGTAAATCTTCAATCTTCAAAGTCTTCACAACATTTTCTTTGGGGTACACAAAATTCCTCATTTTCAAAGTCTTCATGAGGAATAGCAATTTCTTCGGTATCAAAGTCTTCTAGAAATGACCAAAGTATTCACCCGAAGACATACATTTCTAGGGGTCAATATTCTTCGAATAACACAAACTCATCAGCAACTTATAGAGCATGTGTACACTCACAAACATATCAGTATCTGAACCTATAAGTCTTCAATCCACCAAAATCACTAAGGGGCACTAGATGCACTTACACAGGTCCGAAACAGAAACCGGAGGGTGTCGCCCACTCAACGTCGCACGGTTTGGTGATATGGAACCACTCCTGCTACCAGATCGTGAGGGTGTCTATAAAGGACCATCCGCCCATTGTACCATGTGGAGCTTTCTCACCATCACTCCCACACAATGTGCCTACTCGTTGCTAACTACCTACAGCTTGACGTTGAAAACATTCAACCACAAGCCAAAGTGGGGTTGGACCCAGAGAAAGGCCTCCTAGACAATGATAAATGTTGAAATGTGCATAAAAGAGTTCGGGGGTGGGGGGTCATGGAAATCCAACCCGTAGTAAAACATGAGACCCCTTACAATGGGTTGGAGTGGGAAGCCGAGGCTTCCGATGAAGTGGGGGGATGAATGCTACTTCTTGAGCTTGCGTTGGTTTTCCCTTGAAGAGGAAAGGGTGATGTAGGAGGAACAATGTATCAATCCAGTAGGAGGAATAAGCAAGGCCCCAATCGTAGTACCTACACAGACAATCAAACACTTGCACCCAACACTAAAGAGGGGTTGTCAATTCCTACAGAGTTTTTGGCAAGGATGAGATCTGATAGAGATAGATATAAAAGATTGAGGAAACAAAAGTAAATAAACTGTAACAAGGTATTTTTGTGTTTTTTTAAAGATCTGAAAATATAATATGGAAAATAGACCTGGGGGCCATAGGTTTCCCTAGAGGCTTCTCTCATAAAGCATAATAATATAGTGAGTGAACAAATTACCGTCGAGAAATTGATAGAAAAGAAAATAATTATGAAGATATCCAAGGCAATGATTATGCATATAGGCGTCACGTCCGTGTCAAGTAGACCGAAACGATTCTGCGTCTACTACTATTACTCCACATCGACCGAATCCTGCCTGCATCTAGAGTATTAAGTTCATGAAGAACAGAGTAACGCATTAAGTAAGATGACCTGATGTAGAGGGATAAACACAAGCAATATGATAAAACCCCATCTTTTTATCCTCGATGGCAACAATACAATACGTGCCTCGCTACCCCCTACTATATTACTCGGTGAGGACACCGTAAGATTGAACCCAAAACTAAGCACTTTTCCCATTGTAAGAATTACCAATCTAGTTGGCCAAACCAAACCAATAACTCGAAAAGACTTTCTAAGATATGAAATCATAAATATAAGAATTCACAAGAGACTCAAATAATATTCATAGATAATATATATAAACTCACAATTCATCGGATCTCCACAAACACACCGCAAAAAAGTATTACATCAAATAGATCTCCATGAAGATCATGAAGAACATGGTATTGAAGATCAAAGAGAGATCAGAAGCCATCTAGCTACTAACTATGGACCCATAGGTCTGTGGTGAACTACTCACACATCATTGGAGGGGCAATGGAGTTGATGTAGATACCCTCCATGATCAATTCCGTCTCCGGCAGATTACCGAAAAAGGCTCCCAGATTGGATCTCACGGGAACAGATGCTCCCGGTGGCGGAAAAATATTTTCGTGGCTCCTTTTTTAGCGATGGGGGAATATTCTGGAATTTATAGGCCGAAGAATAGGGTTACGAGACTTGCAGGGGACCCACATTCCAGGGGCGCCCCCTAGGGCGCGCCCTGCAGGCTTGTGACCTCCCGGCAGGTGTCCTTTCCCCTACTCCAAGTCTTCTGGTCCAAGAAAAATCATTCCAAAGATTTTATTCTGTTTGGACTCCGTTTAATTATCTTTATATGCAATACTCAAAAACGTGGAAAAAACAGAAACTCGCACTAGGCTCTAGATTAATAGGTTAGTCCGAAAAAGAATATAAAACAACATATTAATGCATATGAAACATCCAAAACAGATAATATAATAGCATGGAACAATAAAAAATATAGATACGTTGGAGACGTATCAATGAACACCACCCTCTGATTTTCTCTTGGCGTGGGGATGACTTGTCCCTTATCGGGAGTATGGTGAGAAATGTTCGCCGATAGGTAGTCGGCGTGCTTCAGCCCCATGATGTCATTGTTGGTGATGCAGGAGGTCTCTCACTTGGCTTTGGAGCCGGTGCCCGCCATTGTCGAACTAGAGAAAAGGTTTGCAGGAATTGGGGAAGATTTGATCTTGGGAGTTTGGAGCTCAGAAGATTAGGGAAGCCAATGGTGATGTGAGATTTGAGAAGCGTGTGGAGGCTATGGTAGGAGTTCCCCTTTTATAAGGCGATGTAATACCAAGAGCCCCTTTTACTGTGTCGCGGGCCTTGCCACTTCCCGATATATCATGCAGTCATGCGCGTGGAGTAACCCAAATCATAAACCGTATCCCCTAAAAAGCGGGCCACGATCTCCATATTGATGGAACGGGCCAATAAAGGAATTGCTTCGAACTACGGGTAGAGTTTTTGTAACTGGTTAGTGGTCAGGGCTGTCCGCGGCCTTTCCCTAAAAAGTTCCACACAGGAACCCTGTTCACACTCGAGCAGTTACCCTTCGAGGCTAAGTTATACATATTGTTTGAAAACATGAAAATCATCGACGACCGAACTTATGATGGCCGAACATAAATAGGGAGAAGAACTCGCCCCACAAGTCGAAGACCTTGGACGCAAGAAGCTGCTGGACATCAAGACACATACGACGTTGGAGGCCAGTTCGCGGGCTACTAAGGGAGTTTGGGACTAAGGGGTCCTCGGGCAACTGACCTATCTTCATAGGTCAGACACATGGGCCGCCCTATGGTTATCATTGGAGGCCCGAACTATAAGACGACGTCGTGTCCGGAACAGAATCTATCGAAACCTTGGCTTATCCTTCACGTCAAGATGATAATATTGTCATGTTTTTCCTGTATGAAACCGACATTATGTAACCCTAGGTACCCCTAGTATCTATATAAACCATATGGTTTTAGCTCATTGCGGAGATTAAGATCATTACTCCTATGGTTTTGTACCACAACATACGATCTCGAGGTAGATCAACTTTGTACTTGATACTTCATCATCAATAAAAACAAAAGCACTACATAGGGTCATACCTCCATCAAGAGAGCCGAACCTGGGTAAACATCATGTCTCCTGTTCCAATCAATCCAAGATCCACAGTAAGAGACCCCCTACTCGTGATCTACCGGTTTTGACACCGACACCTCCCAAAATAATTTTTCCGTTGCCGCAAGTCTTTGTTCCGCTGTGTTCCCATCTGGAGCCCTTTTCTGGTGCCCCGTAGGAGGGGGATCAATCACGGAGGATGTCTACATCATCCGTGTTGCTCCCATGATGATGTGTGAGTATTATACCACCGACCTGCAGGACCGTAGTTAGTACCTAGATGGCTATATCTCTCTTTATTGATCTTCAATACAATGATTATCACATCTTTGCTTTGATTTATCAGATGTAATTCTTTTGTGTGGTGCGTTTGTTGGGATCCGATGAATCGTGGGTTTATGTTCAGATTATTCATGATAAAATATTTGAGTCTTCTCTGAATTCTATATTAGATTCAAATTTTCTTGATTATTATAGCTTCATAAATCTCTCTCATCTATTGATTTGGTTTGGCCAACTGGATTAATCTTTCTTCTGTGGGAGGTGTGCGTTTTAGTGGGTTCATTTTGGCGGTGCTCTATGTCCCAGTGACACAGTAGGGGACAAGACACGTATTTGTATTGTTGTTACTAAGGATAAAACGATGGGGCTAATTCATATTGATTGAGTTCGCTTTGTCTACATCATGTCATTGTTCTCCAAGCAATAATCTATTTTATTTAATACTCTAGATGCATGCTGGATAGCGGTCAATGAGTGGAGTAATAATAGTAATAGGTGCAGGCAGGAGTCGGCCTATTTTCTTATGGATGTGATGCATATATACACATGATCATTGTCGTGGATATCACATAACTATGTGTTTTTCTATCAATTGCCCAACCGTAATTTTTTTACCCATGGAATGCTTACTACATGAGAGATGCCACTAGGGAAAACTATGCCCCTCGGGTCTATTCACTAACATATTTACAAACTTTGCAATTAACTCGCTGCCTTCATTTACTTTTTATTTATTCTGCAATTATCAATTATCATGTACATACTTTACTTGCTTGTAAATAAAAGGTCCAAGGGGATGGACAACTCTCTTGCCCACGTTGAGTGCAAGTGTTTGCTTCTTTGTGTGCAGCTGCTGAGGACGGGGGTTGCGATTTACTCATATTCGTTTGACGACCTTGGTTCCCACTGAGGAAAATACTTATCTATACTGTGTTGCATCACCCATTCCTCTTGACAGAAAAACCAACACAGATCACAAGTATGACGAATGTCATCAACCTAATATCAAGTAACTTCGTGCTAATTATCATTCATTTGTTCTTATTTTTATTTGTTGTTATATTTTTATTATTTCATAGAAATCAAAAAAGCAATAATATTTATCTTTGCTAGGTGAACTGCTTGCTCATTACTATAGCCAGTTCTTTGTCTGTTCCCTTTATTCCCAATAATGAGGAGCTTAATTTTAAACAAACGGGAGGGAAAATTCTAAGAGATGCTTTGCACACGATTTGCATTTCTCAAAATAAATCAATTCATAAGAAATCCACCAACATCTTGATTTGTAATTTCTATGTTGGTATTACTACTTGGTATAGGTTTATGCTTGATACAATTACTGGTGTTAATTTCTCAACGAGTCACCCTTCAGATGCTTTGAAATCCATGGAAAATTTAGTTGGGTCACCACCTATTATCATTAATGAAACTATTTTGACCCTCGGACATATTATGCAAAGGCTTGATGTTATTAAAAAATGTCTACCAAATAACAAATTGAGGATTTAGATAAAAAGCTTCATAATCATATCCCTCAATTTGGGTCATGGGTATGAATAAAGCTTTAAAGGAGAAAGATACTACTATTGATGAAAGGATAGAGAAAGGGTTGAGTAGAATTGATAAAATGGAGGATGTAATTCATAAAGTAGGATCCGCTTTCACTCCCTCTAAAACTAATGGTAGTACTTCTCGTGTGGAAAACCCCAAGTTCATATATGTTCTCAAGAGCATTAGTATCACTCCTACCAAAAGAAAGGAGTATCTTAAAATGATTAGTGTGCATGCCAATTTTAAAACATAGTAAGAGACCCTATTTTCGAGCCTCCTACTTTTACTAATAAAGATGGTTGTGTTGTTGAGGAACTCGATAAGAAGTATGTTAACACTTGAATCGTATGCATTATGCCTAGCCAGGGGCGTAAAACAATAGCGCAAGTTGGGAGGCCATCCGATAGTTATCTTAATTTTGTATTTTTACTTTAAATTTGTGTGTTAACATGATTATTTCCTCTGTAATTATTGTGTTCTTATGCTTAAATTATTGTTTGTGCCAAGTAAAGTCTTTGGGATGGTTTGAATGATAAGTATAAGTGATACAGTGCAAAAACGGAAACTTTAGCTTCGAGTGCATAATTTCTCTTGTTTTACAGGAACAAAATTTTGACCTGAATTTATTACATTTTTTTGGTACACAAATTTATTAGGTCATCCTAATTTTTAAGAATTGTTGAGATTACATACGTATGGTACTTAATTACATCATTCCACACTCTTCTGTGTTAGACAGATTCTGTTTTGCTTGCATAGTTTGTTTATTTTGATGATGCCATGGACTGTATTGGGGGTATAAGTCATGGAGAAGTTAGAATACAATACCTTATGAAATAATGAAATATGAATCAATTTATAATAGTAACTAAAGTATTTGATATGTTTGTTATACTAACAGATCTCATGAAGTTTTTGTTGAGTTTTGTGTGCTAAAGTTTTCAAGTTTTGTGCGGTGTGACGATGGAAGAAGGAATAAGGAGCGCCACGATCCTAAGCTTGGGGATTCCCAAGGCATCCCAAGTTAATATTCTAGGAATACTCAAGTGTATAAGCTTGGGGATGCCCCGGAAGGCATCCCCTCTTTCGTCTTAATCCATCGGTATGTCACTTGGAGCTATATATTTATTCATCACATGATATGAATTTTGCTTGGAGCGTTGGTTGCTTTAGTTTGATTTTGTTTTAGTTTTCCACAACCAATCTTTGCTTAACACACCCACCTTAGAGATACACAATATCATGATGATTTGTTAGAATACTCTTTGTGCTTCACTTATAACTTTTGAGCTTAGCAGTTGCTCTAGTACTTCACTTATAACTTTCAGAGCACGCTGGCGTATAGGTTTCAAATAAATAAATGCACCCTCATTCTTAACATACATTATTTGAGATATAATAAATATTGATGGTAATTTTGATGGATTATCAGACCAGTCCAAAAATAATAGGTATTCAATGAGTGCATAATCAAAACCACATGTAACACATAAAAGAGAAACTTTGGGTTAATGATATTAATGTGGTAATGTGAAAGGGAACGAGTACATAATCATTGGTTAACAAGAATATCGTAAATTAGAGGGTGTTAACTCATTGTTCAGCTAAATATTTTTATGGCATCATGATGATGCGTTAGCATTCTTATTCCTCGTTGAAATTCTAGTTTTGTTTAGGTCAGGGGGGTGGTTAACTCCTACCAACCTCCTCCCTAGGGGCAATGCGAGTAGTAGTTTGCTTTGAGAAAGCTAACAAAATCTTCCAATAAGTATGTGAGTTCTTTATGACTAATGTGAATCCATGGATATACGCACTCTCACCTCCACATATTTGCTAGCCTCTTAAGGACTGTGCATTGCCCATTCTCATCTCGAGGATCGGTGCAACCTACGCTTGTGCATCCAAACCCTATGACATGATACACCATGTTGCACATAAGCCTCATTATATCTTCCTCAAAACAGCCACCAGACCTACCTATCATGGAATTTCCATAGCCATTCCAAGAAACATTGCCATGCAACTTCCACCGTCACATTATATGACTAGTCCTTTCATTGTCATGTTGCTTTGCATCATCATATAAGCTGACATAATATTTATGGCAAACGCACCGTTCATCATTTTTGATACATGTTACGCTTTATCATTGCACGTCATGGTACACTGTTAGAGGCATTCATATAGAGTCATACTATAGTTTTTCATATTGAGTTGTAGGTAAATAAAAGTGTGATGATCATCATTACTAGGGCACTATCTCAGGGAGAAAAGTACGATGGAGACAATGATTACCCCACAAGTAGGGATGAGACTCCGGACAAAAAATGAAGAAGAAAGAAAAACAAAAAAGAAAAAGGAAAAAAAAGAAATGAAAAAGAAAAATAAAAAAATGAGAGAAAAAAGAGAAGGGACAGTGCTGCTATCTCCTTTTCCACACTTGTGCCTCAAAGTGGCACCATATTCTTCATATAGAGAGTCTTTGGTTTTGTGAGTTCCATGTGCTAGTGGGAATTTTTTATTATAGAACTTGGCTTGTATTCTGATGACGGGCTTCCTCAAATGCCCGAGGTCTTCATGAGCAAGAAAGTTGGATGCGCACCCACTTAGCTTCAGTTGAGCTTTCATACACTTGTAGATCTAGTGCATCCGTTGCATGGCAATTCGTACCCCTTGAATTGATATCTATTGATGGGCATCTCCATATCACGTTGATACGCCTAGTTGATGCGAGACTTTCTTCTCCACTTTCACCCCTTTGAAACCTACCACCATATTATATTCCACCTTTATGATATATCCATGGTTCACACCCATTATTGCATGAGTAATAAAAAGCTGAAGCGCTTTAAAAAGTACAATCCAATTGCCGGACATGACACCTGGTGCTTAACATTTGTATCTATGTGGTGAAGACAGAACCATGCCATGTTAATATGATAAAATGAATAGGGGGTGAACATTCTTTAAGGAATGTATATTTTGAAACTTGATGCTTATGTTGCTTTTGTTCATGAATATTACTATGTTGATGTTTATTGATTCATCATTTCTCAAATGATCATACCTACATTATATTACATGTTTGCTAGCATGTCACATCAAAAATTCTGTTTTTATCATTTACCTACTCGAGGATGAGTAGGAATTAAGCTTGGGAATACTAATACGTCTCTAACGTATCCATAATTTTTTATTGTTCCATGCTATCATATTATCATTGTAGGATACTTTTTGGGTATTTATTTACTGATTAATATTATTTTTAAGCACTAATCTATTACCCAGTGTCCAGTGCTTTGTTTTTTGCATGTTTTTGATTTTTCACGTTTACAGTACCAAACGAATTCCAATTGACCGAGACTTTTTGGTGATTTTTCCTGGACGAAAAGAATACCTCAAAGCTTCGGGAGGAGACCAGAGGCCACACGAGGAGGCCAACATACATTAGGGCGTGCCAACGGGGGGTTGTCGGCCCCTGTTGAGTGGTGGGCCCCCTAGCGCCTCCTGATGTCCCTCTCCGTCCTATAAATTCTAATAAATCCTGAAAACCCTAAGGAGCCTCCAGAAACATTTTTTCTAGCACCGCAAGACTCTGTTCCTGTGTGTGCCCATCTGGAACCCTTTTCCGGTGCCCTGTCGGAGGGAAGATCAATCACGGAGGACCTTTACATCATCCTTGTTTCTCCCATGGTGATGTTTGAGTAGTTTAGCACCGACCTATGAGTCCTTAGTTAGTCCCTAGATGGCTATCTCTCTCTATCTCTCTTGATCTTCAATACAATGATCATCGCATCTTCCCTTTGATTTATCTGATGTAATTCTTTTGTGTAGTGCGTTTTCTGGGATCTGATGAATTGTGGGTTTATATTTAGATTATTCATGATAAAATATTTGAGTCTCCTCTAAATTCTATATTTGATTCTTATTTGCATGATTGTTATAACTTCGTAAGTTTGTCCAGTCTATTGATTTGGTTTGGCCAACTAGATTAATCTTTCTTCCGTAGGAGGTCTGTGTTGTAGTGGGTTCAATCTGGCGGTGCTCGATATCCCAGTGACATAGTAGGGGCGAAGACGCGTTGTTTTATTGTTGCCACTAAGGATAAAACGATGGGGTTAAGTCATATTGATTGAGTTATCTTTGTCTACATCATGTCATTGTTCCCCAAGCATTACTCTGTTTACTTAATACTCTAGATGCATGTTGGATTGCGGTCGATGGGTGGAGTAATAGTAATAGGTGCAGGTAGGAGTGGGCTTATTTTCTTGTGGACGTGATGCCTATATACACATGATTAGTTCCATGAATCTAATATAACAATGCACTTCTAGAGAAAATATGGTCTCGGGTCTATTCACTAATATATTTACAAATGATATAATTACATCGCTAGCTTCATTTAATTTTTATTTATTTTGCAATTAACAACTATCATCTACACACTTTACTTGCTGGAAAATAACAAGTCCAAGGGGATTGACAACCCTTTTGCCCGCGTTGGGTGCAAGTGTTTGCTTCTTTGTATGTAGCCGCTGAATATGGGGGTTGTGTGTTACTCCTATTTGTTCAATAACCTTGGTTCTCACTGAGAGATACACTTATATATATTGTGTTGCATCACCCATTCCTCTTCATGGAAAACACAAGGCATATCACAAGTATCACTATGTGATGTCGCACACCTTGTTGATGGTCATCTCCTCACACATTCGCCCGTTGCGCATGTTCGTGTGGAACACGGCAGGATGGATGTCGGGGATGTTGGGTTGCACGCGGCTGAAGTATTGAATACACTTGTGGAGCCACTCTCTGTCTGTTTGGGAAGTATATGCAGGTGGCCCCCGTCGTATGCGCCAACGAATTAGTTGCACAAGTCCGCCATGAAGAGATGGAGTTCTCCCACAAGTTCATGAGCCAACTCGTCACATTGGGATCGAGCGCCAACGGGAAGTAGTTGGCGAAGACCTTCTTGCCGGGCCCTCCGGCAGCCTACACTATAGTGTAGATGCCAAGGAACTCTGACGGCTAATCTTGCCCTCGTACTTGTCTGAAAAGTCAGAATTTAAATTCTTGGTGGAGGGCCAGCGAACTTGCAGCAGATCAAGGATGAAAGTCGGGCAACCCATCCCATAAGGCAGGTGATATCCCACAAGTACAGGGGATCGTGTGTAGCCTTTTCGATAAGTAAGAGTGTCGAACATAACGAGGATCTAAAGGTGGGATAAATATTCTCTCAAGTTCTATCAACCACTAACACAACTCTACGCACACTAAATGTTTTGCAATATCTAGGAAATAAAACTAGATTGACAATACGGGTATGAGAGAAAGATTTGCAAGATAATAAATACAAGAAAGTAAATGTTAGTGCTAGAGAGATAAAATATACTAAGTAACCATAAATGTTAGTGCGGAAAAGTGGTGATAATTGTGGTGGAATTGTCCATGATCAAATAGTCAAATACAAGGTTGATATTCCTATTTTATGTGGGAGAGGCAAAGCTAACAAGCTTTCACTATCCAATGATTGGAAGTACTTATGATTGAAACTCTGGCAAACATCCGTAAATACTAGAAGATACATTAAGGTAAAAATACCCAACCATAGCATTAAGATCAAAAGGTCCTCTTTATCCCATATTCTTTGATCACTAGATTCAGGCTCATGTTTCTGTCACTCAAGCAGCCCACCTTCTAGCTTTCTCCACATACTACAAACCCTATGATGTGATCCAAGCGCGCATAAACATATGATGGGCACCATAGGACTGTAACAAATTCAATATATAGCTCAAACCATCCGTGGAGATTCAACAATCAATCATATGATAAAAGGGAACTACACAAACATGACATAGATGCAATAGATCACCTGCAAATAATTTATAACATCAAACACCATGATTACATAGCAGATTACAGAGGTTTGTGGGAGAGTGGACCGCTGTAGCTATGGAGGAGATGATGATGGAGGTGCTGGGGAAGGCGGCATCATGGTGGAGAGGATGGAGAAGGGACAACACGTGAGATGCAGGGCGATGCCGGCGGCCGGCGGTGGCGCAGGGGGCTCCTCCTGTGCCGGCCGGCCATCATGGGGGAGCGCCGCCCCTTAGCCCCCTTCCTCCATGGCTTCTTGGTGTTGTAGATGAGCCCTCCCCCATGGAGATGAGGACATGGGGAGACAAAATTCGTGGCTTTTGGTGGCTGTCCAAAAATCAGGGTTTTCATCTCCTTATATGAGCTGGGACGATCATCCTTGTCCCTACCATGGATGCACCTTTGATCCAAGGGCTCTTGGGCACCTCTAGAACCTTCCTAGGGACCCCTCTCAGCCCTAATGAGGTCCCAAAGTTGTGGCTTGACCAAATCCATCAAATATGGTAAGAGTTGGACTCTATAATCAGATATTTGTCCTCCAGTAAAACGGGCTTTCCCGGAGCGTCCGAACTCCAAATGGGCCGAATTGTATGTCAAGAATTATCAGCATAAAATGCCCCACAGTTTTGTCTTCTGTGATATTTACGTTTGAGCCAGTATTCGATCCGTGACGTGGCAATCTGTGAAAAGAGTTTTCAGACAGATTTCAGGAGAGTCCCAATTCGACTCCAACAAGGTTTCCTCTTCTATTTTTGATAGTTCCTACACATAAAAGTGTAAAACAAGAACATTGTGCACTTTTGCAACTATTAATAGGTTAGTCCAAATAAAGCATAAACTTAATATAAAACAATTATCAAAAGCATAAAAGTAGCATGAAACCATCAAAAATTATAGATACGTTTTAGACGTATCAGCAAGCTGCCGGGTAACCCTCGCGCTGGCTCGTCAATGTCTGGCCTAGCACGGTCGTTAGATTGATGGAGTGCCTCCCGCTGTCGCTTGATCGTGGTGCGGTCATCCTCCTTCCGCCGGTCCTGTAGGACTTGGCATTAATCTTGTTGCCATCGCGAACCCGACAGTGCCATGGACATCTCGTCCCACGTATGGTCCATGTGAGTCTTCCCCTGCTACCGTTGAGGCAATTGCATCGTGGGTGCTCTGCCAGCGCTGCGTTCGCTAGCATGTCTTGTTGGCACCGTGCGGCGCTTGTGAAGGCCAAGCCTCCCTGGGCTTGTGATGTCTACTACACAACTTTATTCTTGTAGACGTTGTTGAGCCTCCAAGTGCAGTGTTTTGTAGGACAACAACAAATTTGCCTCGAGTGGATGAAATAAGGTTTATCAATCTGTGGGAGGTGTAGGATAAAGATGGTCTCTTTTAAACATCCCTTCAATCAAATACAAGGAATCTCTTTTGTCCCCAACACACCCAGTACAATTGTAAATTGTATAGGTGCACTAGTTTGGAAAAGAGATAGTAGATATGGGTTTTCGTAATCTAAAAATATAAAAATAGCAAGGTGAAAAGTAGTAAAAGTGAGCATAAACGGTATTGCGATGCTTGGAAATAAGGCCTAGGGTTCATACTTTTACTAGTGCAATCTCTCAACAATGCTAACATAATAGAATCATATGATCATCCCTCAACGTGCGACAAAAAATCACTCCAAAGTTCATAAGTAGCAAAGAACATACTCCATAAGTGTCACAAACAGCCCTAGGAGTAATATGTAATTGTTGTAGGTAGTAGAACCACCTCAAATCCATTCTTTCCTATCAGTGTATTGATCTATTCCTAGAAGTGTCACAAACAGCCCTAGAGTTTGTACTAGAATAACACCTAAGATAACACATAAATCAACCCTAATGTCACCTAGATACTCCAACATCACCTCAAGTATTGGTGGGTTAATTATTCAACAAGCATCAAACAATTTCAGATTCATCATATTCAATCCATCACATTTTAAGAGTAACCCATGATTTGCATCACAGAGAGTAGGACAAGAACGTGTATCAACACATATGCAAAGATTACCCCATTATCACCGCGGGAATCCACAAGTTGAGTACCAAAACATATATCATGTGGATCAATAGAACACCCCATTGTCATCACAGGTATCCATATGCAAGACATACAACAAGTGATCTCAAATCCAATATTCAGCCTGACATAAGAAAATCTCAAAGGGAAAGATTCAATTCATCACATCAAGATAGCAAGGGACAAACAACATACAATCCAAATATATTAACAAAGCCCATGATACATCAAGATCGTGACATATAAGAACACGAGAGAGAGAGAGAGAGAGAGATCAAACACATAGCTACTGGTACATACCCTTAGCCTCGAGGGTGAACTACTCGGTATGACGAAGATGGCCTTCGGTGATGAGTGCCCCCTCTCGCAGTGTGCTGAAACAAGGCCTCAGATGAGTTTCCTTCGGTACACGGGCTTGCAGTGGCGGAGCAGAAGATTTAGGTTAATTTTTGAGGATTTTGGGATTTATCGGTTTTTTCAGCGTTGGAATCATGCGGACCGGACCCACAAGGTGGTCCCAAGCCATCAAGGCGCGCCCGGGGGGTGGGCGCGCCTTGTTGGCATGGATTTTATGGCCCGCCTCCGGTGGTTCTTTGCTTTGATATTTCTTTTTTGTCCCAGAAAAAATCTTCAAAAAGTTTCGGGTGATTCTGAGAACTTTTATTTTCTGCACAAAAAACAACACCATGGTAATTCTGTTGAAACCAACGTCAGTCCAGGCTAGTTCTAATTAAAGCATATAAAGTGCATCAAACCATATAAATTATTGTAAACATGGGTAAATATGGAGTGAATACCTAAACTATCTATATGTATCAGCTTGTCGCAGTTGGCGAAGCTGAGGAGGCTTTGGATGGTGGCTCTGCATTCCTACATCTTCTCCGGTGCCCAAGTGAAGTCTAGCAATAACTCGGCCTGTGCCAAGCCTTTGTCAGATGTTTTCGGCATAGCTTGGCATGGAGCATGGGTGCCTCTGTTACTCTTGACTGAGACAGAGGAACTCCATCCCGCCCTTGCGTGTGCTGCCTATTTTCGTCAGCAGGTTTCCGATGAGCTTGGCCCTATGTATCGTGGGAATGACACACATGGTTCTTGTTTGTACGCCGCCTGGGGTCGCCGCCATCCCACATGTGTTTGTCGTGGCCATCCTGAGATAGATGCGATGCATCCGCCATCATCGTCACTGTCATCATGATATTGTCCTTGGACTTCACGGGGGCGTCCTTCTAGGTCACGACAGCAGGGTCGGGATCGTGGCTCGCAGAACTCCGGGTGGTGTGATGGTTGCACTCACTGTTGGGGAACGTAGTAATTTCGAAAAAAATCCTACATCACACAAAGGATCTATCTAGGAGAAACTAGCAACGAGCAAAGGGGAAGAGCATCTTCATACCTTTAAAGATCGCTAAGCGGAAGCATTGCTAGAACGCGGTTGATGGAGTCGTACTTGCAGCGATTCAGATCATGGTGGATTCTGATCTAAGCGCCGAACAACGGCGCCTCCGCTTTCAACACACGTGCAGCCCAGTGACGCCTCCTACGCCTTGATCTAGCAAGGAGAGAGGAGAGGTTGAGGGAGAGCTACGGTAGCATGACGACATGGTGACGATGGAGCTACGTGGTACTCTAGAAGGGCTTCGAGAAGCCTTATGAAGGACGACGAGGAGGAGGAGTAGGGCTGCGCCGAGGGAGAGAGATAAATTGTGTGTGTAGCGGCCCCAAAACCCTCTCTATATGTAGGAGTGAGGGAGGAGGTTGCGCCACCCCTAGGGTTTCCACCCTAGGTGGTGCGGCAGCCCTATACGGGGAGAGGGGCGGCACCCTAGGGTGGGCTTGGAGCCCAGAGCTGCCCCTCCACGCCCTAGGGTTGACCCCCTTATCCCTTGTGCGCCTTGGGCCTTAGGTGGGATGCGCACCAGCCCATCTAGGGGCTGGTTCCCATCCACTTTTGGCCCATGCATGTAGTACTTTGGGGTTGGTGGCCCTTCTCGGTGGACCCCCAGAACCCCTCTGGTGGTCCCGATACAATACCGACAATCTCCAAAACATTTCCGGTGATCAAAACTCCACTTTGTATATATGAATATTTACCTCCGGACCATTCCAGAACTCCTGTGACGTGTGGGATCTCATCCGGGACTCCAAACAACCTTCGGTAACCACATATACTATTCCCATAACAACCCTAGCGTCATCAAACCTAAAGTGTGTAGACCCTACGGATTCGGGAACCATGCAAACATGACCGACACACTTCTCTGATCAATAACCAATAGCAGGGTCTGGATATTCATGTTGGTTCCCACATGTTCCACGATGATCTCATCAGATGAACCATGATGTCGGGGATTCAATCAATCCCGTATGCAATTCCCTTTGTCTACCGGTATGATACTTTCCCGAGATTCGATCGTCGGTATCCCTATACCTTGTTCAATCTCGTTATCGGCAAGGCTCTTTACTCATTCCGTAACACATCATCATGTGGCTAACTCCTTAGTCACATTGAGCTGAGTATGATGATGCATTACCGAGTGGGCCCAGAGATACCTCTCCGTCACACGGAGTGACAAATCCTAGTCTTGATTCGTACAACCCAACAGACACTTTCGGAGATACCTGTAGGGCACTTTATAATCACCCAATTATGTTGTGACATTTGATACACCCAAAGCACTCCTATGGTATCCGAGAGTTGCACAATCTCATGGTCTAGGGAATGATAATTGACATTAGAAAAGCTTTAGCAAACGAACAATGCGATCTAGTGCTATGCTTACGATTGCGTCTTGTGCATCACATCATTCTCCTAATGATGTGATCCCGTTATCAATGACATCCAACGTCCATGATAAGGAAACCATGACCATCTATTGATCAACGAGCTAGTCAACTAGAGGATCACTAGGGACACATTGTGATCTATATATTCACACATGTATTTCGATTTTCGGTTAATACAATTATAGCATGAATAATAGACAATTATCATGAACTAGGAAATATAATAATAACCACTTTATTATTGCCTCTAGGGCATATTTCCAACAGTCTCCCACTTGCACTAGAGTCAATAATCTAGTTACATTGTGATGAATTGAACACCATAGAGTTCTGGTGCTAATCATGTTTTACTCGTGGAAGAGGTTTAGTCAACAGATTTGCGACATTCAGATCCGTATGTAGTTTACAAACATCTATATCTCCATCCTGGATGTATCCAGTAATGGAGTTGAAGCGGCGCTTTATGTTCTTGGTCTTCTTGTGAAACCTGGGCTCCTTGGCACTGGCAATAGCACCAGCGTTGTCACAAAACAGAGTCATCGGGCCCGACGCACTGGGAATGAATCCTAGGTCGGTGATGAACTCCTTCATCCAGACTCCTTCCTGCGCTGCTTTCGAAGCAGCTATGTAGTCCCCTTCACATGTAGATGCCGCCATGACGCTTTACTTGCACCTGCACCAGCTAACTGGACCATTATTCAAAATATACACGTATCCGGTTTGTGACTTGGAGTCATCCGGATCTGTGTCGAAGCTAGCATCAACATAACCCTTTATGACGATCTCTTCAGCACCTCCATAAACAAGAAACATATCTTTAGTCGTTTTCAGGTACTTAAGGATGTTCTTGACCGTTGTCCAGTGATCCACTCATGGATCACTTTGGTACCTCCCTAGCAAACTTATGGCAAGGTTCACATCAGGTGTTGTACATAGCATGACATACATAATAGAGCCTATGGCTAAAGCATAGGGTACGGTACTCATCTTTTCTCTATCTACTGTGATGGTCGGGCGTTGAGTCGTACTCAACCTCACACCTTGTAACACAAGCAAGAACCCCTTCTTAGCCTTATCCATATTGAACTTCTTCAATATCATGTCAAGTTATGTGCTTTGTGAAAGAACTATGAGGCGTCTCGATTTATCTCTATAGATCTTGATGCATAATATGTAAGCAGCTTCTCCAAGGTCCTTCATTGAAAAACCCTTATTCAAATAGGCCTTTATGCTTTCCAATAGTTCTATATCATTTCACATCAACAATATGCCATCCACATATAATATGAGAAATGCTATAGAGCTCCCACTCACTTTCTTGTAAATACAGGCTTCTCCATAAGTCTGTATAAACCCAAACACTTTGATCACCTCATCAAAGCGAATGTTCCAACTCCGAGATGCTTGCACCAGCCCATAGATGGAGCGCTAGAGCTTGCATACCTTGTCAGCATTATTAGGATCGACAAAACCTTCCGGTTGTATCATATACAATTCTTCCTTAAGAAAGCCGTTCAGGAATGCCATTTTGACGCCCATTTGCCAGATTTCATAATCGTAAAATGTGGCAACAGCTAACATGATTCGGACTGATTTCAGCATCGCTACGGGTGAGAAGGTCTCATTGTAGTCAATCCCTTAAACTTGTCGATAACCCTTAGCGAGAAATCGAGCTTTATAGATGGTCACATTACTATCCGCGTCAGTCTTCTTCTTCAAAATCCATTTATTTTCTATGGCTCGCCGATCATAGGGAAAGTCCACCAAAGTCCATAATTGTTCTCATACATGGATCATACCTCGAATTTCATGGCCTCAAGCCATTTGTTGGAATCTGGGACCGCCATCGCTTCTTCATAGTTTGAAGGTTCACTGTTGTCCAGCATACATGATTTCCATGACAGGGTTGTTGTACCACTCTGGTGCGGAACGTGTCCTTATGGACCTTCGAGGTTCAGTAGCAACTTGATCTAAAATTTCATGATCATCATCATTAACTTCTTCTCTAGCCAGTGCAGGCACCTCAGAAACATTTTCTTGTGCTGCGCTACTCTCCGGTTCGAGAGGAGGTACAATTACCTCATCAAGTTCTACTTTGCTCCCACTTACTTCTTTCAAGAGAAACTCTTTCTCTCGAAAGGATCCAGTCTTGGCAACAAAGATTTTGCCCTCGGATCTAAGATAGAAGGTGTACCTAATAGTTTCCTTAGCGTATCCTATGAAGACGCATTTTTCCGCTTTGGGTTTGAGCTTCTCAGGTTGAATTTTATGCACATAAGCATCGCAGCCCCAAACTTTCAGAAACGACAGCTTAGGTTTCTTGCCAAAAAATAATTCATACGGTGTCGTCTCAACAGATTTAGATGGTTCCCTATTTAAAGTGAATGCGGCAGTTTCCAATGCATATCCCAAAAATGATAGCGGTAAATCGATAAGAGACATCATAGATCGCACCATATCCAATAAAGTGTTATTACGACGTTCAGACACACAGTTATGCTGTGCTGTGCCAGGCGGCATGAGTTGTGAAACAATTCCACACTTCCATAGGTGCGTGCCAAACTCGTGACTCAAATATTCTCCTCCATGATCTGATTGTAGGAACTTTATTTTCTTGTCACGTTGATTCTCCGCCTCACTCTAAAATTCCTTGAACATATCAAAGGTTTCAGACTTGTGCTTCATTAAGTAGACATACCCATGTCTACTTAAGTCATCGGTGAGGGTGACAACATAAAGATAGCCACCGCGAGCCTCAACGCTCATTGGACCGCATACATCGGTATGTATTATTTCCAACAAGTTGGTTGCTCGCTCCATTGTTCCGGAGAATGGAGTCTTGGTCATCATGCCGATGAGGCACGGTTCGCTTGTGTCAAATGATTCAAAATCAAGAGACTCCAAAAGTCCATCTATATGGAGTTTCTTCATGCGCTTGACACCGATATGACCAAGGCGGGAGTGCCACAAGTATGTGGGACTATCATTATCAACTTTACATCTTTTGGTACTCACACTATAAATATGTGTAACATCACGATCGAGATTCATCAGGAATAAACCATTGATCAGCTTTGGACCATAAAACATACCAGTCATATAAATAGAACAACCATTATTCTCATATTTAAATGAGTAGCCATCTTGCATCAAGCGAGATCCCAATACAATGTTCATGCTCAAAGATGGTACCAAATAACAATTATTAAGGTTTCAAACTAATCACATCGACCTTGGAACCATTCCCGACGCGCATCGTCACCTCGTCCTTTGCCAACCTACGCTTGTTCCGTAGATCCTGCTTTGAGTTGCAAATGTGAGCAGCAGCACCAGTATCAAATACCCAGGAGCTACTATGAGCGCTGGTAAGTTACACATCAATAACATGTATATCATATATACCTTTGACGTTGTCGGCCTTCTTATCCGCTAAGTATTTAGCGCAATTCTGCTTCTAGTGACCGGTTCCCTTTCAATAATAGCACTCAGTCTCAGGCTTGGGTCCTTTCTTTGGCTTCTTCCCGGTAACTAGTTTACCGGGCGCGACAACTGCTTTGCCGTCTTTCTTGAAGTTCTTTTTACCTTTTCCTTTCTTGAAACTGGTGGTCTTATTCACCATCAACACTTGATGTTCTTTCTTGATTTCTACCTCAGCTGATTTCAGTATTGAATACAACTCCGGAATGGTTTTCTCGACCCCATGCATGTTGTAGTTCATCACAAAGCTTTTATATCTAGGTGGAAGCGACTGGAGGATTCTGTCAATGACCGCGTCATCCGTAAGTTAAACTCCCAGCTGAATCAAGCGGTTGTGCAACCCAGACATTCTGAGTATGTGCTCAGTGAGAGAACTATTCTCCTCCATCTTACAACTGAATAACTTGTCGTAGTCTTCATATCTCTTGACCCGGACATGAGCTGGAAAAACTAGTTTCAGCTCCTCGAACATCTCATATGCTCCATGTTTCTCAGAACGTCTTTGGAGCACGGTTCTAAACTGTAAAGCATGCCGGACTAAACCAGAGACTCGTCATCACTCCATGACTGCCAGGCGTTCCTAACATCCGGGGTTGGCGTAGGAATGGGAGGGTCACCTAGCGGTGGATCAAGGTCATATACCTTCTTGGAATCCATGAAGATGAGCTTTAAGTTACGAGCCCAGTCTGCATAGTTTCTCCCATCGTCTTTCAGCTTGGTTTTCTCTATTAAAAAGTTGAAGTTGAATGGGACATTTGAGTTGGCCATTAGATCTACAATATTTTTAAAGACTATTTTAGACTAAGTTCATGAGAATTAAGTTCATCTAATCAAATTACTTAATGAACTCCCACTTAGATATACATCCCTCTTGTCATCCAAGTGATACATGATCCACGTCGACTAGCCTGTGTACAATTATCACGTGAGACGGACTAGTCATAAATCGTGAGCATCTCCACGCTGATCGTATCATCCATACGACTCATGTTCGACCTTTCGGTCTCCCATATTCTGAGGACATGTCTGTATATGCGATGCTCATTGAGTTAACCAAAGTGTTTCGTGTGTGTAAACTGGCATACACACAGTGTATGCGAACATTAGAATCTATCGCACCCGATCATCACTGGTGCTTCGAGACAATGATCCTTCGCAACGGTGCACACTTAGGGGGATACATATCTTGAAATTTTAATGAGGGACCATCTTATCTTTGCTACCGTCGTTCTAAGCAATAAGATGAAAAGCATGATAAACATCAGATGCAATCATATAGTGACATGATATGGCCAATATCATCTTGCTCCTTTGATCTCCGTCTTTAGGGCACCATGATCATCATTGTAACCGACATGACACCATGATCTCCATCATCATGATCTCCATCATTGTGACTTTGCAAAATCGTCTCGCCAACTATTACTTCTACTACTATAGCTAACGGTTAGCAATAAAGTAAAGTAATCACATGACGCTGCATCTCATACAATAAATTAAGAAAACTCCTATGGCTCTTGCCGGTTGTCATACTCATCGACATGCAAGTCGTGAATCCTATTACAAGAAGATGATCAATCTCATACATCACATATGTAACATCACATCCTTTTGGCCATATCACATGACATAGCATACCCTACAAAAAAAGTTAGACGTCCTCTAATTGTTGTTGCAAGTTTTATGTGGTTGATTAGGGTTTCTAGCAAGAACACTTCTTACCTACGTGACAGCCACAACGTTGATATGCCAATGCTATTCACCCTTCATAAGGACCCTCTTCATCGAATCAGATCCGACTAAAGTGGGAGAGACAGACACCCGCTCGCCACCTTATGCAACAAGTGCATGTCGGTCGGTGGAACCAAACTCACTTAAGAGTACGTGTAAAGTCGGTCTGGGCCGCTTCATCCCACGATGCCGACGAATCAAGATAAGACAAATAACGGCAAGCAACTAAAATCACCACCCACAACTTTTGGGTTCTACTCGTGCATAGAATCTACGTATAGAACCAGGCTCTAATACCACTATTGGGGAACATAGTAATTTCAAAAACATTCCTACATCACACAAAGGATCTATGTAGGAGAAACCAACAACAAGCAAAGGGGAAGAACATCTTCATACCTTTGAAGATCGCTAAGCGGAAGCGTTGCTAGAACGCGGTTGATGGAGTCGTATTCGCAGCGATTCAGATCGCGGTGGCTTCCGATCTAAGCGCCGAACAACGGCGGCTCCGCGCTCAACACACGTGCAGCCCAATGACATCTCCTACGCCTTGATCCAGCCAGGAGAGAGGAGAGGTTGAGGGAGAGCTCCGGCAGCATGATGATGTCCCACAAGCGTATGGGATCGCAACAATTTTTGAGGGTAGAATATTCTACCCAAATTTATTGATTCGCTCACAAGGGGAACCTAAAGGATATTCTCAAGTATTAGCAGCTGAGTTGTCAATTCAATCACACCTGAAAGATTATTGTTTGCAAGCAAAGATCAGTAGCAAGGTAGCATGATAGCAACGACACCAGAAAAAGCTTTGACAATTCCCAGCAATGGCACCAGAAAAGGCCCTGTTGATGGGATGTTAGCGCCAACCAAGTCTTGCAACAAGTAACAGAGGAGTAGAAAGGAACAGTAGTAGCAGCAGCAGCAAAGTAACAAGTAACAACAGTAGTGACAACAGCAGCAAAGTGGCCCAATCCCTATTGTAGCAAGGGACAAGCCTAGGCAAAGTAACGTAGCGAGAACCAGTAGTAAAAGACTCGTAGGCAGTGGATCGGTGATGGATGAGTGTGACGGATGTGATTCATCATGTAACAGCTATAACACGGAGAGATATGTGGCTAGCTCCCGTTCGTCAATCTAATGTAGGCATGTATTCCGTATGTAGTCGTACGTGCTTAGGCAGAAGAAATTGCATGACATCTATTATCCATCCCTCCCGTGGCAGCGGGGTCCTAATGGAAACTATGGGATATTAAGGTTCTCCTTTTCATAAAGAACTGGACCAACGCATTAACACGAGGTGAATACATGAACTCCTCATACTATGGTCATCTCCGGGAGTGGTTCCGCCTATTGTCACTCCGGGGTTGTCGGGTCATAACAGATAGTAGGTGACTACAACTTGCAAGATAGGATCTAAAACACACATATATTGGCTACAACATAATAGGTTCAGATCTGAAATCATGGCACTCGGGCCCTAGTGATAAGCATTAAGCATAGCCAAGTAGTAGCAACATCAATCTAGAACATAGTGGATACTAGGGATCAATCCCCGTCAAGAACTAACTCGATTACATGATAGATCTCATCCAACTCATCACCGTCCAGCAAGCCTGCGATGAGATTACTCACGAACGATGAAGAGCATCATGGAATTGTCGAGGGAGAAAGGTTGACGATGATGATGGCAACGATTTCCCCTCTCCGGAGCCCGAAACGGACTCCAGATCTGCCCTCGAGATGAAGAACAGGATGTGGCGGCGCCTCCATATCACAAAACGCGATGAAACCTTCTCTCTGATTTTTTTTCCAGGCAAAACGGAAGATATAGGACTGAGATTGGGAGCGGTGGTGCCACGTGGGCCCCACAAGCCCTCATGGCGCGGCCATAGGGGGTGGCCGCGGCCCAGGGTCTTGTGGCCTACTGGCACGCCCCGTCACGTGGAACTTTGCGCAGGTATTTTTCTTTTATTCCAGAAAAAATCTTCGTAAATTTTCAGGACATTCCGAGAACTTTCATTTATGCACAAAAACAACACCATGGCAATTCTGCTGAAAACAACGTCAGTCCGGGTTAGTTCCATTCAAATCATGCAAATTAGAATCCAAAACAAGGGCAAAAGAGTTCAGAAAAGTAGATACGACGGAGACGTATCAACTCCCCCAAGCTTAAAGCCTTGCTTGTCCTCAAGCAACTCAGTTGACAAACTGAGAGAGACAAAAGAAAGACTTTGACGAACTCTGTTTGATCATGTTGTCGCAACAATGTCTAAGTCACAACCAGAATTTCAGCAAGATCACAAGCAAACCACATAAGCAAATGACATCTAGGTCTCACGATAAACTCATATCAATGGCATAATCAACTAGAGAGCAAATAATAATAAGCCTCAAGTGTCAACACTTCAATCGAAACAACATGAAGCAGTACGAATAGATGGTATCTCTCTAGCTCTTTCTGAGACCGCAAAACATAAATGCAGAGCACCTTAAAAGAAAAAGGGCTGACTAAACATTGTAATTCATGGCAATGAAGATCCAGTCATAGTCACACTCAACACAGTTAAAAGCAAAGCATAAAAATGACAGAGGTGCTCTCTAATTGGTGCATTTGTAAGAGGAGGATGACTCAACAGGAACATAAATAGATAGGCCCTTCGCAGAGGGAAGCATTGATTTGTAGAGGTGCCAGAGCTCAAGCTTTGAAAACAGAGAAAATAATTTTGGGTGGCATGCTTTCACTGTCAACGCAATGACTAAGAGTTCTCAACATCTTCCACGCTACACATGCTATAGGCGGTTCCCAAACAGAAAAATAAAGTTTTGACTCCCCCACCACCAATCAATCACACTCCACGGCTAGCGGAATCCTCGGGTACCGTCCATACCAACATCAATCCTGGGGGAGTTTTCTTTGCAATTATCTTTTCGATTTGAGCATGAAACTGGGAATTCCAATTACCGGCCCCTTTCTCGTGAATGATAGTGAATAAACACATATCGAGGATAACACGCCTAGCATGGAAGATACCAATAGCCCCCTGTCACCACATGAGAGGTTCGGGCATGCAAAACAGATTATTTCTTGAAGATTTAGAGAGTGGCACATGCAAATTTACTTAGAACGGCAGGTAGATACCGCACATAGGTAAGTACGGTGGACTCATATGGCACAACTTTGGGTTTATGGAGGTGGATGCACAAGCAGTATTCCCGCTTAGTACAAGTGATAGCTAGCAAAAGACTGGGAAGCGACCAACTAGAGAGCGACAACAGTCATCAAAATGCATTGAGATTAACTAACATTGAGTGCAAGCATGAGTAGCACATAAATCACCATGAACATGAACATCATAGAGGCTATGTTGATTTTGTTTCAACTACATGCGGGAACATGCGCCAAGTCAAGCCACTTGAAACATTCAAAGGAGGATATCATCCTATCATACCACATCATAGTCATCTGAACATTCATGTTGGCAACCAAGGCAAACCATTATAAGCTCCTAGCTAATGAAGCATGTCATAAGCAACTATGATCTCTAAGTTGTCATTGCGAACATGTTTCTCTCACAACAAAGCTGAATCAGGCATGATGACCTAGTCATATTTACAAAAACAAAATAGATTGAGTTCATACCAGCTTTTCCAGGCTCAGTCACTTCATCATATATCGTCATTATTGCCTTTCACTTGCACGACCGAATGATGTGAACAATAATAAGCATGCTCGTGCATTGGACTAAAGATGGAATCTGTAGGCAAAAGCAAAGGAGAATACAAAGTAATATGGCTCTTTGAAAGCTAAACAGGTATGCATACAAGAGCTACTAAACATTGTAACCAATATCTTCTACCTTGACCCAAAGAAAAACAAAACTATCTACACGGGAAAGCTCCCAACAAGCAAAAGAAGAAAAAGAAAATCTTTTTGATTTTTGTCAAACTAGACAGACACACGAAAATAAAACGAGAAAAAGAAAAATAAACTAGCATGGATGATACAGTGGCAAAGTGTGAACACCAGCTAACAAAGTGAAAGCATAAGCAAGAATGTAAAGTCGGTGAGAACACGTACTCCCCTAAGCTTAGGCTTTTGGCCTAACTTGATCTACTCCCAAGGAGAGAAATAACTAGCTCCTGGGTACTCCGGAGTGGACTGAAGTTGCCACTACTGTGTGAGCTCCTCTGGCTCCCACTGATAAACTGGCGTCTGGTACTCGACTGGCGGCTCGGGCACGGGCACCTGTGGTTGGGCCAAGCCCCAATATGCATAGATGTCCGAGGGCGTAATAGTGTACCTACTTGCATGAAGATTGAACAAAGAAGGAGCAGGAAAAGTAATAGTCTCACGAGTACCCTGACTAAATACCAGGTTACAAATCATCCTACAACCTATATCTCTATCAAGAAAGTCATGGCGAACCATGCTATCGTAATCTAGATATCTCTCGGGAAGAAGCATCTCTTCTTCCTCCTCCAGTCTAATGGGTATCTCAAAGTGTCTGGAAAGACGGGTAGCATAAATACCTCCATAGACAACACCTTTAGAACGGTTAAGGTTCAACCGTTGAGCTACTATAGCGCCTAAGCTATAAGTTTTATCGTTATAAAGGGCTTCGCGCAAGACCGCAAGATCTAGGGAACTAAGTGACCCAGCTTTCCCATGGCCAATCAAACATTTCCCCACAAATAGTGAGAAGTACCGAAGCACGGGAAAATGAATGCTAGCAGCTCTAGTGCAAGACACTCCTCTCTCCTCTCCTACAACAATTGTATCGATAAAAGCTTCCAAGTCCCGTGGACAAGGTTCATGAATATCCCCAACGTAAGGTAATTTGAAAACATTGCAAAAATCCTGGAGTTACATGCGCTGGGGGACATCATAAAGTTTAAACTCAACCATAGGAGGATTCTTCCTCCGATAAAAGTTAAAGCTTTGTACGAAGATATTAGTGAGAAGGAGGTACTGCGAACACTTATCTTCAACGAAGGCGGTGAGGCCTGCGTTTTCCACCAAGTGATAAAAGTCCTCATAAATTCCAGCAGCGCGTAAGAACGCGTCGCTTGGCCACTCGCACGCTCGAACTTCCGCGACTCGAGGGACCGGATACTTGGGCTTCTTCTCACTCCCATCATCCTTGGGGTCACGGTTTGACGAGCCTCTCAAGAACCTCTTCATCTTTTCCCTTTCTATCTCCGAAAATTTCTGAAATTTTTAGTGATTCTAAGGGAAGGTGAATAAGGCTCAACGAAACTTGTAGCAACTACTCTAACAAGTACCTAGAGACTATATTACGCATCAAAACTACTTGGTACCAGCTAAAATCAGCATACAAAGCTCAAGAACATGGTCACCAAAGCAGCAAAAATACGCGGAGTATAAGGCACTAAAGAAAAAACTAATTGGACCAATGGAGGAGTCACTTACCAAGGAGTAATTTTCCCAAAACAGTTCGGAGAACAGTGATTTGAGCAAAGTGATCGAAAATCCGAGCAAGAGGAGCAAGAACACGGGTTTGAGCTACGAAACGATTTTTTCTAGAGGTAGGAGAACTGGATGGGGGCACGAATGAGTGGAGGGGGTGCCTGTGGGCCCCACAAGCCTGGGTGGCGCGGCCAGGGGGGTGCCCGCGCCCCTAGGGCTTGTGCCCACTGGTGTGGGCCCCAGACAGACTCTTTGTCCCAGTATTTTTCAAATATTCCAGAAAAAATGATACTAGATTTTTACAGCGTTCGGAGAACTTTTATTTTCGGGTTACTTTTCTACCGGACGCTAAAACAGAAAATAGGGAAAACTAAACTAAATCTATCATTTTTCTTCGAAGCAACCTAAACTGAAAGCTTGGAACACAGGTTTGTGACTCCTCGATTCAATCATCTCATGGTCAACGAAAGAAATCCATCAATGGGGTTGATCAAATCACCTCGACAAAACTTTCTCGAATTGCAAAAGAGAACGGAGAATTCCTGAATAGTCACTAGGTCACCTCAATGGGGATGTGTATCTCCCCAACAAGCAAATCATACTTCATCTTGACACGAGGAATAAGGCATTCAAAGCTCCCAATAAGAATCGATGAAGTCTTTTCGATAGCATTGATGCAATGTACTCGATATTGTTTCTTTGGAAAGTGCACCGTATGCTCATTACTGTTGACATGGAAAGTGACATTGCCTTTGTTGCAATCTATAACAGCCCCTGCAGTGTTTAAAAAGGGTCTTCCGAGGATGATAACCATGGTATCGTCCTCGGGAATATCCAAGATAACAAAGTCTGTAAAGATAGTGGTGTTAGCAACCACAACAGGCACATCCTCGCAAATGCCGATAGGGAAAGCAGTTGATTTGTCGGCCATTTGTAGAGAGATTTTATTGGGTGTCAACTTATCCAGTTAAAGTCTATGATAAAGAGAGAGAGGCATAACACTAACACCGGCTCCAAGGTCGCATAACGCAGTTCTAACGTAGTTGCCTTTAATTGAGCAAGGTATAGTGGGCACACCGGGATTACGTAGTTTCTTCGGAGTTCCACCCTTGAAGGTATAATTAGCGAGCATGGTGGAAATCTCAATCTCAGGTATCCTCCTCTTATTTGTCACAACATCTTTCACGTCCTTAGCATACGGAGACATTTTGAGCATATCAGTCAAACGCATCTGCAAAAAGACAGGTCTGATCATCTCAACGAATCGCTCAAAATCCTCATCATCCTTTTTGTTGGATGGTTTGGGAGGAAAGGGCATAGGTTTCTGAACCCATGGCTCCCTTTCTTTACCGTGCTTCCTAGCAGCGAAGTCATTCTTATCGTATCTTCTATTCTTAGGCTGTGGGTTATCAAGATCAACACTAGGTTCAATCTCCACATCCTTTTCATTGCTAGGTTGAGCATCTTCATGAACATCACTATTGATATTATCATTAGGCTCATGTTCATCACCAGATTTTGTTTCAGCATCAGAGACAGAGGCATCGTTTGGACTCTCAGGGGTAGCAGCAACAGGCTTGCTAGCGTGCAGGTTCGTATCATCTTTCTTCTTGTTTCTAGGATGACTAGGTGCATAAGTGCTAACTCCTTGAGAATCTTGTTCAACTTTCTTCGGATGACCCTTAGGATACAAAGGTTCCTCGGTCATTCTACCGCCTCTAGTAACGATCCTAGTGGCATTGTTATTCAACTCATTGAGCAAGTCATTCTGAGCTTTAAGCACTTGTTCTACCTGAGTAGTAACCATAAAAGCATGTTTACTCAGAAGCTTAAGATCATTGACGTTTCTGTCCACACAAGCACTTAAATGACAAAGCATACGAGCATTCTTTTCCAATTGTCTGCTAACATAATCATTGAAACTTTGTTGTTTGACAATGAAGTTATCGAATTCATCCATGCATAAGCTAGCATGTTTATCAAAAGTAATATCACTCTCATCAAACCTACACAGAGAATTTACTTCTACTACCTGTATCGGGTTATCGAGACCATGGATCTCTTTGATAGGTGGTAGATTTTTGACATAATCAGATTTAATGCCTTTCTCTCGCATAGATTTCTTGGCTTCTTGCATATCTTCAGAACTGAGGAATAGAATACCTCTTTTCTTCGGAGTTGGCTTAGGAAGTGGTTCGGGAACAGTCCAAGCATTCTCATTGCACAAGATATTGTTCAGTAGAATCTCACCTTGTTCTATGGTTCATTCTCTAAAAACACTACCGGCACAACTATCTAGGTGGTCTTTAGAAGCATTGGTAAGTCCATTATAGAAGATATCAAGTATCTTATTCTTCTCAAGAGGTTGATCAGGCAAAGCATTCGGTAGCTGGATAATCCTCCCCCAAGCTTCTGGGAGACTCTCTTCTTCAGCTTGAGCAAATTTGTATATTTCCTGCAAGGCAGCTTGCTTCTTATGGGCAGGGAAATATTTTTCAGAGAAGTAGTAGACCATATCCTGGGGGCTACGCACACAATCGGGAGCAAGAGAAGTGAACCAGGTCTTAGCATCATCCTTTAGCGAGAAAGGAAACAACTTGAGCATATAGTAGTGGCGGATCTTTTCCTCACTAGTAAATAGGGTGGCTATATCGTGCAGTTTGGTAAGATGGGCTACAACCGTTCAGACTCATAACCGTGAAAGGGATCAGATTCGACAAGAGTGATTAACTCAGGGTTGACAGAAAATTCATAATCCTTATCGGTCACAAAGATAGGTGAAGTGGCAATTTTCGGGTCATATTTCATCCTAGCGTTCAGAGATTTTTATTTCCGCTTGCGTAGAAGTTTCTCAACATCATAGCTATCCTTACACGCAAGAAAATCCTTAGCTATCTCTCCCTCCATAACATAGCGTGTATCAGGCATAACAGGCAATTCAGGCATAGTAGTAGGTTCTACTTCAATAGTATCAGCAGTCTCAGAAGTAACATCACATCTAGCAGCAACTCTAGCAATATGTGCATCAAGGAATGCACCTAGTGGCAAAGCAGTATCATGCATAGCAGGCATAGTATCAAGCATAGCGTCATCAGGCATAGTATCTAGCATAGCATCATCAGGCATAGTATCAAGCATAGCATCATCAAGCATAGTATCAAGCATAGCATCATCAGGCATAGTATCAAGCATAGCATCATGAGCAGCAGAAGTAGCATCATCAAGCATAGGCGACATATCAAGATTTCTTGCAGGAGGCGATGTCGCAAACTTACTCAAAACTGAAGGTGAATCAAGTGCAGAGCTAGATGGCAGTTCCTTACCTTTCCTCCTAGTGGAAGGTAGGATTTTAGTTCTTGGATCTTTCGGATTCCTCATAGTGATCAACAGACGTCAATCCCAAGTGACTTAGAAAATATAGGTGTGCTTCCCCGGCAAGGACGCGAGAAAAAGCCTTGATGTCTGATACGTCTCCATCGTATCTACTTTTCTAAACTCTTTTGCCCTTGTTTTGGACTCTAATTTGCATGATTTGAATGGAACTAACCTGTACTGACGCTGTTTTCAGCAGAATTTCCTTGGTGTTATTTTTGTGCAGAAATCAAAGTTCTCCAAACGTCCTGAAAATTTACGGGAACCAGTTTTGGAAAATATCAAAAATATCTGCGCCAAGTTCCACCTCAGGGGGTGGGCCAATGGGCCACAAGCCCCTGCCTCGTCACCACCCTCCTGGTGGCGATGGGCAGGCTTGTGGGGCCCACATGGCTCTGCCGCCCCCAGCTCTATAAATTGCCTTTCGTCCCAGAAAAATTAAAAAGCGAAATTTTCGTTGCGTTTTCGATACGGAGGCACCACCACCACCCGTTCTTCATCTGGAGGGCAGATCTGGAGTCCGTCTTGGGATCCGGAGAGGGGAAATCGTTGCCATCGTCATCATCAACCTTCTTCCCTCTCCAATTCCATGAAGCTCTTCGTCGTCCATGAGTAATCTATTTGTAGGCTCGCTGGGCGGTGATGAGTAGTATGAGATCTATCATGTAATCGAGTTAGTTTTGACGAGGATTGATCCCTAGTATCCACTATGTTCTGAGATTGATGTTGCTACTACTTTTCCATGCTTAATGCTTGTCACTAGGGCCCGACTGCCATGATTTCAGATCTGAAATTATTATATTGTCACCAATATATGTGTGTTTTAGATCCGATCTTGCAAGTTGTAGTTACCTACTATGTGTTATGACTCGGCAACCCCGGAGTGACAATAACCGGAACCACTCCCGGTGATGACCATAGTTTGAGGAGTTCATGTGTTCACCAAGTGCTAATGCGTTGGTCCGGTTCTTTATTAAAAGGAGAACCTTAATATCCCGTAGTTTCCTTTTGGACCCCGCTGCCACGGGAGGGATGGAGAATAGATGCCATGCAAGTTCTTTTCCCTAAGCACGTATGACGACACACGGAATGCATGCCTACATCACATTGACGAACGGGAGCTAGCCACATATCTCTCCATGTTATAGATGTTGTATGATGAATATCATCCAAACAAATCACCAACCCATTACCTACGAGTTTGTCCTACTACTGCTATTACTTGTCTTGCTCTGCTGCTGCTACTACTTTTGCTACTGTTGTTACTTGTCTTGCTCTGCTGCTACTGTTGCTACTACTACTGCTACTACTATTGGTACTTGCTAGTTCTGTCACTACTCCTTTTCCTTGCCACTGCTATTGCTCATTACACTGCTGCTACCTACTACACTGTTGGTTCACCGGACGTTGACGGGAACTGACAACTTCCGTCAACGCGGCAACGGAGGCGCCATTGATACAATCGTTAGGGATAGTCTACCATCAACAAATCGTTTCTGACACCGTTATTATCATACTACGTTGTTGTTACTACTTTGCTTGCAGATACTAATCTTTCAGGTGTGGTTGAATCTGACAAATTCAGCTGCTAATACTTGAGAGTATTCTCTCACCTCCCGTCGTGCAAACCAACAAATTTGGTGGAATACTCTACCCTCGAAAACTGCTGCGAACCCATGTGCTGGTGGGCCATAAACAACATTCTTCTAGTTTCATTACTAGGGAGTTCTATCACCATTCTGCTGGTACCGTTGCAGGAGAAGGTTTGTTGCCATCAGCATTTGTCTAGCTATCGCCAGAGAGTGCAAATCAGCATTTTTCTGGCGCCGTTGCTAGGGAGGTATTGCTATATTCTCTGAGTCACTTGGGATTTATATCTGCTGATCAGTATGAAGAATCTGAAGGATCCAAAGACCAAAGTCTTCCCTCAACTACGAGGGGAGGTAAGGAATTGCAATCTAGCTCTGCACTTGATTCACCTTCAGTTATGAGTAGACATCACCTCCTGCTAGAAATCTTGATATGTCGCCTGTTCTTGATGATGCTTGTGATACTACTGCTGGAGATGCTATTCTTGATACTATGCCTGATACTGCTAGAGATGCTATGCTTGATACTGTTAGAGATGCTATGCTTGATACTACTTTGCCTCATGATGCTAGAGATGCTATTTTGCCTGATGATGTTATGCTTGATACTGCTAGAGATACTACTTTGCCTGATGTTCCACTAGGAGTGATCCTTGATGCTCATATTGCTAGAGTTATTGCCAATGCTCGTGATGCTTCTGATACTGTCGATACTATTGAGATAGAACATGCTTTTGCTCCTGCTGGATCTAGCTCTCCTAGATATGAATTGCCTGATATACCTGAGGGTCATGTTATGGAAGGAGAGATAGCTGAGGACTTTCTTGCATGTAAGGATGCCTATGACGCTAGGAAATTACTTCTCAAGTGGAAGCAAAAATCTCGGGAAGCTAGGATGAAAAATGACGTAAAGTTTGCCACTTCGCCTATCTTTGTCACCGATAAGGATTATGAATTCTCTGTTGACCCTGAGATAATCTCTTTAGTGGAATCTGATCCTTTTCACGGTTATGAGTCTGAGACGGTCATAGCCCATCTTGCCAAACTATCCGAAATAGCCAACCTCTTCACTAATGAGGAGAAGATCTGCCACTACTATATCCTTCACCTGTTTCCTTTCTCTCTAAAGGATGACGCTAAAGCCTAGTTCACCTCTCTTTCTCCTGGATTTGTGCGTAGTCCCTAGGAGATGGTCTATTACTTCTGTGAGAAATATTTCCCTGCCCATAAGAAGCAAGCTGCCTTGCAGGAAATATACAACTTTGCTCAACTCCAAGAAGAGAGTCTTCCACAAGCTTGGGGGATGCTCATCAAGCTACATAATGCATTGCCTGATCACCCTCTTAAGAATAACGAGATACTTGATATCCTCTGTAACGGACTTACCGATGCCTCTAGACACCACCTAGATAGTTGTGCCGGTTGTGTTTTTAGGGAACGAACTGTAGAACAAGCAGAGACCCTACGAAATCACATCTTGATCAACGATAATGCTTGGACTATTCCCGAACCACCTCCTAAGTCAACTCCGGAGAAAAGAGGTATTCTATTCCTCAGTCCCGAAGATATGCAAGAAGCTAAGAAATCTATGCAAGAGAAAGGCATTAGATCCGAAGATGTCAAAAATCTACCACCTATCAAAGAGATCCATGGTCTCGATAACCCGATACAGGTAGTAGAAGTGAATCCTCTGCGTAGGTTTGATGAGAGTGATATTCCTTTTGATAAAACTGCTAGCCTATGCTTTGATGAATTTGACAACATTGTTGCCAAACAACAGAGTTTCAATGATTATGTTAGAAGACATTTGGAACAAAGTACTCGTATGCTTAGTCATGTAAGTGCTTGTGTACACAGAAATGTCAATGATCTGAAGCTTCTGAGTAAACATGCCTCTATGATTACTACTCAGGTAGAACAAGTACTTAAAGCTCAAAATGACCTGCTCAATGAACTAAATGACAACTCTGTCAGAGTCATTACTAGAAGAGACAAAATGACTCAGGAACATTTGTATCCTGAAGGTCATCCTAAGAGAATTGATCAAGATTCTCAAGGAATCAATGCTGATACACCTAGTCATCCTAAGGAGAAGAAGAAGGATGATAGAAACCTGCACGCCAGTTCACCAAATACTGTCACACCTGAAGAACCTAATGATATTTCTGCGTCTGATGCAGAAACACAATCTGGTGATGAACATGAACCTGGTGACAATATGGACAGTGATGTCCATAATAATGCTCAACCTAGCCATGACGAGGATGTGGAGATTGAACCTATGGTTAATCCTGATAATCAACAACCTAAGAGATACGACAAAAATGACTTCACTGCTAGGAAGCATGGTAAAGAAAGAGAGCCATGGGTTCAGAGACCTATGCCCTTTGCTCCTAAGCCATCCAAGAAAAAGGATGATGAGGATTTTGAGCGCTTCGTTGAGATGATAAGACCCGTCTTTCTGCAGATGCGGTTAACTGATATGCTCAAGATGTCTTTGTATGCCAAGTATATGAAGGATATCGTGACTAATAAACGGAAGATACCAGATCTTGAGATCTCCACCATGCTTGCCAATTACACATTCAAAGGTGGAAGTCCTAAGAAACTTGGTGATCCTGGAGTTCCCACTATACCTTGCTCCATTAAAGGAAACTACGTAAGAACTGCCTGATGTGACCTTGGAGCCGGTGTTAGTGTTATGTCGCTCTCTCTTTATCGTACACTTGAGTTGGATAAGTTGACACCCACTGAAATTTCTCTGCAAATGGCCGACAAATCAACTGCTTTCCCTATCGGCATTTGCGAGGATGTGCCTGTTGTGGTTGCTAACACCACTATCTTAACAGACTTTGTTATCTTGGATATTCCCGAGGACGATGCCAGGGCTATCAACCTCGGAAGACCCTTTTTAAACACTAAAGGGGCTGTTATAGATTTAAACAAAGGCAATGTCACTTTCCATGTCAACGTTAATGAGCACACAGTGCACTTTCCGAAGAAATGATATCCAGTACATTGCATCAATGCTATCGAAAAGACTTCATCGATTCTCATTGGGAACTTTGAATGCCCTATTCCTCATGTCAAGATAAAGTATGATTTGCTTCTTGGGGAGATTCATATCCCCAAGGTGACTTAGTGGCTATCCGAAAATTCTCCGTTCTCTCTTGCGATTTGAGAAGGTTTTGTCATAAGGACTAGATCAATCCCATCGACGGATTTCTTTCGATGACCATGAAACGGATGAATCAGAGAGTCACATACCTCTGTTTTGAGTTTTCTTTTTTCTGTTGCTTAGAAGAAAAATGATAGAATTAGTTTAGTTCTTCATGTTTTCTGTTTTAGCGTCCCGGAGAAAAATACCTCGAAAATAGAAGTTCTCCTATGGTCCTGAAAATTTAGTATGATTTTTTGGTGAATTTTTGAAAATTTCTGGGCCTGAGAGCTGGCCTGGGGGCCAGACCAGTGGGCCACAAGCCCTGCCACCGCCACCTACCCCCTGGTGGCGGGGTGCAAGCTTGTGGGGCCCACAGGCACCCCCTCCACTCATTCCAGCTCCCAGCCTCTTCTTCCACCTCCAGAAAAAAATTGTTTCGCAGCTCAAACCCGTGTTCTTGCTCATTTGGCTGAGATTTTCGATCTCCTTGCTCAAAGCACAATTCTCCGAACCGTTTTGGGGAAATTACTCTTTGGTAAGTGACTCCTCCATTGGTCCAATTAGTTTTTGCTCTAGTGCTTTATCCTTCGCAAATTCTTGCTACCTTGGTGACCTGTTCTTGAGCTTGAGAAGTTTATTTTAGCTGGTCCCAAGTAGTTTTAGCGCGTGATACGGTCTCTAGGCACTAGTAGGAGTAGTTGCTACAAGGTGTGGTGGGTGTTTATTCACTTTTTCTCTTGAACTTCAGAAATTTCAGCAAAAGGAAATTATGTTCAGGAGGAAGTTTCATGGTGGTTCCTCAAGTAAGAAGGGTCCTCGTCTCTCTTTTCGGGAGCCCGAACCTTTTCAACTAAGGGACGCACCGGTACAACCATGTGAATGGCCTTCCGATGAGTTCATGATCGAAGCAGGTTTCAAGGATGAGTTTGATGCACTTGTCCGCAATGCCGGGTTAGAAGAATTCCCCTCAGATAAATGTGAACAGTATGCTATGCTCACTGCCTCTTTCGTGCGTAGATTTAAATTTTTAGCTGGCAGTGAATCATCCGTACTATTTGATCTATATGATAAATCCTATACACTGGATCTGGAGGATTTCAATAGGATTTCCAAGATACCCGATTGGGGTCATGTTAATGATCCTCCTATGTCTTCAGCGAGAGAATTTGTCTCCAGTATAACTGTTGGAGAAACCAGAGATATCATGCAAGCCACCATAGGAAGCATCCATTTCCCTACCTTGCACTACCTTGCCCTCTTCATAGGTAGGTGCATTAACGGCAAGGGTGCACATTGTCACCTATGCGCTTCCCACCTTAGTATCCATAAGAGCGCAGTAACAGGTGACACGAGCTTCAATATGGGAGCTATTATAGCAAGGAGGCTGAATAAAAATGCCAGTGAGGGGGATTTCTTTGGTGGATTTTATGCTACACGCTTTGCAAATTTTCTTGCGGTATCCATCCGTCCAGAAGACCCTCCTCTCCGTACAGCCTACCTTGATTGTGTCGCTCTAACACGCTACCAGTTCCTTGAGAGAGATCATGGATCCCTCCTATACCGCTTGATATTTAGCCGGCAGCGTGTTTTCCATGTTAACCTTCCTGCTCCTTCTTTCTTTGACTTTCAGGTAAAACAAAGATACTACATAACCATAAGAGAGGCAGAGGATTATGAGAGGGAGGCGACTGCTGCTCGACTTCGTGAGGCAGCTATTCAGGCCGTGGCTGCATCACTACCGTATAACACCCATTATGACTTTGGGTTTCGCCAGGCTCATCCTTGGGAGTAGACCAAACTAGGCCAAAAGCCTAAGCTTAGGGGAGTACGTGTTCTCACTGACTTTACATTCATGCTTATGCTTTCACTTTGTTAGCCGGTGTTTACACTTTGCCACTTTAATATCCATGCTAGTTTCTTTTCATTTTCTTGTTTTCTTGTTTTGTGTCCTTTTTAGAAAACCCAAAAAGATTTTTCTTTCTTCTTTTGCTTGTTGGGAGCCTTCCCGTGTAAATAGTTTTCTTTTTCTTTGTGTCAAGGTAGAAGATATTGGTTACAATGTTTAGTGGTTCTTACATGCTTACCTGTTTAGCTTTCAAAGAGCCATATTACTTTGTCTTCTCCTTTGTGTTTGCCTGCAGATTTAGCTGAGTCCAATGCGCTTATTATCGTTCACATCGTTCGATCGTGCAAATGAAAGGCAACAATGATGATATATGATGAAGTGACTGAGACTGAAAAGCTGGTATGAACTCTTTCTATTTTATTTTTGTAAATATGACTAGCTTGTCGACCTAGATTCGGCTTTGTTGTAAGAGAACCATGTTTGCAATGACAACTTAGAGATCATAGTTTCTGATGCCATGCTTATTTAGCTGAGAGCTTATAATGGTTTGTCTTGAATGCCAACATAGATTTTGAGATGACTATGATGTAGTATGATAGGATGGTATTCTCCTTTGGATGTTTCATGTGGCTTCACTTGGCGCATGTTCATGCATGTAGTTGAAACAAAATCAACATAGCCTCTATGATGTTCGTGTTCATGGTGATTTATATCCTCTTCATGCTTGCATTCAATGTTAGTCAGACTCATTGCGTCTTGATGACTGTTGTCGCTCTCTAGTTGGTCGCTTCCCAGTCTTTTGCTAGCCTTCACTTGTACTAAGCGGAATACTGCTTGTGCATCCACTTTCATAAACCCAAAAGTTTTTCCATGAGAGTCCACCATACCTACCTATTTGCGGTCTCTACCTGCCATTCCAAGTAAATTTGCATGTGCCATTCTTTAAACCTTCAAGAAATAATCTGTTTTGCATGCCCGAACCGCTCATGTGGTGACAGGGGGCTATTGGTATCTTTCGTGCTAGGAGTCTTATCCTCGACATGTGTTTACTCACAGTCATTCACGAGAAAGGGGCCGGTAATTGGAATGCCCAGTTCCACGCTTAAATCGAAAACATAACTGTAAAAGAAGACTCCCCCCAGATTGATGTTAGTATGGACGGTACCCGAGGATTCGGCTAGCCGTGGAGTGTGATTGATTGGTTGTGGGGGAGTTAAAACTTTACTTTTCTGTTTGGGAACCGCCTATAGCATGAGTAGCATGGAAGATATTGAGAACTCTTGGTCATTGCGTTGACAATGAAAGCATGCCACCCAAAATTATTATCTTTGTTTTCAAAGCTTGAGCTCTAGCACCTCTGCAAATCAATGCTTCCCTCTGCGAAGGGCCTGTCTATTTATTTTCCTATCGAGTCATCCTACTCTTATATAAGCACCAATTAGAGAGCACCTCTGTCATTTTTATGCTTTTCTTTTGATTGATATTGAGTATGACTAGGACTGGATCTTCGTTGCTATGAATTACAATGTTTAGTTAGTCCTTGATCTTTGAAAGTGCTCTGCATTTATGTTTTGCGGTCTCAGAAAGAGCTAGCGAGATACCATCTATTCATATTGCTTCATGCTTGTTTTGATTGAAGTGTTGGTATTCGAAACTCATTATTATTTGCTCGTTAGCTGATTATGCCATTGATATTAGTTTACCATGAGACCTTTGTGTCATTTGCTTAAGAGGTTAACTTGTGATCTTGCTGAAATTTTGGTTATGAGTTAGACATAGTTGCAACAACAAGATCAAACAAAGTTTGTCAAAGTTTTTCTTTCTCTCTCAGTTTGTCAACTGAGTTGCTTGAGGACAAGCAAGGTTTTAAGCTTGCGGGAGTTGATACGTCTCCATCGTATCTACTTTTCCAAACTCTTTTGCCCTTGTTTTGGACTCTAATTTGCATGATTTGAATGGAACTAACCTCGACTGACGCTGTTTTCAGCAGAATTGCCTTGGTGTTATTTTTGTGCAAAAATCAAAGTTCTCCAAACGTCCTGAAAATTTACGGGGACCAGTTTTGGAAAATATCAAAAATATCTGCGCCAAGTTCCACCTCAGGGGGTGGGCCAGTGTGCCACAAGCCCCTGCCCCGCCACCACCCCCCTGGTGGCGGTGGGCAAGCTTGTGGGGCCCACACGGCTCTGCCGCCACCAATTCCAGCTCTATAAGTTGCCTTTCGTCCCAGAACAAATAAAAAAGAGAAGTTTTCGTTGAGTTTTCGATACGGAGGCGCTGCCTCCTCCTGTTCTTCATCTGGAGGGCAGATCTGGAGTCTGTCTTGGGCTCCAGAGAGGGGAAATCGTCGCCATCGTCATCATCAACCTTCTTCCCTCTCGAATTCCATGAAGCTCTTTGTCGTTCGTGAGTAATCTATTCATAGGCCCGCTGGGCGGTGATGAGTAGGATGAGATCTATCATGTAATCGACTTAGTTTTGATGGGGATTGATCCCTAGTATCCACTATGTTCTGAGATTGATGTTGCTACTACTTTTCCATGCTTAATGCTTGTCACTAGGGCCCGAGTGCCATGATTTCAGATCTGAAATTATTATGTTGTCACCAATATATGCGTCTTTTAGATCCGATCTTGCAAGTTGTAGTTACCTACTATGTGTTATGACCTGGCAACCCGAGAGTGACAATAACCGGAACCACTCCCGGTGATGACCATAGTTTGATGAGTTCATGTGTTCATCAAGTGCTAATGCGTTGGTCCGGTTCTTCATTAAAAGGAGAACCTTAACATCCCGTAGTTTCCTTTTGGACCCCGCTGCCACGGGAGTGATGGACAATAGATGTCATGCAAGTTCTTTTCCCTAAGCACGTATGACGACACACGGAATGCATGCCTACATCACATTGATGAACGGGAGCTAGCCACATATCTCTCTGTGTTATAGCTGTTGTATGATGAATATCATCCAAACAAATCACCGACCCATTGCCTACGAGTTTGTCCTACTACTGCTGTAAGTTGTCTTGCTCTGCTGCTGCTACTACTGTTGCTACTGTTGTTACTTGTCTTGCTCTGCTACTAATGTTGCTACTACTGCTGCTACTAATGTTTCTACTTGCTACTGCTGGCACTACTGCTTTTCCTTAGCACTGATTTTTCTCGTTACACTGCTGCTACCTGCTACACCGTTGGTTCACCGGACGTTGACGGGAACTGACAACTTCTGTCAACGCGGCAATGGAGGTGACATTCATACAATCGTTAGGGATAGTCCGCCGTCAACAGATCGTTTCTGACACCGTTGTTATCATACTACTTTGGTGTTACTACTTTGCTTGCAGATACTAATCTTTCAGGTGTGGTTGAATCTGACAAATTCAGCTGCTAACAACAAATTGGGTCGAATACTCTACCCTCGAAAACTGTTGCGCACCCATGCATTGGTGGGCCATCAACAACATTCTTCTAGTTTCATTACTGGGGAGTGCTATCAGCATTCTTCTGGTACCATTGCAGGAGAAGGTTTGTTGTCATCAGCATTCGTCTAGCTATCGCCGGAGAGTGCAAATCAATGTCCCACAAGCGTATGGGATCGCATCAGTTTTCGAGGGTAGAGTATTCAACCCAAATTTATTGATTCGCTCACAAGGGGGAGCTAAAGGATATTCTCAAGTATTAGCAGCTGAGTTGTCAATTCAACCACACCTGAAAGATTATTGTCTGCAAGCAAAGTATCAGTAGTAAGGTAGTATGATAGCAACGGCACCAGGAAAAGCTTTGACAATTCCCAGCAATGGCACCAGAAAAGGCCCTCTTGACGGGATGTGAGCGCCAACAAAGTCTTGCAACAAGTAACAACGGAGTAGCAAGGAACACTAGTAGCAGCAGTAGCAAAGTAGCAAGTAGCATCAGTAATGACAGCAGCAAAGTGACACCAGCACCAAAGTGGCCCAATCCTTCTTGTAGCGAGGGACAAGCCTAGGAAAAGTAACGTAGCGAGAACCAGTAGTAAAAGACTCGTAGGTAGTGGATCGGTGATGGATGAGTGTGATGGATAAGATTCATCATGTAATAGCTATAACACAGAGAGATATGTGGCTAGCTCCCGTTCGTCAATCTAATGTAGGCATGCATTTCGTATGTAGTCATACGTGCATAGGGCAAAGAACTTGCATGACATCTATTGTCCATCCCTTCCATGGCAGCGGGGTCCTAATGGAAACTACGGGATATTAAGGTTCTCCTTTTAATAAAGAACCGGACCAACCCATTAACACGCGGTGAATACATGAACTCCTCATACTATGGTCATCTCTGAGAGTGGTTCCGGCTATTGTCACTCCGGGGTTGCCGGGTCATAACACATAGTAGGTGATTACAACTTGCAAGATAGGATCTAAAACACACATATATTGGCGACAACATAATAGGTTCAAATCTGAAATCATGGCACTCAGGCCCTAGTGACAAGCATTAAGCATAGGCAAGTAGTAGCAACATCAATCTAGAACATAGTGGATACTAGGGATCAATCCCCATCAAGAACTAACTCCATTACATGATAGATCTCATCCAACTCATCACCGTCCAGCAAGCCTATGATGAGATTACTCACGAAAAATGAAGAGCGTCATGGAATTGTCGATGGAGAAAGGTTGATGATGACGATGGTGACGATTTCCCCTCTCCGGAGCCCGAAACGGACCCCAGATCTGCCCTCGAGATGAAGAACATGATGTGGTGGCGGCTCCGTATCGCAAAATGAGATGAAACCTTCTCTCTGATTCTTTTCCAAGCAAAATGGAAGATATAGGACTGAGATTGGGGGCGGTGGTGCCACGTGGTCCCCACAAGCCCTCATGGCGCGGCCATAGGGGGTGGCCGCGACCTAGGGGCTTATGTCCTACTAGCACGCCCCCTCACGTGGAACTTTGCGCAGGTATTTTTTTTATTCGAGAAAAAATCTCCGTAAATTTTCACGACATTCCGAGAACTTTCATTTCTGCACAAAAACAACACCATGGCAATTCTGCTGAAAACAGCGTCAGTCCGGGTTAATTCCATTCAAATCATGCAAATTAGATTCCAAAACAAGGGCAAAAGAGTTCGGAAAAGTAGATACGACGGAGACGTATCAAACGATGGGAGGAGGGTGCACCACCCCTAGGGTTTCCACCCTAGGTGGTGCGGCAACCCTGGATGGGGAGAGGGGCGGCGCCCTAGGTTGGCTTGGAGCCCAAGGCTGCCCCTCCATGCCCTAGGGTTGGCCCCCCTTAGCCCTTGTACGCCTTGGGCCTTAGGTGGGAGGCGCACCAACCCACCTAGGAGCTAATTCCCATCCACTTTTGGCCCATGTAGCACTTTCGGGCTGGTGGCCCTTCCCGGTAGACCCCCGGAACCCTCCCGGTGGTCCCGGTACAGTACCGACAATCTTCGAAACTCTTCGGGCGATCAAAACTCCACTTCCTATATATGAATGTTTACCTCCGGACCATTCCAGAACTACTCGTGACATCCGGGATCTCATCCGGGACTCCGAACAACCTTCGGTAACCATGTATACTATTCCCATAACAACCCTAGCATCATCGAACCTTATGTGTGTGGACCCTACGGGTTTGGGAACCATGCACACATCACCGAGACACTTCTCTGGTCAATAAACAATAGCGGGGTCTGGATATCCATGTTCGTTCCCACATGTTCCATGATGATCACATCGGATGAACCACGAGTTGTGCCTGTGTGCACCGGTGAGTTCGTTGCCGACATCTCTCTGCTAAGCAGGGATGGCGCCCCCTTTTTCGATACCAGCTAGGGTGGATCTCCACCTTGGGCAGATCCACCACACCAGCCCGATTGGTTCGAAACCCAGCCCCCCGCTTTTATTTCTGCGTTTTCCTACCCTCTACACTTGCTAGTGGGACCTGTTTACCTCATTGGGCTCCTTTGTAGAGCAGTACCCACAACCTACCGCAGTGGGAACCGAGCCACCACAACGCCTGTGGTCAAGGGTTCGAGTCCCTCGCGCCTCCTTTTATAATTTTGGGATTTTTTCCCTTTTGTAGCGCTTGGAAGTGTAGCTAGTATAGGTTAATTTCTTCCCCTGTTATTGCAACTACTCTGGTGTAGCCCAGTGGTAAGGGGGCAGTGTGTGTTGGGGTGAGGTAGTGGGTTCGATCCCCAGTACTCCCCTTTTATTTTCACTCTTATGTCGTGTTGTGTGCCATTGACAAGTGGGCCACACGACCCACCTGTCATGCACTAGGGCCCCTGTTAAATAAATTTTTCACTGTTGTTTTAATTGCTTGTGTGTTATTTCCATTTTTGGATAATTCGATAAATGGCATAAGCCAAATCTGGCATATGCCAAATCTGCCTATGATTTGACATATAAGAGTTGTAGGAATTAGAGTAGATTTTCTTTTCTATTTTGTAGTATTTTTATGCATGCAAGTATGTGAGTGTGATATATGGATTCAGGGTAGAAGAACCCAAGGAATCCAATGTTGGCACTGGATTTCACTTTCGAGCAATGTTTTAAAAGTGCCATTTTGCGATGAGTTGGCATCCTGTGAGTTGTGTATGATTATTTCTATGCATGCTTTGAAGTTTGTGCCACACATGCATCATATTTCTCGTAGCATTGTCACTTGTTGGTGTTTATTGGCATTTATTTCTTTGGGTAGCATCGGGTGCTGAGAACGAGTTCAGGGATTCTGTTGAGTACGTTCAGGAAGATGAAGAGTAGTTCCAGTTTGAAGATCTCACATGCAAGATGATCGTGACCCTGACATTGTTTCTAGCTTTGTTATGCCTAGTTGAATCATTCCCATGATTAATCATCGTTGTCTACCACGTGATATATAAGCCTCCAAACATTGCCATGAAACCTCTAACCCATCACCTCCTAGCAAATATTGTTTGGCTAAGTTAGTGCTTGCTCAACCATGTTATAGAGGTACTAGTTGTAGGTGCAAGCTGGTCCATGTGATAACATGGGCAATTTGATTATCATCTTATTTAAATGCTATTTAATTAATGCATCTATATACTTGGTAAAAGGAGGAAGTCCTGGCCTTTTGCTAGGTGATTTGTTCCGTTTTGCCGCCTTAGTTTCGGCTACCAGTGTTCTATTCCATAACTGAGTGGTCCTAACAATTTCGAGCTTGTTATGGCGACCCCCTTGGTAAATCGTTTAGTTTAAGGCTTGTCTGGCAAGACCCAACTTTGGTGTTAAATTTGCTAATAACTTAATAATTAAAGCATAGGGCATAGCTACCTTGAGGAAATTTAATCAACCCCCCGGTCCAGCGCGCCTCATGAGAGTTGGTCCAAAACGGGCACACTATGGGGCCACCCCGGGGCAACTCGAGCTTTGATTTAACACATAGTGTGACTCATACGTTGTGTCCCGCGAATGAGATACGTGGCTCCTAGCGGGTTCGTCAGCACGTCGGCTAATCTTGCTAGACTTGTCTTACCTTAACAAAATATCTTGTGCATCGTGATTCCAGTGAGACTTTGGGTTTTTCTCGGAGTTGAGGTTTTCCATTAAGGAACCCAACGAGATTGCGAGTTTCGTGATCGAGGATTTCTAGGCAGCCACTGGTAATTTGTGATGGATTAGTTGGAGCACCCGTGTAGGGTTAAATCTTTTGGAAAGCCATGCCCGCGGTTATGTGACAACCATGGAACTTTGTTAACATATAGTTCTAGATAACTTGAAGTAACTTAATTAAAACCTTCCAGCTGTGTGTGTAAACGTGACTGTTTCCTTCAGAGATCCTTCTCTGGTCGAGAACACGGTGGTGTTATGTCTGACGTAAGCAGGTGTTTAGGATCACTTAGTGATTACTCTTAGTTAATGACTGTCATGCGTATACCACCATACCTTTAATTCTTGTTCAATGTAAGTTAGCGACCATAAATGCTTAGGTTGCTGCAAATTCTAACACATACCCCATCCTTACCCAACAACTTACTTAGATTCAATACCATGGTCATGAGATTCCTCAGTCCTTGTGGCCCACAGATTACTACAACTACCCCACAGGTACAGGTACCACAAATACAGATGCTTCTGAGGATACCCAGCGGAAGTGGGAGCTTGATGACGAAAGTGGCCGGCTGTACATGATGTATCCCGATGAATAAAGGTCCTTGGTCGTGATCGTGGGCCTAGTGAGGCAGGACCATTGGTTTTGTCGTTTATCTTGTTCGTAGTCAGACCCTTCCTTCTCAATGATTTGAATAAATGTTGTGTGGATCTTGTAACTTAATTTGTGGCGAGTGTAAACCAAATCTTATACGCATCCCTCTTAAATGTATTGCAATGTTTACCGTTCTTGTGAAAACCTTAGATGTGACCCTTTCCCCTTTTGATGCCTCGCCCCCGAATAAGGAAAGAGCCGCATCTTAGACGTTACAAGTTGGTAATCAGATCCTTACGACCATAGGAGCCTTTGGTTGATCGAACTTGTCCGAGTTGAGTCTAGTAAAAATGTTTTGAGTCTTAGTTATATGAGAGAGTGGGTTTCTTTTTTCTCCTCTTCTATGTTGTGGTGAGGTTCACGACTTAAGAAATTTTGATTCTACTCCTCTTCTCGCTCCAAAAAAAAATAGGATCAAGCAGATATTTTGGAATCTATACAATACCGATGTGATGGAATTCTGTCTTGTTGCCTCCTGTGTTACTTGATTTCTTCCCGAGAGTTCAGCTCCAGGGGATTCTTGAGCACATCGTTATCATTCAGATTTCTTAGTATCTCGGGATGGAGGATGTTCGAAATTGCTTCAATACTGGTAGTGGCGAGAGGAGTCCGGCATCCCTAGTACCGATGGAGAGCGTTCGGATGTACTGCCATACTTAGTATCGTTGTGTTTTCGAGGGTCTGAGATAGATGATTTTCCTAGATTCTAGTTATGTGTTGACGGATGTGATACACTAGACGGGTTAGTGTTATTGCTAGTAGTTGAATGATAAATTTCTCCTTGTATCCGTGGACCCGATTGCATGTCCAGAAATTTTGGAAGTTCTTAGGTGGGAATTCCATTAGTAACTTAGGAATTCTTTCATCGGATGTATGTTGGGAATATACATTTGTTCCGACCAATCCTAGCTCATACTTGGCATTTGCAAGTGGCTTGAATCACATGTTGTCGATGGTAATTTTGTGGAAGCATTCTTAATAATTTTAGTTTGAGTGCAGTTGCTAAGAGTTCTTGTTCAGATATTTCTGTCCATTGAATCAGCTTTAACTTTGAATTTTCATCTTTGGTCTAATGTTGTTATCCGTCTCCAGGATGGCTCCACCAACTCGCCAGAATACGGGTCGTGCGGGTGAGAAGTGAAACCCTCCACCACCCCCTCTGCCTCCTCCTCGTGAGGTATGGCAAGCTCTGATGGCTACAACCAATGTAAACACTCAAATATGCTCCAGTTGTTGCAAGAGAGGAACCAAGGGTGGCAGGGTAATTTCAACAATGGTGGTCAGCAGTTTGCAACCCTGAATCAATTTCTAGCAAATCAATCAAAATCCTTCACCTCCTGTGACCGGCCATTCGATGCAGATGACTGGCTCCGTGACATGAACAAACACTTTAAGTGTAGTAATGTTAGACCAGAGGACTTTGTCAAGTTTGCGACTTTACAGCTCAAGGGGCAAGCAGTAGAACGGTGGCGGCAATTGAAGGATTACAAAGGTGAAAGAGTGATCAACTAGGATGATTTCTGCAGGGATTTCAGGGCTCACTATATTCCAGCAAGTTTTGTGGAAGAGATACGTGAGAAATTCTGGAGCTTGAAGCAAGGGAGATTGTCTGTGTACAACTACAATGTGCAGTTCCAGGATCTGGCTCGTTATGCTAAGCAAGACATTCCAGATCAAAAGAGCAAGATTTATCAGTTTCATGGTGGTCCGAAGGAAGGCTTGTAGCTGGCCCTTGCCTTGCACGATCCCACTGAGTTCGACCAGTTCTACAACTTGGCTCTCAGGGCTGAGTTAGCCTTGCTCAAAGTTGAGAACTCAAAGAAGTGTTCTAGAGACTCCGATTTCTCTTCCTCAACTCAGGTTGTTCCAAAGCAACAGAAGTTCTGCGTTTCTCCTCCTCCTCGACAGCCTCAACAGTTCAAGCAGTCTAGTGGTCGTGGTTCTTCCCACCCACCCAACCCATCTTTTCAGCAGAGGTATCAGCAGCAGAAGCAAGGAAATCCTCAACCTCAATTCCGTCTGCTGTCACAGGTGACTTGTCACAAGTGTGGTTAGAAGGGTCACTACTCTAACAAGTGTACCAGTCAGCAACGTCTTCCTCGTCCTCCTCCAATCAGGCTTCCAAGCAATGCAATGGTGAAGTTTAATCCCACATCAGCAAGGATGAACATGGTGAATGCAGCGGAAGTAGAGAAATCCTGAGATGTGATCATGGGTAACCTCTCAATTAATTATATTCCTACAAAGGTTTTGTTTGACACTGGTGCATCGCATTCTTTCATATCATATCCTTTTGCGATAAAGCATGAGTTGCATCATGAAGAGTTGCTAATGGCTTTCGATGTTGTTTCTTTGGGGAAGCTCATGAGTTCTTGTTGGTTTGTTCCAAATGCTTCTGTCAAGATGGGCAGCTATTCCTTTCTAGCTTCTCCAATTGTCCTTGGCAATTTGGATATTGATCTGATTTTTGGCATGGATTTTCTGGCGATGAACAAGGCATTTGTTGATTGTGAAGCCAAAGAAGTCAAGTTGACTCATCCTTCAGAGGACATGATCATTTTCGATGCTCACGATGACACAATCCATCTCTTTTCCCTCAATGAGAAGGGTGAAATCTCACCAATTTCTCAAGTTCCGGTGGTCTGTAAGTATGAATATGTCTTTCCAGAAGAGTTGCTAGGAATGCCTCCGCACCGGCCAGTTGAGTTTGCAATTGAACTTGAACCTCGAACTGAACCGGTCTACAAGTGTCCATATAAACTCGGCCCCGAAGAGTTGAAAGAGTTGAAGAAGCAGCTTGATGAGCAAGAATTTGTGGGTCTAATCACACCAAGTTCTTCTCCTTGGGGCTGTGGTGTTTTGTTTGTCAATAAGAAGGATGGCACAGACCGACTCTGTATCGATTACCGTCCATTGAATAAGAAGACAATTAGGAACAAGTATCCACTTCCCAAGATCAATGAATTGTTCGAGTTGAAAGGGGCCAAGATTTTCTCTAAGATTGATCACCAGATGGGCTATCGTTAGATCCGCATTCGCGAATAAGATATTCCCAAGACTCCCTTGAGGACAAGCTTTGGCTCTTATGAGTACACAGTGATGTCTTTTGGTCTCGCCAATGCTCCTGTAACTTTCTCTTGGATGATCAATTATATCTTCTCTTCGTTCAAGAATGAATTGGTCTTGGTGTATCTTCATGACATTCTGAACTTTTCTGAAACTGAGCAAGAGCACAAAGAACATCTACGGCTTGTGCTTGATAAGCTAAGAGAGCATAAGTTCTAAGTTTTCCAAATGGGAATTCTGGTTGAAGGAAGTTGTGTACCTTGGGCACATCATCTCTGTCGAGGGAATCAAGCTTAACTCTGAGAAAGTCAAGGCCATTATTTAGTAGGAGCCTCCTTAGAATGTGAAGCAGCTTTGAAGCTTCCTCGGGCTTGCAAGTTATTGCAGAAGGTTCGTTGAGAACTTATCCAAGATTGTGAAGCCTCTGTCCAACCTTCTTCAAAAGAGTGTGAAGTATGCCTGGTGTCCAGAGTGTCAATTGGCTTTCGATACACTCAAGGAGAAGCTCACTTCAACTCCAGTCTTGACTCCTCCTAATGATTCCAAGCCTTTCCAAGTGTTCTGTGATGCCTCTCTCCAAGGTCTTGGTGCAGTCCTGATGCAAGAGAAGAAAGTGGTAGCTTATACCTTGAGGTAGTTCAAGCCAAGTGAGAAAAATTACCCCACTCATGATTTTGTGTTGGCGGCAGTGGTCCATGCTTTGATGACTTGGAAAGACCACTTGTTGGGCAGACAGGTTGAAGTCTTCACCGATCACAAGAGTCTCAAATACATCTTCACTCAACCTAATCTCAATCTTCCGCAAACTCATTGGGTGGAAATGATACAAGATTATAATCCAAGCATTAAATTTACTTCGGGAAAAGCAAATGTCATTGCAGATGCTTTGAGTAGAAAAGCTTACTATAACAGTCTCATTCTCAAGCCTCTCCAGCCTGATCTTTGTGAAGCTCAACCTTCAGATAGTACCTCAGAGATTTCTTGCTAACCTCCAGATTTCTGCTACATTGGAAGTCCAAGTCCGCAAAGCTTAACTTCTTGATACTATGGTGAAGAAAGTGAAGATTGGCTTGGCAAAGAGCATTCTGAAAGATAAGTGCTTACCTGTTGATGACAGAGATACCTTGTTCTTTGACGACCACCTTGTCGTTCCGAAAAGAGAGCTCAGGAAAGTTATCATGGATGAAGCCCATAATTCCCTCCTCTCGATACATCCTGGAAGCTCTAAAATGTATCAAGATCTAAAGTAGACCTTCTTGTGGACTCGCATGAAACGTGAAATTGCACAGTTCGTGAATGAGTGTGATGTGTGTAACAGAGTGAAGGCGGAGTATCAACATCCAGCAGGCCTCCTTCATCCTTTCCCCATACCCGAGTGGATATGCGATCGTGTGGAGGTGGATTTTGTCACTAGGTCTCCTAAGTCCAAGAGAGGCAACGAAGCCATCTTCATCGTCATCGACAAGTTGACCAAAGTTGCTCATGTCCTTCCGGTGAAAGAATCTATCTCGGCAGCTGATGACGAGGTGATGTATATACTTGTCGTGCCTCGTTGGACCCTAAGTGGAGGGTGGAGATGTAGTCAGTAGCAAATTTCCCTCACACGGAGACTGTAAGTTTTATCGAACCAGGAAGAATCCTAGGCTCAACAAGTAGGTGGCTTGCACCCTGGCGCTAGTAGAAGACGTGGACCAGCACACACAACAAATAACTTTGCTCCCAACGAGTACAGAGAGGTTGTCAATCTCTCCGGCCTTGTAGGATGCAAAGGATCAAATGACAAGCGGGAAGGCAATAGTGATTGCAACAGACAAGTAAATACAACGGTAAATAATGGAGGTGTCGGAAATGATGGTGATATGGACCGGAGTCACATGACGTTCACTAGTGATGTCTCTCTCCCAAAAGACGATAAACAACTATGCTAGGGTAAACAAATCATAGTTGGGGTATTGACAGAATTATGATTGCACCGCAATGCTAATTATGCTCCTTGATAGTTAGAGGTTCAATAGTAATGGGAAATACGCTGAGACAAGTAGACCATTTATACATTAGCATCTATTTACTAATCATACGCCTTGAGATATCTATCCAGAACATCTCTTCGGTATTAAGTTGCGAGCCCCACCCAAAGTGTAAACTCAAAGCAACGGACAACTGCATTAACGAACTATGCGTAAGGCAAACATTCCTTTCAACCTTGGTCACAAGAACCCTTGTTTTCTCCCAGGTGGCAACAAGCACATCCCCTAGTCTCATGTTTCTATCACTCAAGCTAGACATCGAGGGGCCCGAACCCACAACCATGCATAACGCTCCCTCTTGGAGTTACGATCTACTACTTTGCCAAAGCAATAAAAAGCAACGTAGAACATGCATGAATCACTAAGGAACATAATATAAAAGGATAATCAAATATATATATTTTAACAATCTGAACATAATCTCATAATCCATCGGATCCCAACAAACCGAGCATAGCAATAGCAAGAGAATTACATAGATGCCTTGATCATGTAGGGCACATCACAAGGACTAACCATTGAAGCACAAGATTGGAGAAAAGACATCAAATAGCTACTGGTCATGGCCGCATGGTCCAAGGGAAACTACTCACGGCACATCCGAGAGGTGTCCATCGGGGTGCAGAAGCTCCCGGAGGTCAATCCTCCCTCCGTCAGGGTGCCGGGAAGAGGTCTCTTGACGCTCCCGATCTCAGAAGCGGTGCGGCAGCGGAACAATGGAGAAATGTGCGATTCGAGATAGTCTGCGAGGGTTTCCTCATGGAACACTAAATATTGGCCAAAGGACGGCATCGGAGGAGGTGGGGCCCACCCAGGCAAACTCCTGGCGTGGCCTAGGGCCAGGCCGCGCCAGCAGGCTTCCTGGGGGCCCCCTGGCCCCCCTTCGATGATCCTAAAGCTTCCGTTGCGCTGATTTTTTTATAAATTTTTCTGGATTTTTTCGGGCTTCGGAAAATTGGGTAAAAGCCCCTGAAAAAAGATATCAGCAAATAGAAACTGGCACTGGGTGCACTGAGTTAGTAGGTTAATCCAAATATGTCTAAAACAATATAAAAGTGTAGCAAAATATGTAACAATGTCACCCAAAAGATCATGGAACAAGTAGAAATTATAGATACGTTTGGGAAGTATCAACATCCCCAAGCTTAATTTCTGCTCGTGCTCGAGTAGATAGATGATAACACAATAATTTCTGTGGTGACATGCTAACACACATATAATAACTTCAAAGTAAAGCAAATGAGATATGCAATTCAAGACAATACAATAACAAGCAAGAGTCTATATCTAGTATTGAATTTAGCAAAGTAAGAACATAAAGGTGCAAGAGCTCTCGCTGTCCGTGACTCGAATGTCTCCAAATGGTGTTTGCGTGCAAGAAGTGGGATATGAGTTCAGAGATAAAACATTTTTTAATTGAGAACTTAATCTACTAAAACTCATACTTAGTCTCCTTTGAAATCTTATTTTGACTCATCCCCATACCACTTGTCTGGCACAAGTCAAAATGATCCTTTCCCTTTCGACTTTGAGCACTCATGCAATGAATGAGCATAAGAAAGATATGTTGGCACTTAGGATGGAAAATAGAATAATGATGGGGAAGGAAGACAAAAAGGTGTGAAGGCTCACATCAATGAGGACAACCATAGGCGAGAGAAAGCCAAATGATAGATATGGTTTGAGGAGTAGGGATTTCCATGTAACGGATGCACATATGAGCTAAGGTAAGCTCTCTAATGGAACTAGTGGGGGTGCATCCACTTGTTTGCTCATGAAGACCTAGAGCTCATTTGAGGAGGCTCATCATTGGAATATGCAAACCACGTTCTATAGTGTAAGGTTCCCCACATAGTTATGCATGAATGATAAGCTCTATGTAGTACAATATAGTAATGGAGTACGAGTGTGGATCATTCTAAAAAGAATAGTAGTGTTGACCCCTTCTCTCTTTTTTATTTCTCTTCGTTTTTTTCTTTGTGGCCTCTTTGGCTCTTTCTTTTATCTCTCATTTGTCCTCTTTGGGATCTTTTCCTCACTTAAGGGAAACACTCTATATTTTACATGAATAGAAAGAAAAATCATCACACATTATAAGAAGTACTGAACATAAAGACAAGTGAAAACTATCATGATGTATGCAAATGTATCCCTCTGCCAGTGTAGCAGGATATGCAATGATACTAGCGCCTCAAGTAGCAGTAATGAGGGAAAGGCCCAACTAGCATGCGGCTCTATGATCAAGCAAAAGCATGTATGACATGAAGATCAAGTCATGAGATGATGGATGTTACATGGCAATGTATCTCGGAAAGGCTATGGAAATGCCTTAATAGGTAGGTATGGTGGCTGTTTTGAGGAAAGATATAATGAGTCTTAAGTAGGACAGGGTGTATCATGTAATGGGTTTGGATGCACCGGCGGAGTTTGCACCAACTCTCAATGTGAGAAAGGGCAATGCACGGTACCGAATAGACTAGCAAAATATGGATGGTGGAAGTTCCAAAAATCAAATAATCACATTAGTCTGAAGAACTCATACAATTATTATCATCAACTATCTATCTAGTTAGGAAATTGATAAAGAGACAAGTACCCCGAGGAGGAATGTTTGGGGGTTTGGTTATCCTTGCGCATCCTCGACTCATGGTAACGTGAGGGTACTCTATATATTCCAACCCCTCTAGAGGTTAGCGATTAATTTAGTAGCTAGAGTTCTCAACTAATTTTTATATTTTAAAAAACAAATGGATTTCCCAAAATACGACACCTATCACTAATAGGCTCAAGCTCTTGGAACCAATAGTCCAAATATTAGTCAAGTCAATACCTCAAAACTATTGCAAGTAACTACTATAGTTAAATAGCAACCTCAATTAGCTACTTATGCAACACACACAATTGAGTACAACAAGCCAACTCTCTAAACAAGATAAGCGTGATAACTCAAGAGAGTTCCAAAATCAACCGAAATAAAATATCTTAAGAAGATAAGCATGAAAGCTAAGAGCTAAGCATGACAGTAGCTACAAAAGATGAAGAACACACAAAAAGAATAAGCATGAAAACCTATGTTGTGTTCTAGAGTGGAATGGAGCGTGTCTCTCTCCCGAACAAGGTAGGCTAGGTTCCTACTTGTTATGAACAGCAAGAAGAACTAAGACAAACTAAAAAGTAAATAGCTAGACGCTCCAAGCATAGCACATATCATATGAAGTGATACAAATATAGAATGGGGATGGACGGCCAGATGATTGTTGATAGAGAAGGGGATGCACGGGGGAATCCCCAAGCTTAGACACTTGAGTCTCCTTGAATATTTCTTGGGATGCATGGGGGCATCCCCAAGCTTGACACTCCTTTATCTTCTTTCATTATCTCTCCCATCGCAATACTTGAAAACTCCCTTCATACAAAACTCCTCATAAGCTGATTAGAGTAGTTAGTTCCCTTAATAAAATAATTCAATACCTGCTAGAAATAAATATTTTCATGAAAAGCTACTGCTTCTCATGAATTCCAAAAGATTTTTGCAAATAAGAAAGCAATCTTAGGATTCGCAAAACAATGAAAACACAGAACATGGCAGAGTTTGTGAAAAACATAACAACAGGTAGCAAATAATTTATTCGGAGCACTTCTGCAACTCAAATAAAAAAATATTAACATATGCGAGAAAGAAAATTATATAGAGCATGGTGTCAGAAATATTCAGATCAAAAAGATGATCTGGTAATTTGTGGAGAATTGTTCTGTCAAGCAGATAGAATCTGTTTCTCGGCAACATGTCACAATTTTTGAACTTGCTTGCAATCGAAGGCTATAACTTGGCACAAAGCTTAAAAATAAAGATACAATGATGTTTCTACAGTAGTAACACACATCAAGACCACTAAAACAGAAAGTAAAAACATATTGGGTTGCCTCCCAACAAGCGCTTTCTTTTATGTGTTTGAGCTAGGCATAATGCAAGAAGATCAAGTGTTATAAACTCCAAAAGAATAGCTTGCCCGTGTAACGGACTCATAAGGTAACTTAATCTTCTTTCTAGGGAAGTGTTCCATTCCCTTTTTAAGAGGAAATTGGAATTTAATAAATCCCTCTTTCATGTCAATGATAGCACCAACGATGCAGAGAAAAGGACATCCCAAAATAATTGGACATGAAGGATCACATTCAATGTCCATAATAAGAAAATCAACGGGCACATAATTATCATAGACAATAATAAGCACGTCATCAGTTCTCCCTGAAGGTTTCTTTATGGAAGAATCAACAAGACGAACACCAAAAGAACATGGATAATAAGGTTCCAATAAAGCATATCATACATTCTTTTGGGCATAACGGAGGCACTAGCTCCCACATCACACAATGCAAAGCAAGAGTTATTATTTAATTTAATTTTGACCATAGGATCCCAACCATCTTATAGCTTCGTATGAATAGAAGTCTCTAGCTTGAGCTTCTCCACCCTAGATTTGATAAGAGCATTGATAATATGCTCGGTGAAGGCAATAGTAAGTGTGCTAGTGTGGGGTCTTTAGCTATTCTTTGCAAAAAAGGTGATGAGTTCAAAGAGACTACAATTGTCAAAATCAAGGTTATTACCATAAATTAAAGTGGTAGTAATGTCATCTAAACTCATTCATTTGTAGTCTCTAAATTCATAGGACCTTTGTCACAACCCAGATCTAGACTTGTTTGTCATTGAATTTCATGCATGCATTTCTATTTGTTTTGAAAATTAAATAGGAGTGATCAAGCTTCATCATTTAATTTTTTGTCAAATAGACAACATAAAAATTGCTTCAAATTGATACAAGGAAATGTTCCTGATTTTCCAATAAAATATTGGACTGAGATAAAAATGTCAACCAATATTTTTGGATCACAGAATCATTTCATATTGGGCATTTGAATTAATTCAACCCTATTTGCATTGGATTTATGAATGCTATAAATAATTTTATAGATCCAATAATTCTTGAAATTGGTGAGTGGTTTTGAATCTATTATAAGAGGCCACATATAAATTTTCAGAATTTTATTAAGTAATTTGGTATTTTAATCAAATCAAAACAAACCACAGAAAAGAGAAGACAACAACAAAAAAAGAACAAACCTGCACCTACCTGGCCTTGTAGCCAGCCCACTAGGCAGCCCAGCCCATCCAGCGTAGTGCCTTCTTCAACCTTGTGCTAGAAGGCGAGTTAGCTGCATGGAGCACGCACGGCCGAGCCGTGCCACCTCCTCCTTGCCACGTACGAGGCGCCCCCGAGCCTATCTTTATTCCCTGGAGATGCCCCGCAACCTCCTCCCGCTTATCCCTCTCTCTCTGCTCACCCTGGACCTCTTCCCCTCTCGATCTCTAGGATCACCGAGACCCACCAGAGAGCGCCGACGTTGCAGTCGTGCCCATCATCGCCCCCTCGCTGCATTTCCTTGTCTAGAAGACCAACCGTGCACCCCCTCATCTCCCTGCGCAAGGAATCAAGCCCAGAAGTTTTCCATTGTCGTCATCATCGTCGTTCTCATCGCCGGCCGCCGAATTTCCCCGGCGTCAATTCACAGCAACCAAGCTTCCCCGGCATCTACGTCTGCGCCAATCGAACCTGTGTGAGCTCCTGCGTCGAATCCCCTAAACCCGTGGACTGTCCCTCGCCGTAGCCGTCGCCCCCTTGCTGATTGTAGTGCGCCGCTGCTAGGCCCATCGCCGGTGTACCTCCGGTGCCCCTCTGGCCACCCAGCTGCCACCAAAATAAGAAAAGCACCCCCAGGAACCCATTCCACCCATTCGCGCCTTGTATGGACGCCGATGCCGAGATTCCGGGGAGCCTCCGTCGCTCTGTTGGTCTCCGGCGTCGACCTCGCCGGCCTGAGCCACTGCCATGTGAGCTCGGCCGGTCAGGGATTAGGTTAAACCTAATTACCAGTTAGCTAACTGCTCCCTAGACACAGATAGTGGGTCCCATCGCGTGTTAATTAGCAATTTGAATTATTTTAAAACATGTTAACTAACTATGACACTAACGTGTGGACCCCACACGTCAGGTTTGACTTTGACCACGTCAGTTGACCTGCTGAGGTCATGCAGACGTAGTGCGGATGCAATAAAACATTTATGGATTAAATTAATTTAGGAAATTTCAAAAAATACTAAAAACTTCTAAAAATCGTAGAACTTCAACCGTAACTCCGATGAAAATAATTTATATATGAAAAATGATCAAAAAAATGCAAGGAATCTTATTATGCCATGTTCATGCGTGTTAGAGCAAGTTAACATCACCAAGTAGGAAAAATGATGATTAGGGTAAATTTAATAAATAGTTTGGAGCTGGAATTTGATGCCTTTTTGAATTCCAGTTCAATTAATATGACCAAACATTGAGGTAGGTAACTCAGTACCTTAACATGCCATATCATAGATCATCTTTGGTGCATTGCATTGAATGTGTTCTTTTCTGTTGCCGGTGGTGTTCCCTCTCGGTAGACGATGGTTCCGACGATATGATCGTTGAAATTGATGAAGACTCATTGCTATCTTCAGAACTGTCGGGCAAGCAAACCCCCCTTTAAACATTTCGATAAAATCCTACTCTCTCGCTCCTGCTCTCTTTTACTGCTTTAGGACAACGGTGATTCAATTGTTATTTATTCTCGGTAGTCGAACCCATTCCTCTGCATGACCTGATTTTGCCACAGTAAATAGTTGAAACCACTTAGCATGAGTAGCAACTGCTTGAGCCTTGATGTGCTACTCATCCATGCTTGCTTACTATGCCTGCTATGCTTAGAGTTGTGTCGGGTCTCATCCCTTTGGACGATGAATCGGAATGGTTGTGTTCATGCCCCAAAGTGTGAGAGTAAAGGTGTGAACCTGATTTGGTGAAGGTACCGATGAGAGGTTGTGTAGGAGTACATGGCGGGTTGTCTCATTGAGACCGTCCTTAAGAACTGAGTCATGTGTATGTTATCCAACACTAGCTACTACCGCACATTGGGATCTTTAATTGACTCTCTTGACTTACTAATCACCTAGATCTCTATCGAGGAGTTGCAACTAGTTTCTGGTGTTTGTAGGACATGCTAGTAGTCTACCGAGTGGCACCCTTACAGGTGGGCTTGGGACAGACTAGGCATCCTGGCCTGGTGTACCAAGCGTAGTACCATCCGTCGAGGTGGGCTTGGGAACCCTTTATACATCGTTTGGGACCGTAGAGGAAACTTCGTCGGACTTCCTTGCGGGTTCAGTCTCAAATAGGCGATAAACCTAGACTAGAGTCTTGTGTGGTTAGTTAGGTCGTGGCCGACACCCACACCAATGCTTCCGCTTGAAAGTTGCTGAGATGCATGACGTGCATATGGTGATAAGTGGTGGGAGCGTGTGTGAAGAAGTACACCCCTGCAGGGTAATATAATCTATTCGAATAGCCACGTCCGCGGATATAGACTACTTGGAAACTTATATGGTCATAGACAACTTGAATGGATACTATAAATATTCAAGATAATTGTGAGTGCTATGGATGGCTTTCTCGTAGGGAGACGAGAGTGGATCCATGGTGGTGTATTGATTGTTGAATATGTGGACCCGTGTGCGCTATCCCACCTCAAAGAAATACTTGTAGTTGTAGTACAGGTTAGCCAAGAATCAAAGCCGGCTTGTTGCAATTAAACTCCACAACCCCTTCATTGATACTGATGCATATATAGATAGTTCTGATGTAAGTCTTGCTGAGTACCTTTGTACTCAAAGTTGCTTTATTTATGTTTTTGAAGAGAATATTTTAGTCTCATTAAAGGTTTCTATGCAATCTGTTCGATGTTGACCAGAATAGCCTGGGAATCCCAGACAGAGATATGGTTCCTTCGGTAGGGTCATTGTAGCTTTTCAAGCTCTTCCAACCACTTTTAGTAGATGTCTGTACCCAGACATGTTATGCTTCGCTTGATGTTTGTATGACTTGAGTATCGGGTCATGAGACCCCTACTTGTAATATCATACTATGTTGACTCTTATGAGTCTTTAATAAAAGCTTGAGTCATAGAGTTATGTTGTGATGCCATGTTGTATCTACACATATCGTGCATATTGTGTGTATGTTATGAAATGCATTATATGTGTGGGATTTGACTCCTAGTTGTGTGCCTTTAGTAGTACTCTTTACGAGGAAATGCCTCTTTGTGCTTCCATCGAGCTTTGGTAGCTTGCTACTGCTCCGGACACATTGATTGACCGGCATGTATCCTTCTTTGTTGTTGTGTCTATCCCTTCGGGGAAATTTCACGTGGTGTAATGGAGTCCTTGTAGCTTGCTATGACTCATCTACACACCCTGATGACCGACACCTGCTTTGTTGGGTTATGTATGTTTGTCCCTGTATGGATGTACCACTTGGGTTTAGAATAAATCGTGTCGACCTGGGTTCTCTGTCGTTTGAATAGTAGTGACACATTCATATATGTGAGCCAAAAGACGCAAACGGTCCCGGCCAAGGTAAGGTGGTAGCCATGGAGTTTACCGTGCGTGAGGACGCAAAGTGATGTGATGTGTTACAGGTTGGGTTCTTATGATTCAGGATCGGGGTCTCGACAACCTTCTTGTCCTGTAGTTGAGGTATTTGTATCACCATTAATAGGTCCACTTAGACTAGGAGTGCGATGGGTAATAAAAGTTTTGAGATCCTCAACAACTTCTATGGTAGCAATGGTAGTGTGTGTGGGAAGGATTTTAATTCTCTCTTCCTCTTCGTTTTCTCCAGCCCATCTCTCTTTAAGTGTGGCTAGCATTCTTATGTTCTCATTAATTTGGACTTGGATAGCATTCATGGGTGTGGTGTTCCTTTCCTCAAGTGGGGAAGTTCTAATTTTAAGAATCTCTACATCATGAGCTATGTTGTCCACCTTCAAAGAGAGACTATCTAATTTCTCTAGTTTCTCTTCCACACTCTTATTGAAGGCCTTTTGAGAAGTGATAAAAATCTTTAAGCAGGCTCTCTAATTCAGAAGTGGAGTTTTTGGTGCTAGGATAATTGTTGTTGTTCCCATAGTTTTTGGATGGGAACGGTCTAGGATTGCTACCAAAATTACTCATATAGGCATTGTTATTGAAGTTGTTCCTAGAAATAAAATTAACATCCACTTACTCTCTTTCTTGAGCAATCAAAGAATTTAAAGGAACATAATGAGGATCAATAGGAGCTTGCTTAGTAAGTAGAGTCATGATCATGTCAACCTTATCATTAAGGGAGGAAATATCCTCAACAGAGTTTACCTTCCTACCTGTTGGAGCTCTCTCGGTGTGCCATTGAGAATAATTTGTCATCATCTCATCCAATACCTTTGTGGCAGCACCAAGTGTATATGACATAAAGGTTCCTCTCGCGGCCCAGTCTAACAGATTCCGTGAGGTAAAGTTCAATCATGCATAAAAAGTTTGGATAACCATCCAAGTAGTCAAACCATGAGTAGGGCAATTCTTAACAAGGGATTTCATACGTTCCCAAGCTTGAGGAACATGTTCATTATCCAATTGCCTGAAATTCATAATGTTACTCCTCAATTGGATAGTTTTAGCAGGCGGTTAATACTTCCTAATAACAGCATTTTTGCACTTATCCCAAGAATCTATGCTATTCCTAGGAAAAGATTGAAGCCACACTTTAGCTCCTCCTCTCAAGGAGAAAGGAAAAAAGCTTAAGTTTAACAATATCACCATCTATTTCTTTATATTTTTACATATCACAGAGCTCAACAAAATTGTTCAAGTGCAAAGCAGCATCATCTCCAGCACCGGAGAATTGATCTTTCATAACAAGGTTCAGCAAAGCAGGTTTAATCTCATATGACGTGGCTCGAGTCTTGGGAGCAGCAATAGGTGTGCAGATAAAGTCATTATTGTTGAGACTAGTGAAGTCACGCAACTTGGTGTTCTCAGTGGAACCCATAGCAATGGAAATGAGCAACTAATTTTTTTGTGCTTTTTGGTATAGGACTCTAAAGAAAAAACTAAAAAGCAAACTAACAAGACTAAAAGAAAAGGTAAAAGATAGTGTGCAACTCCCCTATCTTGAAGAGTGGAGTCCCCCGCAACGGTGACGGAAATTCGCTTGATGACGAGGTGATGTATATACTTCTCGCCCCTCGTTTGACCCCAAATGGAAGGTGGAGATGTAGTCAGCAACAAATTTCCTTTACACGGAGACTGTAAGGTTTATCGAACTAGGAGGACTCCTAGGCTCAACAAGTAGGTGTCTTCCACCCTGGCGCTAGGAGAAGACGTGGACCTGCACACACAACAAATAACTTTGCTCCCAACGAGTACACAGAGGTTGTCAATCTCTCCGGCCTTGTAGTTTGCAAAGGATCAAAACACAAGCGGGAAGGTAATAGTGATTGCAACGGAAAAGTAAATAGAGCGGTAAATAATGGAGGTGTAGGCAATGATGTTGATATGGACCGAAGTCACATGACGTTCACTAGTGATGTCTCTCTCCTAAAAGACGATAAACAACTATGCTAAGGTAAACAAATCACATTTGGGCAATTGACAGAATTATGGTCGCACCGCAATGCTAATTATGCTCCTTGATACTTACTGATCAAGGTTCAATAGTAATGGGCAATACGCCGAGACAAGTAGACCATTTATTCATCAGCATCTACTTACTGATCATCCACCTTGAGATATCTATCCAGAACATCTCTCCGGTATTAAGTTGTGAGTCACACCCAAAGTGTAAACTCAAAGCAACGGAAAACTGCATTAACGAACTATGCGTAAGGTAAACAATCCTTGCAACCATGGTCACAAGAACCCTTGTTTTCTCCCTGGTGGCAACAAGCACATCCTCTAATCTCATGTTTCTGTCACTCAAGCTAGACATCGAGGGGCCTGAACCCGCAATCATGCATAACACTCCCTCTTGGAGTTACAATCTACTACTTCGCCAAAGCAATAAAAAGCAATGGAGAACATGCATGAATCACTAAGGAACATAATATAAAAGGATAATCAAATATATAACTCATAACAATCTGAACATAATCTCATAATCCATCGGATCCCAACAAACAGAGCATAGCAATAGCAAGAGAATTAAATAAATGCCTTAATCATGTAGGACAACTCACAAGGACTAACCATTGAAGCACAAGATTGGAGAGAAGACATCACATAGCTAGTGGTCATCGCCTCATGGTCCAAGGGAAAATACTCACGGCACATCCGGGAGGCGTCCTGTGACAACCCTAGACCGACATTCCAGAAGAATCCCCCTTTATTCCTTTTTCGTCGTGTGTTTATTTTATTTGTCGTATCTTTGTTGCATCATTCGCATCATCTGCGTTGCATCGGCATCTCCGTTGCCACTAGTTTTCAAACCTTGCATCTGTTATTAGTTGCCGGGTCTCTCCGTTCTCGTCCTTGTCCATTCTGAACCGGACCACACTCGCACGCGCCCGCGGCATCGTCAAAACCTTGTTTTTAAAAGTGTGTTTAAAAATTTCTCTGATAGGGTTGAAACTTGGTGTGCGGTATTATTTGGATATAGTTACGCCGCCTGCCAATTTTCGTCGTAATCGGAGTCTGTCTGGTACCCGAACGGTCAACCATAGCGGCACCATATTCGGTCTACCGTCGGACATTTTTTTATGTTTTAAAATTACATTGTCGGGTGCCTGTTTTTCCCTCTTATCCCCACCTAGCCTTCTCTACACAGCTATCCCTAACCCGCCTCCCCGACCGGACCGTCCGATCTCGATCGGAGGGTCGAAAAACCCCCAAAACACTCTAACCTAGCCCCCTTTCCTATTTAAATACCCCCAACCTGCCCCTAATGGAAACCCGAGCCACGTGCCTCGAATCCCGCGCCCACCTACCCCAGCTGCCGCGCCCTCTCTCCTCCTAGCACCGCCAGCCCGCCAGGCCCGCAGTAGGCCCTCCCCGGGCCCGGGTCGCGCCGCCGCCGCCTTGCCCAAGCCGCCGCTCGGCCAGCTCCTGCCCTGAGCTCGCTCGTGCGCCCTGCCTCCCGCGCGCCTCCCCATCTCCCCAGCTCCTCGCGCCGCTGCCTTCTTCCGCCTGCAGCATCCCCGCCGTGCCGTGGATCCGCGTCTTCGCCCTCCGCCGCAGCTGCAGCTCCCGCTAGTGCCCGCCGCCTACACTGTGAGGCCTCGTCACCGGCCGCCGTCGAGCTGCCGTCGCTCGGCCGATCCAAATCGGTCGGGAGCACCGAGCCGAGCGCCACAAACCGCTCCCCGTGCTAGCGTCGTGGGCCGGCCTCCCGCCTGGCCCAGTCCCTGCCTCGACTTGCTCCCCGCGGCCCAGCTCCACGGCCGGCCCAGCAGCTCCTCTCCAGACCAGGTCGGCCCAAGTGCGAGGTGAGGACCCCCAGGCTCCCATGTTAAGCCCCGTCGAGATTTAATATCTTGCGCCACCCTGTGTAGGCGCAATAGCGCCCTGTTTCGGCCCTGGTAGTTATTTAGGATTTTCGGATTTATTTATTAATTTCAAAAATATGTCGTATTTTAAAACACCCGTGGATTTTAACCCGATCGTCGGATCGCAATGATTTATATATGAAACTTGTGTTGTTTTCGAGTAGATTCATAATTTGCAACTTGCAAGCATGTTTGAAGTGATTTCACTTGCCATATGCCTAGAAACGCGTGCTGTCCTATTAGGTTGCTTATCCTGTATTTGTTTTCGCGCATGTACGGATTACACGAACCCCGTGGATTAAATGCTCATGTTTTAGGAACCCTTTTGCCATATATTTTAGAGTAAGTTGTTTTCATTTTTGCATGTAGGTTCCGTCACTAGTTGTTATATCGCGTTTCGGACATAATCTCGCATATACGTGTGGTGTTATTTTATTTTTGCAATCCCTCATATGATACATGTTTTCGAGGTAGAAAAATCCATAGAATTTAAATGTGTATTCAGTTTAGCTTTTGAGCAAGTTAATGCGCGTGATATTTTGCCATGTTGCCCTTTTGTTTATTTTGTGGGATTTAATCCGTGCATGATATGAATGAGTTGTCAACTAGACATATGCCATTGGATATGTATGCTAGCCCTTGGTAATTTTGGTTGCAATAAAAATCCATGTTTAGGTGTAGCTTGCATGTTCTTAACATGCTAGAAAATAGTGCTTATTTGGACATGCTGAAATATTTCTAAGTCTGAAATCTTTTATATTTTGTTGTTGTCTTTACAGGAGTTTATCTGGTGATCTGTAGCTCTTTTCAGGTTGGTGCAATGGAGTTAGTAGTAGTCCTTAAGATTATCTAGCACGCTGTCAATTTTCAAGTCATTTGGAGTCCTGTAGCATATAGTTTTGTTACTGTCAATATGCCTTCAGATCGAAAACTGCACTGTCAAAAACTGATATTTTCACTAAGTCTGAAAACTATGTGTGAGATGCCATTTGGTGACTTCTTTTCCTAGTGATCCATGCTTCCATGATAGGTGTAATTAGTACTATGTTGTAATGCATCTTGACCACTACTCTCTCATGTCTTGTTTGAGCATTATGGATGTGTGTAGCTAGTTGTTCGAGGAGGTAGAAAATGTTATGTGGCTGATTTTGGCAGACTATGAGTATTTCTTGTTTAGCTAGTAGTTGTTGAACCGTTGCTCCGTTTTGATCGTGTCCTACATGAAACTTGTTTAGAATCTCGTGTAGTTTCATAATGTGTTGCTGCCTTCTTGTTCTGAAATGCTTGTGACTGTCATTGCAGACATATTGCATTCATGCCATCATATCTTGCGGTGTTCGTATCTTTTGAACCGTAGCTCCGTTGGAGATGTTCTCTATGTGTAAATTGACTGGAACAACGCGTAGAATCACGTGAACATATTTATTTTTCTGTTTAACAAATATGAAAACATGTTAATTCAGAAATGGACAGAACTATAAATTAACGTATGACGTCATCTCAGAGATGATATATGTCGTTTCCGACCTCATTTAAAATGCCTAGATAGGTATTTCAATTACGCTTCACCTCTTGCCATGTTTAACAACATTTAATATTGTCGTGTACCTAATCGGGATGGAATTAAATAATTCGTATGTGGAGTTTCGTCAATATGCAACTCGTTGCATATTTAACTTCATTTAATGTGTAGTGTTTGATTGTTGTGAATTGACATGTCATGTCTTGCATATATTCAACTGATCATGCATCATATGTGGATTGCATCTTGTGGAGCATGTGCCGTGGTGAATATCGTGTGTTGATTCTTGTTCCGGTTTCCTTCGCCTCGATAGAGTTCCGCAAGCCTATCGGACTGTGAGGACCCGTTCGACTACATCGGTTCGTCTGCTTCACAGAGTCGTTCTTCTTCGAAGCAGGATCTCAGGCAAGATGACCATTTCCCCAGATACCATTTCTATCATTGCCATGCTAGTATTATCGGTTCTGTCGCTATGTCTCGTTGCCCACCACATGTTAAATATCAGCCTCTCAACATTGCCATGAAACCTTCAACTTGTTCACAACCTAGCAAACCACTGATTGGCTATGTTACCACTTGCTTAACCATGTGTTAGCGTTGCTAGTTGTAGGTGCAGTTGCTTCCATGTGATAACATGGGTTCCTTGTTATATCACAATATTATGCTATTTAATTTAATGCACCTATATACTTGGTAAAAGGTGGAAGGCTCGGCCTTTCTAGCCTGGTGTTTTGTTCCACCTTTGCCCCCTTAGTTTCGGCTACCGGTGTTAAGTTCCATAATTGAGCGCTCCTAACACGGTCAGGGTTGTTATGGGGACCCCCTTGATAATTCATTTTAGATTAAGACTAGTCTGCCAAGGCCCAACTTTGGTTTTACATTTGCCTAATAACTAATAAATGCATAGGGACCCGTCGGCACCCGCAGATAAGTAATGAACCCCTCGGGCCAGTGCTCCGCATGAGTGTTGGTCCAGTCTGGCAGCCTACGTGGCCACCACGGGCAACCCGAGGTTTGGTTTCTCCTAGTGTGACCCATCCGTCGTGTCCTGAGAACGAGATACACGGCTCCTATCGGGTTCGTCGACATGTCGGGTGGCCTTGCTGGATTAGTTTTTCCTTTGACGAAATATCTTGTACATCGAGATTCCGGTGATACATTGGGTAATCTCAGAGTTGAGGTTTTCCACTAAGGAGTCCTACGAGATCACGAGTTTCGTGATCGAGGATTTCTATGCGGCTTGTGGTAATTTGTGATGGACTAGTTGGAGCACCCCTGCAGGGTTAAATCTTTCGGAAAGCCGTGCACGCGGTTATGTGGCAACGTGGAAAGTTTGTTTAACACTGGTTCTACACAAATTAAAGTTAACTTAATTAAAACTTGCCAACTGAGTGCGTAACCGTGACTGTCTCTTTCGTGAGTTCGTTCTCCCTTCGAGGACACCGTGGGGTTATGTTTGACGTAAGTAGGTGTTCAGGATCATTCTTTTGATCATCAGTAGTTCACGCTCGCTATGCATAGATCATCCCCCTCTTTATTGTCGTACTCGTAAGTTAGCCACTAAATATATGCTTAGTCGCTTGCTGCAGCCTCACCACTTAACCATACCTCACCTATTAAGCTCTGCTAGTCTTGATACCTTTGGAAATGAGATTGCTGAGTCCCTTGTGGATCACAGATTACTACAACACCAGTTGCAGGTACAGGTAAAGGTTACTTGACGCGAGCGTGTTGATTGTTCATTTGGAGTTGCTTCTTCTTCTTCTTCTTCATTGTTCTAGGATGGGTTGCAGGCCGGCAGCTTGGGATAGCAAGGATGGACGTCGTTCTTTTCTCGTTTGTTTTCGTCTGTAGTCGGACCCTGCTTTTCTTCATGATGTTTATGTATTGTACTGGTGTGACTCTGATGTAGCTTGAGGCGAGTGTAAGCCAATTCCATATACTCTTCTCTTCAGTACAAGTACTTGTAGCGATATCCATTCTTGCGAAACGACGAGATGCGCTTCTATCCCTGTTGAGGCCCTCGTGCCTAAATAATGATAGGATCGTATCTTGGGCGTTACACGTCCATGGTGGTGGAGAAGCTCCCGGAGGTCGATCCTCCCTCCTGCAGGTTGTCGGGAAGAGGTCTCCTTACGCTCCCGGTCTCGGAAGCGCTGCGGGGGCGGAACGATTGAGAAACTCGCGATTCCACATAGTCTACAAGGGTTTCCTCACGGAACACTAAATATAGCCAAAGGAGGGCACCAAAGGAGGTGGGGCCCTCCCAGGCAACCTCCTGGTGCAGCCTAGGGCCAGGCCGCCTGGGGGCCCCCTGGCCCCCCTCTGGCCTGCCATCGGTGATCCTGAAGCTTCTGTTTCGCTGATTTTTTATATACATTTTTCTAGATTTTTTCGGGCTTCGAAAAATTGGGTAAAAGCCACTGCAAAAAAGACATCAGCGGACAGAAACTGGCACTGGGTGCACAGAGTTGGTAGGTTAGTCCACATATGTGTAAAATGATATAAAAGTGTAGCAAAACATGTAACAATGTCACCCAAAAGACCATGGAACAAGGAGAAATTATAGATACGTTTGGGATGTATCAGTAGCTCACCTTGCAGAATTGTACACTTCAAGGATAGTCTCTTTGCATGGTGTTCCTATGCTCATTTCTTCAGATTGTGGAAACCACTTTACTTCCAAGTTGTCAGATTCCTTTTAGACTGCGATGGATACTAAGATCCTTTTCAGTATAGCCTTCCATCCTCAGACAAGTGGTCAAGTGGAAAGAGTCAATCAAGTCCTTCAAGATATGCTCAGAGCTTGTTTGATTTCTTTTGGCATGAAGTGGGAAGGCTTCCCCCCGTTTGCCGAGTTCTTATACAACAACAACTTTCAAGCAAGCTCAGGCAAGGCCCCATTTGAGATTCTATATGGCAGGAAGTGTCGTACCCCTCTCAACTGGTCTGAGACTGGTGATCATCAGATTCTTGGGAATGACCTGATTGCGGAAGAAGAAGAAATGTGCCATGTCATTTGGGATAATCTCAAAGCAGCTCAGTCCCGTCAGAAGAGCTACTACGATAGCAAGCATCATGGCATGACTTTTCAGCTTGATGTTTTTGTGTATCTCAAAGTGTCTCCCATGAAGGGCACTCAGCACTTCAGCATCAAAGGAAAGCTTTCTCCTTGCTTTGTTGGTCCTTTCAAAGTTGTTGGAAAGAGAGGTGATCTTGCTTATCAGTTGCAGCTTCCATCCAATTTCTGTAATGTGCATGATGGGTTTCACGTCTCTGATCTCCGAAGATGCTTCAAGACTCCCGAGCGCACAGTTGACCTCGAAGTTATTGATCTCCAGCCCAATCTATCCTACTATGAGCATCCTACAACAATACTTGATGAGACTAAGCGCAAGCGCAAGTCCATCAAGTTCCTCAAAGTTCAATGGTCACATCATTCCGACAAAGAAGCCACTTGGGAACGCGAGGACCTCCTTAGTTACGAGTACCCAGAGTTCTTCTAGTCATAGATCTCGGGTCCAGATCCTCTTGTAGTATGGGAGAGTTGTAACAGCCTCAATGCAATACCTTCCCCTTTTGTACATCTTCCTTGTATGGCAACCTTGTTATGTTTTATGAGAGGTGGAATAAGTTTGATCTTGCCTTCATTATCTGTTGCATCATGACATCATGCATAACATCATTCATCTTTTTCTTGTGTTGCACTTGGTGTCTAAGTGTGAGTGCAATGTGTAAAGTGGCATGTGTTTGTTTTATGATTGGGTGCAACAAGATCCAACTCAAAACCCCCTTATTGTACCATACCACTTAAACCCCTTCCTTCTTTTATTTTGTGGTAGATTGAAAGTTTATGTTTTGCCTTCATAAAAATGTTCCTCCCCTCCTAAAAATTCTTCTTGTTAATTGTGGAGTGCAACCCCCTCTCGTGTGATTTCATTTTCCTTTTGTCTTTAATTAGAACAGAGCCCCAATGTTTTAGAAGACCAAAGATATTTTATCTTATAAAACCTCTTTTTCTTTTAGCCTCCGTAATTTATTCAAACCCGTGTTATTTTTATTTGCAGAAAATTTTAACTCACACAAAGAGGTAGACCGGCCCGTGTCCTGTTCCATTCGACCCAAGCCCGGCTGGCGACTCCCTCTTCCTCCTTTCGATTTCAGTCACTGTACGAGGCCATGGTAGCCACCGATCGTGCTTTTCCACTCGATCAACAGCCATGAGTTCGTGGAATCAAGCTATAAAGATCCACCACACCTCTCCTGACCATAGCCGTCCTGATCCCTTCCTCCTCTCACGCCTAGCGCCGTCGGCGAGAGCCCCCTAGCACCATCACCGACGCCATGGCCGGGTGCTGCAGCAACTCGTCACCGGTGTAGCGTCACCCCTCTTCTTCCTCGAGTGGACGAGGAGCTCAAGGGGGCCGTGGGGTTCTGTTCCCAAGAAGATCGGACACCAAGATCGACGTCCACGATGTCCCCGACGACCGGCTCTTCTTCCACCTCCGGCGACCTCTTCTGCAGCAGAACCACGATGTCGATGCCGTCAAACCTCTCCATCGCACGAGCCTCTCTTCCCCTTGCCACCTTCCTAGTCATCACGTTAGGCCGTAGCACACTGGAGTTGCACTAGTGTGTAGCCGTAGCTGCAGCCGATCGGGCGAAGCACTACATGCATGCATGCGTAGCATGGACACCCCCCCTCGACATCGTAGTGTTGCCTAACTGAGAGCCCCGCGTAGCGCCATGTATATGTGCCTGTATGCAATGGCGAGTTCATCACCGGTGTCTCTCTGCTAACCAGGGAAGGCGCCCCCTTCTTCAATATCAGCTAGGGTGGATTCCCTCCTTGGGTAGATACAGTACACAAGCCTGACTGGTTCGAGCTCAACGCGGTGACCGTGAGGTAACGGGTTCGAAACCAAGCGGCCCCCTTTCATTTTGGCGTTTTCCTTCCATGTACACTTGCTAGTGGGATCTATTTACCTCGTTGGGCTACTCTATTAGAGTAGTACCCGCAGTCTACCGCGGTGGCAACTGAGCCACCGCAGCGCATGTGGTCAAGGGTTCGAGTCCCTCGTGCCTCCTTTTATAATTGGAGGAGTTTTTCCTTGTGTGGCGATTGGTAGTGTAGCTGGTATAGTTTAGTTTCTTCACTGTTAGTGCAGCTAATCTCGTCTAGCCCAGTGGTAAGGGGGCAGTGTGTGTTGGGGTGAGGAAGTTGGTTCGATGCCCACAACTCCCCTTTTATTTTCTCTGTTATGCCGTGTAGTGTGCCACTGACAAGTGGGCCACAGTGCCCACGTGTCATGCACTAGGGGCCCCTGGTGCGTATGACAAGTGGGGCCCCCTGTTAAATTAATTTTTCAGTATTGTTTTAATTTCTTGATTATTATTTCCATTTTTGGATAATTTCATAAATGGAATATGCCACATCTTGCATATGCCAAATCTGCCTATGATTTGACATATAAGGGTTGTACGAATTAGAATAGATTTTCTTTTCTGTTTTGTAGTATTTTTATGCATGCAAGTATTGAGTGTGATATATGGATTTGGGGTAGAAGAACCCAAGGAATCCAATGTTGGCATTGCATTTCACTTTCGAGCCCTGTTGAAAAAGTGCCATTTTGTGATGAGGTGGCATTTTTGTTAGTTTTGTAGGATTATTTCTATGCATGTTTGGAGTTTGTGCCACACATGCTTCATATTGCTTGTAGTATTGTCACTTGATGGTGTTTATCGGTGTTTATTTCTGTGGGTAGCATCGGGTGCTGAGAACGAGTTCGAGGATTCTGTTGAGCACATTCAGGAAGATCAAGAGCAGTTCGAGTCTGAAGATCTCACACGCAAGATGATCGTGATCCTGACACCGTTTCTAGCTTTGTTATGCCTAGTTGAATCGTTCCCATCGTTACTCATTGCTGCCTACCACCTGATATATAAGCCTCCAAACATTGCCATGAAACCTCTAACCTTTCACCTCCTAGCAAATATTGTTTGGCTAAGTTAGTTCTTGCTCAACAATGTTATAGAACTGCTAGTTGCAGGTACAAGCTGGTCCATGTGATAACATGGGAATTTTGATTATCATCTTATTTAAGTTCTATTTAGTTAATGCACCTATATACTTGGTAAAAGGCAGAAGGCATGTACTTTTGCTAGGTGAGTTGTTCGGCATTTGTCACCTTAGTTTCGGCTACCGGTGTTTTTTCCATAATTGAGTGCTCCTAACACGTTCAGGGTTGTTATGGGGACCCCCTTGATAAATCGTTTAGTCTAAGGCTTGTCTGGCAAGACCCAACTTTGGTGTTAAATTTGGTAATAACTTAATAATTAAAGCATACGGCATAGCTACCCCGAGGAAACTAAATTAACCCCCCGGGCCAGTGCTCCTCATTAGTGTTGGTCCAAACGGGAAGACTATGGGGCCACCGCGGGGAAACTCGAGGTTTGGCTTAACTCGTAGTGTGACTCATCCGGCGTGTCGTGAGAACGAGATACGTGGCCCCTATTGGGTTCGTCGACACATTGGGCGGTCTTGCTGGACTTGTCTTACCTTAACGATATATCTTGTGCATCGAGATTCCAATGAGACTTTGGGTTTTTCGGAGAGTTGAGGTTTTCCATTAAGGAATCCGACGAGATTGTGAGTTTCGTGAACGAGGGTTTCTATGCGGCCTGTGGTATTTTGGGATGGATTAGTTGGAGCACCCATGCAGGGTTACATCTTTTGGAAAGCCGTGCCCGCGGTTATGTGGCAACCATGGAACTTTGTTAACATCCGGTTCTAGATAACTTGTAGTAAGTTAATTAAAACCTGCCAACTATGAGCGTAACCATGATTGTTTCCTTCACAGCTCCTTCTCTGATCGAGAACACGGTGGTGTCATGTCTGACGTAAGTAGGTGTTCAAGATCACTTATTGATTATTCTTAGTTAACGAACATCACGCGTAGACCACCATACCTTTAGTTCTTGTTCAACGTAAGTTAGCCACCATAAAACCTTAGGCTGCTGCAAACTCAAACACATACCCCATCCTTACCCAACAACTTAGTTAGATTCAATGCCATGGTCATGAGATTGCTGAGTCCTTGTGGCTCACAGCTTACTACAACGACCCCACAGGTACATGTACTGCAGATACAGATGCTTCTGGGTATACCCAGCTGAAGTGGGAGTTTGACGATGATAGTGGCCTGTTGTACATGACGTATCCCAATGACTAGAGGTCATTGGTCGTGATCGTGGGCCTAGTGAGGCGGGAACATTTCTTTTGTCGTTTAATCCGTAGTCGGACCCTACCTTCTGCATGATTTGAATAAATGTCGTGTGGATCTTGTAACTTGATTTGTTGCGAGTGTAAGCCAAATCTTGTACTGATCCCTCTTGTATGTCTTGCAATGTTTACCGTTCTTGCGAAACGCTTAGATGCGCCCCTTTCCCCTTTTGAGGCCTCGCCTCCAGATAAGAAAAGAGCCGTATCTTAGACGTTACACCTTAGTCCCATAGTACCGCGGTAGCCCCGGGACCGGCCTCCCATGCCGTAGTCTTCACCTCCATTTGCTCCACATGTCAAAAAGTCTTCGGCTTGCGGGGCGAGTTCACCCCTTCCTAAAGTTAGCCGATAATAGCTTAGTCACCGACGACCTCTCTTTTTCCAAACAATATATGTATATTCATAAAGATGAAATTTAACTTCCCGGCCAACCGTTCGACCACGAACAATGTTTTTGCGTGACACCCCCTTTCTAATGAAAGGTCGCGGTTGGTCAAGGATAGTGACCCATTACGAAAGCGTGGTTTGAGACAGTCTGTACTGACACGTTCTATTAAGGAGAACATGTCCCTCTTTTCTCGGGATATGGTTTATGATTTGGGTTATCCTATGCACATATTACCATATGATTTTATCGGTAAATGGAGAAGTTCATGGTGCAGTGGTGGAGCTCTTGGGATTTTAGCAGTTGACAAAAGGAAAAACCGCCACCATAGCCTCCTCATGCATTCAAGGTCTCACACTTCCATTGTTATTCCCAACCCTCAAAGCTCCAGGCTTCAAGCTCTCCTCTCCCCCCAATCTCCTCGAACCCCTCTCCTAGTTTGGCCATGGCTAGTTCGGGCTCGAAAGGCAAGTGGGACGCCTCCTGTGTCACCGACAATAAAATCCAGGAATTGAAGAGTGATGCGTCTCCAACGTATCGATAATTTATGAAGTATGCATGCCATGTTTGCCTATGTTTACAATACTTTTATATGGTTTTGCTGCACTTTATGATTTATTTAGAACTAACCCAGACTGATGTAGTTTTCAGCAGAACTACCGTGGTGTTGTTTTTTAGGCAGAAATAAAAGTTCTCGGAATTGGACGAAAAAATTTAACAATTTTTTTCAGCCCACAAGACATCCAGAGGAGCAAATAACCTTGAGAGAGGAGGCCCAGGCTGCCCACTAGGCACCAGGGCACGCCTACCCCCCCCCTAGCGCATCGTGGCCCATCTTAGCGTGATTCCAATGCCCAAAAATAGTATAAATATATAACCTCCAGAAATTACCCTAGATGAGAAATTCTGCCGCCGCAAGCCTCTATGACCACGAAAAACAAATCGGGAGCCCGTTCCGGCACCTTGCCAAAGAGGATGATCATCTCTGGTGGCCATCTTCATCATCCCGGCGGAGGCCATGACGAGGAGGGAGTAGTCCACCCTCCGGTTTCAGGGTTTGTACCGATAGATATGTGTTTAATCTCTGTCTCTTTCATGTTCTTGAGATGTCATGATCTTGATATATCACAAGCCTTATTAATATAGTAGGATCATATGGTATTTGTCCCATGCTATTGTAGTAACAAATTGAATCTTTCACTTTAAGATCTCGTTATGTTGGAATGAATATTTAGATTTGAGAGCACATGATGTATTTCTTGCACTACAGGAATTAGCTTCTTTGCCGTCTGCCATCACAGACGGCAAAGAGTAAATCCCGGACGGCAAAGAGAATATCACAGACGGCAAAGAATCTCACGGCCGGCAAAATTTCTGCGTCAGCCTACGACGGCATTGTAGCTTCTTTGACGTGTGTCTCCCCAAAGCGGACGACAAAGAGCTTTGCCGTCAGCTTTTCATAGGAGCAGCCGGCAAAGTGGTCGAGACGACAACCGACAGGCGTTGCCTCCGTTAGGGGCTAACGGACGCTTTGCCGTCTGCCTCCCCCCTCTTCTTTGCCGCCAGCCTCCCCCCTCTTCATTGGCGTCTGCCTCCCCCTCTTTTGTGCCATCTGCCTCCCCTCTTCTTTGCCGTCAGCCTCCACCTCCTCCACCCCTCCTCTGTGCCCTCTTCTTTGCCGTCTGCCCCCCTTGGATGCAGACGACAAAGATACTATATGGCCAGCTGCTACTGCCCAGGTTGCACAGCTGGGCGCCACGTGGCACCTTTGCCGTCAGCCAGCTGATGGCAAAGGCTTTTGCCATCAACAGGCAAACGGCAAAGAGCCTATATTGTCACATTTTTGTTTATTTTTTCTATTTCACAGCACATATACATATAATTCATAGCACATATATGATAAATAGGTCACAACACATATATGATATACATATAAACCTCATCAATGCCATTTGTTCATCAACGTACATCCCATATATCAAAAGAACCAACACATACAAAGTTTCATCCCTATATACAAACATATAGTTGCACATATATTGTTCATCCATATATACATATACATATAGTTCCACATTGTTCATCAACTCAAATAAAAACAAAAACTAAAGCACTCCAATGCCAGCTTCCATGCATGTAGTACATCCAATCTGCCAAATGTGAATAAGAAAGTCAGAAGAAGAAGAACAACAACATATATATGACAAATAAGCTAAATTGAATAAGAAAGAGAAGAAGCAAGAAGAGAACAAGGAGAAGAAAAACAAGAAGGAGGAGGAGGAGGAGGAGGGGAAGGAGAAGGAGAAGGAGGAGGAGAAGAAGAAAAAAGAAGAAGAGAACAAGAAGGAGAAGAAGGAGGAGAAGAAGGAAGAGAGAAGAAGAAGGCGAAGAAGGAGGGATCCTTCTCCTTCTTCTCCTCCTTCTCCTTCTTCTTCTCTTCTTCTCCTCCTCCTTCTTCTTCTTCTCCTTCTCATTCTCCTTCTCTTCTTCTTCTCTTCTTCTTCTTCTTCTTCTTCTTCCTTCTTTTCATTTCTCCTCTTCTTGGAGCTAAATTAGCTAACTATGTATTTTTGGAGATAAATGGGCTAATTATGTTATTATAGAGGAAAACAAGCTAAGTATATAATATTAATGAGCTAACCAAGTTTCTAGTGCCATTTTGAGCTTATAATGTCTTTTAGGAGCTAAATTGGCTAATTATGTCATTGTTGGGGAAATTAAGGCAAGGAGAATATGAATGAGGAGGAGGATCAGAAGAAGGAATAAAGAAGAAGGAGGAGAAGTAGGAGGAGAAGGAGAAGGACTAGAAGGTCCTTGGCCTTCTCCTTCTCCTCCTCCTCCTCCTCCTCCTCCTCCTTCTTCTCTTCTTCTTCTTCTTCTTTCTTTTCATTTTTCCTATTTCTTATCCTCTTCTCCTCTTATTGGAGCTAAATTATCTAACTATGTCTTTTTGGAGCTAAATGGGCTAATTATCCAATTTTAGAGGAAAACAAGCTAAGTATATAATATTAATGAGCTAACCAAGGTTCTTATGCCATTTTGAGGTTATTATGGGATTTTGGAGCTAAATGGGTAATTATGTCATTGTTGGGGAAATTAAGGCAAGCATAATATGAAAGATGAGAAGAAATAGGAGGAGGAGAAGAAGAAGAAATAAAGAAGAAGGAGGAGAAGGAGGAGGAGGAGGAGGAGAAGGACTAGAAGGTCCTTGGCCTTCTCCTCCTCCTCCTCCTCCTTCTCTTCTTCTTCTTCTTTCTTTTCATTTTTCCTATTTATTCTCCTCTTCTCCTTTTCTTGGAGCTAAATTACCTAACTAACTCTTTTTGGAGCTAAATTGGCTAATTATCCCATTTTAGAGGAAAACAAGCTAAGTATATAATATTAATGAGTTGACCAAGGTTCTTATGCCATTTTGAGGTTATTATGGCATTTTGGAGCTAAATGGGCTAATTATGTCATTGTTGGGGAAATTAAGGCAAGGAGAATATGAAAGAGGAGAAGATAAACTTACCGTAGTGGTCATCAAGGAGGAGAAACACGTGGAGAAGGGTCATGTGATGCCGCTCGGGAGTTATTCTGGAGAATAGATATTTTGCGACGTCTTAGTTAGCATGATGACACTCAATTATTAATAATAGTTTATATTGAAACTCACCGTGCCAATCGAAGATTAGACGGGCATCGGCGGAGGGACTTGACCGCTCTTCTCGCACAAACCCTCAAGAGTGGGTCGTATTAGTTAGTAATGAAATATAAATTACACACATGATTTGGCTAATGTAAAAAAACTTACCACAAAAAGCTCGTAGAGGGCCCGTTGACCCTCCTCATTCCGGGACCTCTCCTCCATAATCAATCGTGCCGTGGTCTGGTCCGTGTCATCAACAGAAGCCTCACTTGCCAATCTCTCTTTCTCAAGAGTAGCCTGGTTTGCCAATCTCTCTTTCTGAAGAGCAGCCTGAAACACCATTCCTCATTACCACATCAATGGTCTATTGTGACACACATAATGAAATGGATGAAAGTGTTCTTAGTCCATACAACTAACCTCGATGGCGAGATCGATTGGCCGTGGACGACGCGTTATCTCAGGCAGCTGGTCGACTGGCGCGCCATGATCTCTGGGAGAGTGAGTGGACAACGTATTATCCCATCTCCAATGGCTATCGAGCTATGGGGCCTCCCGCCACCAGATATCATCACCAGCTCTGGATCCGAAGGTTCCTCGCTAGGGTTAAAGTAATCCCCTTTCGTAGCCTTCCCCGCGTCCCTGTATGCCACGAGCTTCTGGTGGGATGATATGTTGGTGAAGTTATTGGGATCATCCAGGTTAGACTCAGAGAATGCCTTCGCCTTCTTGTATGAGGCAGTATGGGCCATGCCATAAAGGTCGTACAAGTGTGGCATCTCCGTCTTATTGTGATGCGCCTAAAAGAGAGGAACAAAATATTAGAATGAAGAATGAATTGCATGAATCATGAAGGAAATCACATACCCAGTTTCGTCCGAACTTAAGTAAGTTGGCGCTGCCTTGATGGTGTGGCACACAAACCATTTGGCTACGTCGATCCTCCGCATTCCTGTGGACGGCTCGCCAGCTGCCTGTGCACCACTCATCAACCAACGCCTCCCAACAATCCATCTTATCCACACACCATCTCGGGGGCACCTGTAGGTTATTAGAAAGAATTTTGAGCGCTACGCCTATGAATGAAATCAATAAAACTACGTAGAAGGACTTAAGAATAGGTAATTACCTTCATGTATTGCTCCTTCTTCAGAAATTTTCCGCGGCAATCCTTCTTCTGCTTCTTAATACCACGTGTGGCGTAGTAGTCTCGAATAGCCTGCGGCCGAGCCTCGTGGCGTAAGTTCTGTAGTAACCGCCTACACTCGGCCTCGAGAACCCTGGCCGCCTCCTCCTCATATCCATCCTCACACCTATAGAAGGTCTGCAATCAAACGTGAAAACACCGATTAGTACAATAATTAGCTATATTGTTAATTTTAGATTGTGTAGAAGGATAATTTACCCAAAAGCTCTTGATCACCATCTAGGCCCACGTGTGGCACAAGACACCATCTATAATCTCCTCCGGCGGGGCCTGCGCAGCCTGGTAGTGCTCCTAGGAAAATCCCAGTGTAGGAACCTGACCCTCACGAGGCAACGTGACAAACCCTGGGAAATTTGTCCGGCAAAGCACACCAAGGACAGAGTTCGGCCTGCGGACTCCAAGAGGGTGTACCCATCCCCTGCAGTCTGATCAGGTCAACGCATTAGATATTTGAACAAACTTGAAGGCAAAAGGTAAAGAAAGATTAAATGTACTTACCTATCTCCTTCAGGTTTAATCACCGGCCTCTGCTCGCGGTTAGCCGGCACGACCGAGAGACGTGTACTACCATGCTTGTACACGGTGGCCCCGTCCACCTGCACATCGCCCTCACTATCCGTAAGCTCATCCCCGCCATCCCCGCCCCCTGAGCCACCCGGACCCTCGGTCCAATCCGGCAAGTCGGTCCGATCGGGCTAGGTCTCTCATCCGGGCCTCTCCACGTCGGGTGAGGCCTCCGGAACCGTAGTCTTGTGGGCCGAATGCACCTCGACCCGAGGCTGCTCCTGGACCGGAGTCTCATGGGACAAATACCCGTCAACACCAGGCTCCTGGAACGGAGTCCCCGTAGCCTCCTCCCCAAACGGGTCGACCATAGTATTCCTATGCTCGGGTGAATGAGCTTGTGGTGGTGGCGAGGACGACTAAACAGTCCTCCTGGATCTTCTGCGGCCACCACCTCTCCATGTACCCTTCCCCTTCTTCCCTACCCGACCAGCACCTCTCCCAGTGGGCAATGCCACCGACGAAGAAGAACCCACGGGTGGTGTCGACAGACTATCTACCAAGGCTCTTCGGAGAGATAGGGGTGGAAGGGAAGTACCACCCCTCGTGTGGGGCGCGTGGGAATAACCCGTCTAGCAATCTGGACCAGCGCCCACCATTTGTCAACACGTGGTGACCTGCCATGATAAAGATTAAAAGAAATTAGTACAACATAAAAAATTGAATAACTGACATGAATAATAATATGTACATGAATAATAAAGATTAAAAAATATATAATTTAAGTTGTGAATCTTACAAACTAATAATCATCATCAGTAAATGCATCATCATCATCACTATCACGCATCTCTTCATGAATGACGTGCTCGTCGAGTTCAACGGCGTGAAGTTGTGAAAGGCCTTTCTTTAATCGTTGAAGCATTGACAGGTCATCCGCATCAGTAACCTCTACGAGTTCCAGGTCTTCTGGTTCCAGCTCAGGGCTGGAGTTGGATTCATTGTCGTTGTCTACTTCCATGTTCTTGGGTGAAGCACGACGGTTCTTGAAATGTCTCTTGGAAAGACGTGTTTCTTGGAAGAATTCTCCATCATATGTGTCTGGGTTAATCTGAGGTTCATAATCCTGTTCATTTGGGAGAGGTGGTCTGACATGTGGCGGCACTTCATAAACAACATACCAACCTTCCAGATTCTTATCCGTTTGGCATGCCCACGGTAGATAGAAAACTTGGGTCGCCTGTTGAGCCATAATATAGACATCGGGAACATCCAAATGAGTGTTTGGATTGATTTCGACTAGTCCTATATGTTCATGAGTCCTTCTAGTATCCTTCGGCTGGAACCAATAACAGTTGAAGACTACGACGTTCGGTGGGTTTTCACCATAGAATTGAAGTTTATAAATTGCTTCAACTCTTCCATAATACTCGATAACACCTTCGCTGATAGCAGAGACACCACAATTTGTAGATTTCTGGTCGAGCATAGATAGTTCTTTGCCAAAGGTACGAAAGAGATACCCGTTGATGTTGTATTTCTCAAATGAACGGACCTTATAGTCAAAACCTTTAGGGACTTGTCTCAATTCGGCGTCCATAGACTCTGAATTAGCCTACAAGTTTAATACGAAACGATTGTTGCATTAGCCGCAAGTTAGACCAAGAAATGAAATGGTCCATTATTGATAATTACCGTTTGTTTGAACCAAGAGCTGAAACCGGGATAGCCGCCTCCTCTCTTTGACAGAAGCTCATACTCTTCGACGGAATCATTTTCGATCACCGCTCCATCCGAGAATTTGGCGACGTAACAGTTCGTTGAAATATCCGTAAATAAGAGCAGTTCAAATGAATTAGAAGTTACGGGAAAATGTGCTGAGAACTCACTCGATGTACGGCCGCACTTCTGTTATATTGTTGAAGATATACAACAAAATGTTCCGCCATTCTTCGACATCCAACGTTATTGGTTTCGAAGCACCGGCTGGTGCGAGCTTCCCTTTGAATAGGATGAGGTTGGACCCACCTTTTTTAGGGTCTGCATCATTGTGCCGAGGCTTCGGATTATGCAAATGATGATTTTTGGCTTCGTAGTGTGCTGTCACAAAGTTTGCCACCTCCTCAGTAATGAATGCCTCAGCCATCTATGCTTCAATTCTATGTTTATTTTTACATTTAGCTCGAAGGGTCTTCTGCATCCTCTGGGTTGCATAGCACCAACGATCTTGAACGGGCCCACCCAATCTTGCCTCGGTCGGTAGATGTAAAATCAAATGGTGCATTGGATTAAAGAAGCCCGGTGGAAAGATCTTCTCTAACTTGCAAAACGACTCCGGTGCAAACTCCTCCATGTCTTCTACCACACTAGGCCCCAATTCTTTGGCACAAAGAACATGGAAGAAATAGCTCAGCTCCGCCAGTATTAGCCATTCATCCTCAGGAATAAAGCCACGTAACATCACCGGCATTACCCACTCTAGCCATATGTGCCAATCATGACTCTTGAGACCAAAGGTTTTTAATTTTTCAAGACTCGCTCCCTATTTAGATGCGCTGCATACCCATCGAGGAACATCAAGTGCATTTTGATCCACAAGACAATTTCCCTCATAGCTGGCCTTCCAAGATTGAACCAGGCCTTTGGCTTTGACCACTTCTGCTTCCCTTTGCCTTCTCACATGTTTTGTAACGGTCTATGACATAGTGTCTCTTGATCGACTCTAGCCTTATTATTATCCTTTGTCTTCCCATCTATGTCGAACAATGTACCAAAAATAACCTCTCCGATATTCTTTTCAGTGTGCATCATGTCGATATTGTGTGGTAGAAGGAGGTCTTTGAAGTAAGGCAGATCCCAGAAGCATGGCTTGTGAGTCCAGGCGTGTTTTGAATTATACCCCTTGAAATACCCTGGATGCTCTGGATCAGGCTCGAGGGCGTTTAACTGATCCAGGATCTGTTGGCCTGTCAACGCAGGTGGTGCCAAGTTTTTGACAACTTTACCTTTCGTAAAGTTCTTCTTGTCTTTTCTGAACTGATGGTCAGGATCCAGGAACTGTCTATGCAAGTCAAAGCAAGAATACTTCCGACGCTCCTGCAACCAATGAAACTGAAGAGATACCTTGCATTGGGGGCACGGGAACCTTCCATGCACACACCATCCAGAGAATAGTGCATACGCTAGCAAGTCATGCATAGAGTACATGTACCACACATGCATTTTGAAGTTTTCTTTTCTTGCGGCATCGCATGTCTTGACCCCATTATCCCAAGCTTCTTCCAATTCATCCTTAAGTGGTTGCAGGTACACATTCATATTGTTCCCCGGATAATTGGGCCCTAGAATTATCAATGTCAGAAATATGTTCTTTCTTTGCATAATCTGCCCGGGGGGGGGAGATTGAGTGGAATGAAAAATACAGGCCAACAACTGTATTGGGTTGTCGTCATGCCGAAGGGATTAAAACCATCCGTGGCGGCGCAGGCTCGAGGATTCCTTGGATCTGCCGCTTTATCCTGATGCAATCCATCGAAATGTTTCCACGCTTCCCCATCCGATGTGTGTACCACCATCTTATTCCCATCTGCATCTAGTTCGGTTCTTTTGCCCAATTTGTGCCATGTCATTTGTCTGGCTGTCTCTTCGACCATGAAAAGACGTTGAAGTCTTGGTATGATTGGCATATACCGAAGAACACTAACTGCGATTTTGGTCTGCCTCTTCTCACCCATACCATTGTCTACCACAAGATAGCTGCAAGACTCGCAATTGGGACAATAGTCCAAGTGTGCATACTCCTTCCTAAATAAGACACATCCTTTCTCACATGCATCTATCTTCTCATAGGGCATCTTAAGTACACGAAGTATTTTGTCCAACTGGTACAGGTTTGCAGGCATCACATGGCCTTTGGGTAGGAAGCGTCCAAATAGTGTCATCATCGCGTCGTAGCATTCTCTTCCCAAGTTGAACTGAGCCTTCAGAGCCATTACTTGTGCAATTGCATCCAGCTAACAGAGCTCAGTGTGGTCATGGAGAGGACGTTTTGAAGACTCCAACATTTCATAAAAGGCCTTTGCAGATTCCTCCATCTCATCTTCCGAATCCCGAGCATCATCAAAGTCTTGCACCATGTCTTCGATCCCGGCACCATGCTCGTTCGTGCGACGACGGACCACCTCAGCTCTTGTGCGTTGTATAGACTCACCATGAAATGTCCACACCGTATAATTAGGCTTAAAACCCCTCCTCTGCAGGTGTTTAATCATTACAGCCTCTGTCGTCTTTTTATAGTTGTCGCATCCAGACAGGGGCAATAGTTTCTTTCCTGGCCATTTTTACAAACCATTCTTTCGTCATCTCTTTCTAACTACGGTGACCGGTATACATCCACGCACGATCACTCATCTTGCCTGGCTACTAAAGACAGAAGAAATATATTTATATATAATTTAGCATTTATATTCATCGGTTAATCAGGTTCGCCATTTTTATTACATCCAGGCAACCTACATGCTAATAGGTAAAGATTGGCCCTAATCCCACACGAGTATGTGTAGATTGGGTTCGTTTTCCCATGCTCTGCTCCGGATCCAACGCAAAATTTCGGCAGCACCTCCCCACTATTCTCCTGATACATGTCTCCGCAATAAACAGAGAGGATGTGCATCCGGAGAACAAGAGGGAGGCACTGACGAAATTCCGCATTGGATCCAGAGCACAGCATACGGGAAAACGAACCAGAAAGTTTCATCTGGAAACCGAGCCACAGTAAATGAAGGGGCGGGGAGGAGATGAAATTTGTACTGACCCACGAATGCCGGGGCGGAGCTCGTACAACACACGGGTAGGTCTTCGCACAGCAGACCTCACAGCGACGAGACAACTATCATATGTAAATCCACCCCATCAACACAAATATTCTAATTATGTCATTTTAGAGGAAAACAAGTTAAGAATATAATATTCATGAGCTAACCAAGGTTTTTATGCCATTTTGTAGCTAAATGGGCTAATTATCTCATTGTTGGGAAAATAAGGTAAGGAGAATAAGATAGAGGAGAAGAAACAGGAGGAGGAGAAGAAGAAGAAGAAATCAAGAAGAAGGAGAAGGAGGAGGAGGAGAAGAAGGAGAATAAGAAGGAGGAGGAGAAGGTATTATTCTTCTCTTCTTCTCTTCTTCTTCTCTTTTTCTTTTCTTCTTATTTTCGTCTTCTCCTTCTTATTTTTTTCTTCTCCTCCTCCTCCTCCGCTTCTTCTTCTTCTTCTTCTTCTTCTTCTTCTTCTTCTTCTTCTTCTTCTTCTTCTTCTCCTCCTCCTCTTCTCATCTTCTCCTCCTCCTCCTCTTCTTCTTCTTCCTATTCTTTATATTAAGCTAACTAACTAACTAACCTAACTAACCAAGCTAACTAAACCTATCTCTAAACCTAGATAGCACTAAACAGCAAAAAAATAACAAAAACAGAATCTACCACTAAGTAACTAAAAAAGAATCTAACTACCACTAAATACCAAACAATAAAAAATCAACTTCTTCTTCTTTTTTCTCTTCTTCTCCTTCTTATTTTTTCTTATTCTCTTCTTCTCTTCTTCTTCTCTTCTTCTTTACTTCTTCTCCTTCTTATTTTTTTTCTTCTCTTCTTCTTCTTCTTCTTCTTCTTCTTCTCCTCCTTATTTTTTCTTCTCCTCTTCTTCTTCTTCTTCTTATTCTTTTTTTTCTCCTCCTCCTCCTCCTCCTACTCCTCTTCTTCTTCTCCTCTTCTCGTCCTCCTCCTCCTCCTATTCTCCTCTTCTCCTCCTCCACCTAACTAACCAAGCTAAGTAACTAACCTAACTAAAACTACTAACCTAACTAAATCTACCACTAAAACTACTAACAATAACAACTACTAAAACTACTAAAAAATAATGCGGATGGGGGGGTGGGGTGTGGGGGCTCACCGGGAGGGGCGGCTGTAGAGGGGCCGGGGTGTTGGGGGTGGCAGGGCGGCGCCGGGGGCGCAAGGGACGGCGGCGCGACGGTGGTGGGGCAGCGGCAGCGGGGGCGAGGTGGGGTAGTGGCGGGACGGTGATTGTGGCGCGACGGTGGCGGCGAGGGCGACAGGGGCGGCGGTGGGGGCGACAGGGGCGGCGGCGGGGGCGACAAGGGCGGCGGCGCGACGGTGGTGGCCGCTGTCGGTGGGCGTCGGGGATTGGGAGAGAGAGAGGGGCACGCGGGGTGAGCCGTTACAGAGAGAGAGAGAGGGGCGGGGTGGGGGAAGGAGCCGTTAACGGAGTTAGCACTTTGCCGTCTGCCGGCAGACGGCAAAGAGTCTAGACTCTTTGCCGTCTGCCTCTGGACTCTTTGTCGTCCGCTAGCAGACAACAAAGAAGGGACTCCAGTTTGACCTAACCACCCCGCGGTCAGGTGGGCCCATCTACATCTTTGTCGTCTGCCTCCGGACTCTTTGCCGTCCGCTAGAAGATGGCAAAGATGTGACTGATGGAAAAAACACTCTATGCCATCAGCCAGTGCTTTGCCGTCTGTTTTGTTGAAGCTAACGGCAAAGACTAGGCAGATGGCAAAAAACTATTTCTAATAGTGTTGCATGCAGATACATGTGGTGACATTGGGGTATTCAAGTGATTCACTTGATATATGTTGTGGCATCAACTTGCAAATTCCGGTGATATTGGGGACCTAGGCATAGGGGTTGATTCACGTTTTCATGCTATGTTCTCGGATAGAAATCTTGGGATGCTCCTTGAACTTCTTTGTGTTGGATTGAATATGAAGAATCTGAAATTGTTTGATGCATGTCGTATAACTAGCCCACGAATAGTTGAGGTTACATTGGAGTACCTAGGTGACATTACGGTTGATTGATATGTAACAATGGTGTTATTTTAGTACGAACTCTTGAATAGATCGATCGGAAAGGATAACTTGTTATTTTAGTATGAACTCTTGGAAACATTGATTGGACATAATAACTTTGAGGTGGTTATGTACCCTATAAACAATTTATTCTTATGTTGTCCTCTAGATAGGAAGTTTGGAGTGATTCTTTACCACACGTTGAGGGATTATTATGTGATCCAATTATATTAGCATAGTTGAGAGATTGCACTAAAGAAAGTACGAACCCCAGGCCTCATTTTCAATCATTGCGATACCGTTTGTGCTCAGTTTTGTTACTTTCTACCTTCCTGGTTTTTATTGTTCCTATTACAAAAATCAATATCTACTATCATTACTACACTTGTATCAGCATCTCTTCGCCGAACTAGTGCACCTATACAATTTACCATTGTATTTGGTGTGTTGGGGACACAAGAGACATTTTATTATTTGGTTGGAGGGTTGTTTGAGAGAGAACATCTTCATCCTACGCCTCCCATGGATTGATAAACCTTATGTCATCCACTTGAGGGAAATTTGCTACTATCCTACAAAACTCTGCGCTTGGAGCCCCAATACGAGTCTACAAGAACAAGTTGTGGAGTAGACATCAAGCTCTTTTCTGGTGCCGTTGCCGGGGAGGTGATTTCTTCAAGATATATCTTTAGATCTTGCAATTAAATATATCTTTCTTGGTTTTCACTAGTTTGGTTTTATAATAGAAAATAACAAAAAATGGAATTAAGGTGGTCTCATATTGTTCATCTTTATCATGTCTTGAAAATGATGGAAAGGAAAAAATGTGCTCAATTGATAGAAGAAGAATTCAATAAAATGTTTGGCATAAATGATGAGCGTGATTATAATAATGTTAGTATGAATTCTTTGAATATCCATGATGCTAATGATATTCAAAGCCACCAGCTTGGGGATGCTGAAAAAGATGATATTTTTAGTCCCTCGAGTTTTGATGAGCAAATTTATTATGATGAAAGCATGCCTCCTATATATATATGATGACTTTAATGATGAAAGTAGGTTTGGAAGAGTGTCAACTCTAGGTACTAATGATCCCACTAATTTGGAGGTCGTTAAATTTTATTATCATAATAATAAAAGTGGATTTGGAGAGGTCATGACTTTTTTAGTGATGAGTCCACTATTTTAGAAGAGGCTTCAATTGACTATGACAACAAAGTTGCTATCTACGATGATTCTCGTGATGAAATGTATGTTATAAATAGTAACAAAACTATGAAACTTGTCATCATGATTTTAATTTTCACTTGGATTTTACCAATCAAGTATCTCATGATAGTTATTTTGTTGAGTTTGCTCCCACTACTATGAATGATAAGAATTTTGCTTGTGTGGGTAGTAATAAAAATTATATGCTTGTGCATCATGAAAAGAATGTTGTAGGTGATAGTTATATTGTTGAATTCCTTCATGATGCTACTGAAACTTATTATGAGGGAGGAACATATGCTTGTAGGAAATGCAATAATGTCAAGTTTCCTCCCTATGTGTTCAAAGTTTCAAAGTCGTGCTTGTTTTGCCTTCCTATGCTAGTTGATTCTTGCTCCCATAAATTGTTTTCTTGCAAAATACCTAATAGTAGGAAGTGGGTTAGACTTAAATGTTCTTGTAATGTGATTCATGATGCTCTTTTGCATGCCTCAATTACTACGTTTCATACGAGCATCATTGAAATCATCATGCCTAGCTAAAAGGTATTAAATAAAATTGCTTGTTGGGAGACAACCCAATAATTATCTTTAATGTGTTTTAGTGTTCACATGATTAAGCTACTGTATTAATCTTGTGTTATAGCTTTTATTTCAATAAAGTGCCATGTAAAGCCTTTGGGATAGTGTGGATACTTGCTTGTTCGATTGTGTGCAAAAATAATAACTTTTACGTCCAGTGCAGAATTTCTATGATTTTACTAGAGTGTGAAAAAACTGAAATTTTTACATAGTTTTGGTATGGAAATTATCTGCGTTGTCTTAAGTTTTCACAATTTTTAGGGTCAGGGAAGTATGGTTTTCATTCAGATGTTCACAGACTGTTCATTTTCGACAGATTCTATTTTGCGTGCATAGTTTGCTTGGTTTAGTGTTTCCATAACTTATATTGAGTGATATAAATATGGGAATTATATAATAACATATGCTCATGTGATAATAATAATGAATATTGTCTTGGCATTACCTAAGTGAATGATCTATATTAATCATACTAACCCATCTCATGAAGTTCCGTTAAGTTTTATGTGATTGAAGTTTTCAAGTTTTGGGTGAGATACCAATATGAGGAGAATAAGAAAAAGCAATAACCTAAGCTTGGGGTGCCCAAGGAATCCGCAAGGTAATATCCAATGAATACTCAAGCATCTAAACTTGGGGATTCCCCGGAAGGCATCCCATCTTTCATCTCCAACATTATCGGTATATTTTACTTGGAGCTCTATTTTTATTCGTCACATGATATGTGTTTTGCGTGGAGCGTCATTTTAGTTTTTTGTTCTCTGTTAGATGTTATTTATAAACTTGTTTTTCAATGAAAAATTCCAAGAATTGCCTTTAGAATGCTTGAATTGCATGTGTGATGGGTGATGTACAAAAATAGAAACTTATGATGTAGTATTTGAATTATCATAATTTACTGGCACGTGGAAAGTTCCTAAATATTCTACACAGTAATTTTATACAAATTATTTATCATGTAACAAAGTTTCAAAAAAATTGGATATACATAATTACACTTTTTATATAGATTACTATAAACTCTTCTTATTAGACAGATTGTTGTCATAGTTTTGAAATCTACTTATCCTATAGTTTCCATCTTTTATATTGGTAGATATAAATTGTGGAAATGATAGTATACAATACCTAATGTTTGAAAATTATTATGCAAGTTTTCTTGGCAGTACATGGAGTGTTTATTTACTTTTATGTGTACTAACCTATCTCACGAGTTCTTTTCAAGTTTTGTGTGGATGAAGTTTTTGGGACTTAGGTGAAACCTGGATACGAGAGGATTGAACGAGATAAAAAATCTCAAGCTTGGGGATGCCCAAGGCACCCAAAGTAAATATTTCAAGAAGTCTCAAGGATCTAAGCTTGGGGATGCTAAGCAGCCCACCTTTTTTCATCAACAACTATAGGTTAGCCTATGGTGAGCCTAAATTTTTATTTGTCCACATGATATGTGCTATTCTTGGAGTGTGTTTTGTTTTATTTGTTGTTTGAAGTAAAATTTCTGATCCAAAAATCTTTACTGAGAGAGAGTCCTCAGATCGCCACTTTATTGTTTAACTACTCATTGATCCTCACTTATTTCTTTTGAGAGTAGTTTCATTATTTGCTCTTGCGCTTCACTTATATCCTATGAGTAAATTGTTACATGAACTGAATACCATGAAGTTTAAATTATATGTTCATGTCATGCCTAGTAGTAGCTTCACATTGGGTTTATAAAGTGAAATCTTTTGAAGCTTGACAATCATAATATTGGTCATACAAGCAGTTCATGAATGATTGGCATAAGGAAGAGAACTTTCACATATAAATATATTATCTTGGACATCTTCTATGATTGTGAATACTCAATTAATTATTTTCAAACTTGAGCAAATTAGTTGAAATTGGACAAGGAAGGCAATGTGATGAGTTATGGTTGTGTATATTTGCATACAAGTTATATTGTTCTGGATCCTCCAACATGTGGTGTTTGCTTAGGATCTTTTTCTAGCCAAACATTCGTACTAAGTAGAGATACTACTTGTGCATCCAAAAACCCTTAAACCTAGTTTCTTGCCATGAGTGTCCACCATACCTACCTATGTATTGAATAAGATCCTTCAAGTAAGTTGTCATCAGTGTAAAAAGGCAATAAAAATTGCTTCTAAATGTATTTGATCATCTAGTGTAAGAGAAAATAGATTGTTGTACGAACTTGCGATGGAAAAGTAATAAAAGCTACGTACTGCATAATAAAGGTTGCTATCGTACGGGGAAATATAATGTGACATTCTTCTGCATTAAGGGATTGTGCATACAAAACAAAAAAGCGCATGACAACCTCTTCTTCCCTATGCAAAGGGCCTATCTTCTACCTTTTAGTATTTACTTTTATGCAAGAGTCAATAGTATGCATTCTCATTTCAACCTGAATTATTCTCTAGTTGGAAAGCATCATGTGATTGGGGGACATCTAGGAACATGTGTCTAGTCAAATATATTTGATCATGCCTTATTATTGTTGACAATTATCTCTATGATAAATGAGTTGGGAGGCAAAACATTCAGCCCCTATCTTTCTCTGTGTTTGATGGATGCCATTTGTTCTAAAAATATGCTTTGAGTACTGGCAATCATAGAAGGTTGTATGATGATTGAGTATGTGGAGCTCCTAGTTAGACTTTGTTGAGAAAAAAATTAATAAAAATTGTTTGCTGACTAAGAACATATGTTGTTAAGTTTCAAGAGAGTTCATTGTTTGAACAATAACATGTGAATTGGTTTCTACTTTATCATGATGTGTTTTATGAGAAAGAGTTGTTTTTATGATGCCAGGAAAAGTTGTTTAAATTATCATTGATCAAACTTGTGCACTATGCTAGCATTCACACTTCATAAATTGTTTCTTTTATCATTTACCTACTCGAGGACGAGCAGGAATTAAGCTTGGGGATGCTGATATGTCTCCAACGTATCAATAATTTATGAAGTATCCATGCCATGTTTGCCTATGTTTAGAATACTTTTATATGGTTTTGCTGCACTTTTTATGATTTTTTTAGGACTAACCAGGACTGACGTTGTTTTCAGCACAACTACCATGGTGTTGTTTCTTGTGCAGACATAAAAGTTCTCAGAATTGGACGAAACTTTTTAACGATTTTTTCTGCCCAGAAGACATCCAGAGGAGCAAATAACCACAAGAGAGGAGGCCCAGGCTGCCGACTAGACACCAGGGTACGCTTGCCCCCCGTGGCGCAGCCTCGTATCTAGTGGGCACCTCGTGACCCATCTTAGCGTGATTACAATGCCCAAAAATCCTATAAATATAGAAACCTCCAGAAATTACCCTAAATGAGAAGTTCCGCCCCTGCAAGCCTCTGTAGCCATGAAAAACCAGTCGGGAGCCTGTTCTGCCACCCTATCGGAGGGGGAGATCATTTACGATGGCCATCTTCATCATCCCGGTAGAGCCATGATGAGGAGGGAGTAGTCCACCCTCGGGGCTGAGGGTTTGTACCAGTAGCTATGTGATTAGTTTGTCTCTCTCGTGTTCTTGAGATGTCATGGTCTTGATATATCACGGGCCTTGTTAATATGTTGGATCGTATGGTGTTTGTCCCATGCTATTGTTATGATGAATTGAATCTTTCACTTTAATATCTTGTTATGTTGGATTGAATATTCAGGTTTGAGAGCACATGATGTATGTCTTGAATGCAGTTACCCATAGTGACATTGTGGTATTCAAGTGATTCACTTGATATATGTTGTGGCATCAACTTGCGGATTCCAGTGACCTTGGGGATCTAGGCATAGGGATTGATTGCACATTTTCATACTATGTTCTCCGATAGAAATCTTGGGATGCTCCTTGAAGTTCTTTGTGTTGGATTGAATATGAAGAATCTGGAATTCTTTGAGTCATGTCGTATAATTAGCCCACGGATACTTGAGGTGACATTGGGGTATCTAGGTGACATTAGGGTTGACCTATATGTATGAATGGTGTTATTTCAGTATGAACTTTTGACTCGATCGGCCGAAAAGGATAACTTGTTATTTTAGTACGAACTCTTGGAAAGATTGATTGGGAAGAATAACTTTGAGGTGGTTTCGTACCCTACAAACAATTTCTTCTTATGTTCTCCGCTAGATAGGAACTTAGGAGTGATTATTTATCGCACGTTGAGGGATTGTTATGTGAGCCAATTATATTAGCATTGTTGAGATATTGCACTAGCAAAAGTACGGATCCCAGGCCTCATTTTCAAGCATTGCAATACCGTTTGTGCTCACTTTTGTTACTTGCTACCTTGCTGGTTTTTATTGTTCCTATTACAAAAATCAATATCCACTATCATTACTACACTTGTATCACCATCTCTTTGCCAAACTAGTGTACCTATACAATTTACCATTGTATTTGGTGTGTTGGGGACACAAGCGACTTTTTATTATTTGGTTGGAGGGTTATTTGAGAGAGGCCATCTTCATCCTACGCCTCCCACGGATTGGTAAACCTTAGGTCATCCACTTGACGGAATTTTTTTACTGTCCTACAAACCACTGCGCTTGGAGGCCCAATACGACTCTAGAAGAACAAGTTGTGTAGTAGACACTAAAGAGCTTTGGATATTTGCCGGAAAACATCGTCCACAATGCTCCGGAGAAGGGCCAAGTCATACCTACGCCAAAATATGGCGAGAGGGTGGTTTCCATACCCCATTTTCTTCGAGGCCTAGGTTTTCCTCTCCACCCCTTTGTCCGGGGCATAATGTTCTATTACGGTTTATATTTCCATGATCTTCCAACAAATCGTTTCCTGCACATCTTGGCCTTCATCATAATTGGCGTCGCCTTCTGTCAGGTCCACCCCCACTTTGGCCTATGGCTAAAAGTCCTCAATGTTAAGCCCAAAGTGGTCAATAGTGAGCAGGCAGACTGTGGGGGAGCAATGATTAGTAAACTCACTCGGGTTCAATTGTCGAATGGTACCTTCATAGACACCATCAAAGCATGGTAGAAGGAGTGGTTTAATATCATCGAGCCGCGTGACACGGAAGGAGGAGCACCTCCGACATTCAGATCTGGTCCCCCCACGTGACTAGTATCATTGGACCGAGAAATCCTTAGATTGGGGGGAGGCTGCAGAGGTGAAGGCATTGACAAAATGCATCTCCACCTTGCTGGAGAAGAAAATTGAGCTCACCAATGTAGTCCAAGTAATGCTACATCGTCATCTCTTCCCCTATGAACGTCAGGCCACTCTGATGTGGGCTTACAATCCGGGCGATCCAGCAACCGTGCGGAACTTTTTTTGCATTACTCATGAGAAATTGTGGAAGGTGTTGTTCAAACCTCATAAGTCTTGGCCATCCAAATAGGAGGACATCGACATCATCGTTATTAACCCTCCTGGGCCGGTAAGGTTTTATCATATATTTGGTTTTTCCCCTTCCTTTTAACTAGATTCTTACTTCTCTTTTCCTCCATGTTCATAGATGTGTCTAAAAACCTCTCAGCAGATCAATTGTCCAGAGCCCTCGCCCGAGAACCCTAGGATGGCCTTATTGATAGCCATGCTAGTCGAGAAGTCGTACATGGATCCGAAGGAGAAGGAAGAGGAGAAGAAGGAGAAGCAAAATGCCCGAGAGGGTCTTCGGTCGAAGGGTCCACCAGACACCAGGTCCGAAGACACATTTTCTCCCTCCCAACTAGAGGGAGAAGATGAAGAATGCGAGGAGGAGTGTGACTCCTCCCACACCAAGAAGAGGGCGGCGGCCGAAGACATCGAGGGAGATCCATCTCCCTCTGCCCCGAAGAGGCAATGCAGGGCCTGTTGGGGATACACCCCATGGGTTGACCCGCCTAGGGGATAAACCGCCTTGTCGATACCTTGGGTAGGAGGCCCTTGGACACAAAGGCCCAGAAGGCGGCTCACCAGGAGCCTGGCTCATGGCCCATCACCGGACGGGTCGGGTCATGAAGGGAAACGTGAAAGTTCTCCCTCACCCAAGTTAGTAGTACATAGAGTAAGACACGAGTTGTAATATGACCCGGACTCTATTGTAATCTCTGGGCCTCCACCTGCATATATAAAGGGATCCCTCGAGGTAGAAAGGACAAGTTAGAAATCCTCGAGATCTAGGCTAGCTATTCCGCACCATTGTAATCGATATCATCATCAACAAACACAAACCGCGACGTAGGATTTTACCTCAATCGGAGGGGTCGAACCTGGATAAACTTGTTTCCCTCGTCTCCCGATTAGCCCCTTCAAGACGCCACCTAGTTGCGTTGGCATCGACCTAAGTCCTCTCACGAGGACATATGTCATGACAAAACCATGATAGTTGGCGCCCACCATGGGGCCACCACACGGTGGTGTTGAGTTCATGCAGGGAGCTCTCCCATGGTTCGAGGGATATGCGGTTGGCCAGATGACCAAGAGTCGTCGCTACAAGCTCTACATCAATGATTCAATCTTGGATCCCGAGGCCATCTTAATCAAGTACGGACTGGGTCCCCTTCGGCAAGATCCACATGTTCATCGACATGATCGGCGCATTAGGACCTCAGACGAACATCTGCACCAACATAATTAAGTTGGCTTGGCGCAAGCAACCCGACCATGTTCAAGTCGGTCGGAAGCATGCCTTCGTTGGTTTTACTCAAGGGTTGAACTTCTACATAACTCCATGACCAGCGGGTACACACTGGTAAACTCTGATGGCGAGTCATCGATTGGTGACATGGAATCGATCTGCCCACTTTTCAATGGCACGCTTGGGGGTTTCGCAGATGAATCAGAGTTCCTCGAACCACAGTGTACATGGAGGGAACCGCTGAACGGATAATTCCACCACCACCAGGACAGCGACCCTAGAGGGTGAACACTAGCTCTGGGAGTCATCGGGTCAAGCAAATTTCCACTCAAGCCATGGCAGACTTGATGGTTGAGATGAAAAATCTTCTCGCATCCCTTGTTATGCTGGAAAATCGGTAGGAGTACAACACAGAGCTGACCAAACTTCGTTTGAAGATGACCAAGATCCAGGGGAAATCGATACTCAGAACATTCGCATGGCAGAGTTACAAGCACTTACTCATGGTGAGACGAAGCGTTTGAAGTCATAAGCGTGGCAGTTAGGACTCCGACAAGACACCTCGGAAGTTGTTCACCAATCGATGCTGAGAACATTCGCGCAACTTTCTCACACTCCACAATAAAAGCCAAGGATCAGGCAACCTCAGGCGGATCAACCTCACTAGTCACCTCAGCAGCCTCAAACGGCTCACCACCGTCGGCTCACACACCACCAGGCTATTTTCATACTCTGGAAGGTCACTTCTCTAACCAAGTAGATAATATGTTGCCGGCAACTCGAAACCTCGAAGCTCTTCTGATTACTAGAAACACCCCAATTGAAGTTGAAGCCACATATGTTGAAAATAGCAGTCACCCAACAGGTGCAATACTAGTATAGTTGAGACTGAGTTCATTCCACACCTTACGCAAGCCGCGGTAAGAGTTGCCATGATTCACCAGTGATGTCTAGTAGTGGTTGCAGGCAACAGCCTCATAATTCTCCAAACCAACATGTAGTTTCGGATGCCCAAGAAATTGTGGACACGGCTCGAGCCTTGCAAGAGGCAGAGGTAGCAGCAGCACCGGCAGGTCAAGTGCCACCCTCCATGACCCGTCCCGTCTCTTCAACGGCGGGTCTAAACAATAGGACAATTGGAGTTCCATGCCTATCTCCAACTCTTTGAAGTGAGCGTATGCCCGAAGATTTTAAGGGTACCTGCAAGGTTCCTAATTATACGGTTGATCTTGAGGAGGCACCATGGATTAAAAGTTATGAGCTGGCAATGGAGATGCATGAGGTTAGCGATGTCACGTGTGCTAAGTATTTGACTATGATGGTGGAAGGACCGGCTCGTACATAGTTGAAAAACTACCTACCCCCCCCCCCCCCAATTCCATCAACTCTTGGTCAGAATTGAAGGAGTGTTTCATCAAGAATTTCCAAGTCACCTGCAAGATACCAATAATGATTGTTGACTTTCAGCACTGTGTGCAGCGTGCAGATGAGTCAGCTCACCACTGGACTCACCGGGTCGCGGAGATCATCCACTCATCTGATAGCATCACAACTTCCCAAGTCGTCCTGATCTTAGAGAAAAATTGTCATTTCCAGCCACTTGCTCAGAAGCTTGGACGCCTTAAGCAGAAGGTTCAAAATATGGGAGACCTCATGGATGTCCTTACTAGGTATGTCGAGTCTGACGTCACCAAAGATCCAGGCTCAGATAAGGATAAATCTTGCAAAGGGAGGAAGCATGAAAATAGAAAAAGTCACTAGCAACACAATTCTGGTCATCAGGGAAACCATAATAATCACGGCAATGGTGGAAAACTCAACCATCCGGACAGCGGATCAGATTTTATCACCAACACCAACATCGGCTTTAAAAATTAACGACAAAACAAACATTCTCGCAAGGCTTATAGAGGTACATCACAGAATTATGAAGAAGCGCTCAAAGGCCCTTGTCCCAAGAACAGTCTCCCCGATAGGTCATCCACTCACCCATGGGAAAATTACCACTTCATGCAGGCGTTTCGAAACCAAGCTTTCCAGAATTTTCAAGGAGGCAACGGTGGTGGAAATCCGGGTCATCCTCGCGGGTTTATTGGTGATACGTCTCCGTCCTATCTACTTTTCCAAACTCTTTTGCCCTTGTTTTGGACTCTAATTTGCATTATTTGATTGGAACTAACCCGGTCTGGACGCTGTTTTCAGCAGAATTGCCATGGTGTTATTTTTGTGCAGAAATAAAAGTTCTCGGAATGTCCTGAAAATTTACGGAGATCTTTTCTGGAATAAAAGAAAAATACTTGCGCAAAGATCCACCGGAGGGGGCGTGCCAGTGGGCCACAAGCCCACAGGCCGTAGCCACCCCCCTTGGTCGCGTCGTGCAAGCTTGTGGGGCCCACGTGGCACCACCGCCCCCAATCTCAGCTCTATATCTTCCGTTTCGCCTCGGAAAAAATCACAGAGAAGGTTTCATCGCGTTTTGCGATACGGAGGCGCCGCCACATCTTGTTCTTCATCTGGAGGGCAGATCTGGAGTCCATTTCGGGCTCCGGAGAGGGGAAATCGTCGCCATCGTCATCATCAACCTTTCTCCATCGGCAATTCCATGATGCTCTTCATCGTTCATGAGTAATCTCATCGTAGGATTCCTAGAGGTGATGAGTTGGATGAGATCTATCATGTAATCGAGTTAGTTTTTGACGGGGATTGATCCCTAGTATCCACTATGTTCTAGATTGATGTTGCTACTACTTGGCTATGCTTAATGCTTGTCACTAGGGCCCGAGTGCCATGATTTCGTATCTAAACCTATTATGTTGTCGCCAATATATGTGTGTTTTAGATACTATCTTGCAAGTTGTACTCACCTACTATGTGTTATGACCTGGCAACCCCGGAGTGAAAATAGCCGGAACCACTCCCGGAGATGACCATAGTATGAGGAGTTCATGTACTCACCGCGTGTTAATGCGTTGGTACGGTTCTTTATTAAAAGGAGAACCTTAATATCCCGTAGTTTCCACCCTTCCCCCTATATATAGCGGGGGTTTTTGGCCTTTGAGAACACGGTTTTCCATCTCTCTCGGTGCAACCCTGTCTCTCTTCTTCCTCTTCTCCCATGGTGCTTGGTGAAGCCCTGCCGGAGACCTCGTCTCTCCATCGACACCATGTCGTCATGTTGCCGGAGATCTTCCCTAACCTCTCCCTCCTCCTTGCTGGATCAAGGTGCGCGAGACGTCACCGGGTTGCACGTGTGTTGAATGCGGAGGTGCCGTGATTCGGCACTAGATCAGAATCACACTGCGTAGTGAATCGCCGCGAGTACGACTCCATCAACCGCGTTCTAGCAACGCTTCCGCTTAGCGATCTTAAAAGGTATGAAGATACACTCATCCCTCTCTCGTTGCTGGTCTCTCCATAGGAAGATCTGAATATGAGGTAGGAAAATTTTGAATTTATGCTACGTTACCGAAGAGTGGTATCAGAGCCAAGTTTTCTATGTGTAGATTCCATGCACGAGTAGAACACAAAAGGTTGTGGGCGCTAATTTGTCAATTGCTTGCCGCTACTAGTCTTATTCTTTTCCGGCGGTATTCTGGGATGAAGCGGCCCGAACCAACCTTACACGTACGCTTACGTGAGATAGGTTCCACCGGCCGACATGCACAACATGCATAAAGGTGGCTAGAGGGTGTCTGTCTCTCCCACTCTAGTCGGATTGGATTTGATGAAAAGGGTCCTTATGAAGGGAAAATAGATTTGTCTTATCATCTGTCTGGCTTTCACGTAGGTAAGAAGGCATTCTTGCTAGAAACCCAAATCAGCCACGTAACACTTCCAAACAACAATTAGAGGACGTCTAACTTGTTTTTGCAGGGTTTGACATGTGATGTGATATGGCCAAAGTAGTGATGTTACATGTGTGATGTATGATATGATCAAGTTATTGTAATACGAATCATGACTTGCATGTCGTTGAGTATGGCAACCGGCAGGAGCCATAGGAGTTGTCTTAATGTATTTTATGAGATGCAACGCTATGTGTTTACTACCTTTACTTCATTGCTAACGGTTAGCTATAGTAGTAGTAGTAGTAGTTGGCGTGATGACTTCACGGAGACACGATGATGGAGATCATGGTATTACGCCGGTGACAATGATGATCATGCGATGCCCGAAGATGGAGATCAAAGAGCAAAGATAATAATGGCCATATCATGTCACTATATGATTGCATGTGATGTTTATCATGTTTTTCATCTTATTGCTTAGAACGAAGGTAGCATAATAAGATGATCCCTCATAAAAATTTCGAGAACGTATTCCCCTAAGTGTGCACCATTGCGAAGGATCGTTGTCTCGAAGCACCACGTGATGATCGGGTGTGATAGATTCTAATGTTCGCAAACAACGGGTGTAAGCCAGATTTACACACGCGAAACACTTAGGTTGACTCGACGAGCTTAGCATGTACAGACATGACCTTGAATACAAGAGACCGAAAGGTCGAACAAGAGTCGTATGGTTGAATACGATCAGCATGAAGTTGCTCACCATGACGACTAGTCTGTCTCACGTGATGATCGGACACAGGTTAGTCGACATGTATCATGCATCACTTAAATGACTAGAGGGATGTCGATTTAAGTGGGAGTTCATCATATGAACTTAATTATCATGAACATAGTCAAATAGGTCTTTGCAAATTATGTAAGTTTCGCTATAGCTCTATGGTATTTGATATGTTCATAGAGAAATCTTAGTTGAAAGATAGAAGTAGCGATTGTGCGGACTGGGTCCGTTAACTTTGGATTGTCCTCATTGCTATGCAGAAGACTTATGTCTTTAATGCACCGCTCAGTGTGCTGAACCCCAAGGATGGTGTCGAGATGTTGCGAACATCCGACATACATGTTTTTGATAACTACATGATAGTTCAGTGTGTGTTGCTTGAACAACTTAGAATTAAGGCATTAAGGACGTTTCGAACGTCGTGGGACATACGTGATGATCCAAGAGATGAAATTGGGAATTCCTGCTCGTGCCCTTGTTGAGAGGTATGAGACCTCCGACGAGATTCTTTGTTTGCAAAATAAAGAAGAAGAGCTCAATCGTAGAGCATGTGCTCAGATTATCCAAGTACTACAATCGCTTGAATCGAATGGGAGTTGAACTTCCACATGAGACAGTGATAGTTCTCCAAGGTTACCGACACCAAGCTACTAGAGCTTGGTGATGAACTATAACGTATCAAGGATGGATATGATGATCCTTGAGCCATTCGTGATGTTTGACATCACGAAAGTAGAAGTCAAAAGGGAATATCAATTGTTGATGGTTTGTGAAACCACTAGTTAAAAGAAGGGAAAGGGCTTGAAGGGATACTACATTAAACGGCAAACCAATTGCTGCTCTATGAAGACGTCCAAGGTTGAACCCAAACCCGAGACTATGTGCTTATGAAATAAGGGGAACAGACACTGAAGAGGAACTACCCTAAACACTTGGTAGATAAGAAGGCTGGCAAAGTCGACAGAAGTATATTGGATATACATGATATTCATGTGTACTTTACTAGTAATCCTAGTAGCACCAGGGTATAAGATACCGGTTCGGTTGCTAAGTGTTAGTAATTCGAAATAAAAGCTACGGAATAAACAGAGACTAGTTAAAGGCGAGGTGACAATGTGTGTGTTTCCAAGGTTGATATGATTCCCTCTACCATCGAGATTAGTGTAAAACCTAAGTAATTGTTATTTAGTGTTTGCGTTGAGCATAGACATGATAGGATTATGTCAATGGCAAATACGATTATTCATCTAAAGAGAATAATGGTTATTCTGTTTAGTTGAATGATACCCTAAATGGTCTTGCACCTAGAATGAATGGTTTATTGAATCTCGATCGTAGTGATACACATGTTCATAATATTGTTACCAAAAGATACAAAGTAGAAATGATAGTACCACTTACTTGTGGCACTGCTACTTGAGTCATATTGATATAAAATGCACGAAGAAGCTCCATGCTGATGGATCTTTGTACTCACTCATTTTTGAAACATTTGAAACATGCAAACCATGTCTGTTGGTATAAATGCATGAAGAAACTCCATGCGGATGGATCATTTGACTCACTTGATTTTGAATCACTTGAGACATGGAAATCAAACCACATGGGCTAGATGACAGAAGACCTCTTTTTCCAGTGAGATGGAACAAGAATGTAACTTGTTGTAAGTAATACATTTTGATGTATGCAGTCCGATGAGTACTGAGGCACGCAGTGGATATTATTGTGTTCATACTTCACAAATGATTTGAGTAGATACTAGTGTATTTACTTGATAAAATAGAAATCTGAATTATTGAAATGTTCAAGTAATTTCACAATGAAGTTGAAGATCATCGTGAAAAAAGGATAATATGTTTACGATGTGATCGTGGAGGTAAACATATATATATATATATATATATATATATATATATAAGTTACGAGTTTGGTAAACATTTAAGACAATGTGAAAATAGTTTCACGTGAATAATGTTTCACAACTCATGCCACTTGGAACACCATAGTCTGATGGTGTGTCCGTATGTCATAGTCGTGCCCTATTAGATATAGTGCATACTATGATATTTATTATCAAATTACCAATATTGTTTATGGGTTAGGCATTAGAGACAACCACATTCACTTTAAATAGGGCACCACGTAATTCCGTTGGAGATGACACCGTATGAACTATGGTTTAGAGAAACCTAAGATGTCATTTCTTAAAAGTTTGGTGCTGCGATTCTTATGTGAAAAAGTTTTCAGCGTGATAAGCTCGAACCCAAAGCGGATAAATGCATCTTCATAGGACACCCAAACAGTTGGGTATACCTCCTATCTCAAATACGGAAGCAAATGTGTTTGTTTCTTTAGACGGGTCCTTTCTCGAGGAAAAGTTTCTCTCGAAAGAATTGAGTGGGTGTTTTGGTGGAAAATTGATGAGTTTATGTGAACCATAACTTCAACCAGTGTGTGTGTAGCAGGCGCACGAAGTTGTTACTGTGGAACCTACAACAATTGAAGTGGAAGCTAATGATAATGATCGTGAGACTTAAGATTAAGTTACTAGAAACCTCGTAGGTCGACAAGGTCACGTACTGCTGCTACAGAATGGTATAGTAACCCTGTCTTGAAGGTCATGTTGTTGGACAACAATGAACCTACGAGCTATGGAGAAGCGATGGTGGGCCCAGATTCCAACAAATGGCTGTAGGCCATGAAATATGAGAGAGGATCCATGTATGAAAAACAAAGTATAGACTTTGGAAGAACCACTTGAGGGTCATAAGACTATTAACTGTGAATGGATCTTTAAAAGAAGACAAACGATGATGGTGAAAAGTCAACATTAAGAAAGCTCGACTTGTCGCAAAAGTGTTTTCGACAAAGTTCAAAGAGTTGACTACGATGAGACTTTCTCACTCATAGCGATGCTGAAAGTCTGTTGAAATTATGTTAGCAGTTGCTGCATCATTTATGAAATATTGCAGATAGGATGTCAAAACATTGTTTCCTCGACGGTTTCCTTGAGGAAAGGCTGTATGTGATACAACCAGAAGATTTTTTCGATCCTAAAGGGTGCTAACAAGTATTCAAAGCTCCAAGGATCCTTCTAGGGATTTGAGCATGCATCTCGGAGTTGGAATATACACTTTGATGAGATGATCAAAGTTTTTGGTTCTATACAAAGTTTATCAAAAACCTGTATTTCCAAAAGGTGAGTGGGAGCACTATAGAATTTCTGATGGTATGTGTGGCTGACATACTGTTGATCAGAAATAATGTTGAATTTCTGTAAAGCATAAAGGGTTGTTTGAAAAGAGTTTTTCAAAGAAAACCTAGATGTAGCTACTTGAGAGTTGAGCATCAAGATCTATAAAGATAGATCAAATTGCTTAATGGAACTTTCAGCGAATTGCATGCCTTGACAAGTTTTTGAAGGAGTTCAAAATAGATCAGCAAAGAAGGAGTTCTTGATTATGTTGCAAGGTGTAAATTTTAGTACGACTCAAAGCCCGACCACGGCAGAAGAAAGAGAAAGGACGAATGTCGTCCCCTATGCATCAATCATAGACTCTACCAGTATGCTATGCTTTGTACCGCACCTAAAGCTTGCCTTGCCATCAGTCAGTCATGGGGTACAAGAGTGATCCAGAAATGGATCACTGGACAGCGGTCAAATTTATCCTTAGTAACTAATGAACTAAGGAATATTTCTCAATTGTGGAAGTGATTGAAGAGTTTGTCGTAAAGGAGTTACGTCGATACAAGCTTTGTCACTAATCCGGAGGACTATGAGTAGTAAACCGGATTCATACAATGGAGCAATTATTTGGAATGGTTTCAGATGGGGCGTAGTAGCATCTATAGGATGACTTAGAGATTTGTAAAGCACACACGGATCTGAAAGGTTCAGAGCCGTTGACTATAAACCTCTCTCACAAGCAAGACATGATCAAACCCCAAAACTGTATGGGTGTTGAATTCATTACAATCACATAGTGATGTGAACTAGATTATTGACTCTAGTGCAAGTGGGAGACTATTGGAAATAGGCCCTAGAGGCAATAATAAAATGGTTATTATCATATTTCCTTGTTCATGATAATCCTCTATTGTTCATAATATAATTGTATTAACAGGAAACAGTAATACATGTGTGAATAAATAGATAACAATGTGTCCCTGGCAAGCCTCTAGTTGGCTAGCTCGTTGATCAATAGATGATCATGGTTTCCTGATCATAGACATTAGATGACATTGATAACAGGATCACATCATCGGGAGAATGATGTGATGGACAAGACCCAATCCTAAGCATAGCACTAGATCGTGTTGTTCGTATGCTAAAGCTTTTCTAATGTCAAGTGTCTTTTCCTTCGACCGTGAGATTGTGCAACTCGTGGATACCGTAGGAGTGCTTTGGGTGTATCAAACATCACAACGTAACTGGGTGACTATAAAGGTGCACTACGGGTATCTCCAAAAGTGTCTGTTGGGTTGGTACGAATCGAGATCGGGATTTGTCGCTCCGTTGACGGAGAGGTATCTCTGGGCCCACCCGGTAGAACATCATCATGAGCTCAATGTGACTAAGGAGTTACTCATAGGATGACATGCTACAGAACGAGTAAAGAGACTTACCGGTAATGAGATTGAACAAGGTATGAGTATACCGATGATTGAATCTCGGGCAAGTTCTATACCGACAGACAACGGGAATTGTATATGGGATTGATTGAATCCTTAACATCGTGGTTCATCCGATGAGATCATCGTGGAACATGTGGGAGCCACCATGGGTATCCAGATCCCGCTGATGGTTATTGGGCGGAGAGTGTCTCGGTCATGTCTACATGCCTCCCGAACCCGTAAGGTCTACACACTTAAGGTTCGATGACGCTAGGGTTATAGGGAATTGCTATACGAGGTTACCGAAGGTTGTTCTAAGTCCCGGATGAGATCCCGGACGTCACGAGGAGCTCCGGAATGGTCCGGAGGTAAAGATTGATATATAGGATGGACGCCGGAAATGTTTTGGGCGCCACCGGCAAAGTGCGGGGACCACCGGAAGGGTTCCGGAGGGGCAACCAGCCCCAGGAGGCTACATGGGCCAAGTGCGAGAGGGAACCAGCCCCTATGTGGGATGGTGCACCCCCCACACCCAGCCCAAGGCACCTAGAGAGGAAAGGGGGGAAACCCTAAGTCAAGTCGGCTAAGGCCCACCAGGGGTGCGCCACCCCCCTCTCACCCTCCTAGCCGCCACCCCCTCTCCCATCTAGGGTTGCCGCCCCCCTTTAGGGTAGGAAACCCTAAAGGGGGCACCACACTCCCTTTCCCCTATATATAGCGGGGGTTTTTGGCCTTTGAGAACACTGTTTTCCATCTCTCTCGGCGCAGCCCTGTCTCTCTGATGTCTGTTATGGTACTGCACAAAAGACCTTCCACTGGCGCCAGAAATGACACGTTGACGGGAGAATATTTGGTCATCAGGGAAACCATAATAATCACGGCAATGGTGGAAAACTCAACCATCCGGACAGCGGATCAGATTTTATCACCAACACCAACACCGGCTTTCAAAATTAACGACAAAACAAACATTCTCGCAACGCTTATAGAGGTACATCACAGAATTATGAAGAAGCGCTCAAAGGCCCTTGTCCCAAGAACAGTCTCCCCGATAGGTCATCCACTCACCCATGGTAAAATTACCACTTCATGCAGGCATTCCAAAACCAAGCTTTCCAGAATTTTCAAGGAGGCAACGGTGGTGGAAATCCGGGTCATCCTCGCGGGTTTATTGGTGATACGTCTCCGTCGTATCTACTTTTCCAAACTCTTTTGCCCTTGTTTTGGACTCTAATTTGCATGATTTGAATGGAACTAACCTGGTATGACGCTGCTATCAGCAGAATTGCCATGGTGTTGTTTTTGTGCAGAAATAAAAGTTCTCGGAATGTCCTGAAAATTTACGGAGATCTTTTCTGGAATAAAAGAAAAATACCTGCGCAAAGATCCACCGGAGGGGGCCTGCCAGTGGGCCACAAGCCCACAGGCCGCAGCCACCCCCCTTGGTCGCGCCGTGCAAGCTTGTGGGGCCCACGTGGCACCACCGCCCCCAATCTCAGCTCTATATCTTCCGTTTGCCTGGAAAAAAATCAGATAGAAGGTTTCATCGTGTTGTGCGATGCGGAGGCGCCGCCACATCTTGTTCTTCATCTGCAGGACAGATGTGGAGTCTGTTTCGGGCTCCGGAGAGGGGAAATCGTCACATCGTCATCATCAACCTTTCTCCATCGACAATTCCATGATGCTCTTCATCGTTCGTGACTAATCTCATCGTAGGCTTCCTAGACGGTGATGAGTTAGATGAGATCTATCATGTAATCGAGTTAGTTTTTGACGGGGATTGATCCCTAGTATCCACTATGTTCTAGATTGATGTTGCTACTACTTGGCTATGCTTAATGCTTGTCACTAGGGCCCGAGTGCCATGATTTCATATCTGAACCTATTATGTTGTCGCCAATATATGTGTGTTTTAGATCCTATCTTGCAAGTTGTAGTCACCTACTATGTGTTATGACCTGGCAACTCCGGAGTGACAATAGCCGGAACCACTTCCGGAGATGACCATATTATGAGGAGTTCATGTATTCACCGTGTGTTAATGCGTTGGTCCGGTTCTTTATTAAAAGGAGAACCTTAATATCCCATAGTTTCCATTAGCACCCTGCTGCCACGGGAGGGATGGACAATAGATGTCATGCAAGTTCTTTTCCCTAAGCACGTATGACTACATACGGAATACATGCCTACATTAGATCGAGGAACAGGAGCTAGTTACTTATTTCTCCGTGTTATAGCTGTTACATGATGAATCACATCCGTCACACTCATCCATCACGGATCCACTGCCTACGAGTCTTTTACTACTGGTTCTCGCTACGTTACTTTGCCTAGGCTTGTCCCATGCTACAAAAGGGATTGGGCCACTTTGTTGCTCCTGTCACTTTGCTGCTACTGTTGCTACTGTTGTTACTTGTTACTCTGCTGCTGGTACTGCTGTTCCTTGCTACTCCGATGTTACTTGTTGCAAGACTTTGTTGGAGCCGTAGCCGGGGAAGCATTCTTCTCAAGAATAATCCCCCGTCCATGTGCTGGCGCCATTGATACAACAGTTAGGAATAGTTTGCCTTGTCAACAGATCATTTCTGGCACCGTTGTTATCATACTACCTTGCTAATGATACTTTGCTTGCAGACAGTAATCTTTCAGGTGTGGTTGAATCTAATGCATTCAGCTGCTAATACTTGAGAATATTCTTTCGCTTCTTGTCTTGGCGAATCAATAAATTTGGGTTGAATACTCTACCCTCGAAAACTTCTGCGACCCCATACGTTTGTGGGACATCAAGGCTTTTTCTGGCACCGTTGCCGGGAAGCACATCTATATTCTCTGAGTCACTTGGTATTGACGTCTGCTTATCACTATGAGGAATCCGAAAGATCCAAGAACTAAAATCCTACCTTCCACTACGAGGAGAGGTAAGGAACTGCCATCTAGCTCTACACTTGATTCACCTTCAGTTTTGAGTAAGTTTGCGACTTTGCCTCCTGCTAGAAATCTTGATATGTCGCCTGTGCTTGATGATGCTACTTCTGCTGCCCATGATGCTTATGATGATGATATGCTTGATACTATGCCTGATGATGCTATGATTGATACTATGCCTGATGATGCTATGCTTGATACTATGTCTGATGATGTTATGCCTGATACTGCCTTGCCACTTGGTGCATTCCTTGATGCACATATTGCTAGAGCTGCTGCTAAATGTGATGATACTTTTGAAACTGCTGATACTATTGAAGTAGAACCTGCTACTATGCCTGAATTGCATGTTATGCCTGATACGTGCTATGTTATGGAGGGAGAGATAGCTGAGGATTTTCTTGCGTGTAAGGATAGCTATGATGTTGAGAAACTTCTGCGCAAGTAGAAACAAAAATCTCTGAACGCTAGGATGAAATACGACACGAAGTTTGTTACATCGCCTATCTTTGTGACCGATAAGGATTATGAATTCTTAGTCGACCCTGAGTTAATCACTCTGGTCGAATCTGATCCTTTTCATGGTTATGAGTCTAAAACGGTTGTAGCCCATCTTACCAAACTGCACGATATAGCCACCCTATTCACTAGTGAGGAAAAGATCCGCCACTACTACATGCTCAAGTTGATTCCTTTCTCGCTAAAGGATGATTCTAAGACATGTTTCACTTCTCTTGCTCATGGTTGTGTGTGTAGCCCCCAGGATATGGTCTACTACTTATTTGAAAAATATTTCCCTGCCCATAAGAAGCAAGCTGCCTTGCAGGAAATATACAAGTTTGCTCAAGCTGAGGAAGAGAGTCTCCCACAAGCTTAGGGGAGGCTCGTCCAGCTACTGAATGCTTTGCGTGATCACCCTCTTGAGAAGAATGAAATATTTGATATCTTCTATAATGGACTTACCGATGCTTCCAAAGACCTTCTAGATAGTTGTGCCGGTAGTGATTTTAAGGAACGCACTATAGAACAAGCTGAGATTCTACTAAATAACATCTTGTGCAATGAGAATGCTTGGACTATTCCCGAACCACCTCCTAAGCCAATTCCGAAGAAAAGAGGTATTCTACTCCTCAGTCCCGAGTATATGCAAGAAGCCAAGAAATCTATGCGAGAGAAAGGCATTAAATCTGAAGATGTCAAAAATCTACCACCTATCAAAGAGATCCATGGTCTCGATAACCCGATACAGGTAGTAGAAGTAAATTCTCTGCGTAGGTGTGATGAGAGTGATATTCCTTTTGATAAACCTGCTAGCTTATGCATGGATGAATTTGATAACTTCGTTGCCAAACAATAGAGTTTCAATGATTATGTTAGCAGACAATTGAAACAAAATGCTCGTATGCTTAGTCATTTAAGTGCTTGTGTGGACAGAAATGTCAATGATCTTAAGCTTCTGAGTAAGCATGCCTCTATGGTTACTACTCAGGTAGAACAAGTACTTCAGGCTCAAAATGACTTGCTCATTGAGTTGAATGACAATTCCGTCAGAGTCGTCACTAGAGGCGGTAGAATGACCCAGGAACCTCTGTATCCTGAGGGTCATCCGAAGAGAATAGAACAAGATTCTCAAGGAGTTAGCACTGATGCACCTAGTCATACTAGGAAGAAGAAGAAAGATGATAGGAACCTACACGCTAGCAACCCTATTGCTGCTACACCTGAGAGTCGAAACGATGTCTCTGTCTTTGATGCTGAAAGACAATCTGGTGAGGAACATGAGTCTAATGATAATATCAATAGTGATGTTTGATGTCAACTATTCTTCCTCTTGCAACGGCACCAGAAGAATGTTGTTAGCACTCTCCGGCAATCGAAACTAGAAGAATGTTGTTGACGGCCCACAAGCGCATGGGATCGCAACAGTTTTCGAGGGTTGACTATTCGACCCAAATTTGTTGGTACGCCTATAGGAGGTGAGAGGATACTCTCAACTATTAGCAGCTGAATATGTCAGATTCAACCACACCTGAAAGATTAGTATCTGCAAGCAAAGTATCAGTAGCAAAGTAGTATGATAACAATGGTGTCAGAAACATTCTGTTGACGGCAGACTATTCCTAACGATTGTATCAATGGCGCCATCTTGCCTCGTTGACGGAAGTTGTCAGTTCCCGTCAACGACCAGCGAACCAAAATTGTAGCAAGTAGCACAGTGAAACGAGCAATAGTAGCGGCAAGGAAAAGCAGTAGTGACAGCAGTAGCAGCTAGCAATAGTAGTAGCAGCAGCAGAGTAAAACAAGTAACAGCAGCAGCAACAGTAGTAGCAGCAGCAGAGCAAGACAACTAACAACAGTAGGACAAACTCGTAGGCAATGGGTTGTTGATTTGTTTGGATGATATTCATCATGCAACAACTATAACACGGAGAGATTTGTGGCTAGCTCCCGTTCGTCAATGTGATGTAGGCATGCATTCCGTGTGTCGTCATACGTGCTTAGGGAAAAGAACTTGCATGACATCTATTGTCCATCCCTCCCGTGGCAGCGGGGTCCAAAAGGAAACTACGAGATATTAAGGTTCTCCTTTTAATAAAGAACCGGACCAACGCATTAGCACTTGGTGAACACATGAACTCCTCAAACTATGGTCATCACCGGGAGTGGCTCCGGTTATTGTCACTCCGGGATTGCCGGATCATCACACATAGTAGGTAACTACAACTTGCAAGATCGGATCAAAAACACACATATATATTAGTGACAACATAATAATTTCAGATCTAAAATCATGGCACTCAGGCCCGAGTGACAAGCATTAAGCATGGCAAAGTAGTAGCAACATCAATCTCAGAACATTGTGGATACTAGGGATCAATCCCCATCAAAACTAACTCGATTACATGATAGATCTCATCCTACTCATCACCGCCCAGGGAGCCTAAAAATAGATTACTCATGAACGACGAAGAGCTTCATGGATTTGGAGAGGGAAGAAGGTTGATGATGATGATGGTGAGGATTTCCTCTCTCCGGAGCCCAAGACGGACTCCAGATCTGCCCTCCAGATGAAGAACAGGTGGTGGCGGCGCCTCCGTATCGTAAACGCGGCGAAAACTTCTCTTTTTATTTTTTCTGGGACGAAAGGGATCTTATAGACCTGAGGTTGGGGGCGGCAGAGCCATGTGGGCCCCACAAGCCTGCCCACCGCCACTAGGGGGGTGGTGGCGGAGCCAGGGCTTGTGGCCCACTGGCCCACCCCCTCAAGTGGAACTTGGCGCAGATATTTTTCTTATTTTCCAAAACTGCTCCCCGTAAATTTTCAGGACGTTTGGAGAACTTTGATTTCTGCACAAAAATAACACCAAGGCAATTCTGTTGAAAACAGCGTCAGTCCAGGTTAGTTCCAAACAAATCATGCAAATTAGAGTCCAAAACAAGGGCAAAAGAGTTTGGAAAAGGAGATACGATGCAGACGTATCAACTCCCCCAAGCTTAAAACCTTGCTTGTCCTCAAGCAAGTCAGTTGACAAACTGAGAGAGAAAGAAAATCATTGACAAACTCTGTTTGATCTTGTTGTTGCAACTATGTCTAACTCATAACCAGAATTTCAGCAAGATCACAAGTTAACCACATAAACAAATGACACAAAGGTCTCACGATAAATTAATATCAATGGCATAATCAGCTAACGAGCAAATAATAATGAGTTTCAAATACCAATACTTTAGTCAAAACAAGCATGAAGCAACATCAATAGGTGGTATCTCGCTAGCTCTTTCTGAGATGGCAAAACATAAATCCAGAGCACTTTCAAAGATCAATGGCTGACTAAACATTGTAATTCATAGCAATAAAGATCCAGTCATAATCATACTCAATATCAATCAAAAGCAAAGCATAAAAATGACAGAGGTGCTCTCTAATTGGTGCTTGTATAAGAGGAGGATGACTCGACAGGAAAATAAATAGACAGGCCCTTCACAGAGGGAAGCATTGATTTGTAGAGGTGCCAGAGCTCAAGCTTTGAAAACAGAGATAATAATTTTGGGTGGCATGCTTTCATTGTCAACGCAATGACCAAGAGTTCTCAATATCTTCCATGCTACTCATACTATAGGCGGTTCCCAAACAGAAAAGTAAAGTTTTAACTCCCCCACCACCAATCAACCACACTCCACGGCTAGCCGAATCCTCGGGTACCGTCCATACTAACATCATTCCGGGGGGAGTCTTGTTTTACAGTTATGTTTTCGATTTAAGCGTGGAACTGGGCATTCCAATTATCGGCCCCTTTCTCGTGAATGACAGTGAATGAACACATGTCGAGGATAACACTCCTAGCATGGAAGATACCAATAGCCCCCTGTCACGACATGAGCGGTTCGGGCATGCAAAATAGATTATTTCTTGAAGGTTTAGAGAATGGCACATGCAAATTTACTTGGAACGGCAGGTAGATACCGCAAATAGGTAGGTACGGTGGACTCTCATGGAAAAACTTTTGGGTTTATGGAAGTGGATGCACAAGCAGTATTCCGCTTAGTACAAGTGAAGGCTAGCAAAAGACTGGGAAGCGACCAACTAGAGAGCGACAACAGTCATCAAGATGCAATGAGTTTGACTAACATTGAATGCAAGCATGTACAGGATATAGATCACCATGAACACGAACATCATAGAGGCTATGTTGATTTTGTTTCAACTACATGCATGAACATGCGCCAAGTCAAGCCACTTGAAACATTCAAAGGAGAATACCATCCTATCATACTACATCATAGTCATCTCAAAATCTATGTTGGCATTCAAGACAAACCATTATAAGCTCTCAGCTAAATAAGCATGGCATCAGATACTAAGATCTCTAAGTTGTCATTGCAAACATGGTTCTCTCACAACAAAGCTAAATCTGGGTCGACAAGCTAGTCATATTTACAAAAACAAAATAGATAGAGTTCACACCAGCTTTTCAGTCTCAGTCACTTCATCATATATCATCATTGTTGCCTTTCATCTGCACGATCAAACGATGTGAACAATAATAAGCACATTGGACTAAGCTGAATCTGCAGGCAAACACAAAGGGGAAGACGACATAATATGGCGCTTTGAAAGCTAAACAGGTAAGCATGCAAGAACCAATAAACATTGTAACCAATATCTTCTACCTTGACACAATGAAAAAGAAAGCTATTTACACGGGAAAACTCCCAACAAGCAAAAGAAGAAATAAAAATCTTTTTGGGTTTTCTCAAAAGGACACAAAACAAGAAAACAAGAAAACGAAAAATAAACTAGCATGGATAATACAGTGGCAAAGTGTAAACACCGGCTAACAAAGTGAACGCATAAGCATGAATGTAAAGTCGGTGGGAACACGTACTCCCCCAAGCTTAGGCTTTTTTCCTAGCTTGGTCTACTCCCAAGGTGGGAAATAACCAGCTCCAGGATACTCCGGAGCAAACTGTGGATGCCACTGCTGTGTGAGCTCCTCCGACTCCCACTAATAAACTGGCGTCTGGTACTCGACTGGCGGCTCGGGCTCGGGCGCCTGTGGTTGGGCCAAGCCCCAATATGCGTAGATGTCCGCGGGCATAATAGTGTACATGCCTGCATGAAGATCGAACAAAGAAGGAGAAGGCAAAGTAATAGTCTCTCGAGTACCCTGACTAAACACCAGGTTATAAATCATCTGTCTACTAGCAGCTCTATCCAGAAAATCATGGCGAACCATTCTGTCATAATCCGGATATTTCTCAGGGAGAAGCATCTCTCCTTCCTCTCCCAGTCTAATGGGTATCTCAAAGTGTCTGGCAAGACGGGCAGCATAGATAGCTCCATAGATAACACCTTTAGAACGGTCCATGTTCAACCATTGAGCTACTATAGCGCCCAAGCTATAAGTCTTATCGTTGTAAAGGCCTTCGCGCAAAAATGCAAGGTCTGGAGAACTAAGTGATCCAGCCTCCCCACGGCCAATCAAACATTTTCCCACAAATAATGAGAAGTACCGAAGCACAGGAAAATGTATGCTAGCAATTCTAGCGCGAGACACTCCTCTCTCCTCTCCCACAACAATAGAACCAATGAAATCCTCCAAGTCCCGTGGACGAGGGTCACGAATATCCCCAACATAAGGTAATTTGCACACATTGCAAAAATCCTGCAGAGTCATGCACTGGGGGACATCGTATATCATGAACTCAACCATGGGAGGATTCTTCCTCGGATAAAAGTTGAAGCTTTGAACGAAAATATTGGTGAGGAGGAGGTATTGTGAGCACTTATCTTCAACGAACGTAGTAAGACCTGCGTTCTTCACCAAGTAATAATAGTCTTCATAAAGTCCGGCGGCGCACAAAATCTCATCACTTGGCCACTCGCACGCTCGAACTTCTGTGACTCGAGGAACTACATACTTGGGGTGGTTCTTCTCATCCTCCTTGGGGTTACGGCTTGAAGAGCCTCTCAATAACCTCGTCATCTTTTCCTTTTTCTAGCTCTGAAAAATTCTGAAATTTTTAGAGACTTCGGAAGAAAAGTGAACAAGGATTAACCAACTTGTAGCAACTACTCCTAATAGTGCCTAGAGACCGTATCACGCGCTAAAACTACTTGGGACCAGCTAAAATCAACATTTCTAGCTCAAGAACAGGGTCACCAAGGTAGCAAGAATTCGCGAAGGATAAAGCACTAGAGCAAAAACTAATTGGACCAATGGAGGAGTCACTTACCAAGGAGTAATTTCCCCAAAACGGTTCGGAGAATGGTGCTTTGAGCAAGGAGATCGAAAATCACAGCCAAATGAGCAAGAACGCGGGTTTGAGCTACGAAACAAATTTTTCTGGAGGTGGAAGAAGAGGCTGAGAGCTGGAATGAGTGGAGGGGTTGCATGTGGGCCCCACAAGCTTTCACTCCGCCACTAGGGGGGTGGGTGGCGGTGGCAGGGCTTGTGGCCCATCGGTCAGGCCCCTAGGCCAGCTCTTAGGCCCAGAAATTTTGAAAAATTTCAGAAAAAATCATACTAAATTTTCAGGACCATAGGAGAACTTTTATTTCCGAGGTATTTTTCTACAGGACGCTAAAACAGAAAACAGGAAAAGCTAAACTAATTCTATCATTTTCTTCTAAGCAATAGAAAATGAAAGCTTCAAAACAGAGGTATGTGACTCTTTTGATTCATCGGTTTCATGGTCATCGGAAGAAATCCGTCAATGGGGTTGATCAAGTCCTCATGACAAAACCTTCTCGAATCGCAAGAGAGAACGGAGAATTTTCTAATAGCCACTAAGTCACCTGAATGGGTATATGTATCTCCCCAACAAGCAAATCATACTTCATCTTGACACGAGGAATAGGGCATTCAAAGCTCCCAATGAGAATCGCTGAAGTCTTTTCGATAGCGTTGATGCAATGTACTTGATATCGTTTCTTTCGAAAGTGCACGGTGTGCTCATTACCATTGACTTGGAAAGTGACATTGCCTTTGTTGTAATCTATAACAGCCCCTGTAATGTTTAAAAATGGTCTTCCGAGGATGACAGCCATGGCATCGTCCTCGGGAATATCCAAGATAACAAAGTCTGTTAAGATAGTGGTGTTAGCAACCACAACACGCACATCCTCGCAAATGCCGATAGGGAAAGCAGATGATTTGTCGGCCATTTGCAGAGAAATTTCAGTGGGTGTCAACTTATCCAATTCAAGTCTACGATAGAGGTAGAGTGGCATAACACTAACACCGGCTCCAAGGTCACATAACGCAGTTCTTACGTAGTTTCCTTTAATGGAGCAAGGTATAGTGGGCACTCCGAGATCACCAAGTTTCTTAGGAGGTCCACCTTTGAAAGTGTAATTGGCAAGCATGGTGGAGATCTCAAGATCTGGTATCTTCCATTTATTAGTCATGGTATCTTTCATGTACTTAGCATAAGGAGACATCTTGAGCATATCAGTTAACCGCATCTGGAGAAAGATGGGTCTTATCATCTCAACGAAGCGCTCAAAATCCTCATCATCCTTTTTCTTGGATGGCTTAGGAGGAAAGGGCATAGGTCTCTGAACCCATGGCTCCTTTTCATTACCATGCTTCCTAGCAGTAAAGTCATTCTTGTCGTATTTATTAGGTTGTGGGTTATCAGGATTAACCGTAGGTTCAATCTCCACATCCTCATCATTGCTAGGTTGAGCATTATTATGAACATCGCCGTCCATTTTGTCACCAGGTTCATGTTCATCACCAGATTGTGTTTCTGCATTAGACGCACAAATATCATTAGGTTCTTCCGGTGTGACAGTATTTGGTGAACTGGCATGTAGGTTTCTATCATCCTTCTTCTTCTCCTTAGGATGACTGGGTGTATCAGTATTGATTCCTTGAGAATCTTGATCAATTATCTTAGGATGACCTTCAGGATACAAGGGTTCCTGAGTCATTTTGCCTCCTCTAGTAATGACTCTGACAGAGTTGTCATTTAATTCATTGAGCAAGTCATTCTGAGCTTTAAGTACTTGTTCTACCTGAGTAGTAATGATAGAGGCATGTTTACTCAGAAGCTTCAGATCATTGACATTTCTATCTACACAAGCACTTAAATGGCTAAGCATACGAGTACTTTGTTCCAAATGTCTGCTAACATAATCATTGAAACTCTCTTGTTTGGCAACAAAGTTGTCAAATTCATCAAAGCATAGGCTAGCAGGTGTATAAAAAGGAATATCACTCTCATCAAACCTACGCAGAGAATTCACTTCTACTACCTGTATTGGGTTATCGAGACCATGGATCTCTTCGATAGGTGGTAGATTTTTGACATCTTCATATCTAATGCCTTTCTCTTGCATATATTTCTTGGCTTCTTGCATATCTTCGGGACTGAGGAATAGAATACCTCTTTTCTTAGGAGTTGTCTTAGGAGGTGGTTCGGGAATAGTCCAAGCATTATCGTTGATCAAGATATTATTCAGTAGAGTCTCAGCATGTTCTACAGTTCGTTCCCTAAAAACACAACCGGCACAACTATATAGGTGGTCTCTAGAGGCATCGGTAAGTCCGTTATAGAGGATATCAAGTATCTCGTTCTTCTTAAGAGGGTGATCACGCAAAGCATTTTGTAGCTGGACGAGCCACCCCCAAGCTTGTGGAAGACTCTCTTCTTGGAGTTGAGCAAAGTTGTATATTTCCTGCAAGGCAGCTTGCTTCTTATGGGCAGGGAAATATTTCTCACAGAAGTAATAGACCATCTCCTGGGGACTACACACACATCCAGAAGCAAGAGAGGTGAACCAGGCTTTAGCGTCATCCTTTAGAGAGAAAGGAAACAGCTTAAGGATATAGTAGTGGCGGATCTTCTCCTCATTAGTGAAAAGGTTGTCTATTTCGTGTAGTTTGGCAAGATGGGCTATGACCGTCTCGGACTCATAACCATGAAAAGGATCAGACTCGACTAGAGATATTATCTCAGGATCAACAAAGAATTCATAATCCTTATCGGTGATAAAGATAGGTGAAGTGGCAAACTTCGGGTCATATTTCATCCTAGCTTCCCGAGATTTTTCCTTCCACTTGAGAAGTAATTTCTCAGCGTCATAGGCATCCTTACACGCAAGAAAATCCTCAGCTATCTCTCCCTCCATAATGTAACCCTCAGGTATATCAGGCAATTCATATCTAGGAGAGCTAGATCTAACAGGAGCAAAAGCAGGTTCTATCTCAATAGTATCGGCAGTATCAGAAGCATCACGAGCGTTGGCAGTAACTCTAGCGATATGAGCATCAAGGAACACCCCTAGTGGAACATCAGGCAAAGTAGCATCTCTAGCAGTATCAAGCATAGCATCATCAGGCAAAATAGCATCTCTAGCATCATCAGGCAAAGCAGTATCAAGCATAGCATCTCTAGCAGTATCAAGCATAGCATCATCAAGCATAGTATCAAGCATAGTATCATCAGGCATAGTATCAGGCATAGTATCAAGCATAGCATCTCTAGTAGTAGCATCATAAGCATCATGAAGCACAGGCGACATATCAAGATTTCTAGCAGGAGGTGATGTCGCAAACTTACTTATAACTGAAGGTGAATCAAGTGCAGAGCTAGATGGCAATTCCTTACCTCCCCTCGTAGTTGAGGGCAAGACTTTGGTCTTCGGATCCTTTAGATTCTTCATAGTGATCAGCAGATATAAATACCAACTAACTCAGAGAATATAGCAATTCCTCCCCGGCAACGGCGCCAAAAAATGCTTGATGTCAACTGTTCTTCCTCTTGCAACGGCACCAGAAGAATGCTGTTAGCACTCTCCGGCAATCGAAACGATAAGAATGTTGTTGATGGCCCACAAGCGCATGGGATAGCAGCAGTTTTCAAGGGTAGAGTATTCGACCCAAATTTTTTGGTACGCCTATAGGAGGTGAGAGGATAGTCTCAAGTATTAGCCGCTGAATATGTCAGATTCAACCACACCTAAAAGATTAGTATCTGCAAGCAAAGTATGAGTAGCAAAGTAGTATGATAACAACGGTGTCAGAAACGATCTGTTGACGGCAGGCTATTCCTAACGATTGTATCAATGGTGCCAAGTTGCCTCGTTGATGGAAGTTGTCAGTTCCCGTCAACGACCAGCGAACCAAAATTGTAGCAGGTAGCATAGTGTAACGAGCAATAGCAGCGGCAAGGGAAAGCAGTAGTGACAGCAGTAGCAAGTAGCAACAGTAGTAGCAGCAGCAGAGCAAAACAAGTAACAACAGCAGAAACAGTAGTAGCAGCAGCAGAGCAAGACAAGTAACAGCTGTAGCACAAACTCGTAGGCAATGGGTCGGTGATTTGTTTGGATGATATTCATCATGCAACAGCTATAACACGGAGAGATATATGGCTAGCTCCCGTTCGTCAATGTGATGTAGGCATGCATTCCGTGTGTCGTCATACGTGCTTAGGGAAAAGAACTTGCATGACATCTATTGTCCATCCCTCCCGTGGCAGCGGGGTCCAAAAGGAAACTACGGGATATTAAGGTTCTCCTTTTAATAAAGAACCGGACCAACGCATTAGCACTTGGTGAACATATGAACTCCTCAAACTATGGTCATCACCGGGAGTTGTTCCGGTTATTGTCACTCCGGGGTTGCCGGATCATAACACATAGTAGGTAACTACAACTTGCAAGATTGGATCTAAAACACACATATATTGGTGACAACATAATAATTGCAGATTTGAAATCATGGCACTCGGGCCCTAGTGACAAGCATTAAGCATGGCAAAGTAGTAGCAACATCAATCTCAGAACATAGTGGATACTAGGGATGAATCCCCATCAAAACTAACTCGATTACATGATAGATCTCATCCTACTCATCACCGCCTAGCGAGCCTACGAATAGATTACTCACGAACGACGAAGAGCTTCATGGAATTGGAGAGGGAAGAAGGTTGATGATGACGATGGCGACGATTTCCCCTCTCCGGAGCCCAAGACGGACTCCAGATCTGCCCTCCAGATGAAGAACAGGTGGTGGCGGCGGCTCCGTATCGTAAACGCGGCGAAAACTTCTCTTTTTATTTTTTCCGGGATGAAAGGGATCTAATAGACCTGAGGTTGGGGGCGGCACAGCCGTGTGGGCCCCACAAGCCTACCCACTGGCCCACCCCCTCAGGTGGAACTTGGCGCAAATATTCTTATTTTCCAAAACTGCTCCCCATAAATTTTCAGGACGTTTGGAGAACTTTGATTTCTGCACAAAAATAACACCAAGGCAATTCTACTGAAAATAGCGTCAGTCCAGGTTAGTTCCAAACAAATCATGCAAATTAGAATCCAAAACAAGGGCAAAAGAGTTTGGAAAAGTAGATATGATGGAGACGTATAAATGTTCATGAAGATGCTCAGCCTAGAAACGATAACGATGTGGAGATTGAACCTAGTGTTGATCTTGATAACCCACAGCCTAAGAATAGAAGATACGATAAGAATGACTTCACTGCTAGGAAGCATGGTGAAGAAAGGGAACCATGGGTTCAGAAACCTATGCCCATTCCTCCCAAACCATCCAAGAAAAAGGATGATGAGGATTTTGAGCAATTCGTTGAGATGATCAGACTTGCCTTTCTGCAGATGCATTTGACGGATATGCTCAAGATGTCTCTGTATGCTAAGTACATGAAAGATATTGTTACTAATAAGAGGAGGATACCTGATCTTGAGATCTCTGCCATGCTTGCCAATTACACTTTCATGGGTGGAACTCCGAAGAAACTAGGTGATCCCGGTGTGCCCACTATACCTTGCTCTATTAAAGGCAACTACGTTAGAACTGCGTTATGCGATCTTGGAGCCGGTATTAGTGTTATGCCTCTCTCTCTTTATCGTAGACTTGAACTGGATAAGTTGACACCCACTAAAATCTCTCTGCAAATAGCCGACAAATCAACTGCTTTGCCTATCGGCATTTGCGAGGATCTGCCTGTTGTGGTTGCTAACACCACTATCTTAACAGACTTTGTTATCTTGGATATTCCCGAGGACGATGCCATGGCTGTCATCCTCGGAAGACCCTTTTTAAACACCGCAGGGGCTGTTATAGATTGCAACAAAGGGAATGTCACTTTCCATGTCAACGGTAATGAGCATACGGTGCACTTTCTGAAGAAACAATATCAAGTACATTGCATCAATGCTATCAAAAAAAACTTCATTGATTCTTATTGGGAGCTTCGAATGCCCTATTCCTTGTGTCAAGATGAAGTTGATTTGCTTGTTGGGGAGATACACATCCCCATTGAGATGACCTAGTGTCTATTCGAAAATTCTCCGTCTTATTTTGCAATTCGAGAAAGGTTTCTCGAGGGCATTTGATCAACCCCATTGATGGATTTCTTTCGATGACCATGAGATGGATGAACCGACGAGTCACAAACCTCTGTTCCAATCTTTCACCTTCGGTTGCTTAGAAGAAAAATAATAGGTTTAGTTAAGTTTTCCCTGTTTTCTGTTTTAGCGTCCTGTAGAAAAGTACCCCGAAAATAAAAGTTCTCCAAATGCTGTGAAAATCAAGTATGATTTTTTTGGAATATTTGAAAAATACTAGGACAAAGAGTCTGTTTGGGGGCCACACCAGTGGGCCACAAGCCCTAGGGGCGCGGGCACCCCCCTGGCCGCGCCACCCAGGCTTTTGGGGCCCACAGGCACCCCCTCCACTCATTCTTGCTCCCATCCCCTTCTCCTACCTCCAGAAAAAATCGTTTCATAGCTCAAACCCGTGTTCTTGCTCCTCTTGTTGGGATTTTCGATCTCTTTGCTCAAATCGCCGTTCTTCGAACTGTTTTGGGGAAATTACTCCTTGGTAAGTGACTCCTCCATTGGTCCAATTAGTTTTTGCTCTAGTGCCTTATACTCCGCGTATTTTTGCTGCCTTGGTGACCATGTTCTTGAGCTTTGGATGCTGATATTAGCTGGTCCCAGGTAGTTTTGATGCGTGATATGGCTTCTAGGCATTAGTGGGAGTAGTTGCTACGAGTTTATTTGAGCCTTGTTCACCTTTCCTTTGGGTCACTGAAAATTTCAGATAAGGAAGATGTTCAGGAGAAACTTTCATGGTGGTTCCTCAAGCAAGAGAGGTCCCCGTCTTGCGATTCGGGAGCCTGATCCTTACCAACCAAGGGACGCGCAGGTACAACCATGTGAATGGCCTTTTGATGAATTTATGATTGAGGCAGGCTTCAAAGATGAGTTTGATGCATTTTTTCACAACGTCGGACTCGAAGAATTCATGTCCGATAAATGTCAACAGTATGTTGCTCTCACTGCCTGTTTTGTCAGTAGATTCAAATTTTCAGTTGGCCGTGAGCCATCGGTACTGTTTGATCTCTATGATAAATCGTATACCATGGATTTAGAGGATTTCAGTAGAATTTGCAAAATACCTACTTGGGGTAGCCTCAGTGATCCTCCTAAATCTTTGGTTATATATTATTGCGCTGGTATTACAGTTGGAGAAACTAGAGACATTACGCAAGCTACCATGGGGAGTATTCATTTTCTTGCCGTGCATTATTTTGCCCTCTTCATAGGCTGATGCATTAATGGCAAGATTGAGCATTTTCACCTCTGTGCACCCGACCTTAGTATCCTTAAGAGCGCAGTTACGGGTGACCAAAGCTTCAACATGGAGCTATTATAGCAAGGAGGCTGACTAACAATGCTATTGAAGGGGATTTCTTTGGTGGGATCTATACCACTCGCATAGCAAATTTTCTTGGAGTACCCATCCGCGAGGGAGATCCCCCGCTCCATACAGCTTTCCTTGACCGCGTCGCTTTGACACGCTACCAGTTCCTCGAGAGGGATGATGAATACCTCCTATACCGATAGATATTTAACCGGTAGCGTGTTTTCCATATTACCCTTCTTTCTCCTGCTTTCTTTGACTTTCAGGTAAAACAGAGATATTATATAACCAGAGGAGAGGCATCGGAGTATGAGAGGGAGGCAAAGGCTGCTCGTCTCCGTGAGGCAGCTATTCAGGCAGTGGCTGCAGCGCTCCCGTATAACCCCGATTATGATTTTGGGTTTCGCGAGGACCATCCTTGGGAGTAGACCAAGTTAGGCCAAAAGCCTAAGCTTGGGGGAGTACGTGTTTTCACCGACTTTACATTCTTGATTTTGCTTTCACTTTGTTAGCCGGTGTTCACACTTTGCCACTGTATCATCCATGCTAGTTTATTTTATTTTTCTCGTTTTCTTTTTGTGTGTTTGTCTAGTTTGAGAATAACCAAAAAGATTTTCTTTTTCTTCTTTTGCTTGTTGGGAGCTTTCCCGTGTAAATAGTTTTCTCTTTCTTTGGGTCAAGGTAGAAGATATTGGTTACAATGTTTAGTGGCTCTTGCATGCATACATGTTTAGCTTTGAAAGAGCCATATTACCTTGTCTTCTCCGGTGTGTTTGCCAGCAGATTCCAGTGTAGTCCAATGCACGAGCACACTTATTATTGTTCCCATCATTCGGTCGTGCAAGTGAAAGGAAATAATGACGATATATGATGAAGTGACTGAGCCTGGAAAAGCTGGTATGAACTAGATCTATTTTGTTTTTGTAAATTTGGCTAGCTCATCATGCCTGATTTAGCTTTGTTGTGAGAGAAACATGTTTGCAATGACAACTTAGAGATCATAGTTGCTTATGCCATGCTTACTTAGCTAGGAGCTTATAATGGTTTGTCTTGGTTGCCAACATGAATGTTGAGATGACTATGATGTAGTATGATAGGATGGTATCCTCCTTTGAATGATTCAAGTGGCCTGACTTGGCGCATGTTCACACATGTAGTTGAAACAAAATCAACATAGCCTCTAAGATGTTCATGTTCATGGTGATTTATGTCCTACTCATGCTTGCACTCAATGCTAGTTAATCTCAATGAATTTTCATGACTGTTGTTGCTCTCTAGTTGGTCGCTTCCCAGTCTTTTGCTAGCCTTCACTTGTACTAAGCGGGAATACTGCTTGTGCATCCACTCCCATAAACCCAAAGTTGTGCCATATGAGTCCACCATACCTACCTATGTGCGGTATCTACCTGCCGTTCCAAGTAAATTTGCATGTGCCACTCTCTAATTCTTCAAGAAATAATCTGTTTTGCATGCCCGAACTGCTCATGTGGTGACAGGGGGCTATTGGTATCTTCCATGCTAGGCGTGTTATCCTCGATATGTGTTTATTCACTATCATTCACGAGAAAGGGGCTGGTAATTGAAACGATAATTGCAAACAAAACTCCCCCAGGATTGGTGTTGGTTTGGACGGTACCCGAGGATTCGGCTAGGCATGGAGTGTGATTGATTGGTGGTGGGGGAGTCAAAACATTACTTTTCTGTTTGGGAACCGCCTATAGCATGTGTAGCGTGGAAGATGTTGAGAACTCTTAGTCATTGCGTTGACAATGAAAGCATGTCACCCAAAATTATTATCTCTGTTTTCAAAGCTTGAGCTCTAGTACCTCTGCAAATCAGTGCTTCCCTCTGTGAAGGGCCTGTCTATTTATGTTCCTGTTGAGTCATCCTCCTCTTACAAAAGCACCAATTAGAGAGCACCTCTGTCATTTTTATACTTTGCTTTTAACTATGTTGAGTATGACTATGACTGGATCTTCATTGCCTTGAATTACAATGTTTAGTCAGCCCTTGGTCTTTGAAGGTGATCTGCATTTATGTTTTGCGGTCTCAGAAAGAGCTAGCGAGATACCATCTATCCGTACTGCTTCATGTTGTTTTGATTGAAGTGTTGACGTTTGAGACTTATTATTATTTGCTCGCTAGTTGATTATGCCATTGATATGAGTTTACCGTGAGACCTGGATGTCATTTTCTTATGTGGTTTGCTTGTGATGTTGCTGAAATTCTGGTTATGAGTTAGACATAGTTGCAACAACAAGATCAAACAGAGTTCATCAAAGTTTTTCTTTTGTCTCTCTTAGTTTGTCAACTGAGTTTCTTGAGGACAAGGAACGCTTTAAGCTTGGGGGAGTTGATAAGTCTCTATCGTATCTACTTTTCCGAACTCTTTTGCCCTTGTTTTGGACTCTAATTTGCATGATTTGAATGGAACTAACCCTGACTGACGCTGTTTTCAGCAGAATTGCCATGGTGTTGTTTTTGTGCAGAAATATAAGTTCTCGGAATGTCATGAAAATCTACGGAGATTTTTTCTGGAATAAAAGAAAAATACCTGCGCAAAGATCCACCTGAGGGGCGTGCCAGTGGACCACAAGCCCAAAGGCCGCAGCCCACCCCCTAGGCTGCGCAGTGTAGGCTTGTGGGGCCCACGTGGAACCACCGCCCCCAATCTCAGCTCTATATCTTTCGTTTCGCCTAGAAAAAATCAGAGAGAAGGTTTCATCGCGTTTTACGATATGGAGGCGCCGCCACATCCTGTTCTTTATTTGGAGGGCAGATCTGGAGTCCGTTTCGGGCTCTAGAGAGGGGAAATCGTCGCCATCGTCATCATCAACCTTTCTCCATCGACAATTCGATGATGCACTTCATCGTTCGTGAGTAATCTCATCGTAGGCTTGCTGGATGGTGATGAGTTCGATGAGATTTATCATGTAATCGAGTTAGTTTTTGACGGGGATTGATCCCTAGTATCCACTATGTTCTAGATTGATGTTGCTACTCCTTGGCTATGCTTAATGCTTGTGACTAGGGCCCGAGTGCCATGATTTCAGATCTGAACCTATTACGTTGTCGCCCATATATGTGTGTTTTAGATCCTATCTTGCAAGTTGTAGTCACCTACTATGTGTTATGACCCGGCAACCCCGGAGTGACAATAGCCGGAACCACTACCGGAGGAGTTCATGTATTCACCGCGTGTTAATGCGTTGGTCCGGTTCTTTATTAAAAGGAGAACCTTAATATCCTGTAGTTTCCATTAGGACCCCGCTGCCACGGGAGGGATGGACAATAGATGTCATGCAAGTTCTTTTCCCTAAGTACGTATGACTACATACAGAATACATGCCTACATTAGATCGACGAGCGGGACCTATTTACTTATCTCGCCGTGTTATAGTTGTTACATGATGAATCACATCCGTCACACTCATCCATCACCGATCCACTGCCTACGAGTCTTTTAATATTGGTTCTCACTACGTTACTTTGCCTAGGCTTGTCCCTTGCTACAAAAGGGATTGGGCCACTTTGCTGCTGATGTCACTTTGCTGCTACTGTTGCTACTGTTGTTACTTGTTACTCTGCTGCTGGTACTGCTGTTCCTTGCTACTCCGATGTTACTTGTTGCAAGACTTTGTTGGATCCGTAGCCGGGGAAGCATTCTTCTCAAGAATAATCCCCCGTCCACGTGCTGGCGCCATTGATACAACAATTAGGAATAGTCTGCCTTGTCAACATATCATTTCTGGCACCGTTGCTATCATACTACCTTGCTACAGATACTTTACTTGCAGACAGTAATCTTTCAGGTGTGGTTGAATCTGACGCATTCAGCTGCTAATACGTGAGAATATTCTTTCGCTTCCCGTCTTGGTGAATAAATAAATTTGGGTTGAATACTCTACCCTCGAAAACTGCTGCGATCCCATGCGCTTGTGGGACATCAATTAGCGGCTCACCTGGAGGCTTCACTGGTCCATGCTCACATGGATCGGGCGGCTCAGGTGTAGGTTATCGACATACTAACAATAATGACAATGGGCAACAACGCTCGGGGAAATGAAATTAGCAGCATGGTAATCAAGCCTGTTTTCGAAGTAACCCCAAGCAACTGAGCAGCGCATATTATCACGTGTTCACCACTAGCACTTGCCTGCAGGAGAGTAAGGTCAAGAAGAGGGCCATCAACATGGTCGAGCCAGCAACCCCCAGGTATTTGAATTTGTCTGAATACCCAAGCACGGGGAGTAGGGAGGATCATCCAGCTCGAGTTGATAATCTGGGTGGTCTCGCTCTGGTGGTGGCACCTCAAGTGGGAGGTTATGTTCTCAACAAAGTTCTCATGGACGAAAGAAGCAACATCAACATGTTATACTATGATACTTTTCGATGCATGAACCTTTCGGAGGACAAGTTGCACCCATCTTTTAAAGTTTTTCCCAGAATCGTCCCTGGAAAATCTACATACCCAGTTGGCCGGATCAAACTTGATGTTGTGTTCAGCTCAGAGTTCAAGTATAGATGTGAGTCTCTGATGTTTGAGGTGGTCAAGATTAAGCCCCCATATCATCCTCTTTTTGGACGGCTCACTTATGCTCGGTTCATGGCTCGGCCTTGTTATATCTATATCAATCATAAATGTCGGGGAAAACAGTACCATTACAGTTCATGGGAGTCAAAAAAATCTCTCCAGAATGCGAGTAGGGGGATGCAGCTTATGCGGAATGACCTTGTGCAGCGAAACAGCTGAAGTACTACACGGCCAATGTTGACCTGACTCCCATGACTTCTCTGAAGAAACCCACCACGGAATCTCAACCTTCAAGACGACTAAGGATACTAAGAAAATGTATTTTACTCCTGATGATTCTTCCCAGAAGTTCACTATTGGGACAAGAGTGGATCCCAAATAAGAAAGCACACTCATCGAGTTCATCCATGAGAATGAGGACATCTTTGCATGAAACCTTCTGACATGTTTGGTGTGGTGAGGGAACTCACTGAGAACCACCTTAATGTTGATCCTAACGAGGAGGGACGGAAAGCTATTGGTGAAGAAGTAGCCCGGCTCCTAGGTGTCGGGTTCATTGAAGTATTTCACCCGGAATTGCTCGCTAATCTGACGCTTGTTTTGAAGAAGAACGAGACCTGACGTATGTGCGTTGATTACATTGGTCTCAACAAAGCCTACCCCAAGGACCTATTTGATATTCCTCGCTTCGATCAAATCATTGACTCCACAGCCAGATGTATACGCATGTGCTTCCTGGATGCTTACTCTAGTTATCATCAGGTCAAGATGGTTGTTGAGGATCAGGAAAAGACGGCTTTCATCGACCCCTTAGGTGCTTTCTGCTATGTCTCCATGCCTTTTGGACTTAAGAGTGCGGGGGGTACTTATCAATGTTGTGTCCAAAACTACTTACACAGCCAAATTGGGTGCAAAGTCATGCTTATGTTGATGATATTGTAGTTAAATACCCGAAGAAGGAGACTCTGCTGGATGACTTCAAGGAAACATTTGACAACCTTCGTATATACAAGATGAAGCTTAACCCAGCAAAGTGTATCTTTGGCATTCCTGCATGCAAGTTACTATGGTTCTTGGTTTCGGAGCGTGGCATCGAGGACAACCCAGAAAATATCAAAGTTGTAATTTCTCTATCTAAGTCGGCAAACATAAATGACATCCAGCACATGGCGTGTCGTATTATAGCCTTGGTCGATTTATAATCCGCTTTGGTTATAAGGCGATTCCTCTCTATTAGTTGCTCAAAAATAATGATACTTTTGTTTGGACCGATGCCGCCAATGATGCCTTTGAAGCACTCAAGAAATATTTAGTTGAGCCGCTTGTTTTAGCTGCCCCATTGACAAAGAGCCTATACTCCTGTACATTGCCACAAATAACAAAGCGACAAGTGTTGCAGTTATCGTTGAGCGCAAGGAGGCGGGAAAAGAGTATCCAATACAAAGACGTGTTTATTATGTTAGCAAAGTTTTGACCTTATCAAAATGATGATATCCACATTGGTAGAAGCTGGTTTTTGGTGTCTTCATGGCTAGACGCAGGATCAAGCACTATTTTGAGGAACATCCAATCACCATGGTGAGTTCAACTCATGTGGAAGATATCATCCAAAATAGAGAGGCCACATGCCGGATTGCTAAGTGGGTGATTGAGCTTAGGCCACACTAGATGAAGTATGTGCATCGGAAAACTATCAAATCTCAAGCTTTGGTGTATTTTATTAATGATTGTACTGAATTACAAGTTCCTGAAGAAAAGCCAGATAACACATACTGGACAATACACTTTGATAGGTCAAGACCGCTCGAAGTCTCGGGGGCTGGAGTTATTTTTCTTCCTCTCGAGGTGATAATTTTTGTTATGTCTTACGACTCATGTTTCCTTGCACTAACAATGTAGCTGAGTATGAAGCTCTCCTTCATGTGCTATGTATGGTCGTGGAGATGAACCTCAGTCGGGTCAGGTGTTTGGGCGACTCAGACTTGGTGGCTCAACAAGTTTCTCGGACATGGGACTCCAAGGACCCTCTCATGGCGGCTTATAGACGAGCAGTCAATATTATTGTGCCGGCTCAATGAAGTTGTAGACGCCTTGTCCAAACTTGGCTCTCAGTGTAAGCCGGTGCCACCTAATGTTTTCCTCAATGTGCTCCACAATCCTTCAGTTAAATTCCCATCAGAGGAGGACATAGCTATCCTAGATCGTGAGGCGCAGCTGGTGGCGGCTCTTTGTATAATCCTTGGTTGGACCATGCCATGTTTGGCATATTTGACATGAGGCAAGCTCCCAGATGGGGAAATCATCGCTTGGCAAATTGTTAGATTTTGCAAGTCCATGACTATAGTTAATGGCGAGTTACACCGGCGAAGTTTCACTTGCATTTTTCAAGGTTGTGTTTCTCCTAAAAAGGGCCATGAAATACTTAATGAAATCCACGCCAGAGATTGTGGTCACCATGCCAGCTCGAGTTCGTTGGTCGCAAAAGCTTATCATCACATTTTTACTGGCTTACCGCTCATGGTGATGGAGAACACATCGTGCAAAAGTGTGATGGTTGCCAGAAGTTTGAGAGACAATCTCATGTGTCGGCTCAAGAGTTATGGATGATTCCAATCACTTGGCCATTTGCACTTTGGGGGCTCGATATGGTGGGACCTTTCAAGATGTCATCACATAAAAATACTCATCTTCTAGTCGCAATAAACAAGTTCACCAAGTGGGCTGAAGCGGAGCCGATCACTAAATGTGATGTTGAGACTGCAATAAATTCTTGAAGAAGTTGATCCATCATTATGGCTACCCACATAGCATCATCATGGACAATGGCACAAACTTGTCCAAGGGACCCATCGAGGAATTCTACCAACGAGAACATTTCTGGCTTGACCTTACATCAGTAGCTCATCTGCAGTCTAACAGACAAGTCGAGCATGGTAACCAGGAAATTTTAGGTGGAATCAAACCCTGGCTCATGGTCCCTTTGGAGCAAAAACCGAGTTGCTGGATCAAAGAACTTACCTTGGTACTTTGGGGCATACAAACTGCCCCAATAGATCCATAGGTTACACGTTGTTTTTCTGGTTTGTGGAACAGAGGTTGTTTTACCAAGTGACATCAGGCATGATTCCCCTAGGGTTTCAATTTATGTTGAGGCAGACAATGAACAATCACGTCAAGACTACCTTGATGCATTGGATGAGGAACATGACCTTGCCGCCGCACGATAATCCATCTATCAACAAGACCTACATCGCTATCACAGTCGGAGAGTTCACAACAAAACTTTCCAGGAAGGCGACTTGGTACTCGCATGATCCAAGACCAAACAAATAGACACAAATTTGTGCCACCTTTGGAAGGGCCTTTTGTCACCAGAAAAAGCCTCAATAATGTGTCATATCATCTGCTTGATATCCGTGAGTACAAAAAGTCACATACCTCAGAGGAGGAAACCAACATGCCTTGGAACATTACTCATCTTCGGCCTTAATACACTTAGAGACAGTAGCTCCATAACATTGTACATATCTATGTATACATTTTTGTGTTCAATATAATAAAGCCAGCACCTCTGAAACTCGTGGTCTTTGTCCTTTCAGCTACAAAATTGTCTGAGTCTTTATTCTTTGAAACGCAAGTCACTTGGGGGCTCCTGACTCAACGAGTTAGCCAATTATAATTTCCCTCTTGACCCGGCTACACGGCAAACACAAATTTATGGTTAAACTTGCTTGTATGATCGAAGCTTCTCTGAATAAAGTGACCATGTGTACTCTTTTTAAGTCAATCCTTTTGGACACTGAACTTATCCAGGTCAAAACACGCTTCTCTCACAGGAGAGCCGGCTTACAGAAAGCAAGGGTACTCCATGGGCTATTAAGCTGCCTTCATTGAAACTTGGTTAAACCTGCATGTTCACACGATGTTGCTCCAACCTTGTGTACACTCGGATAAGTCAATCCAAACTTATCCACGTTAAAACATCGATTGGGTCATGTGAGGGCCGTCTTACATGGAGCGAGGATAAACTAGTGGCTATCATGCTAGTTTCATTGAAGTGAGATTCAAGTCTCAAAAAACAGACCTACATCGCCGAGCTTAAAAAGCTTCTCATAAATATATCTTATTTTCTATTTCTATTGCTAGAATTTCATATTTTGCCAAGTCATATATTGACTACCAAATTATCATACTAAGTCATAAAGATTATCAGTTATTTTCTTGGACGAAATTATTGTCGGGTGATACACAGACTGTCGGGTTAATATTATGGGTCACAAGGTGGCCAATTATTTTCCTCATAAATATATCCGATGAATATTTATGATTTTGGTAGCCTATCCCGTGCAAACAAAAGGGGTGGCTTATCAAAAAATCAATCAAAGCAAAGATATATTGATAATATCATCACAGATTCAAAGTTGAAGCTTCGCTTGCATGATGGAATGACAAATGGGTCAAATCCACTACCCCCTATTACAAGTTCATCTCTGAATCCACAAAAATATCAATTATTTCCACCCACAGTAATCGAAAGTGCTCCTGGCTGGTGGCTTGTGTTGTTTCTACCTCATCCTGTTTGTCTTGACATTCTGCGCGAATTGCCTCGGGATCTACAGTAGTCCGATCGTCCTCGACAATACATGGGTCTTTGTCTACCCAATCAATTGAGCAGAGAGATTGAAAATTTTAAGACCCAATAATTTTCATAGGAGATTATGTAAAAATGGCCTTCCGCTTCACAATAGGCGGCCGGATGAGATTATCATTCTTTCGTCCTATGAAAAAACCAACAAGCAAATAAGCCAGCAAACTATTTGATCCGGAATTCAAAGGACAGAAAGCTCACACCACATACCAAATATTGTAGTAACCATGTCATTTAGTTTCTTTGTAAGAGTCCGCATATCTTCCGTGGTTGGTTCAAGCTGCTTTTTCGCATCTTTGGCGCGTTGTAGGAAGGCGGTTTTTTCATTCTCAAAATTGGCTTTGATTTTCTCAAGATCGCCTGCTAGTTTCTTCTCAGCTTCAAGTCGGGTCACTTCTTGCTCCGCAAAAGTCATCAGTTTCTTCTCATCTACAATATTCTTTTGAAGAGTGACTACAACAGACTCGGACTGTTCCAATGACTCCTGCACAAGCATAGAGATTATAAGTACAAGTTTCGAGCCCCTTAAGAAAGATGACTCAACACTTGGGGGCTACATGATTCTGACTAACTAGATCAGATTGACAAAGCCCCATGTAGTTGCAAGCAATCTACATGGCACTTCGGGGCTAATGCATTATTTTATTCGCCATACAACAAGGAGACCCGACTATCTAAAAGAGAAAATGTGGCCCTCGGGGGCGACATTTGGCGATTTTTATGTAAAGACCCGCCTATTTGAGGAGCATAAGCCGGCACTCGGGGGCTATGGCCCGACAATTTTTTACACCTCAAGTCATCTAAGAAGTACCGGCTCATTATTCTCATAATGACCCAGTACTTGGGGGCTACACTACTCAGATAAAATTTTCTCAAAGTCCCAAGTCACTGCAGGCATGCGACCCGGCACTTGGGGGTTACAATGTTCAGTTGTTTCAACAATGGATATAAGCTGGCCCTTGGGGGCAAGAATCAATGAAATTTACATCTTAAGTTATTAAGGAAGTACTAGCTCATTATTTTTTATAAAGACTCGGTCTTATGGGGCTATAATTGGCTTATCAAGATATTTACAAAGACCCGATTCATTACTTATTGTACTAAACTAGCTCTTGGGGGCTACAATAGTATATACGATAAGCAAAGGGTTAAAAAATTACCTCATATTTGGTCTTCATGGTGTTGACCAAATTTACTTCATAATCCCGACTCTCAGACACCCGGGTCACATACTACTGATACAACCCTTGGAGGTCAAGGTCTTCAAGTCCTGGAAGCTCAATTTTTGCTTTTCCTTTATCTTCGGATGCCGCCTTATCCTTGGACACCAATTTTGATATATTAGCTCAAGGGCCAGGAGCCTGATAAGACCCGCCAGTAACAACCACTTTTGTATTATTCATGCCAGCTGATGGAGTAATATTATACATACAAGGTACCGGCTTGGAGGAGGAGCATGGCTTGATGGTTGAAAAGATGGCTCACTTGGGGCACTTTGCTTATCACCGGTTATTCCCACGATAGTTGGCTCCTTGGCAGGAGTCATCTCTATGTTGTGAGCCGGCTCAGCATTCAAAGATGGCTCAACTTGAACAGACGGCTCAGTGTGAGCCACCTCTTGAGCAAAACATGGATTTTGAATATTATCTTCCCGAGGAATGGAAGAAGATTCACCCGCCTTTTCCCTAATAAAGGCTTTGGCTCTGCAAATCATCAAAATAAGTTTGTCAAATCAAAGGTATGATAGACCATGGCATGATCAACATAAGGTGGCTTAAATAAAAGCTTACCCATGGTTGATGGTGAAAGCCGGAAGTTGAGACGCGGTCGAGTCGTCACATGAAGGAGATGACTGCTAGTAATAAAGTGGATTAGATAGACTAAGGTGTTGTTTAAATAGACCAGCTTGAGGGTGAGAAGCAGTTGGACTGTGTGGCACCTCATGGCGTTGCTTGTGAGTAGGTGGATGTAAGCCGGCGGACACCTCTACGGAGCAACTCCGTGTTTTGTATTTTGATTGAATGGTGTGTTGATCTCGCTTCAAAAGAAAGTTGGGATCTAAGTAAGAAGCTGGATGGGAAAACTTAACCTTTCTTACGGCTCATCTTGTCTTCTTTCACAACATATGTTTCTAAAGAACTAGAGGAGATCAAAATTACCTCGACATCGCCGGCTTGACTAGTCTCTGTGTTATCCTGATAAAAGGACGCATCAGAAAGTTCGATAATCAAACGACCAAGAGAATCGTGTTCTACCTTAGATTCCTTTCCTGAAGATGACCCATGAGTCTTTTCTTTCTGATGGCTTGAAGAAGGAGCAGAAGCCTCGGAAACGGCTTTCTAGAAATCAGAGCCAGCCTGCAGAAATACAAGTCAGGCAATAAGTATAGAGCAGCAAATAATGTAAAAACAAGAAACTACACAAAGATTGATAAAGTACAAACTGGAGGGACTGGATTCTTCAAGCAAAATGGGGCCAACCCTGTTGTGCTACACATTTATTTAGAATGAGAAAAGAATGTCTTGGTAAGCTTATTTATGACTTCTTCAATCAAGTTTATCTTGTTAAAGCGTTTCACATCCTTCAACTCGCCGATGTAGTTGCACATTAAATCGCCCATTATACTTACGATTTGAATCCGCGAGGTAATCCAACATCAGATCAAATCGATCCCAATGAGGCCATTGCCATTGAGGGCTTTAAACTTCAACAACACAGGGCCCAGAAATTTCCTTTCTTCTTTGGTTGGCCAACCCAGAAATTCAGCATCGGAACCACGCCAGTTCAGTCTATAAACTAGCAGTGGGTTCTGGTCCACATGAGCGGTATTTTTATAGTACAACCAAGTCTTGTTCCATCCTTTCGGATGACTCGCCAGTTTGCTCTCAAGGAAAGGACTATTATTTCTCTTTTGTATGGAAACGCCACCAAGTTCCACACTTGGGTCATCCTTTATTTCATTTTGACGATTAAGATATAAGAACTCTCTAAAGAGGGTCTCAGATGACTCAATGTAAAGGTACACTTTGCACAGTACCTGTCAGGGCCGTTTTTTCTCGGTATTTTAATTTCCCATCAAAATGACCCTTGTGCATACCAGTCCCACGAATACTGTTAGCTGGTGCACAATCCCTTGATACAAATATCCAAGAAATTACAAGATTTGAAGTACAAGACCATGAAGGCCTAAGAAGTACAACAAAAGGATTTCAAGAGGTTGATGGCGGAAGCGGTTCGGGGATCTCCAGTGTGTATGGGACACCATTTCCCATAGGAACAACTGACCTGGATAATTCCTATCTCACGCGGCTGCTATCTTTCGGGCCTAGGTTCCAAGGCTATCGTCGGGTTGCTCCTCTCCAAGCACGCAATCTAGCCAAGACAATAGCCAGGGACAAGCGAGTGAGTACTTTGAATGTACTCACAAACATCATGAAAACAGACATAAATTAGTAGGTGCTAAATATGTACTTGCAATAGTTCAACGGTATTCCGTTAGTCATAAGTTATCTTCTTAAGTGCAGGCAAGCAGGTAATTTATCCATACTAAGAATTTAATAAGCAACCAATGAAAGATAAATTAATTGGAACATCGGGCGGTAATCCTCCTGAATATTCCCAAGAGCAGGAAATAGTCCGATCAGGTGTCTCGAGCGATGCCTCGAATGGATAAAGATGTGAAGCATGCCTCAGTCGGGCATCTGAGAGACACCACAGAAAGGGCTTGTATGAGATAATTAAAAATGCATGCCTCAGTCAGGTGTCTGGGCGACACCACGGAAAGGGCTTATATGAAGTAAAGAAATATGTGCCACAATCGAGCATCTGAGCGACACCACATAAAGGGATTTATGTGAAATAATAAAATACATTCCATAGTCAGGCATCTACGTGACACCACATAGAGGGCTTATAAGGTAATAATAACGGTCGCCACAGTCGGATGTCTAAGCGACACGACATAAAGGGCTTTATGTGAAATAACAAAATGCATGCCATAGTCGAGCGTCTAAACGACACCACATACGGGGCTTGTATGAAATGATAACCAAAGAATATCAATGAGGTAGAACTATCCCATGGATATTCAATATTCATATATCCATGGGAAAAATAATAAACATAATCACCCACCATGTTTCCAGATTATTCTCATGGTTAAGTTAACTTCCTTCAAAGACCGGCACTCAGACTGACATTTGTCCTATCCCAGACTATAGTCCTTAACCACGGACACAACTATCTGAATAGATATAAAACTCTACAGAGGGTGTACTCTTTACCCACGAGTAATATATTTCTTTAGTCAACCAGAGTTGTCAACTAATCCCGATTACGTCCTTTGAGTTGAAAACACATACACCTAACCCGCACACACTAGTCTCTCCATGCCTGGGAATCACCACGGCACTCATTAGGCGATACTCTAACTGGGAAGATTCCAAATCTTTACTAGCATGGGATCACAATATTTATAACACGTGCACACAGGGGAGCTAACCCCTTCGATCGAAAACCAAAACATCCATGCTCTCGGACCAAGGCATGCCTACCAGGGGCCACTGGTATTTTTCATTATAGCCTCTCCTGTACGTGTGTGCTAAGAAAGGGATTGAAGACTTACTCAATCGTACTCTGCCTTTGACAGGGACAAGTAGTAGTACAAAGCAAGTAAGGGAGGTTACTCGACCAAGACTCAAGCTATGGTCGACTGAGGAGGTTTATATTATTCCGTGCATGATTAGCACAACAAATATGTTTCACAATTCCAGACATGATCACCACCTATCGTACCCCATCATGCCTCAGTGATCATCCTCGTCCCAACGAGATGTTAGTTTCAAGGTTGTGTCTACCCGAGACAAAGACTTCTCCCGGATCCCATCCGGTAGGCATATATGGCATGAGGTAGTGACTAATGTCACATGCATCTCCATTTCAACAGAAATAAATTCTCCTAATTTATTCATAAGCATGGTTATACAATCTCATGAAATAGCATCACTACATTATAACATAGTGATAACGATCATTTATCATAGCAAAACAACACACAACTAATATTATATCCAAGTTCAGAATGCTTGCCTTCAAGGTGCAGAGAGGTGAGGTGCACACCCAAACTTTTTGAAGGTTTTAATCTTCCCTCCAAATTCCTATTTTTGAAAGTACTCAAATCAACATATAATTCATATAGTACTAAAAAGTTGTTTGAAATTTTCTCAAATAAATCTTCAAATAAACTAGAGGAAATTTGAAGAAGGTGAGAAAAATAATCAACTCATTTGTAGTTGTATTTAAAAATATATGGGCAGTCAAAGTTGGGTCAAACTTCTTATTTCTAGAATAAGAGAAAGAGAGAAAACATTCAGCGGAAATATGGTTGCGCAATGGGGAAAACGTACCCAGGAAAAACACGCCTTCACTAAAGCAGCACGCAACGGTGCGGGTCATTGACAGTGGGTCCTCCTGGCCCACTGGAGAGGTTTGAACAGTCTTCCTTGTTGTCTCCCTCCTTTGGACGAATGGGGCATGGCCTTCGGTGATCCTTTTCGATGCATGACGGCTCCCAAGGGACTCTTGGGGGTGGGAACAGATCCACGATGAGCCGGTGGTTCTCCCGGTGGTCGCCATGATCAGGGAGGTGGGCAGGGTCATCGGCGGCAAGCTTTGGGGAGGACGACGGCTACGCTTGGGATGCCTCTCTTCCTACGATGGCTCCCGGGAAAAATTGGAAGAGGGAGTCGCCTAGAGGGTTCGGGGGAAGGCTGCTGGAGGAGAGCGAGAGAGCGGAGGGGCTCTGGTTGTGGCGAATTTAACCAGGTGGCAGCGGCGGCCGAACCTACCAGATACGGGGGAGACGACGCGCTCCGGTGGAATTGGCGCTAGAGGGGCTCGCTACGGTGTCGAGGTGGAGGTCTGGGGTTCCAGAATGGTCGAGGGCCTCTATTTATAGCACGGGGACGTTGGTTCCTGGAGCTCCCGAGGATAAGATCATCGGTGTTGCTGCAGCTGACGGAGGGCGATGTGGCAAGGCATGTGACTGAAGCAGGGGCGTGCGTACGGCAGAAGCACTACTCCAGAGGCGAGCTGGCAGGCTCTAACAACTTGGCAGGCGCTGCCATGGCAGATGGCAAACGCTGCAATCGGCTACCCGCTAAGATGGTGGCTATGAGCGGTATCGGGCTGTTGGGGCGGCTCTAGCAGGCTTGGAGGGGACGGTGTTGGGGCTCTATGGGCGCGCAAAGGCTGGGTTGCAGCGTTGGTTGGATGCGGCGGCTCGGGCATTGGTGGCAGCAATATGCACGCTCTCGGCGTGTCCAGAGCAAGCGCGCAAGGTGCTCGTCGAAATGCCTCGACATGCCAGGGGCTCTACTACGTGTGTGGTTTTGCTCGGGTGGGAGTTAGGGCAAGGCAAAACTAGCTGACAGGGTGGTTTGGTCTCTTGAGCAAGTCCACAATGCAAATTTATAATCATGTCATTGTTGTCCACGCACACAAGGTGTTCGTAAGAATACTATGGGCCTCTATGGGGTTCTTCTACCCATGCAAATTCCTACACCAAGGCCTCTTTAGGTTCACAATAAGGTGGCAAAGTTAGATTGGCAAAAGAAAGAACTTGCTAGTGCAACTTTTTGAGAAAACCAATTCTGGACAGCAACTACACAGGGTTATTGCATGGGCTTAAAATATCCAAATGAGGTTGATCCCCTAGACTTAAGGGTTTGGTAGGGTCTACTACAAGAAGTAAAAAATCTCAATGGGATTGGAGCAAAATAAATTAGGGTTGCAATTCAAAACATCAATCTGGACTAGAATAGAAAAGAGGATGGATTGCTTAAATTTTCCAAAACACTAGGTTGGGTTTTTGCATAAAAGTGGTCGAGGGACATCACATGACATCTGCAATTTTTTGTGGAATTTTTAAATAATTATTTAAAAGGGTTGTGGTGCAAATGAGGTCCTTAAAAGAATAAAAAACAATTTCTTAAAGTGGTGAAGATTGGAAAAAATATTTATAAAACTGCTTCCACTGAATTTGCCAGTTGAAAATAAATGTTCTGATGCAAGTACTCAAGTCCCACAAAAGTTTCCAAAAAAATCTACTTGGAGGGAAAATTTCAAAAAATAGAGGTTAGGAGAGGTTCTGAAATCAACAGAAAATCCAGAGATTTAAAAATTAAATAATCATGGCCAAATATTTAATAAATAAAAACATGGTTAAATTTTTGGGGTGTTACAGTACCTCGAACTGACAAATACTGGTCATTGAGTTTGGACCAATATCTTGAGGCCTGAGGTTAACAAAGTGAAGGAGATGCTTGAAGAATTTTGAACTGGGTGGCCAAAATCCCCTCTTCACATGGTCAGTGAAACAAATTATCTCCCCTCGGTCGGGTTGTGGGGAGCTTTCTTCGTTAGACGGCCACCAAGTGATTATGTTCTGAGCCGACAAAAGACCTTCCGTGACACGGTTTTCTAAAGTAAGAACGGATTCTTGGGATCTGACCCAACCAAAAAAATTGCTGGTCTTGGGAGGCATGATAATTTCGCAAGCACAAAACTACAATAAATAAAGAGAAAAAGTATGGTGAGTCGAGTTTCAAGTCGGTTTAAAGCAATGCGGTGGCCAAGGTTACTCAAAGTTAAAAGGGGTCGCCATTTAAAGGAAGGATTTGGTGCCTCATATGAGTTTCCAGATCATATAGCCAAATAATGGCCTATATTTAGGTAAGTCGGCTAATGGAGCACACTAAGTATTTCAGTCATATTAAACCCAGCTCAAGGGCAGTTCTAAGATCCTATCAAAACTAAGTGAAACTTGCAAAGCAACAAACAAATTTCCAATCTGGATGGTTGTCGTGGTTTTATCATGGCAGATGTCCTCATGAAAGGACTTAGTGATGAGGCCATCGCAACTCTATGGTGACTCAAAGGGGTTAATCGGGAACAAGAAGCGAGTTTACCCAAGTTTGTCCCCTCCGATGGTGGTAAAAGCCTACGTCCTGCTTTGTGTGTATTGATGATGAAAACGATTACAAGCGTGCGGGTTCGCCTGACCTAGCTCTTGATCGATTGTTACTCGGACCTATTGGTCCTAGAGACTCGCCTGTATATACAGGTCCAGACCCTAGGTTTACAATAATCCGGGTCACATTATAATTCGTGACCCGGTATGTCTCTAACTCCCCTTGACTTTCAAGCAAGGTCATCCTCTGCCTATCTTCTACCTCGTGGGCCTTGACTCATCACCTTCGTAGTAGAGAGCCGCCTGGCGACTCGTGGGAACAAGCCGCCTTGCACCTTTGGTCTTGTTTGTCCAGGCCCATATTGAGTACACTCTTAAGCCTCCATAATCATGACCCAGCCCCATAGGGTCGGTTATATGGCGGGGTAATATCCACAACATTAGGCCTAGATTGACTTAAATTTATTCATGTCAATGTTCCTCTACTTTAATCTTGGCGGCTTGTCTCCAATTTATGTCTTGTCTCCCGAGGTAGAAATGCCGACTTCAAAGATCTTCATGAGCTCTTGCCTTGTTCACCAGTGACGTCACCAACCCTAGGATTTTAGGGACTTAATGATGTCATTGTAATGACTCTTTGCACTTATCCGTTTATCCCAAAAATTAAGGCGCCCCTGGCTCCAAAATTTACTGCTCCTCCTTGATTCCCGCGCCTGTCGTTTGCACTTCGGATCCTGGCCTTTAAATACCCACGAGGGTCCCTTTCATTTTCACCTTGCTCCCCCGCTTCTTCTTCTTGCTCTAGCTTCGGACTTTCACCGTGCCACCGTCATCGCAGTCCCATCGTCGGCCGATCCGATCCAGGACCATGGCACCGCACGGCTTCACATCCGCACTGCGGATCCTCTACGCCACCGTCAACATCCTCAGGTAAGTTCCCTTCTGCCCATTAGATCTATTCGTTGACCATCACCATCAATGCAGTTCATCGGAGTTCATCCTATGCTCATCGCCATTGCCGTCGTGCTTAATCTTCCAGTGAAACTCTTACACCATTAGATTACGGTAGATATAGTGATTCGGTTTCATGCTTAATATCCTCTAGATGCCTTGTGAGATTTGTAAGTAAAATAATCGCTGCTTCCATACTTTTTTGTCTTCTAGGGTTACTTATTTTTTCCCTTCCTGCATCATTTATAGATCCATATTCTTAGGGAATTCGGTAGAAACATGTTTGTCCCACACTTAGTAGAAAATCTGAAATCTTTATCCATGTGTAAGTCGCCTTTACTTTAAGTCGTCTTCCTAGATAGGATTGTAACCCATCCACTTTTATAGGTCACCTATCTTTTAAATGGCGACTTACATTAAGGTTGTTTGCACTTTGTAGATTGATCTGTCACTATAAATTAGAATCACCCAAACTAGGTTCTTCTTGAATCCCTTGTTCGTGAGATAACCTATTTATCATTTGAATAACCCGCCAAGTACATTTCTGTAGCACCTTTCCTCTTGAATCCACCACCATGTCAAAGCATGTTTCATGAAACTTGCAACCTTTCAAAATATCTAATGCCGCACACAAGAATTATGTGACTATAGGGGCCTTGTCACCCCAAAAGGAGATCGGTTGGCAATCCGCCTTTGGGGAGGAACGTCTGCCACCAGGTGAACGAGAAGTAGTAGTTTTCACAAATCACCTTGATCGAGGCTTTACACCTCTCGGGTCAAAATTCTTTCGAGATGCTCTACACTTGTACAATCTCTACCCTCAAGATCTAGGCCCTAACTCTATCAGCAACTTATGACAATTCCAAGTCTTGTGTGGGGTGTACTTGGGAATAGAGCCCACAATTATTTTGTTCAGGGCTTTCTTTTACCTCAATCGCCAAAGAGAGTTTACTGATGGGCCCAGTTTGGAACTTGGCGGAGTGATAATTCAGAGGCGCAGAGATCGTGGTTTTCCTCCTGCTGCCTTGCCCAATCACCCCAAAGGTTTGGGGAAACTTGGTTTTACTGCAAGAACACTGCCCCTGCTGATGAGAACCACCTGCCGGGTTTTAGAGCGGAATGCCTTCCAATGGATTTTGTCCTTCCCGATCACTAACTTCGAAAGAACGTGCCACCATTGCCTCTATACTTCCCAAGCTCAGAGTCCAGAAAGTCAATGGTTTAACCGGGATTGACCCGACCCGGTGTTGGGTAGATTCGCGGATCATGCCCCTTAGTCATCGTGGCACCTTGATGTTTGAATACGATAGCGACTTGAACAATGCACAGCGCTTCAACAACATCATACTTGATTCATATGATGTGAACATAATTGTAAAGAAGTTATTGAGTGAACCCAGACAAATCTGCAATAAAATTGGGTTGAAACCGTTCTATACTCACAACCCGGCTCCTGAGGTAAATAATCTTTAACACCTTTCCGCTTTGCTCATGCATTCCTTTAGTGTTTTAATACCCGCCTTTCTTTGTCAATACTGTTGCAAAAGAAAACACCCTTCTGGAAACGGAAGCCAGAAAAGGTGACTCCCAAGAAAACCAAAGCTGCCCGAAAAGAAGAAGAACAAGGCGACTGTTGAAGAATCATCAGCCTTGGGCAGTTACAAGCCGTTGATGAACAGTCTGAGGTAAACTTTTATCTTCACCCTCTTTCTAACTTATACTTACTAATCACTTCTTTAGTGTGAGGATGACGATGCTGATAGCCAGGACGAAGATGTTGAGGTAATTTCAATCTCCTCCGACTCAGATCTCTCCTTTCCAAGGCCACCAAGGCGGGTTGTTAGGGAAATTCCTTTGTCTCACCCAAAAGCTTATTTGGCTCCCGATTTCCTTTTGAAGAAGAATTTATTTGCCCCAAGGCACCACACCCGAAGCTCTTCAGGCGATCTTGTGACAGGTTTACCTGAGAAAACCTCCACTCGTAAACGACGGAAAGAGGTACCTGATAATTAATTTCCTTTCTTTTAAAGCTAGCTTTATTCAAGAGCCTCTTGAATCTTTTGACTAAATTTATCAAGAATCGCCAGCTTCATCGGGCGGCTCAACTGCGTCAAAACTATCACCTCTTGTTTTCCTTCCAGGGTAACTTTTGCTTTTGTGTCTAATACTAGCATTAGTACTTTTAATCCGTTGTATATGTCTTCAACACCTATCCATCAGGGCTAAGGCTAAGAAGAGGAAAGTTGACGGGAAAACAATCCTGAAGCACCTGAACAGGAGGAACTGGCTTTACTATCCCTGATACTCATGTTGAGCCAGCTCACACACCTGCTGAGCTTGCTGAAACTCGTCAAGGCACCGTTGATGATTTGTTGATGTCCATGATGAGCCGGCGAATGCTGATGACAGGGCCATGGAGACAAGTCTGAAGGCCAATCCTAAACCACACACTCCTATCGAAACAACCGAAGACGCTATGTCTGACGAGGAAAGGGTTGTCATTACTAGGACGGGTTACACAACACCTGTCTTCAGTGTGTTGACCAAGCACACTTCTAAAAGTACATCACCTCATTTAGAGAAAGGGAAATCTAAGCTCGAGCTTCCAAATATTGAAAAACTTAGCTTTGAAGAGTTGCATTCTAGATATCTAAGCCGCCTCACCACCATCTAGGATATGGAGGTCAGCTTGGTTGGTATGATGAAGAAAAGATATGAGGTATGTTCAATTCAATCATGTACTCCATATATCCTTACGTAGCCCCCAAGGGCTGAGTCATCTTCTAGAAGATGAGTTGGGTCTTGATGAATTTGTGAAGAAGCAACCTGTAGCCCCCAAGGGCCGAGTCATCTTCTTGAAGATGAGTCGAGTCTTCATAAAAAAAATTAAGAAGCAACCTGTAAACCCCAAGCGCTGAGTCATCTTCTTGAAGATGAGTTGGGTCTTGATGAATTTTGTAAAGAAGCAACCTATAGCCCCCAAGGGCCGAGTCATCTTCTTGAAGATGAGTCGGGTCTTCATTATTTTTATTTCTGAAATTTTGACCTATAGGCCCCAAGGGCTGAGTAATCTTTTTGAAGATGAGTTCGGTCTTCATGTAGTATATATGGTTTGAAAAACTGATATACATTAGCCCCCAAGTGTCAAGTATATTGCTTGCAATATTCTTGAGACTTCATAAAAATCTTGTTGGCAGCCTTCAAAAATCCTGGATAGGCCATGTTGGCGACTCAGAGCTTGACTAATATCCACCTGATCATTTTATTGTATAGGAAACTTTGAACCAGGCTGATGCAGATTTAAGGGAGATGAAGGAAACTCTAGCACAACAACAAGACGCCAGAACTCAATCTGAGGAGAAAGGTCGAATCTCCTTAGAAGAAATTAAGAAAATCAAAACAAAGTTCACAACATACAAGGAAGGTGCCGAAGCTCACAAAGCCGCCCTGGTGAAACACGTTGAAGACACCGAGGGTCAGTTGAAGCTCGTTAAGAGCTAACTAGTATCAAATGACATATCTCCAAGATGACCATGTTGTTTTTGGTAAGTATTTGTTTGCCAGACTTCCATTTGCGATCTTTGTAGAAAAACATGACCCATCGGGCGACTTATATTCCTGAATTTTTTTGCACACCCTCAATCTGCCAACCTTCAAGATAATTGTGTACTGAAGCTCAAGCCTTTGTATACTTAAGCAGAGCAACTATATGATGGGAGACAAAGACCCGGTGAAATTCATTAGTGATATGCTGAAACGCCTCTCGACCATGCCCAAACAAATTGAAGAGTTGAAGAAATCAGATGCTCGTAAAGGGGCAATTACTGCTCTTAGCCGGGCTCTGGCCTACGCACCAGAACTTAACCCAGAGGAGATAGTTGGCGGGTTTCCGGAGTAGAAGGATGACAGATCAGCGTTTACCCCGGAAGATTATGTTGATTGCATGAAGGCAGCTCACCTAGCCAGAAAATATCAGGCGGCTTATGATGAAAACAATAGACGTGTGCTGCCACCCACATTTGATCCAGTGGAAAGCATATTTTTGCTCCTGATGTTGACCCGTCGCTACTACCTCTTGAGCTAGCGTTGGTTTTCCCTTGAAGTGGAAAGGGTGATGCAGAAAAGGAGATAAGTATTTCCCTCGGTTTGTTGAGAACCAACGTATCAATTGATACGTCCCAAACGTATCTGTAATTTATGTTTGTTCCATGATCTTTTGGGTGACATTGTTACATGTTTTGCTACACTTTTATATCATTTTACACATATTTGGACTAACCTACTAACTCAGTGCACCCAGTGCCAAATTCTATCTGCTGATGTCTTTTTTCAGGGGCTTTTACCCAATTTTCTGATGCCCAAAAAAATCTAGAAAAATATATACAAAATCAGCGAAACGGAAGCCTCGGGATCACCGAAGGGGGGCCAAAGGGAGGTCAGGGGGGCCCAGGCGGCCTGCTGGCGTGGCCTGGCCCTAGGTCGCGCTAGGAGGTCGCCTGGATGGGCCCCACCTCCTTTGGTGCCCTTCTTTAGCCTATATTTAGTGTTTCGTGAGGAAACCCTCGCAGACCATCTGGAATCACAAATTTCACCATCATTCCACCACCGCAGCACTTCCGAGATCGGGAGCATCAGGAGACCTCTTCCCGGCACCCTGCCGGAGAGAGGATTGACCTCCGGGAGCTACTCCACCACCATGGACGCCTTTCGGATGTGCCGTGAGTAGTTTCCCTTGGACCATGAGTCCATGACCAGCATCTATGTGATGTCTTCTCTCCAATCTTGTGCTTCAATGGTTAGTCCTTGTGAGCTTCCCTACATGACCAAGGCATCTATGTAATTCTCTTGCTATTGCTATGCTCGGTTTGTTGGGATCCGATGGATTATGAGATTAGGTTCAGATTCTTTTGAGCTATATATTTGATTATCCTTTTATATTATGTTCCTTAGTGATTCATGCATGTCCTCTGTTGCTTTTTATTGCTTTGGCCAAGTAGTAGATCATAACTCCAGGAGGGAGTGTTATGCATGATTATGGGTTCGGGCCCCTCGATGTCTAGCTTGACTGATAGAAACATGACACTAGGGGATGTGCTTGTTGCCACCAAGAAGAAAACAACGGTGCTTGTGACCAAGGTTGCAAGAATTGTTTACCTTACGCATAGTTCGTTAATGCAGTTGTCCGTTGCTTTGAGATTACACTTTGGGTGGGGCTCACAACTTAATACCGGAGAGATGTTCTAGATAGATATCTCAAGGTGGATGATGAGTAAGTAGATGCTGGTGAGTAAACGATCTACTTGTCTTGGCGTATTGCCCATTACTATTGAACCTCTAACTATCAAGGAGAATAATTAGCATTGCGGTGCGATCATAATTCTGTCAACTGCCCAACTGTGATTTGGTTACCCTAGCATAGTTGTTTATCGTCTTTTGGGAGAGAGCCATCACTAGTGAACGTCATGTGACTCCGGTCCATATCACCATCACTGCCTACTCCTCCACTATTTACCGCTTTATTTACTTTCCCGTTGAAATCACTATTACCTTTCCGCTTGTTTTTTGATAGTTTGCAAACTACAACGCCGGAGAGATTGACAACCTCTCTGTACTCGTTCGGAGCAAAGTTATTTGGTGTGTGTGTACATGTTCTGCTAGCACCAGGGTGGAAGAAACCTACTTGTTGAGCCTAGTAGTCCTCCTGGTTCGATAAACCTTACAGTCTCCGTGTAAGGGAAATTTGTTGTTGACTACATCTCCACCTTCGACTTGGGGACCAACGAGGGGCGAGAAGTATATAAATCACCTCGTCATCATCAATCCAGTAGGAGGAACAAGCGACACTCCAATAGTAGTACCTACAAAAATAATCAAACACTTGCACCCAACGCTATAAAGGGGTTGTCAATCCCTTCAGAATTATATCCAAGGATGAAATATGATAGAGATAGATATAAAATATTGATAGATATGAAAGTAAAACTAAAGTAAACAAATTGCAGCAAAGTATTTTTGGTTTATATATTTGAAAATATAATACGGAAAATAAAAACGGGGCATAGGTTTCACTAGAGGCTTCTCTCATAAAGGAAAATAAACGGTTGGTGAACAAATTACTGTCGAGCAATTGATAGAAAAGCAAATAATTATAAAGATATCCTAGGCCACGATTATGCATATAGGCATCATGTCCATATCAAGTAGACCGAAATGATTCTCCATCTACTACTATTACTCCACACACCAACCGACTCCTGCGTGCATCTAAAGTATTAAGTTCATGAAGAACATAGTAACGCATTATTTAAGATGAGATGATGTAAAGGGATAAACTAAAGCAATATGATGAAAACCCCATCTTTTTACCCAAAATCAACTTGCAAGCACCATAGATCATCCCAAAGGTCTTACCTGGGTCAAACGCTAATTAAAACTAGAAAAACCAATTATTACAGAGGTAATAATATGTGCAACACAAAAATACCGAAACAAAATCAAAATCAAAACAAATAAAATTGGGTTGCCTCCCAACAAGCGCTATTGTTTAACGCCCCTAGCTAGGCGTAATGCAATAGATCTAAGTATTATCATCTTTGGTATGCAATCCATAGGTAGCTCTCATTATAGATTCATAAGGTAATCTTATTTTCTTTCTAGGAAAGTGCTCCATGCCTTTCCTTAGTGGGAATTGGAATCTAATCTTATATTCCTTCATGTCAATAATTCCTTCATGTAGGATTGCATTCTATATCAAGAAGAATGAAATCTGCGGGCACATAATTCCTATTAGCAACAATAAGAACATCATTAATCCTTCCCGCGGGTTTCTTAATTGTGGAATCCGCTAGATGCAAATTTAGAGAACAATCATCAAATTCATGGAATCCTAACACATCACATAAAGTTTTTGGAATTGTGGAAACGCTAGCACCCAAAACACACAAAGCATAGCACTCATAATCTTTAATTTTAATTTTAATCATAGGTTCCCACTCATCATAAAGTTTTCTAGGTATAGAGACCTCCAACTCAAGTTTCTCTTCAAAAGATTTCATCATGGCATCCACAATATGTTTAGTAAAAGTGTTATTTTGACTATAAGTATGTGGAGAATTTAACATGGATTGCAACAAGGAAACACAATCAATTAAAGAGCAACTATCTTAATTAAAATCCTAGAAATCCGAAAGAGTGGGCTCATTCCTATTTAAAGTTTTGACCTCTTCCATCCCACTTTTATCAATGTTATCACTAAGATCTATGAACTCTGAATCATTGGGATGCCTCTTAGCTAACGTTGAATCATCTCCAGTCCCATCTTTTTCAAGATTTATGCTAGAAAACAAAGATTCAATAGCTGTCACACCAATCACTTTTAGATATTCATCAATATCATCACGAGAAAACACCTTTTCAAGCCATTCACGCTTAGCACGTATTCTAGTAGTTCTTTCTTTACACTCATCAATAGAAATTCTCATAGATTTTGAAGATTCATTAATATCATGCTTGGGTGGATTAGATCTAATCTTTAAAGAATCAGTCTCAAAAGAAATTCTATCAATGTTCCTAGCCAAATCATCAATCTTGAGCAATTTTTCTTCAATCATAGCATTGAAACATTTTTGAGAGCTAATGAACTCTTTAAAATTATTCTCAAGATCAACAGGCATCTTACTATAATTTCAATAAGAATTGATGTAGGAATTACCATAATTATTAGTGGAATTACTAGGAAATGGCCTAGGATTAAAATTACCTCTATATGCGTTATTGCCAAAATTGTTCCTACCAACAGAATTCACGTTCATAGATTGATTATTATTTCCAATAAAAGAATACAAATACATATCATTGGGGTCAATAGCAGCACTCTTACTAGCAAACAATTTCATTAATTCATCCATCTTTCCACTCAATGTATTTATTTCTTCCATAGCATGCACTTTTTTACTAGTAGGAGATCTTTTCGTATGCCAATTAGAGTAATTTTCCATAATATTATCTAGGAGTTTAGTAGCTTCTCATAATGTTATTTCCATAAAAGTACCACACGCGGCTGAATCTAGAAGATTTCTAGAAGGAAAATTCAATCCCGCATAAATTTTTTGTATAATCATCCATAAGCTCAAACCATGCGCGGGGCAATTCCTAATCATTAATTTCATCCTCTCCCAAGATTGTGCAACATGCTCATGATCAAGTTTCTTAAAATTCATTATATCGTTCGTAAGGGAGATAATCTTAGTGGGCGGAAAGTACATGGAAATAAAACCATCTTTACACTTATTCCATGAATCAATATTATTTTTAGATAAAAATGAAAACCATGTTTTGGCACGATCTTGTAATGAGAAAGGAAATAGTCTTAATTTAACAATTTAATTATCCACATCTTTCTTATTTTTCATATCACACAACTCAATGAAAGTATTTAGATGGGACGCGGCATCTTCACTAGGAAGGCTAGAAAATTGTTCTTTCCTAACAAGATTGAACAAAGCGGCATTAATTTCACAAGATTCCGCACTAGTGGCGGGAGCAATCGGAGTACTAATAAAATCATTATTCTTAGTAGTCGAAAAATCACATAACTTGGCATTCTCTTCAGCCATCGTGACAAAGCAATCTAGCACACAAGCAAGTAAACAAAAAGACGAACGGAAAAAAGGGAGAACAAAAAGGAAAATATTTTTGGTATTTTCTGAAAATCTTTTTGGAAGTGGGGGAGAGGAAAACGAGACGCAAATGGCAAATAAAGTAAATGCAAGAGATGAGTTTGTTATGGGTACTTGGTGATATTGCTATGTATCCTCCCCGGCAACGGCGCCAGAAATCCTTCTTGCTACCTCTTGAGCTTGCGTTGGTTTTCCCTTGAAGAGGAAAGGTTGATGCAGCGAAGTAGATAAGTATTTCCCTCAGTTTGTTGAGAACAAAGGTATCAATCCAGTAGGAGGAACAAGCGAGACTCCAATAGTAGTAAGTACACAAATAATCAAACACTTGCACCCAACGCTATAAAGGGGTTGTCAATCCCTTCATAGTTATTTGCAAGGATGAGATATGATAGAGATATATATATATATATATAACCGATAGATCTGAAATTAAAAGTAAAGTAAATAAATTGAAAAAAGTATTTTTGGTTTATAGATATGAAAATATAATATGGAAAATAGACCCGGGGGCCATAGGTTTCACTAGAGGCTTCTCTCATAAAGGAAAATAATACGGTGGGTGAACAAATTACTGTCGAGCAATTGATAGAAAAGCAAATAATTATGAAGATATCCAAGGCAATGATTATGCATATAAGCATCACGTCTGTATCAAGTAGACCGAAATGTTTCTCCATCTACTACTATTACTCCACATATCGATCGACTCCTGCCTGCATCTAGAGTATTAAGTTCGTGAAGAACATAGTCACGCATTATTTAAGATGAGATGATGTAAAGGGATAAACTCAAGCAATATGATGAAAACCACATCTTTTTACCCATAATGGAAACAATACAATACATGCCTCGCTACCCCTACTGTCACTAGGTGAGGACACCGCAAGATTGAACCCAAAACTAAGCACTTCTCCAATTGCAAGAATTACCAATCTAGTTGGCCAAACCAAACAAATAATTCAAAGAGACTTGCAAAGATATGAAATCATGCATATGCGAATTTAGAAGAGACTCAAATAATTTTCATGGATAATCTGAACATAAACTCACAATTCATCAGATCTTGACAAACACACCACAAAAGAGTATTACATCGGATAGATATCCATGAAGATCATGAAGAACATGGTATTGAAGATCAAAGAGAGAGAAGAAGCGATCTAGCTACTAGCTATGGACCCATAGATCTGCGGTGAACTACTCACACATCATCGGAGGGGCAATGGAGTTGATGTAGATTCCCTTCGTGATCAATTCCCTCTCCGGAAGATTATGGGAAAAGGCCCCCAGATTGGATCTGTCGGGAACACAGGCTCCCAGTGGCGCAAAAGTATTCGCGTGGCTATTTTTGATGTTTCTGGAATACTTGGGAATTTATAGGCCAAGAATTAGGTTTAGGAGACCTGCAGGGGGCCCACAAGCCAGGGGCGCGGTCACCCCCCAGGGCACGCCCTGTAGGGTTGTTGCCTCCCGGCAACTTCCTTGCCCCTACTCCAAGTCTATCGCGTGTCTAGTGGTCCAGAAAAAATCTTTTCGGAGATTTTATTCCGCTTCGACTCCGTTTAATATTCCTTATCTACAATATTCAAAAACATAGAAAAAACAGAAACTTGCACTAGGCTCTAGGTTAATAGGTTAGTCCCAAAAATAATATAAAACAGCATATTAATGCATATAAAATATCCAAAACATATAATATAATAGCATGGAACAATCAAAAATTATAGTTACGTTGGAGACGTATCAGCATCCCCAAGCTTAATTCCTACCCATCCTCGAGTAGGTAAATGATAAAAACATATTTTTTGATGTGCAATGCTACCTAACGTATTTATCCGTGTAATATTCTCCAATGTGGCATGAATATTCAGATCCATAAGACTCAAAACAAAAGTCTATATTGACATAAAAACAATAAAATTTCAAGCATACTAATAAGGTAATTGCTTCCTTTCGAAATAGCATGGTCGTAGAAAGTTATCCTACAAAATCATATGGTGTGGCTATGCTCCATCTTCACCACACAAAGTATCTAAATCATGCACAACCCTGGTGAAAATCAAGCAATTTTTCACACTTTTTATGTTCTCAGACCTTTTCAGCCCTCATGCAATACATGAGTGTGAGCCATGGATATAGCACTATAGATGGAATAAAATGTGGTAGAGGTTGCAAAAAGAAAGAAACAATATAGTCTCACATCCACTAGGCATATCAACGGGCTATGGAGATGCCCATCAATAGATATTAATGTGAGTGAGTTGGGATTGCCATTCAAAAAATGCACTAGAGCTATAAGTGTATGAAAGCTCAAAAAGAAAACTAAGTGGTTGTGCAAAAGATGTATACCACTAGTTATATGAAAGTGACAACATAGGAGACTCTCTATGAAGAACATGGTGCTACTTTGAAGCACAAGTGTGGAAAAGGATGGTAGCATTGTCCCTTCTCTCTTTCTCTCATTTTTTCTCTTTTTCTCTTTTTTTCCTTTTTTCTCTTCCTTTTTTTGGATGGGCTTCTATGGCCTTATTTGATTTTTTTATGGGCTTCACTGGCCTCTTTTTTTTTGTAAAGCTAGGATACTCATCCCAACATGTGAGGGATCATAGCTTCCATCACCCTTTTTCTCACACGGGACAATGCTCTAATAATGCAAAAGTTATCACACTTTTATTTACTTACAACTCAAAATATTACAACTCGATAGCTAGAAAAAAGTATGACAAGCAATTTGGAATTGATGGTGCGTGTCATAAAAACGGGACGGTGGTGTTGCATGAAATATATCTCGGAATTGCTATGAAAATGCCATAATAGGTAGGTTTGGTGGCTGTTTTGAGGAAAATATATGGTGGCTCTTTCGAGAATGGTGGGTTTAATGTACCAACAAAAGATGCATGGTACTAAAGAGGCTAGCAAAGGTGGAAGGGTGAGAGTGCGTATAATCCATGAACTCAACATTAGTCATAAAGAACTCACATACTTATTTCAACAGCCTATTAGTTATCGAAGCAAAGCATTAGACGCATGCTCCTACTAAATGGTTGGGAGGAGTTAACCATCGTGCAATCCTGACCTCCACACAAAGGCTGATAATCATTAAACAAGTCATGCTCCGAATTCATCACAAAACGGTTCACCATACGTGCATGCTATGGAATCACAAGCTTCAGTACAAGTATTTTTTTATAGTTCACAATTAGTTACTAGCATGACTCTCATATCACCATCCTCACATCTCAAAACTATATGCAATGAATCAAATTTCTCATCATATTCAATGCACTTAATATGAAAGTTTTTATTATATCCCTTTTGGATGCCTATTATATTAGGTCTAAATTCATAACCTAAACCAATTACCATGTTGTTTAAAGAACTCTCAAAATAATATAAGTGAAGTATGAGAGTTCAATTATTCCACAACACCGCCGTGCTCTAAAAGATATAAGTGAAGTACTAGAACAACATTGCCTAGCTGAAATGATATAAGTGAAGCATAAAGAGTATTCTAATAAATTCACAATTCAGTGTGTATCTCGATCTCAAAATATATGTTCAGCAAGGATGATAATGGAAAACTAAAAAGTAAAGAATCATATCATACAAGACGCTCCAAGAAAAACACATATCATGTGGTGAATAAAAATATAGCCTCAAGTAAATTTACCGATGGATTGAAGACGAAAGAGGGGATGCCTTCCGAGGCATCCCCAAGCTTAGGATCTTTGGCATCCTTGAATATGGCTGGGGGTGCCTTGGGCATCCCCATGCTTAGGCTCTTGCCACTCCTTATTCCATAGTCCATCAAATCTTTACCCAAAACTTGAAAACTTCACAACACAAAACTCAACAGAAAACTCGCGAGATTCGTTAGTATAAGAAAGATAAATCACCACTTAGGTACAGTTATGAAATCATTCTTAATTTATATTGATGTAATATTTACTTTATTCTAACTTCTCCATGGTTCATACCCCCCCCCATACAACCCGTAGATTCATCAAAATAATCAAACAACACAAAGAAAACAGAATGTGTCAAAAACAGAACAGTCTGTAGTAATCTGTTTACTTAGAATACTTATGTAAATCCATAATTTATGAAAAAATAGGGATATCTGGGAAATTTGTAAACCAATATTGTTTGAAAAAATCAGATCAAAAGCAAGTTCCATTGAATTTTAAAATCCCGGGACTAAGAGCGAAAGTTTTTATTTTTTCAGCAAAATCAACTTGCAAGCACCATAGATCATCCCGAAGGTCTTACTTGGCTCAAACACTAATTGAAACAAGAAAACACAATTATTACAGTGGTAATAATATGTGCAGCACAGAAAAACAGAAACAAAAACAAAAGCAAAACAAATAAAATTGGGTTGCCTCCCAACAAGCGCTATTGTTTAACGCCCCTAGTTAGGCATAATGCAATAATCTAAGTATTATCAAAATAGTAAGGGAGATTATCAATGCTCTTCTCATACTCCCTTCTTAGTATCAATGCTCTTCTCATACTCCCTTCTTAGATTGTGGAAGGCAAAAGTAATCAAAAGGGCTAAATTTAATAGGATAATGATCATTAACATCAAGTGCAAGACGAATAGGTTCCTCCTTCGGGCCCTCTATAGTGTATAATCAATTCATCATTGTAGGCTTTCCTTTGGCGGAAGGTCGTAAGTTTATCTCTTAGCATGAACTGTAATCCATTATTTTGTATAGAAAAATCATCATTGAGTTCAAAAATCCTATCAACCAAAACTCAATGGGAACCCTTTTTCTCAAATTTTCATTATAAGCCACATAATCCGGAGACTGCAATCTCATTATTTATTCTTGACTAAAAAGGATCTCCTCAATGGGGGGACATCCACCATTAATTTTATAATGAGAAAAAAATTCATTAGCCTCCTTCATAATGAATCTAAACTCGTGGGCTAGAAATATAGTGGCAGCACGCTTAATGGAAGCAAGCTGAATATTGGAGAACTCATGGAAAATCATTTGTACGCAAAGATGCATATGAATGAATTGTCTCTCAAGTTCAAGTATTAGAAGTGACATGGCGTCCACAAGACTACTAGTTTTATTGATGATAGACCCTCCTAAAGTAGGTAGCATACTAGCACAAGTAAAGAAATCTTGAATAACACCTTTTCCAATGATATTGCCACTACCTATGCGATGTTTTTTGTATGAATGATAGTAGGTTCTCTATGGGAATCATTATTCTCTTCAAGAATATTAATATCCTTTCCAATGTAAACCTCCCTAGATTCACACATGGTGGTAACGAATAGATCAATCGCACAAGAAAGAAACCAAAAACATGAACGGAAAAAGGGTGAATAATAAAGGAAAATATTTCTGGTATTTTCTGAAAATCTTTTTGGAAGTGGGGGAGAGAAAAACAAGAGGCAAATGGAAAATAAAGTAAATGCAAGAGATGAGTGTGTGAAGGGTACTTGGTGATTTTGTGATGTATCCTCCCCGGCAATGGCGCCATAATTCCTTCTTGCTACCTCTTGAGCTTGCGTTGGTTTTCCCTTGAAGAGGAAAGGGTGATGTGATACGTCTCCATCGTATCTACTTCTCCAAACTCTTTTCCCTTGTTTTGGACTCTAATTTGCATGATTTGAATGGAACTAACCCGGATTGACGTTGTTTTCAGCAGAATTGCCTTGGTGTTGTTTTTGTGCAGAAATGAAAGTTCTCGGAATGTCCTGAAAATTTACGGAGAATATTTCTGGAAAATATGAAAAATACCTGCGCAAAGATCCACCGGAGGGGGTCAGCCAGTGGGCCATAAGCCCTGTGGCCGCGGCCACCCCCCCCCCCCCAGGCCGCCGCGTCAGGGCTTGTGGGGCCCACATGGCTCTGCCGCCCCCAAACTCAGCGCTATTTATTCTCTTTCGTCCCGGAAAAAATCAAGACAGAAGATTTCATCGCGTTTGCGACACGGAGGCGCCGCCACATCCTGTTCTTCATCTGGAGGGCAGATTTGGAGTCCGTTTTGGGCTCCGGATCAAGGAGATCGTCACCATCGTCATCATCAACTTTCTTCCCTCTCCAATTCCATGAAGCTCTTCATCGTTCGTAAGTAATCTATTCGTAGGCTCGCTGGGCGGTGATGAGTAGGATGAGATCTATCATGTAATCGAGTGTGTGAAGGGTACTTGTTTTGCTCTGCTGCTATTACTACTGTTGATGCTACTGTTACTTGCTTTGTCCTGCTGCTGCTGCCACCACTGTTGCTACTGCTGCTACCTTCTACTGCTGTTACTCGCTACTGTTGCTACTTGCTACTGCTGTCACTACTTCTGTTCCTTGCTACTGCTGTTACTCGTTACACTGCCGCTACCTGCTACAATACTTTTCTGGTGCCATTGATACAACCGTTAGGAATAGTCTGCCTTGTCAATACATCGTTTCTGGCACCGTTGCTATCATACTACTTTGTTACTGATACTTTTCTTGCAGACACTAATCTTTCAGGTGTGGTTGAATCTCACACATTCAGCTGCTAATACTTGAGAATATTCTTTCACTTCCCGTCGTGCGAACCAACAAATTTGGGTTGAATACTCTACCCTCGAAAACTGCCGCGATCCCACGCGCTGTTGGGCTATTGCAAGACAATTTCTAATTGTTGAGCAACTGGAAGCAACTCTTTTCTGGCTCCATTGCCGTGGAGGCATCAAGTCAGGAATAGTTGCACATCAATAGCATTTTTCTGGCACCGTTGCCAGGGAGGAATCAAGTCAGGAATAGTTGCACGTCAACAGCATTTTTCTGGCGCCGTTGCCTGGGAAGGGATAGCTATATTCTCTGATTCACTTGGGATTTATATCTGCTGATCACTATGAAAAATCTGAAAGATCCAAAAACCAAAGTCTTGCCCTCAAATATGAGGGGAGGTAAGGAACTGCCATCTAGCTCTGCACTTGATTCACCTTCAGTTATGAGTAAGTTTGCGACACCACCTCCTACTAGAATTCTTGATATGTCGCCTATGCTTGATGATGCTTATGATGCTGCTATGCCTGATACTGCTAGAAATTCTTTGCCTGATACTGCTAGAGATGCTATGCCTGATACTGATAGAGATGTTATGTCTGATACTGCTAGAGATGCTACTTTTCCTGATATACCACTAGGGGTATTCCTTGATGCTCATATTGCTAGATTTACTGCCAATGCTCGTGATGCTTCTGAAACTGCCGATACTATTGAGATAGAACCTGCTTTTGCTCCTGTTAGATCTAGCTCTCTTGGATTTGAATTGCCTGATATACCTGAGGGTTATGTTATGGAGGGAGAGATAGCTGAGGATTTTCTTGCGTGTAAGGATACCTATGATGCTGAGAAATTACTTCTCAAGTGGAAGGAAAAATCTCTGAAAGCTAGGATGAAATATGACCCGAAGTTTGCCACTTCACCTATCTTTATCACCGATGAGGATTATGAATTCTCTGTCGACCCTGAGATAATCTCTCTAGTCGAATCTGATCCTTTCCACGGTTATGAGTCTGAGACGGTCGTAGCCCATTTTACCAAACTACACGATATAGCCACCCTTTTCACTAGTGAGGAGAAGATCCGCTACTACTATATCCTTAAGCTGTTTCCTTTCTCTCTAAAGGATGATGCTAAAGCCTGGTTCACTTCTCTTGCTCCTGGATGTGTGAGTAGTCCCCAGGATATGGTCTATTACTTTTGTGAGAAATATTTCCCTGCCCATAAGAAGCAAGCTGCCTTGCAGGAAATATACAACTTTGCTCAACTCAAAGAAGAGAGTCTCCCACAAGCTTGGGGAGGCTTATCCAGCTACAGAATGCTTTCCCTGATCACCCTCTTAAGAAGAACGAGATACTGTATATCTTCTATAACGGACTTACCAATGCTTCTAGAGACCACTTAGATAGTTGTGTCGGTTGTGTTTTTAGGGAACGAACTATAGAACAAGCTGAGATTCTACTGAATAACATCTTGATCAATGATAATGCTTGGACTATCCCCGAACCACCTCCTAAGCTAACTCCTAAGAAAAGAGGTATTATATTCCTCAGTCCCGAAGATATGCAAGAAGCCAAGAAATCTATGCAAGAGAAAGGCATTAGATCTGAAGATGTCAAAAATCTACCACCTATCAAAGAGATGCATGGTCTCGATAACCCAATAGAGGTAGTAGAAGTGAATTCTCTGCGTAGGTTTGATGAGAGTGATATTCCTTTTGACAAACCTGCTAGCCTATGCTTTGATGAATTTGACAACTTTGTTGCCAAACAACAGAGTTTCAATGATTATGTTAGCAGACATTTGGAACAAAGTACTCGTATGCTTAGTCATTTAAGTGCTTGTGTAGATAGAAATGTCAATGATCTGAAGCTTCTGAGTAAACATGCCTCTATGATTACTACTCAGGTAGAACAAGTACTTAAAGCTCAGAATGACTTGCTCAATGAATTAAATGACAACTCTGTCAGAGTCATTACTAGAGGTGGTAAAATGACTCAGGAACCTTTGTATCCTGAAGGCCATCCTAAGAGAATTGATCAAGATTCTCAAGGAATTAATGCTGATACACCCAGTCATCCTAAGAAGAAGAAGGATGATAGAAACTTACATGTCAGTTCACCAAATACTGTCACACCTGAAGAACCAAATGATATTTCTGCGTCTGATGCAGAAACACAATCCGGTGATGAACATGAACCTGGTGACAATACGGATAGTGATGTTCATAATGATGCTCAACCTAGCAATAATAAGGATGTGGAGATTGAACCAACGGTTAATCCTGATAGCCCACAACCTAAGAGATACGATAAGAATGCCTTCACTGCTAGGAAGCATGGTAAAGAAAGGGAGCCATGGGTTCAGAGACCTATGCCCTTTCCTCCTAAGCCATCCAAGAAAAAGGATGATCAGGATTTTCAGCGCTTTATTGAAATGATAAGACCCGTCTTTCTGCAGATGCATTTAATTGATATGCTCAAAACGTCTCCATATGCCAAGTACATGAAAGATATCATGACTAATAAACGGAAGATACCAGATCTTGAGATCTCCACTATGCTTGCTAATTACACTTTCAAAGGTGGAACTCCTAAGAAACTTGGTGATCCCGGAGTGCCCACTATACCTTGCTCCATTAATGGAAACTACGTAAGAACTGCCTTATGTGACCTTGGAGCCGGTGTTAGTGTTATGCCTCTCTCCCTTTATCGTAGACTTGAACTGGATAAGTGGACACCAACTGAAATTTCTTTGCAAATGGCCAACAAATCAACTGCTTTCCCTGTCGGCATTTGCGAGGATGTGCCTGTTGTGGTTGCGAACACCACTATCTTAACAGATTTTGTTATCTTGCATATTCCCGAGGACGATGCCATGGCTGTCATCCTCGGAAGACCCTTTTTAAACACTGCAAGGGCTGTTATAGATTGCAACAAAGGCAATGTCACTTTTCATGTCAACGGTAATGAGCATACAGTGCACTTTTCGAAGAAACGATATCAAGTACATTGCATCAATGCCAACGAAAAAACTTCATCGATTCTTATTGGGAGCTTTGAATGCCCTATTCCTCGTGTCAAGATGATGTATGATTTGCTTGTTGGGGAGATTCATATCCCCATTGAGGTGACTTAGTGGCTATTCGAAATTATACGTTCTCTTTTGCGATTCGAGAAAGTTTTTTCATGAGGATGTGATCAACCCCATTGGCGGATTTCTTTCGATGACCATGAAATGGATGAATCAAAGAGTCACATGCCTCTATTTTAAGCTTTCACTTTCTGTTGCTTAGAAGAAAAATGATAGGTTTAGTTTAGTTTTCCCTGTTTTCTGTTTTAGCGTCCGGTGGAAAAGTACCCCGAAAATAAAAGTTCTCCGAACGTTGTGAAAGTCTAGTATGTTTTTTTCTGGAATATTTGAAAAATACTGGGACTGAGAGCTGGCCTTGGGGCCACACCAGTGGGCCACAAGCCCTGACGCCGCGGTATCCCCCCTCGGCGCGGCCACCAAGCTTGTGGGGCCCACAGGGACCCCCTCCACTCATTCCAGCTCCCATCCTCTTCTTCTACCTCTAGAAAAAGTCGTTTCGCAACTCAAACCCGTGTTCTTGCTCATTTGGCTGTGATTTTCGATCTCCTTGCTCAAAGCACCATTCTCCGAACCGTTTTGGGGAAATTACTCCTTGGTAAGTGACTCCTCCATTGGTCCAATGAGTTTCTACTCTAGTGCTTTATCCTTCGCGTATTCTTGCTACCTTGGTGACCCTGTTCTTGAGCTTGAAATGTTGATTTTTGCTGGTCCCAAGTAGTTTTAGCCTGTGATACGGTCTCTAGGCACTAGTAGGAGTAGTTGCTACAAGGTGTGGTTGGTCTTTATTCACTTTTCTCTTGAACTTCAAAAATTTCAGCAAAAGAAATTATGTTCGGGAGGAAGTTTCATGGACGTTCCTCAAGTAAGAAGGGTCCCCGTCTTTCTATTCGGGAGCCCGATCCTTATCAACTAAGGGATGCACCGGTACAACCATGTGAATGGCCTTCCGATGAGTTCATGATCGAAGCAGGCTTCAAGGATGAGTTTGATACACTTGTCCGCAATGCCGGGTTAGAAGAATTCCTCTCAGATAAATGAGAACAGTATGCTATGCTCACTGCCTCTTTCATGCGTAGATTTAAATTTTAAGTTGGCCGTGACTCATCCATACTGTTTGATCTGTATGCTAAATCCTACACGATGGATTTGGAGGATTTCAATAGGATTTGCAAGATACCTGATGGGGTTAGTCTTAATGATCCTGCTAAGTCTTCGGTTAGAGATTTTGTCTCTAGTATAACTCTTGGAGAAACTCGAGACATCACGCAAGTTACCATAGGAAGCATTCCTTTCCCTGCCTTGCACTACTTTGCCCTCTTCATAGGAAGATGAATTAACGGCAAGGTTGAACATTGTCACCTATGCGCATCCGACCTTAGTATCCTTAAGAGCGCAGTGACGGGTGACAAAAGCTTCAACATGGGAGCTATTATGGCAAGGAGGCTGAATAAGAATGCTATTGATGGGGATTTCTTTGGCGGGATCTATGCAACTCGCATAGCAAATTTTCTCGGAGTACCCATCCGCGCAGGAGATCCCCCTCTCCATACAGTTTTCCTTGACCGCGTCGCTATGACACGCTACCAGTTCCTTGAGAGGGATGATGAATCCCTCCTATACGATTGATATTTAACCCGCAGCGTGTTTTCCATATTACCCTTCCTACTCCTGCTTTCTTTGACTTTTAGGTAAAACGGAGATACTACATAACCAGAGGAGAGGCAGAGGAGTATGAGAGGGAGGCGACGGCTGCTCGTCTCCGTGAGGCAGCTATTCAGGCAGTGGCTGTAGCGCTCCCGTATAACCCCGATTATGATTTTGGGTTTCGCCAGGACCGTCCTTGGGAGTAGACCAAGCTAGGCCAAAAGCCTAAGCTTGGGGGAGTACGTGTTCTCACCAACTTTACATTCATGCTTATGCTTTCACTTTGTTAGTCGGTGTTTACACTTTGCCACTGTATTATCCATGCTAGTTTATTTTCGTTTTCTTATTTTCTTGTTTTGTGTCCTTTTGAGAAAACCCAAAAAGATTTTCCTTTCTTCTTCTGCTTGTTGGGAGCTTTCCCGTGTAAATAGTTTTCTTTTTCTTTGGGTCAAGGTAGAAGATATTGGTTACAATGTTTAGTGGCTCTTGTATGCATACCTGTTTAGCTTTCAAAGAGCCATATTACTTTGTCTTCTCCTTTGTGTTTGCCTACAGATTCAGCTTAGTCCAACGCACGAGCACTCTTATTATTGTTCACATCGTTCGATCGTGCAAGTGAAAGGCAATAATGATGATATATAATGAAGTGATTGAGACTGGAAAAGCTGGTATGAACTCGATCTATTTTGTTTTTGTAAATATGACTAGCTTGTCATCTCAGATTCAGCTTTGTTGTGAGAGAACCATGTTTGCAATGACAACTTAGAGATCATAGTTTCTGATGCCATGCTTAATTAGCTAGGAGCTTATAATGGTTTGTCTTGAATGCCAACATAGATTTTGAGATGACTATGATGTAGTATGATAGGATGGTATTCTCCTTTGAATGATTCAAGTGGCTTGACTTGGCGCATGTTCATGCATGTAGTTGAAACAAAACCAACATAGCCTCTATGATGTTTGTGTTCATGGTGATTTATATCCTGGTCATGCTTGCACTCAATGTTAGTCAAACTCATTGCATCTTGATGACCGTTGTCGCTCTCTAGTTGGTCGCTTCCCTGTCTTTTGCTAGCCTTCACTTGTACTAAGCGGAATACTGTTTGTGCATCCACTTCCATAAACCCAAGAGTTTTTCCATGAGAGTCCACCATACCTACCTATTTGTGGTATCTACCTACCGTTCCAAGTAAATTTGCATGTGCCATTCTCTGAACCTTCAAGAAATAATCTGTTTTGCATGCCCGAACCGCTCATGTGGTGACAGGGGGCTATTGGTATCTTCCATGTTAGGCGTGTTATCCTTGACATGTGTTTATTCACTGTCATTCACGAGAAAGGGGACGGTAATTAGAATGCCCAGTTCCATGCTTAAATCGAAAACATAACTGTAAAACAAGACTCCCCCCGGATTGATGTTAGTATGGACGGTACCCGAGGATTCGGCTAGCCGTGGAGTGTGATTGATTGGTGGTGGGGGAGTTAAAACTTTACTTTTCTGTTTGGGAACCGCCTATAACATGAATAGCATGGAATATATTGAGAACTCTTGGTCATTGCGTTGACAATGAAAGCATGCCACCCAAAATTATTATCTCTGTTTTCAAAGCTTGAGCTCTGGCACCTCTGCAAATCAATGCTTCCCTCTGCGAAGGGCCTGTCTATTTATTTTCCTGTTGAGTCATCCTCTTCTTATATAAGCACCAATTAGAGAACACCTCGGTCATTTTTATGCTTTGCTTTTGATTGATATTGAGTACGACTATGACTGGGTCTTCGTTGCTATGAATTACAATGTTTAGTGAGCCCTTGATCTTTGAAAGTGCTCTGCATTTATGTTTTGCGGTCTCAGAAAGAGCTAGCGAGATACCACCTATTCATATTATTCATGCTTGTTTTGATTCAATTGTTGGTATCTGAAACTCATTATTATTTGCTCGCTAGCTGATTATGCCATTGATATTAGTTTACCGTGAGACCTTTGTGTCACTTGCTTATGTGGTTAACTGGTGATCTTGCTGAAATTCTGGTTATGAGTTAGACATAGTTGCAACAACAAGATCAAACAGAGTTTGTCAAAGTTTTTCTTCCTCTTTCAGTTTGTCAACTGAGTTGCTTGAGGACAAGCAAGGTTTTAATCTTGGGGGATTTGATACGTCTCCATCGTATCTACTTTTCCAAACTCTTTTGCCCTTGTTTTGGACTATAATTTGCATGATTTCAATGGAACTAACCCGGGCTGACGCTGTTTTCAGTAGAATTGCCTTGGTGTTGTTTTTGTGCAGAAATGAAAGTTCTCGGAATGTCCTGAAAATTTACGGAGAATATTTCTGGAAAATATGAAAAATACCTCCGCAAAGATCCACTGGAGGGGGTGAGCTAGTGGGCCACAAGCCGTGTGGCAGCGGCCACCCCCCCCAGGCCGCGGCGTCAGGGCTTGTGGGGCCCAGGTGGCTCTGCCGCCCCCAAACTCAGCGCTATTTATTCACTTTCGTCCCGAAAAAAACAAGAGAGAAGATTTCATCGCGTTTGCGACACGGAGGCGCCGCCACATCCTGTTCTTCATTTGGAGGGCAGATCTGGAGTCCTATTTGGGCTCCGGATCAAGGAGATCGTTGCCATTGTCATCATCAACCTTCTTCCCTCTCCAATTTCATGAAGCTCTTCATCGTTCGTGAGTAATCTACTCATAGGCTGGCTGGGCGGTGATGAGTAGGATGAGATCTATCATGTAATCGAGTTAGTTTTGACGGGGATTGATCCCTAGTATCCACTATGTTCTGAGATTGACGTTGCTACTACTTTGCCATGCTTAATGCTTGTCACTAGGGCCCGGGTGCCATGATTTCAGATCTGAAATTATTATGTTGTCGCCAATATATGTGTGTTTTAGATCCGATCTTGCAAGTTGTAGTTACCTACTATGTGTTATGATCCGGCAACCCCAGAGTGACAATAACCGGAACCACTCCCGGTGATTACCATAGTTTGAGGAGTTCATGTGTTCACCAAGTGCTAATGCGTTGTTCCAGTTCTTTATTAAAAGGAGAACCTTAATATCCCATAGTATCCATTTGGACCCCGCTGCCACGGGAGGGATGGACAATAGATGGCATGCAAGTTCTTTTCCCTAAGCACGTATGACCACTCACGGAATGCATGCCTACATCACATTGACGAACGGGAGCTAGCCACATATCTCTCCGTGTTATAACTGTTGCATAATGAATGTCATCTGACAATTCACCGATCCGTTGCCTACGAGTTTGTCCCACTGCTGCTGTTACTTGTTTTGCTCTGCTGCTGTTACTACTGTTGATGCTACTGTTACTTGCTTCGTCCTGCTACTGCTGCCACGACTGTTGCTACTGCTGCTACTTGCTACTGTTGTTACTCGCTACTGTTGCTACTTGCTACTGCTGTCACTACTGTTGTTCCTTGCTACTGCTGTTACTCGTTACACTGCTGCTACCTGCTACAATACTTTTCTGGCGCCATTGATACAACCGTTAGCAATAGTCTGCCTTGTCAATAGATTGTTTCTAGCACCGTTGCTATCATACTACTTTGCTATTGATACTTTGCTTGCAGACACAAATCTTTCAGGTGTGGTTGAATCTGACACATTCAGCTGCTAATACTTGAGAATATTCTTTCACTTACCGTCGTGTGAACCAACAAATTTGGGTTAAATACTCTACCCTCAAAAACTGTCGCGATCCCACGCGCTGGTGGGCTATTGCAAGACAATTTCTAATTGTTGAGCAACTGGAAGCAGCTCTTTTCTGGCTCCGTTGTCGTGGAGGCATCAAGTCAGGAATAGTTGCACGTCAACATGATGCAGCGAAGTAGATAAGTATTTCCCTTAGTTTGTTGAGAACCAAGGTATCAATCCAGTAGGAGGAACAAGCGAGACTCCAATAATAGTACCAACACAAATAATCAAACACTTGCACCGAACGCTATAAAGGGGTTGTCAATCCCTTCAGAGTTATTTGCAAGGATGAGATATGATAGAGATAGGTATAAAATATTGATAGATATGAAAGTAAAAGTAAAGTAAATAAATTGCACCAAAGTATTTTTGGTATTTTTGGTTTATAGATCTGCAATTATGATATGGAAAATAGACCTGGGGGCCATAGGTCTCACTAAAGGCTTCTCTCATAAAGGAAATTAATACGGTGGGTGAACAAATTACTGTCGAGCAATTGATAGAAAAGCAAATAGTTATGAAGATATCCAAGGCAATGATTATGCATATAGGAATCACGTCCTTATCAAGTAGACTGAAACGATTCTTGATCTACTATTATTACTCCACACATCGACCGACTCCTGCGTGCATCTCGAGTATTAAGTTCATGAAGAACAGAGTAACGCATTAAGTAAGATGACATAATGTAGAGGGATAAACTCAAGCAATATGATGAAAACACTATCTTTTTACCCTTGATGGCAATAATACAATATGTGCCTCACTACCCCTACTGTTACTCGGTGAGGACACCGCAAGATTGAACCCAAAACTAAGCACTTCTCCCATTGCAAGAATTACCAATCTAGTTGGCCAAACCAAACAAATAATTCGAAGAGACTTCCAAAAATATGAAATCATGCATATAAGAATTCAGAAGAGACTCAAATAATATTCATGGATAATCTGAAAATAAACTCACAATTCATCGGATCTCAACAAACACACCGCAAAGGAGTATTACATCGGATAGGTCCCCATGAAGATCATGAAGAACATGGTATTGAAGATCAATGAGAGAGAAGAAGCCATCTAGCTACTAGTTATGGACCCATAGGTCTGTGGTGAACTACTCACACATCATTGGAGGGGCAATGGAGTTGATGTAGATGCCCTCCGTGATCAATTCCCTCTCCGGCAGATTACCCAAAAAGGCTCCCATACTGGATCTCTCGGGATCAGAGGCTCCCGGCGTCGTAAAAGTATTCTCGTGGCTCTTTTTGATGTTTCTGGAATATTTGGGAATTTATAGGCCAAGAATTAGGGTTAGGAGACCTGCAAGGGGCCCACAAGCCAGGGGGCCCACAAGCCAGGGGGCGTGATCCCCCCCCCCCAGGGCGCACCCTACATATGGCGTCAACTTCCTTGCCCCCTAATCCAAGTGTGTTACATGTCTTCTGGTCTAGAAAAAAATATTTTCAGAGATTTTATTCCGTTTAGACTCTGTTTAATATTCCTTATCTTCAATATTCAAAAAGATGGAAAAAAGATGGCGGGTCGGATTGAGGCTTCTGTCGGCGAGAGCTGCTGGAAACCACCGGAGACACCTCATGGAGACTCTTGGTGCGCCTAGCGTGCAACATGTAATGCAATTGATCACGGTTGTAAGAGAATTCCGCCTGTTGAACCATAGCAGCCTTTAGCATCTCAATGGCGTTCCTGGCTTCCACCTCAATCGGGGTGTTTCCGTGGATGGGAAGAGACTCCAAGTTACATGTAGCAGCCAACATGTTATCAACAGGATTGGAGAAGTGGGCCTACGGTGTCCGAAAATGACGAGTCGGTTGCAGGGTAGGTGGAGGCTGAGCAGGCTCAATCTGTACTTGTGTTTGTTGAGGGGGTTCTGCTCCACACCCGGTGTGCGTGGTCTATCAAACAAATGAGTCGGGTTAAGGTTGGCCGGAAGGCGACTCTGATGTCTCCTCTGGTCTACCGCATCGAAGGCGTTTCGACGACGCTCAAGCTGTTGCTACCTATTGAGATTGCGTTGGTTTTCCCTTGAAGAGGAAAGGGTGATGCAGCGAAGTAGATAAGTATTTCCCTCAGTTTGTTGAGAACTATCAATCCAGTAGGAGGAACAAGCAAGGCTCCAGTAGTAGTACCTACACAAACAATCAAACACCTGCACCCAACGCTATAAAGGGGTTACCAATCCCTTTAGAGTTATTTGCAAGGATGAGATCTGATAGAGATAGATATAAAATATTGATAGATTTGAAAATAAAACTAAGGTAAATAAATTGCAGCAAAGTATTTTTGGTATTTTTGGTTTATAGATATGTAAATATAATATGGAAATTAGACCTCGGGGCATAGGTTTCACTAGAGGCTTCTCTCATAAAGGAAAATAATACGGTGGGTGAACAAATTACTGTGGAGCAATTGATAGAAAAGCAAATAATTATGAAGATATCCAAGGCAATGATGATGCATATAGGCATCATTTCCATATCAAGTAGACTGAAACTATTCTGCATCTACTAATATAACTCCACACATCGACCGACTCCTGCCTGCATCTAGAGTATTAAGTTCATGAAGAACAGAGTAACTCATTAAGTAAGATTACATGATGTAGAGGGATAAACTCAAGCATTATGATGAAAACCCCATCTTTTTACCCTTGATTGCAACAATACAATATGTGCCTCGCTACCCCTACTGTCACTGGGTGAGGACACCGCAAGATTGAACCCAAAGCTAAGCACTTCTCCCATTGCAAGAATTACCAATCTAGTTGGCCAAACCAAACCAATAATTCGAAGAGACTTGCAAACATATGAAATCATGCATATAAGAATTCAGAAGAGACTCGAATAATATTCATAGATAATTTGAACATAAACTCACAATTCATCGGATCTCGACAAACACACCGCAAAAGAGTATTAATCAGATAGATGTCCATGAAGATTATGAAGAACATGGTATTGAAGATCAAAGAGAGAGAAGAACGCATCTAGCTACTAGCTATGGACTCGTAGGTCTGTGGTGAACTAATCACACATCCTCGGAGGGGCAATGGAGTTGATGTAGATGCCCTCCGTGATCAATTCCCTCTCCGGCAAATTACCGGAAAAGGCTCCCGGATTGGATCTCTCGGGAACAGAGGCTCCCGGCGGCGTACAAGTATTTTCGTTTCTCTTTTTGGCGATACGGGAAATTTGGGAATTTATAGCCCAAGAATTAGGGTTAGGAGACTTGTAGGGGGCTACAAGGCAGGGACGTGGCCACCCCCAGGGCGTGCCCTGCAGGTTTGTGCCTCCCAGCAATTTCCTTGCCCCCTACTCCAAGTCTGTTGCGTGTCTTCTGGTCCAAGAAAAAACTTTCCGGAGATTTTATTCCGTTGGACTCCGTTTAATATTCCTTATGTGCAATATTCAAAAACATGGAAAAACTGAAACTAGCACTAGGCTCTAGATTAAAGGTTAGTCCCAAAAATAATATAAAACAACATATTAATGCATATAAAACATCCAAAACACATAATATAATAGCATGGAACAATCAAAACCTATACATATGTTGGAGACGTATCAGCTGCCAAGCCGCAGCCTTCAAACGTTCCTTCTCATCATTGATTCGAGCATGCAGTTCTGTCATCCAGGTGTTTTCGACATCAATCTCCCGCTGTACCTTGGCCATCTCCTCATGAAGTTTTACTAGCTGTGCATTGATTTCCTCCTGATTCTCGGCAGTAACTACGGTCGTTATGAGTTTTGACATCCCCCCATCAAATCCATTATGGCTTGGGCCGGCGTCTTTCCACACCCGCTGGCTCCATTGGCAGCGACTGTTCCTAGCTCATCCTGAGCCGGTGCGGCCCCTGTCATGTAGATGGCGACCTAGGGCGGCTCTTGAGGTCCTTTAGAGATCGCCGCCCCGGGGAAGCCCCCAAGCCCCCAATCACAGAGAGGGTAGGTCGATTCTGTGTCTCCCATGGACAACTCGCTATCAGAGTTAACAAGGGTATCTCCACCAGCCGGCGGCACATCCGGGAGGCTGACCCCCTGCATGAAGCCGACGAAGACGCGACACCGTCCAATCTGATGCTAGGCGGGTTGAGTGAGCCGAGTTGGCTCGACGATGTCCCTGCAGATGTCCGTCTCGGGGATGGACACACCAATTTTGCCGACGAAGACGTGAATCTTGCCAAAGGGGACCCAATAGCCAGACTCGATCGAATCGGCCTCGGGACCCCAGCTCGAATTGTCGATGTAGCGCTTTCTGCGGTGACTCTTGCTCTGTTGGGGAACGTTGCATGGGAAACAAAAAAATTCCTACGCACACGAAGACCTATCATGGTGATGTCCATCTACGAGACGAGATTAGATCTATGTACCATTGTAGATTGCTAAGCGGGAAGCGTTAAGAAACGCGGTTGATGTAGTGGTACAGCTTTGTGATTCAAATCACCGTCATCCCACGATCTTTCCCACGATCCATTCAGATCTAGCACCGAACGGACGGCACATCCGCATTCAGCACACGTACAGGTCGATGACTATCTCGGACTTGTTGATCCAGCAAGAGAGACAGAGAAGTAGATGACTTCTCCGGCAGTGTGACGGTACTCTGGTGGTGGTGATGATCTACTCCTACAGGGCTCCGTCCGAGCTCCGCAAAAATCCGATCTAGAGGTAAAACTATGTGGTATAGGTTTGAGTTGCACGTGGCAAACGTTTTGTCTCAAAAGCCCTAGAACCATCATTATATATAGGTGGAGGGGAGGGGCTAGCCTTGAGGCTCAAGGAGCCCCAAGGTGCGCCGACCGAAGGGAAGAGGTGGACTCCCACCCCAATTCGGTTTGGGGGAAGGAGTCCACTCCTTCCTTCCCACCTCCCTCTTTCCTTTTTTTCCTTCCTTTGGTGTTTTTCCACTTGTGGCGCCATGGCCCTATTGGGTTGGCCTCACCAGCACACTAAGAGCTGGTGCGCCACCCTAGGGTCACTCGGCTCACTCCCAGGTGGGTGGGCCCCTCCAGGTGAATACCTGGAACCCATTCGTCATTCCCGGTACACTGTCGGTAATGCCCAAAACTTTCCGGTGACAAAATGAAACCATCCTATATATCAATCTTCGTTTCCTGACCATTCCTAAAACCCTCGTGACGTTCGTGATCTCATCCGGGATTCCGCACAACAATCGGTAATCACACATATAACTCAACTATACTAAAACATCATCGAACCTTAAGTGTGCAGACCGTGCGGGTTCGAGAACTATGTAGACATGACCCAAGACACTCCTCGGTCAATATCCAATAGCGGGACCTGGATGCCCATATTGGATCCTACATATTCTCCGAAGATCTTATCGGTTGAACCTCAGTGCCAAGGATTCATATAATCTCGTATGTCATTCCCTTTGTCCTTCGGTGTGTTACTTGCCTGAGATTTGATCGTCGGTATCCGCATACCTATTTCAATCTCGTTACCGGCAAGTCTCTTTACTCGTTGCGTAATACAAGATCCCGTGATTTACACTTAGTCACATTGCTTGCAAGGCTTGTTTGTGATGTTGTATTACCGAGTTGGCCCCGAGATACCTCTCCGTCACACGGAGTGACAAATCCCAGTCTTGATCCATACTAACTCAACGGACACCTTTCGATATACCTGTAGAACACCTTTATAGTCACCCAGTTACGATGCGACGTTTGATACACACAAGGTATTCCTCCGGTGCCAGTGAGTTATATGATCTCATGGTCATAGGAATAAATACTTGACACACAGAAAACTATAGCAACAAAATGACACGATCACGTGCTACGTTCATAGTTTGGGTCTAGTCCATCACATGGTTCTCCTAATGGTGTGATCCAGTTATCAAGAGACAACACTTGCATATGGTCAGAAAACCTTGACCATACTAGCTGAACTGGCTAGCCAACTAGAGGCTTGCTAGGGACATTGTTTTGTCTAGGTATCCACACATGTATCTATGTTTTCATTCAATACAATTATAGCATGGATAATAAACGATTATCTTGAAACAGGAAATATAATAATAACTATTTTATTATTGCCTCTATGGCATATTTCCAACAGTCTCCCACTTGCACTAGAGTCAATAATTTAGTCCTCACATTGCCATGCGATTTACATTGTAATAAATCTAACACCCATATAGTTCTGGTGTTGATCATGATTTGCCCGTGGAAGAGGTTTAGTCAACGGATCTGCGACCTTTCAGATCCGTGTGCACTTTGCAAATATTTACGTCCTCTCCTTCGACGTAGTCGCGGATGAGGTTGAAGCATCGTTTGATGTGCCTGGTCTTCTTGTGAAACCTTGGTTCCTTTGCTAAAGTAATGGCACCAGTGTTGTCACAGAACAGAGTTATTGGATTTAGTGCGCTCGACACAACTCCAAGATTCGTCATGAACTGCTTCATCCAGACACCCTCCTTAGCTACCTCCGAGGCAGCCATGTACTCCACTTCACATGTAGAATCTGCAACGATGCTTTGCTTGGAACTGCACCAGCTTACCGCACCCCCATTAAGAATAAATATGTATCCAGTTTGAGACTTAGAGTCATCCGGATCAGTGTCAAAGCTTGCGTCGACGTAACCGTTTACGACGAGTTCTTCGTCACCTCCATAAACGAGAAACATCTCCTTAGTCGTTTTCAGGTACTTCAGAATATTCTTGACCGTCGTCCAGTGATCCACTCCTAGATTACTTTGAATCCTGCCTGCCATACTTATGGCCAAGCTGACGTCTGGTCTAGTGCACAGCATTGCATACATGATAGAACCTATGGCTGAGGCATAGGGGACGGAACTCATTTGTTCTCTGTCTTCCGCAGTTGCTGGGCACTGAGTCTTACTCAATTTTATACCTTGTAACATTGGCAAGAACCCCTTCTTGGACTGTTCTATTTTGAACTTCTTCAAAACTTTATCAAGTTATGTGCTTTGTGAAAGTCCTATCACGCGTCTCGAACTATTCTATAGATCTTAATGCCTAGAATGTAAGAAGTTTCTCCTAGGTCCTTCATAGAGAAACTTTTATTCAAGTAATCATTTACGCTCTCCAAAAACTGCACGTTGTTTCCAATCAGCAATATGTCATCCACATATAATATTAGAAACACCAGAGAGCTCCCACTCACTTTCTTGTAAATACAGGATTCTCCAACCACTTGCATAAACCCAAATGCTTTGATCACCTCATCAAAGCGCTTATTCCAACTCCGAGATGCTTGCACCAGTCCATAAATGGTTCGTTAGAGCTTGCATACTTTGTGAGCATTCTTTGGATCGACAAAACCTTCGGGTTGCATCTTATACAACTCTTCCTTAAGAAAACCGTTAAGGAACGCCGTTTTGACATCCATCTGCCAGATTTCATAATCGAAAAATGCAGCTATTGCTAACATTATTCGGACGGACTTAAGCATCGCTACTGGTGAGAATGTCTCATCGTACTCAACTCCTTGAACTTGTCAAAAACCCTTTGCCACAAGTCGAGCTTTTTAAAGGTCACATTACCGTCCACGTCCGTCTTCTTCTTAAAGATCCATTTGTTCTGAATAGCCTTGCGGCCTTCAGGTAATACTTCCAAAGTACACACTCTGTTTTCATACATAGATCCTATCTCGGACTTCATGGCCTCCAGCCATTTGTTGGAATCTGGGCCCACCATTGCTTCTTCATAATTCATGGGTTCATTGTTGTCCAACAACATGATTGATATGACAGGATTATTGTACCACTCAGGAGTAGTACGTCATCTTGTCGACCTACGAGGTCCGATAGGAACTTGATCCGAAGTTTCATGATCATCATCATTAAATTCCTCCTCAACCGGTGTCACTTCGACACAGGTTTCCCCTGCCCTGTGCCACCATCTAGAGGGATTAGAGGTTTGACAACCTCATCAAGTTCTATCTTCCTCCCACTCAATTCTTTTGAGTGAAACTCCTTCTGAAGAAAAACTCCATTCTTAGCAACAAATACTTTGCCCTCAGATTTGAGATAGAAGGTGTACCCAACTACCTCCTTTGGGTAACCTATGAAGACGCACTTTTCCGCTTCGGGTTCTAGCTTTTCAGGCTGAAGCTTTTTGACATAAGCATCACATCCCCAAACTTTAAGAAATGACAACTTTGGTCTTTTGCCATACCACAGCTTGTATGGTGTTGTCTCAATGGATTTTGATGGTGCCGTATTTAAAGTGAATGCAGTTGTCTCTAATGCATAACCCCAAAACGATAACGGCAAATCGGTAAGAGACATCATAGATTGCACCATTTCTAACAAAGTACGATTACGACGTTCGGACACACCATTACGCTGTGGTGTTCCAGGCGGTGTCAACTGTGAAACAATTCCACATTGTCTTAAGTGAGCACCAAACTCGAAACTCAGATATTCACCCCCATGATCAGAACGTAGGAACTTGATCTTCTTGTTACGATCATTTTCAACTTCACTTTGAAATTGCTTGAACTTCTCAAACGTTTCAGACTTGTGCTTCATCAAGTAGATATATCCCTACCTACTCAAATCTTCAGTTAAGGTGAGAAAATAATGATATCCGCCGCGTGCCTCCACACTCATTGGACCGCACACAAGGGTATGTATGATTTCCAACAAGTCACTTGCACACTCAATTATTTAGGAGAGCGGAGTCTTGGTCATCTTGCCCATGAGGCATGGTTTGCATGTGCCAAGTGATTCAAAATCAAGTGACTCCAAAAGCCCATCGGAATGGAGTTTCTTCATGCGCTTTACACAAATATGACCTAAGCGGCAGTGCCACAAAAACATGGCGCTATCATTGTTAACTCTACATCTTTTGGTCTCAATGATATGTATATGTGTATCATTTCCATCAAGATTCAAAATGAACAATCCTCTCACATTGGGTGCATGACCATAAAAGATATTACTCACAGAAATAGAACAACCATTATTCTCTGACTTAAACGAGTAACCGTCTCGCAATAAACAAGATCCAGATATAATGTTCATGCTTAACGCAGGCACTAAATAACACTTATTTAAGTTCATAACTAATACTTATGGTAACTGAAGTGGGACTGTGCCGACGGCGATTGCATCAACCTTGGAACCATTTCCCACGCGCATCGTCACTTCATCCTTCGCCAGCCTTCGTTTATTCCGCAGTTCCTGGTTCGAGTTGCAAATATGAGCAACAGAACCGGAATCAAATACTCAGGCACTACTACGAGAGTTGGTGAAGTACACATCAATAACATGTATATCAAATATACCTGATTTTTCCATGGCCGCCTTCTTATCAGCAACATACTTGGGGCAGTTGCGCTTCCAGTGACCCATCCCCTTGCAATAATAACACTCTGTTTCAGGCTTAGGTCCAGCCTTGGGTTTCTTCGTTGGATTGGCAACAGGCTTGCCGCTCTTCTTGGAGTTACCCTTCTTTCCTTTGTCGTTTCTCTTGAAACTAGTGGTCTTATTCACCATCAACACTTGATGCTCTTTACGGAGTTCTGACTCTGCGACTTTCAGCATCGCGAATAACTCGCCGGGTGACTTGTTCATCCCTTGCATGTTATAGTTCAACACAAAGCTCTTATAGCTAGGTGGCAGTGATTGAAGAATTCTGTCAGTGATAGCCTCTTGCGGGAGTTCAAACCCCAGCTCAGCTAGACGGTTTAAGTGCCCAGACATTTTGAGCACATGTTCACTGACAGACAAATTCTCCTCCATCTTGCAAGCATAGAATTTATCAGAGGTCTCATACCTCTCGATCCGGGAATTCTTCTGAAAGATAAACTTCAACTCCTGGAACATCTCATATGCTCCATGACGCTCAAAGCGACGTTGAAGTCCCGGTTCCAAGCCATACAAGACTGCACATTGAACTAGTAAGTAGTCCTCCTTACGTGTTAACCAGGCGTTCAAAACATCTTGGCTAGACGTAGCGGGTGGTTCATCTCCTAGCACAGCATTAAGGACATAATCCTTCTTCCCAGCTTGCAGGAGCAGCTTTAGATTACGAGCCCAGTCTACAAAGTTGCTTCCATCATCTGTCAACTAATCTTTCTCTAGGAACGTATTGAAATTCAGGGTTGCAACTGCGTGAGCCATTGATCTACAACATAATTGCAAAGTGGACTTAGACAATGTTTAAGATAATTAGAGTTTAACTAATCAAATTACTGATGAACTCCCACTCAAAATTACACCTCTCTAGTCATTTGAGTGGTACATGATCCAATTTCACTAAGTCAAGTCCGATCATCACGTGAGTTGAGTAGTTTCAGTGGTAAGCATCTCTATGCTAATCATGTCAACTATATGATTCATGCTCAAACTTTTGGTCTCATGTGTTCCGAGGCCATGTCTGCACATGCTAGGCTCATCAAGTTTAACCCGAGTGTTCTGCGTGTGCAACTGTTTTGGACCCGTTGTATGTGAACGTTGAGTCTATCACACCCGATCATCACGTGGTGTCTCGAAATGACGAACTGTCGCAACGGTGGACAATCGGGGAGAACACAATTTCGTCTTGAAATTTTAGTGAGAGATCACCGTATAATGCTATCGTCGTTCTAAGAAAAATAAGGTGCATAAAAGGATTAACATCACATGCAATTCGTAAGTGACATGATATGGCCATCATCTTGTGCTTCTTGATCTCCATCACCAAAGCACCGACATGATCTTCTTGTCACCGCTGCCACACCATGATCTCCATCATCGTGCCGCCATCGAGGTTGTCATGCTATCTATGCTATTACTACTAAAGCTACGACCTAGCAATATAGTATACGCATCTGCAAACACAAACGTTAGTTTAAAGACAACCCTATGGCTCCTTCCGGTTGCCGTAGAATCGACGTGCAAGTCGATATTAACTATTACAACATGATCATCGCATACATCCAATATATCACATCACATCATTGGCCATATCATATCACAAGCATACCCTGCAAAAACAAGTTAGACGTCCTCTAATTTGTTGTTGCATGTTTTACGTGGCTGCTATGGGTACCTAGTATGATCGCATCTTACTTACGCAAAAACCACAACGGAGATGTGCAAATTGCTATTTAACCTCTCTCCAAGGACCGCCTCGGTCAAAACCTATTCAACTAAAGTTGAAGAAACCGACACCCGCCAGTCATCTTTATGCAACGAGTTGCATGTCAGTCGATTAAACCAGACACTCGTAAGCGTACGAGTAATGTCGGTCCGGGCCGCTTCAATCCAACAATACCGCCGAATCGAGAAAAGACTAAGGAGGGAAGCAAATCAAACATCAACGTCCACAAAACCTTTTGTGTTCTACTCGAGATAACATCTATGCATGAACCTAGCTCATGATCAAACGAAGACCTATCATGGTGATGTCCATCTATGGGAGGAGATTAGATCTACATACCCTTGTAGATCGCTAAGCGGGAAGCGTTAAGAAACGCGGGTGAGTAGTAGTACAGCTTCGTGATTCAAATCACCGTCGTCCCACGATCCGTTCCGATCTAGCGCTGAACGAACGACACTTCCGCGTTCAGCACACGTACAGCTCGATGACGATCTCAACCTTCTTGATCCAGCAAGGGAGATGGAGAATTAGATGAGTTCTCCGGCAGCGTGACGGTGCTCCGGCCGTGGTGATGATCTACTCCTACAGGGCTCCGCTCGAGCTCCGCAGAAATCCGATCTATAGGTAAAACTATGTGGTATAGGTTTGAGTTGCACGTGGCAAAAGATGTGTCTCAAAAGCCCTAAAACCACCAGTATATATAGGAGGAGGGGAGGGGCTAGCCTTGAGGCTCAAGGAGCCCCAAGGTGCACCGGCCGAAGGGAGGAGGTGGACTCCCACCCCAATTCGGTTTGGGGGAAGGAGTCTACTCCTTCCTTCCCACCTCCCTCTTTCCTTTTTTTTCCTTTGGTGTTTTTCCACTTGTGGCGCCATGGCCCTATTGGGCTGGCCTCACCAGCCCACTAAGGGCTGGTGCGCCACCCTAGGGTCATTGGGCTCACTCCCGGGTGGGTGGTCCCCTCCCAGTGAATACGCGGAACCCATTCGTCACTCCCTGTACACTGCTGGTAATGCCCGAAACATTCCGGTGACCAAATGAAACCATCCTATATATCAATCTTCGTTTCCAGACCATTCTAGAAACCCTCGTGACGTCTGTGATCTCATCCGGGACTCCGAACAACATTTGGTAACCACACATATAACTCAACTATACTAAAACATCATCGAACCTTAAGTGTACAGACCCTGCGGGTTCGAGAACTATGTAGACATGACCTGAGACACTCCTCGGTCAATATCCAATAGCGGGACCTGGATGCCCATATTGGATCCTACATATTCTCCGAAGATCTTATTGGTTGAACCTCAGTGCCATGTATTCATATAATCCCGTATGTCATTCCCATTGTCCTTCGGTACGTTACTTGCCCGAGATTGCATCGTTGGTATCCACATACCTATTTCAATCTCATTACCGGCAAGTCCCTTTACTCGTTCCATAATACAAGATCATGTGACTTACACTTAGTCACATTGCTTGCAAGGCTTGTTTGTGATGTTGTATTACCGAGTGGGCCCCTATATACCTCTCCGTCACACGGAGTGACAAATCCCAGTCTTGATCCATACTAACTCAACGGAAACCTTCGGATATACATGTAGAGCACCTTTATAGTCACCCAGTTACGTTGCGACGTTTGATACACACAATGTATTCCTCCGGTGCCAGTGAGTTATATGATCTCGTGGTCATAGGAATAAATACTTGACACACGAAAACAATAGTAACAAAATGACACGATCACATGTTACGTTCATAGTTTGGGTCTAGTCCATCACATTATTCTCCTAATGATGTGATCCAGTTATCAAGTGACAACACCTGCATATAGTTAGAAAACCTTGACCATCCTTGATCAACTGGCTAGCCAACTAGAGGCTTGCTAGGGACATTGTTCTGTCTATGTATCCACACTTGTATCTATGTTTTCATTCAATACAATTATAGCATGGATAATAAACGGTTATCTTGAAATAGGAAATATAATAATAACTATTTTATTATTGCCTCTAGGGCATATTTCCAACATGGTCATCAAACCAACCGCGTAGCTCCCAAACCCTAGAAGGGCTCCCTTTGAGAATTCAACTCCATCCTACACTGGCCCTATGGTGGGCGCCAACTGTCATGGTTTTATCACGGCACATGTGCTCATGAAAGGACTTAGTAATGAGGCTATCACAACTCTCTGGCGGCTCAAAGGGGTTAATCGAGAACAGGAAGCAAGTTTACCCCGATTCGGCCCCTCCGATGGAGGTAAAAGCCTACGTCTTGCTTTGTTTGTATTGATGATGAAATCGATTAAAAGGGTGTGGATTCGCCTGACCTAGCTCTTGATCGATTGTTACTTGACCCTATTGGTCCTAGAGAGTTGCATTTATATACAGGTCGAGACCCGAGGTTTACAAGAATATGGGTCACGTTTTAATTAGTGGCCTGGTATGTCTTTAACTCGCCTTGCCTTTCAAGCAAGGTCATCCTCTGCCTATCTTCTACCTCATGGGCCTTGACCCGTCACCTTCGTAGTAGAGAGCCGCAAGGCGACTTGTGGGAATAGTCCGCCTTGCACCTTTGGCTTGTTTGTCCAGGACCATCTTGAGTATAGTCTTAAGCCGTCATAATCATGACCCGCCCCCATAGGGTGGGATATACGGCGGGGTAATATCCCCAACAATGGTTGAAGAAGTGGATCTAGAAGATACATAAAAAAGAAGAAAAATATGCTTTAAATGGCGGAACTGTGGAAACAAGGCATCTACGGGAGATTAAGATAAATCTTCTATGGATCTACAAACACTGCCACACGACCACGGTGATGAAATAGCATAAAATGCACATATGAATAGTGATAGATCTATAGCTATAGTCTATAGCGAGTATGATGAACTATGAACAACGGTGGTGACTTAAAAGTGATAATGGGGAACTCACAAGGACTCAAAGTATAGGAAGATTGTGGACGTCCATGTTCGGAAGACCTCTACCATCGTCGACGACGAGCTCTGGTGGTAGTTGAGCAGGTGCGTAGTCACCTGAGAAGGGGCGGTGCCGGCAAAGTTCGAGAGAGAGATTCTAAAGATGAGAGGAAGAAGAAGAGGTCAAAGGGGAAGCTAGTCGCTCTATTTATAATAAGACTCGACCCGAAGTGGCGCAGTAAAAATGTGGTAAATACAATAATTTGCGGCAAAAAGCATGCCTTAATTTTTGCGCCTAACAACGATTTGAACATTGTTTGAAAAAGATTCACCATGATGACTGTATGACATCAGCAATGTGTAGGATGGCATCATGACTACAATAGTTGGTAAAAGTGCCAAGTCTTGAGCAAGGCATACAACCCGGCAAAATGTTGACCCAGGCAAAATGTTTTCCTCGAAGGGAGATTACTAGCTCAAAGGGTGACTCATGCTAATATTCACCTTTGAGTTTATTCTTCTATATTTTTTAGGATGAAGTTTAACATGGATAAATCCAAATTAAACTGGAGCTAATGTTGGGGATATACCCCATGGGTTGACCCGTCCAGGGGATAACCCGCCTGGGCCATACCATGGGATGGAGGCCCTTAAACGGAAAGGTCCAGAAGGCGGCTCACCAGGAGGCCGGTTCATGGCCCATTGCCTGACGGGTTGGGTGATGAAGGGAAACGGGAAGGTTCTCCCTCACCCAAGTTAGTAAGAGATAGAGTAAGACACGGGTTGCAATATGACCCGGACTCTGTTGTAATCTCAAGGCCTCCACGTGCATATATAAAGGGGAGCCCTTGAGGTAGAAAGGACAAGTTAGAAATCCTCGAGAGCTAGGCTAGCGATTATGCGCCCGTGTAATCGAGATCATCATTAATAAGCACAAAGGAGGACGTAGGATTTTACCTCCATCGGAGGGGCCGAACCTGGGTAAACTCGTGCCCCTCGTCTCCCGATCAACCCCTTCAAGCCGCAACCTAGTTACAATGGCCTCGCACCTAAGTCCTTTCACGAGGACATCTGTCGTCACGAAACCACGACACGGCCCCAATGGCCCTGTTCGATGATGTTCCAGATTCCAACAAGGAATCCGAGGATTTTCAATGGTTCCCTCGAAGGACTCTCAGGGTGAAGCCCCGTGTGCAAAGGTATCGATCCACAAACCCAAATATTTGTAGTTTTGAGGTTCTATTGTTAACGGTTAGGTCTTCTTTCCGTATTGTAGCCCACCGCATGATTTTCCCACCGATTAGATTTCATAGGGGGGCTCTTTGCCAGCCAATCTGGTGGAAAGTGGGACCACTTCACACAACGCGCCTCCCCCAGCCATCGAGGAGATCGGGGAGGTAGTGTCTCGAGAGAATCCCCCGGAACCAGAAACCAGGGCCAGGGGTGACAACATCATGCCTCATGCTAACACCACGACCACCAAAGACTAGGAGGAGAAGTCCCCTAGCAAGAAAAGAAGGAGAACTCGGACACTTCGGGTCTTCTCCAAAGACAATTCCAGAGGCCTATCAACCTTCGGAACCATTTGTAACAGTTTCTCCACAAAGGGAAACTACTGTGCCGCACTTAGAGCCATCCACAATAGAATGGAGCCAATGTGAATGATTGGTCATGATGGAGGAGGGTCTCAATGACTCTTCCATCCTTGAAGATCACCGCACTCTTCAGAGTGCAGTTCTGAAAAGTATTCGATCCGTTGACGACGCATTGAAAGAGGCTTTCGACGGCCCGCTAACAGGCTTCAAGGTAATTCACAATCTATTTTTACAAAATAATTGTGTATTTTGATGGGTTTATAAGCAATCCCTATATATAGTAGCCACCAAGCCCTGTGTGAGTTTGAAAAACTCATGCGGGGGTCAATATAGTTCGGAAAACACATCGATATAAGTGATAAAGAGTTAGTCGTAGCCCGCAAGACTATGGTAGGGTGATTAAAAGCGCTAGCAGAGGATTCAAAAAATTTGTTCATCTTAGGAGTCTGATACACATTTCTGCACGCCTCTTCTTCGGCAGCAGCCCCCAACTCTGTTGAGTTGGCGGAAACAAATCAGAAGCTTAAGAGCTCTGAAGAAGAGCTTGACCTTCTTAACAAACGGTTTGATGATGCGCAAGGTAAGTCTGAACTGGACTTTTTAACGTTAGTTTTCTCATAAAAGAGAGGTATTCTTATTTGTACCCTAAAATGTGAATTATTTGCCTGACAACTATAGCTGCTGCCGCAGAGGTTGAAAATCTCAAAGCTGAGCAGAGCACAGCAAGGCAAGAGGTTGACGAATAGAAGGCGGTAGCCGAGCAGGCGGCTGCCAAATTGTTGACGGTGAGATGTGTGAGTGACATGCATGAGGCCAGGGTCACTGAGATACAACAAGAGCTCAAGGATGCCATCACTAAATGTGAGGTCCTTGAGGAGAAAAATAAGGAAACATCTTCTCACCTGTCATGTGCAACCACAGCGCTTAAGGATGCGCGGAAGGAGGCACACAACCATCAGAAAGAGATCCACCAGATAAAGCAGATTGCAGATAGTAAGAGATATTTACTGCAGTGTATTTTTGGCGAAACAATATTTAGATTGCTTACTCGAGTATGGCATTTGATGACGAGATAATGTATATACTTCTCGCACCTCGTTGGTTACCCCAAGTAGAAGGCTGAGATGTACTCAGCAGCAAGTTTTCCCTCACACGGAAACTGTAAGGTTTATCGAACTAGGAGGACTCCTAGGATCAACAATTAGGTGTCTCCCACCCTGGAGCTAGTAGAAGACGTGGATCTTCACACACAACAGATAACTTTGCTCCCAATGAGTACAGAGAGGTTGTCAATCTCTCCGACCTTGTAGTTTTCAAAGGATCAAAACACAAGCGGGAATAGTAATAGTGATTACAACGGAATAGTAAATGAAAGAAGTAAATGATGGAGGTGTAAACAATGATGATGATATGGACCGGAGTCACATGATGTTCACTAGTGATATCTCTCTCCCAAAAGACGATAAACAAATATGCTTGGGTAAACAAATTACAGTTGGGCAATTGACAAAATTATGAACGCACCACAATGTTACTTATGCTACTTGATAGTTAGAGGTTCAATAGTAATGGGAGGTACGCCAAGACAAGTATACCGTTTATTCATTAGCATCTACTTACTAATTATCCACCTTGAGATATCAATCCAGAACATCTCGCCGGTATTAAGTTGCGAGCCCCACCCAAAGTGTAAACTCAAAGCAACGGACAACTGCATTAATGAACTATGCATAAGGTAAACAATCCTTGCAACCGTGGTCACAAGCACCGTTGTTTTCTCCCTAGTGGCAACAACACATCCCCTAGTCTCATGTTTCTATCACTCAAGCTAGACATCGAGGGACATGAACCCACAATCATGCATAACGTTCCCTCTAGGAGTTACAATCTACTACTCGGCCAAAGCAATAAATAGCAACGGAGAACATGCATGAATCACTAAGGAACATAATATAAAAGGATAATCAAATATATAACTCATAACAATCTGAACATAATCTCATAATCCGTCGGATCCCAACAAACCGAGCATAGCAATAGCAAGAGAATTACATAGATGCCTTGATCATGTAGGGCAGCTCATCAGGACTAACCATTGAAGCACAAGATTGGAGAGAAGACATCACATAGTTACTAGTCATGGACTCATGGTCCAAGGGAAACTACTCACAGCACATCCGGGAGGCGTCCATGGTGGTGGAGAAGCTCCCGGAGGTCAATCCTCCCTCCAGAAGGGTGCTGGGAAGAGGTCTCCTGACGCTCCCAATCTCGGAAGCGCTGCGGCGACGGAACGATGGAGAAATTCGTGATTCTAGATCCTCTGGAAGGGCTTCCTCTCGGGGAGGTAAATATAGGCCGAAGGAGGGCACCCAAGGGCGTGGGACCCACCCTGGCGGCCTGTGCGCGCAGCCAGGGGGTAGGTCGCACCAGGAGGTCGCCTGGATGGCCCCTGGCCCCCCTCTGGCCCATCTTCGGTGAGCTGGAAGCTTCCTTTACGATAATTTTTTATATATTTTTCTTGGGATTTTTGGGATTTCGGAAAATTGGGTAAAATCCCCTCCAAAAAGACATCAGCAGACAGAAACTCGCACTGGGTGCACTGAGTTAGTAGGTTAGTCCAAATATGTGTAAAAAGATATAAAAGTGTAGCAAAACATATAACAATGTCACCCAAAAGATCATGGAACAAGCAAAAACTATAGATACGTTTGGGACGTATCAACATCCCCAAGCTTAAGTCATGCTCGTCCTCAAGTAGGTAAATGATAACACAATAATTTATGTGGTGACATGCTAACACACATATAAGAACTTCAAAGTAAAGTAAGTAAGATATGCAATTCAAGTCAAGATAATAACAAGCAAGAGTCTATATCTAGTATTGAAATTAGCAAAGTAAGAACATAAAGGTGCAACAGCTCTCGTTGTCCGTGACTCGAATGTCTCCAAATGGTGTTTGCGTGCAAGAAGTGGGAGATGGGTTGAGATCATAAAATATATTTTTATTTGAGAACTCACTCTACTAAACCTCACACTTGGTCTCCTTCAGAATCTTATTTTGACTCATCTCCAGACCACTAGTCAGGCGCAATTCAAAATGATCCTCTCCCTTTCCGCTTTGAGCACTCATGCAATGGACGAGCGTAAGCAAGATATGTTGGCACTGAGGATGGCAAATAGAATAATGATGGGGAAGGAATACAAAAAGGTGTGAAAGGCTCACATCAATGAGGACAACCATAGGTGAGAGAAAGCCAAATGATAGATATGATGTGAGGAGTAGGGATTGCCATGTAACGGATGCACATATGAGCTAAGGTAAGTTCTCCAATAGAACTAGTGGGGGTGCATCCAACTTGTTTGCTCATGAAGACCTAGAGCTCATTTGAGGAGGATCATCATTGGAATATGCAAACCAAGTTCTATAGTGTAAGGGTCCCCACATAGTTATGCATGAATGATAATCTCTATGTAGTACAAATATAGCAATGGAGTACGAGTGTGGATCTCCAAATGGAATAGTAGTGTTGCCCCCTTCTCTCTTTTTATTTCTCTTTTTATTTATTTTTATTTTTCTCTATTTTTTTTAATTTTTTGTGGCCTCTTTGGCTCTTTCTATTTATCTCACATTTGTCCTCTTTGGGATCTTTTGTTTTGTCCTCTTTGGGATCTTTCCGTCACTTAAGGGCAACACTCTATGTTTTACATGAATAAAAAGAAGATCATCACACTTCATAAGAAGTACTTAACATAAAGACAAGTGAAAACTATCATGATGTATGCAAATGTATGTCTCTGCCAGTGTAGCAGGATATGCAATGATACTAGCGCATCATGTAGCAATAATTTGGGCAAGGCCCAACTATCATGCGGCTCTACAATCAAGCAAAAGCAAGTATGACATGAAGTTCAAGTCATGAGATAGTGGATGTTGCAAGGCAATGTATCTCGGAAAGGCTATGGAAATGCCTTAACAGGTAGGTTTGGTGGCTGTTTTGAGGAAAGATATAATGAGGCTTATGTATGACAGAGCGTATCATGTCATGGGTTTGGATGCACCGACGAAGTTTGCACCGACTCTCAAGATGAGAAAGGGAAATGCATGGTACCGAAGAGGCTAGCAAAATATGGATGGTGGAAGTGCCAACAATCGAATACTCACATTAGTCCAAAGAAAGCATACACTTATTATCTGTAACTCTCTATCTAGTTAGGAAATTCACAAAGATACAAGTACCTCGAGGAGGAGTGTTTGGGGGTTTGGTTATCCTTGTGCATCTTTGACACATGGTAACATGAGGGTACTGTATATATTCCAACCCCTCCAGAGGTTAGCAATCAATTTAGTAGATAGAGTTCTCAACTAATTTTTAGCTTTTGAAAAACACACGGATTTACCAAAGTATGAAACCTATCACTAATGGGCTCAAGCTCTTGGCACCAATAGTACAAACATTACTCAAATCAATACCTCAAAACTATTGCAAGTTACTATTATACTTAAATAGCAATCTTAATTACCTACTCATGCAAGACACACAACTCAGTGCAAAAAGCCAACTCTATAAACAAGATAAGCATGATAACTCAAGAGAGTTCCAAAAAAACCTAAACAAAAGCTCTTAAAAAGATATAGCATGAAAACTAAGAGTTAGGCATGACAGTAGCGATGTAAAGATAAAGAACACACAAAAAGGATAAGCATGAAAACCTATGTTGTGTTCTAGAGTGGAATGGATTGTGTTTCTCTCCCAAACAAGGTAGGCTAGGTTCCGACTTGTTATGAACAGCAAGCAAAACTAAAAGAAACTAAAAAGTAAATAGCGGGACGCCCCAAGCATAGCACATAACATATGAAGTGATAAAAATATAGCATGGAGATGGACGAACGGAGGATTGTTGATAGAGAAGGGGATGCACGTGGGCATCCCCAAGCTTAGACGCTTGAGTCTCCTTGGATATTTCTTGGGGTGCATGGGGGCATCCCCAAGCTTGAGCGCTTGACACTCCTGTATCTTCTTTCATCATCTCCCATCGCATACTTGAAAACTCCCTTCATACAAAACTCATCATAAGCTGATTAGAGTGGTTAGTGCCCATGATAAAATAATTCATTACCTACTGGAAACAAAGATTTTCATGCATAGCCACTATTTCTCATGATTGCCAAAAGGTTTTTGCAAATAAAAAGTAAGCTTAGGATTTGCAAAACAATGAAAACGCAAAACAGGGCAGAATCTGTGAAAAATAGAACAACATGTAGTAAATAATTTATTTGGGGAACTTATGCAACTCAAATCCAAAAACTCAGAACAGATGCTAGAAAGGCAATTATATAGTGCATGTTGTCAAAAACATGCAGATCAAAAAGATGAACTGGTGATTTCTGGCGAAATTTTCCATTAGGCACACATAATCAGTTTTTAGACAGCATGTCACAATTTTTGAACTTTCTTGCAATCGGAGGCTATAACTTGGCACAAAGCTTCAAAATAAAGATACAATGATGTTGATACAATAGTAACAAGAATCAAGACCACTAGAACTGAAAGTAAAAAACTCAAAGTACAGATAACAAGGGTTGTCTCCCTAGAGCACTTTCTTTATAGCCATAAAGATAGGCTTAAGATTTAAATGATGCTCTCATAGGAATAAGAGTTGTAGAACAAAAGAGAGCATCAAGAAGAAAATATCAAACACATTTAAGTCTAACATGCTTCCTATGCATAGGAATATTGCAATAGAATAATTCATTGAAGCACAAAGCAATAAGCATAGGAAGGCAAAACAAGTGCAGCTTCAAAACCTTCAACATAAAGAGAGGGAACTTGATATTATTGAAATATCTATAAGCATATGTTCCCTTCTCATAATAATTTTCAGCGGGATCATGAATAAACTCAACAATATAAGTATCACGTAAAGCATTGTTACCATTATCCAAATGGACTTCATGAAGAGGACAAAACTTGGAGTAAAAGAGAGACTGAATCTCTTCCCAATCCCGTAGGTGAGAATCATCTAGTAGCATATACCATTCCAATGCTTTTCCTTTCAGTGACAAGACAAATAATTTCCTCATGACTCCATCTCTTGTTAAACCTGAAATCTTACACAACTCACAAAGTTCTGTAAGTTTCAACAAATGAATACTAGGATTGACTGTTCCATCTCCTACATAACAATCATTCCTAATTATTTCAATTATCCCAAGTGGTATTTTGAATGGGACACAGTGAGTAGGTGGAGGAGACTTCTCTACTACGGGTGTGGTAAAGCAGCCTTCCCCAAGCAGCGAACTAAGAGTGCAGTTTTCCATAAGCCTAACTAGTGAAGTCACACAACTTAATGTTCTCAGTGGAACCCATAGCAGCAGCAACAAGCAAGAACAATGAAACTAATTTTTTTGTGGTTTTTGGTATAAGACTCTAATGAAAAACTAGAAAGCAAACTAATAAGACTAAAAAGCAAAGGTAAAGTATAGCGTGCAACTCCCCTATCTTGAAGACTGGAGTCCCCGGCAACGGCGCTAGAAAACTTTGCTTTATGACGAGATGATGTATATACTTCTCGCACCTCGTTGGTTACCCCAAGTGGAAGGTTGAGATGTAGTGAGCAGCAAGTTTTCCCTCACACGGAAACTGTAAGGTTTATTGAACCAGGAGGACTCCTAGGACCAACAAGTAGGTCTCTCCCACCCTGGCGCTAGAGAGAAGACGTGGACCTGCACACACAACAAATAACTTTGCTCCCAACGAGTACAGAGAGGTTGTCAATCTCTCAAGCCTTGTAGTTTGCAAAGGATCAAAACACAAGCGAGAATACTAATAGTGATTGGAACGGAAAATTAAATGAAAACAGTAAATCATGGATGTGTAAACAATGATGATTATATGGACCGGAGTCACATGATGTTCACTAGTGATGTATCTATCCCGAAAGACGATAAATAACTATGCTTGGGCAAACAAATTACAGTTGGGCATTTGACAGAATTATGAACGCACCGCAATGCTAATTAGCTACTTGATAGTTAGAGGTTCAATAGTAATGGGCAGTAAGCCAAGACAAGTAGATCGTTTATTCATGAGCATCTAATTACTAATCATCCACCTTGAGATATCTATCGAGAACATCTCGCCGGTATTAAGTTGCGAGCCCCGCGCGAAGTGTACACTCAAAGCAACGGACAACTGCATTAACGAACTATGCGTAAGGTAAACAATCCTTGCAACCATGGTCACAAGCACCATTGTTTTCTCTTTGGTCGCAACAGCACATCCCCTAGTCTCATATTTCTGTCACTCAAGCTAGACATTCAGGGGCATGAACCCACAATCATGCATAACGCTCCCTCTTGGAGTTACAATCTACTACTCGGTCAAAGCAATAAATAGCAACGGAGAACATGCATGAATCACTAAGGAGCATAATATAAAAGGATAATCAAATATATAACTCATAACAATCTGAACATAATCTCATAATCCATCAGATCCCAACAAACCAAGCATAGCAATAGCAAGAGAATTACATAGATGCCTTGATCATCTAGGGCATCTCACAAGGACTAACCATTGAAGCACAAGATTGGAGAGAAGACATCACATAGCTACTGGTCATGGAACCATGGTCCAAGGAGGACTACTCACGGTAGGTCCGGGAAGCATCCATGGCAGTGAAGAAGCTCCCAGATGTCAATCCTCCCTTCAGCAGGGTGCCGGGAAGAGGTCTTCTGGTGCTCCCGATCTCACAAACGTTGCGGCAGCGGAACGATGGATAAATTCGCGATTCCGGATCCTCTGGAAGGTTTCCTCTCGGAGAGGTAAATATAGGCCGAAGGAGGGCACCGGAGGGCGTGGGACCCACCTAGGCGACCTATGGGTGCGGCTAGGGGTAGGCTGCGCTAGGAGGTCGCCTGGACGGCACCTAGCCCCCCTCTGGCCCATCTCGGTGATCTGGAAGCTTCCGTTACGCTAGTTTTTTATATATTTTTCTTGGGATTTTTGGACTTCAGAAAATTGGGTAAAAGCCCCTGCAAAAAGACATCAGCAGACAGAAACTAGCACTGTGTGCACTGAGTTAGTAGGTTAGTCCAAATATGTGTAAAAAGATATAAAAGTGTAGCAAAACATATAACAATGTCACCCAAAAGATCATGGAACAAGCAGAAATTATAGATACGTTTGGGAGTATCAGCATTCTCTAGGCGTGTTTGCGGATCTGTCAAAGAGTGCAGCCGATGCCTCAACGCATTATGCATCCTAGGGAGGGGACACGGAGCAAAGGTTGTTCTGGGTATAATTTCAAACCCAAGAGCAACCCCTCCTTGTCTCTAATAAACTGAAATAGTTGATGGAGCTGCATAGCATGGCACAGCCAGCAATGAAGGATCTCTGCATCAGGTTATGGCCAACAGAGTCGATGCCAAGGAGCTATTTTGGCCTCGTACATAAACTGATTGTTGTCGCGCACGAGATTGCCATCGAGAAGCACTCCATCTACACAGAGGGAGCTAGGATGGCCTTTGCAGAACCATGATGCACTAGATGGAAGTGGAACCCGCCAAGGTGGCCACCGTGCCTCCATGATATGTCTCCAACGTATCTATAATTTTTGATGGTTTCATGCTATTATCTTGTCAAACTTTGGATGTTTTGCATGCCTTTTATATATTTTTTGGGACTAACTTATTAACTCAGTGTCAAGTGCCGGTTCATGTTTTTTCCATGTTTTTGTCCCCTTCGAGAGGAGATTTTGAAACGGAGTCCAAACGGAAGAAAATCCCCGAAAAGATTATTTCTGGAATGGAAGAAGATCGGGAAGCTTGGGAGCCAAGGCAGGGGAGCCCCAGGGGCCCCACAAGCCCCCACTCCGCGGCCAGGGGGAGGCCACGCCATCCAGACTTGTGGGCCCCCTGGAAGCCCTTTGCCCTAGGTGTTTCGCCTATATATTCCCATAAATTCTAGAAAAAATCAGGAGATCATCGGAAGTACTTTTCCGCCGCTGGAAGCTTCTGTCTCTGCAAGATCCCATTTGGGCACGTTCTGGTGCCCTGTCGGAGGGGGAATTTGGACACGGAGGGCTTCTTCATCAACACCATGACCTCTCCGATGATGCGTGAGTAGTTCACCATAGACCTATGGGTCCATAGTTAGTAACAAGATGCCTTCTTCTCTCTCTTGTATATTCAATACAAAGTTCTCCATGATCTTCATGGAGATATATCCGATGCAATCTTCTTTTGCGGTGTATTTGTCGAGATCCAATGAATTGTGGATTTATGATCAGATTATCTATGAATCTTATTTGAGTTTCTTCTGATCTCTCTTATGCATGATTTCATATCCTTGTAATTCTCTTTGAGTTGTGGGTTATGTCTGGCCAACTAGATCTATGATTCTTGCAATGGGAGAAGTGCTTGGTTTTGGGTTCATACCGTACGGTGACCTCACCCAGTGACAGAAGGGGTAGCAAGGCATGCATCATGTTGTTGCCATCAAGGGTAAAAAGATGGGGTTTTCAACATTCGTTTGAGATTATCCCTCTACATCATGTCAGCTTGCTTAAAGCGTTACTCTATTCGTCATGAACTCAATACACTAGATGCATGTTGGATAGCGGTCGATGTGTGGAGTAATAGTAGTAGATGCAGAAAGAATCGGTCTACTTGTCTCGGACGCGATGCCTATATGTATGATCATTGCCTTAGATATCATCATGACTTTGCACGGTTCTACCAATTTCTCGACAGTAATTTGTTCACCCACCGTAACACTTGCTATTTTGAGAGAAGCCTCTAGTGAACACTATGGCCCCGAGGGTCTACTCCACAACATATTTTCAGCCTTACACTTTTTACTTCGTTGCACTTTCCGCCTTCAGGTCTCACCTTGCAAACAATCTTGAAGGGATTGACAACCCCTTTGAAACGTTGGGTGCAAGCTTGTTTGTGTTTGCGCAGGTACTCTGGACTTGACGAGACCCTCCTTCTGGATCGATACCTTGGTTCTCAAACTGAGGGAAATATTTACTGCTCCTATGTTGCATCACCCTTTCCTCTTCAAGGGAAAAACCAACACAAGCCCAGCCTCTGTCAACGTGTCAATTTCTGGCGCTGTTGTCTATGGGATAGCACTCCACCACCTGGAAAAGAACATAGGTGCCCCGACGGATACTTCCCATTGTTATGGAAGGTTCTCGAGCAATAGAAGCCCAATGCCCCACGGATGTAATCACTGAATGGAAACACTATCATTTATTAGTGTTTGAATCTTTGTACGATACAATGCTATATTGATTTGCATGGTATACCACATCTTATTTTTAATTTTGACTCCTCTGCGGTCGTTTTAACTTGAAAGTTCCCAATCATCAACCTCAGCCCCCTCGTTGATGCTATCAGGGGTATTCTCGGATTCCGCACTATTACCCTTAGCCAACGTCTTGATGCCAGGAGGCAAAAGTACAAAAGGAAACAAGGCAATCAGACTATGCGGCTTTAATTTTTTCACTTAACCATAGGAGCTTGCTTGCACAGACTAATTACTAGCCCCCTTGTATTTAGTGAATGTTTGGATATACCAAGGTTAAAAACCATTACCACTTGGTTTGAGTGACTGCAAACCCTCCGTATAACACGGTGAACAGCCATCGATTCTTAGTTTAACACTCGCCATCGGACCGCAGATTGGTTCTCGCTTATTATGACATTCATTTTTTTCTTTTGCTTTATCGACTGAGGTACTTAACCAGACAAACTAGAACTACAATCGCAACGGTTCTCCTTTTACCCCTTTAGTCGAACAGGCGAAATGTAAAAGGGTAAGCACAGGAGTCGGGCAACCCAACTATTGACCCAAGACATAATTCGGACTCGATGTATATAACGCAATATCCAAGATGTTGAACACATAGGATAAAAAGTGGTGCGAGAATGATGCTTCGGGCGAGCATAGTAGCCAAGCCCCCGGTTGATCAGCTAATCGTATGATTAAAATGTGCATCGAACAGACTTGTGTGGATGTTTAAAGATCGGAGAAAAATAGAAAGTAAAAGGCTATTCAATGCTAATGACTGTTAAGGAACCATAAAAATTGGTCTTTATTCCTGATTAACTCGGTGTGTCTATTCGTACAATCCAATTTGCCCAAGCTATTGCTCTAGATACTATAAAAAATATTATAACATAGGAAAGGTCTACACAGGGTCCGTTGCAGAAGGTTTGATATCCTTTGTTGCTCCCTGCTGCACATGTACACCTTTTCTCCACGAGAAGTGATCCTTTAGAGAGAGAATATTTGGCGAGCGAACCTTTGATAGAGATGGACATGAGAAGCCTCCATGGTTTGTGTAGCTTTACGCTGAGTAGGTCCTTTATGGTACCTTGATTTGTCCAAAGACGTGCAATGACCATAGTTCCTTCAAGTCAGATACTTGGTCTTGTGTATTCGGTCCCACAACCGCCCATGGTACTTTAAGTGCAAAATTGGGCCTCTGGGACACGTACTTTACGACTAGCAAGGCTTTGTTGTGGGGTGTGTATCCTTATTTGACTTGAGCATGAGAAGAATTCCGGAACTATGGCGGGGCTCGGGCTTGCTTCTTTGTCCCTTGTTCCTTAACGGCAAGCTCAGACTTCACAGCTATTTTACCGATCTGTTCTTCGGCCGTGAGAGCCACGATATGCTCCTCGGTTCGGAGGGATCACTCAGTGTTACCACTGACGATAATAACCCCCTTGGCTCGTGGCATCTTAAGCTTTAGGCATGCATAATGAAGGACAACAATAAAGCGGGCGAACGTTGTATGACCTAGGAGTGCATGATGACCGATGCGAAAAGGGACAATGTTGAAGATCAAGTCTTTGCTGCAGAAGTTGTCGGGCACACCGAACACAACTTCCAGAGTAATGGTTCCCGAGAAGCGGGCCTCGACGCCAGGAATTATTCCTTTGAAGGTGGTGTTGTTGGGTTTGATTCTTACTGGATCGATACCCATTTTCCTCACCGTGTCTTTGTAAATCAGATTGAGGCTACTGCCTCCATCCATAAGGACCCTAGTGAGGTGGTACCCATCAATAATGGGGTCAAGCACCAGGGCCGCTGAACCCCGATGCCAAATACTGGTCGGTGGTCCATGCGGCCAAAAGTGACCGGGCATGCCGACCATGGATTATACTTAGCTACTGGCTCTATGGCGTATACACCCCGAAGTGCACCTTTCCTCTCCTTTTTTGGTATGTGTGTGGCATCGATCATGTTCATAGTTTTCACCTCAGGAGGTAATTACTTTTGGCCTCCATTATTCGGCCTACGAGGTTCTTCGTGATCCTTGCTATGAGAATTCTTGCCCTGATCCTGGGCTATGCTTTTTCTTGCCTTTTTGATCACCCAGCAATTACGGTTAGTGTGAGTAGCAGGCTTATTTGGAGTGTAGTGGATCTGACATGGCCTATCCAGTATTTTTTTTAGTGCGGTCGGTCCATCCCGATTCCCCTTAGAGGGTTTCTTCTATTGTCTATACCTGGAGTTACTAAATCAGGTATTAACTGCCATGTCTTCGACTTCACCATCGTTGTGTCGACGCTTGTTCTTGTTGTGTCGTGGCTTTCCATTACCATCTCGGACTGCAGAAGTGTCGGGGTTTTCAGGAGTGTTGTTCTGACAGGCTAGCCAAGTATCCTCGCCCACACAGAAGCGGGTCATGAGCGAGGTAAGGGCTGTCATTGTCCTCGGCCTCACCTGTCCGAGCGTCCGGGCTAACCATTCATCTCGTATATTGTTTATGAAGGAAGCTAGGGCCTCGATGTCCAAACAATTGACAATATTATTTTCTTAGTGAGGAAGCGATTCCAGAATTGTCGGGATGACTCATAGGCTTGTTGGATGATATGGCTCAAGTCATCGGACCCAGGCGGTCGAACATAAGTGTCTTGAAAGTTGTCTTGGAAAGCATCTTAGAGATCTACCCAACTCCTAATGGAGTTTTTTGGGAGACTATTCAACCAGTGTCGTGTTGGTCCTTTCAGCTTCAATGGTAAGTATTTTATGGCATGGAGGTCATCTCCACGGGCCACATGAATGTGGAGAAGGAAATCATTAATCCACATGACCGTTGACGGGGTTATACTTAAGGGGTAGGCCTACGAACCCGTTTCCATAGGGCCCACCTAAGTATCCGTAAGGACATCAGTGTCCTACAAGTCATCGTGATAGTCTCAACCTCATTCGGTCATTGTGTCCTCACTCGGTCACGTGAGGTCACTCGGTCTGCTTTGCGGAAATCGGTCGCTCCCAGCATTCGGTCCACAGCAAGGCAGGGACGATGAAGGGACTGCAACGGCCAAGGACTTAAACACATGCGTGAAGGCCCATGAAGACGCATGTTACCTATAACTCAGCAATTGAAGCCACCATTTCTAGTAACTCCCTTAGTTATTAGAATTTATTGCCTTCTAATGGTGCTCGGCCGGTCGTGGCAACCACTATATAAGCCACTCCCGGTCACTGGCTCAAGGTTCAACACTTGTAATCTTTTACACCCCCATAAGAAAACACCAGCCTCCGGGCTCGAGGCGTAGGGCTATTACCACTCCCGAGTGGGGCTTGAACTCATAAATCCAAGTGCATCCACTGCGCCTAGCTAGACTTCACCCCTTAGTTCATACCCCTGGTACTATTGAAAGGATCATTCCCACGACAGTCGGCACCCACAGTGGGGATGGGCTTCTAGCAAATTCAGCGCAGTTGGAGATTTTGCACACTTTCGCCATCATGATGACACTCGGCGGAGAGATCCTCTTCGGTTCCCTCAGCTTCTTCATCGATGATTCAGCATGGCTATAGGATGCGCCACTGGACACCGACGCCCTCCCCGCGCGAGGTTCGTCACACTTCATCGTCATAAAGCACGGAGTCCTGAACTGGCAACCATCGGTGATGTATCACTCGGCATCACCATGACCCGCTGCCATCCACCACAAGTGCCCTGGGTGCTTGTGGATGCAGTGATGGATCAAGCATGCTATGGACAACCAGGACATCTCCGGACAGGTGGCCATGCTCGGTTTTGATGAGCCCACCGTCAGCCTCTTCCCTTCATCGAGCGAGGAGTCACTCGGTGACTCTGACTATGATAGCAGCAGGGGTGCAGCCGAGATTCTAATGGAAGACACCAATAGGGGAAACAACCCTCACCACGCCTCTGAGAACTCTCTCGGGTTTGACGGCAGGGAGCGTCGCCACGGCGAAGGCCACCACCATATTATGTAGCTGCTCACCAAGCAGCATCGTGAAGAACTACGGCGGAGGAGCGACCAAGTCCTTCGCACCACCATTACCGGGAATACCCCGGAGGAGATCGCGCTGGAGAATGCATGATTCACCCACTTGGCCAAGCGCGAGCGGCTCTAGCGCTCACTCGACGCCCGAGCTGCAAGAGACCAGCCGAGCTCTAGTCGCACGCAGTTGTTTCCGAACAACCACCGGTGGCACATCGACGTGATGCGCACTCCTTTGCTGAACTTGGCCGCTGCCAAATGGATTGCTGATTCCGTTCAGCTGAGTGATAGCGCGGCCGGAGAAGGTATTCGGCAGATCTAAGTTCTGCTGAAGATGGCCCTTCAACAAAACTCTGCAGTGTCTCAATCGCGGCACCGCATTCATAGAAAGTCCGCCTAGGCGGACACTGTGCAGTTGGCCCATAGCCCACACGTGCACAGGTGACGCCCAAGGTCTCCTCCTCTTTCGAGAGGCCCGTAGGGAGACTAGAGGCAAGGTCATCGAGACAGACGCAGGTCACCCCCACAGGGGAGTGGCTCACTTGATCGTCGTCCTCGTATCCGTAGGCCAAGCCCCAATCGGCGGCGGGGTCACGAGGGCGGTGACTACCGGGCCCCCGAGTTCAATGCTCGATCCATCATCACGCAACAGGTGATTAATCGATCACGAGCAGGCCATGGCGTGTCCGTCCTCGAGTGCTTCGGCCCACAGATCTGAGAGGCCGAAATCCACTCCAACTACCGGTTGGCCACGGGGATCTGCAAATTCAATGGCGAGTCGAAGCAAGAGATCTAGCTGGCAGACTACCGAGTAACCGTCCATATCGGCGGCGGTGACGACTATGTCGTAATTAAGCACCTACCCCTCATGTTGGAGGGGTCCGCAAGGGCTTGGCTCAACAAGCTGCCCCCGAGCAGCATCCATAGCTGGGGTGATCTCGCCCGAGTGTTCGTCAAGACATTCGAGGGCACGTACAAACGCCCGAGCGGACTGACGGGGCTGCAACACTGCGTCCAGAAGCCCAACGAGACTCTCCGAGAGTACATTCAGCGGTGGACCAGTCTCCACAACACCATTGAGAACGTCACGAGCATCAGGCTGTGTGCGCTTTTAAAGAAGGCACTCGGTATCGAGAGCTTATCCTCAAGTTCGGTCGACCGGGAGACTTGTCTCTCGGTAGGGCTATGGAGATCGCCAATCGGTACGCGAATGGCAAGGACGAAGACCGCCTCCGCAGCGGCAAGGGCCAAGCCAGCGAGGCCCCTCAGTCGGGCAACGCTCGCAAGAAGCAAAACTGAAAAGGCGGCCCATCAAGTAAAGCCGGAGTAGCTGATGTTCCAGGACAGGGCCAAAACAAATCCAAGAAGGAAAAGGATTGGGCTAGCAAGAAGAAAGCCAAGTCAAAGAGCACTCTGTTGGACCAGCCATGTCCGATCCATTCTCGCAAAGATGAAGAAGGGGAGACTATACCCACCAAACACACAGCTCACGACTGCCATCTGCTCCAAAAGGAGATGGGCAGAGATCCCTCCGAGGACACGGAAGATGAGGATGACCCAGCGGATGCCTCCGGGTATCAAAACATTCAGGAGACCCTCATGATCTTCGCCGATGTGGAGAGCAAGAGTCGATCGAATCGGGATGTGAACATGGAAGCTCCAGCTGTCACAAAGTACCTCGAGTGGGCAAAAACGCCCCTCACTTTTGATCAGTCGGACCACCCGGCCAGCATAGCCACCCCCGGGAGGCATGCACTGGTGGTCGACCCCGCAGTGAACAGGTTCCAACTGCGGAAAGTCCTTATGGATGAAGGCAACAGCCTCAACATCATCTACATGGACACTCTCAAAGCCATGGACATCCTGCTGTTCCGGCTTAGCAAGAGTAACATGCAGTTCCATGGGGTCATCCCCGGCAAGAAAGTTGAGTCACTCGGTCAGATCACTCTGAGCATGGTATTCAGCAACGAGAATTTTTTTCGCAAGGAGAGGTTGACCTTCAAGGTAGTCGACTTTCGCAACGCCTATCACGCCATCCTGGGTAGCCCCGCCTACGCACGTTTCATGGCACGCCCATGGTACGTGTATATTAAACTTAAGATGCCATGTCCGAAGGGCGTGATCATGATGACCGCGATCGGAAGGTTGCCGAAGAGTGCCTCCAGCAAGGCTCGAAGATCGCCAACAAGCAGGTCCTTGGAGCCGAGATAGATGGGTACAAGAAGGCAGTGGACACCGCAGATCTACTCAAGTCAAAGCGCCCAGCTACTGAATCCGCTTTTCAGTCGGCTAGCGAGATGAAGCAGGTTTAGATCCACCCAACCGATCTGAGTGCCTCTGCGGCAAACATCCCCACTTCAGTCGGTGACAAATATGAAGTCGAGCTCACCCAGTTCCTCCGTGAGAACTGGGACATCTTTGCATGGAAGCCCTTTGACATGTCGGGGATCCCCAGGGAGCTAGCTGAGCATCACCTCCGAGTGGACCCGAATATCAAGCCCGTCAAGGAACACCTATGCCGCTCCTTCGTGGAGAAGCGCAATGCAATCGACGAGGAGATCGCTCGGCTCCTAGCTATCGAGTTCATCCGCAAGGACTACCACTCCGAGTGGTTGGCGAACGTGGTCCTGGTGCCAAAGAAGAACAATACACTCCGAATGTGTATTGACTTCAAGCACCTCAATCGGGCCTACCCGAAGGATCACTTCCCTTTTCCTCGTGTAGATCAAATCATGGATTCTACTACCGGATGTGAACACATGTCGTTCCTGGATGCATACTCCGGGTACCACCAGATCCGAATGTATGGACCGGATGAAATAAAAACAACTTTCATCACCCCGTTCGGGTGTTTTTCTACATCACGTTGTCATTCGGTCTCTAAAACGCCGGGGCTATATTCCAACGTATGATTCAGATATGTTTGCAGAGACAGATCAATCGGAATGTTGAAGCATACATGGATGACATCGTGGTCAACTCCAGGAAAGGTTCAGACCTTCTGGTTAACCCCGCTGAAACCTTCGCCAACCTTCAACACTTCGGGATCAAGCCCAGCCAAGTGCACCTTCGGTGTACTGGCTTGTAAGTTACTCGGTTTTCTCATTTTCGAGCGAGGGATCGATGCTAACCCCGACAAGATCGGAGCCATCATCCAGATGAGACAGCCGGAGCACATTCATGATGTGCAAAGTCTTACGGGCTGCCTCGCAACCCTTGGTCAGTTTATCTCACGACTCGGTGAGAAGGCCTTGCCTCTCTACCGACTGATGAAGAAATCCAACACGTTTGAGTGGACTGATTAGGCGCAGGTCGCATTTGACTAACTCAAGGCCCTGCTTTCCACCCAGACGGTGTTGGCTGCTCTATGCAGCCAGGAGCCCTTGATCTTGTACATCACTGCCACTAGCCAAGTGGTTAGCACCTTACTCACCGTGGAATGGGAAGAATCGGGCAAAGCTTACAAGGTTCAAAGACCAATATACTACATTTCCGGAGTGTTGATCCCTTCAACACAAAGGTGCCTGCACTATCATAAGCTAGTTTACGGGATATACCTGACCATGAAGAAGGTGGTCCACTACTTCCAAGATCATTCGGTCGCAGTCATCAGCGACGCTCCCCTAGCAGAAATTCTGCACAATTGGGACGCTACTAGCCGAGTGGCCAAATGGGCGACTGAACTCATGTCGTTGGACATCAATTTGAAGCCAAGAAAGCAATCAAGTCTTAGGCCCTGGCAGATTTCCTCACCGAGTGGGTAGAGCAAGAGCAGCCTGCTCCAGTCGTCCACGAGCATTGGACTATGTTCTTCGATGGATCCAAGATGCTCCATGGCTCGGGGGCTGGGGTGGTTCTCGTTTCCCCCAGGGGAGATCGGTTGAGCTATGTTCTCTAGATTCACTTTGATTCATCCAACAACAAGGCCAAGAACGAGGCTCTCCTGTATGGGCTCCGCATGGCCATCTCACTCGGGATCCGCCGATTGATGGTTTACGGCGACTCAGATCTCGTCATCCACGAAGTCATGAAGGAATGGGACATTTTAAGCCCAACTATGAAAGCCTACTGCAGCACAGTCAGGAAGCCGGAGAAGAACTTTGAAGGATTGGAACTACACCATGTGCCCCGAGCCAAGAACCAAGCAACTGACAACTTGGCAAAGATCGGGTCCACTCGGAGGATTGTTCCAAAGGGCGTGTTCCTCGAACACCTACGCGCCTCCTCGGTCAAGGAGGACCCTTTCACCGAGGAGCACCCACAAGCAATCGGTCCGTCCAATCCGACTGAGATTGATGTCCTGCCCGTGGTCGACCTCATCCACGAGATATTGGTCATCACTCCCGAGTGGACACAACCTTACTTAGCTTACTTGCTCCGGCAAGAGATTCCCGAGGACGAGGAGGAAGCCAGCCAAATCGTTCGGTGATCTAAAGCTTTCGAAGTACTTGTGGACAAATTATACAAAAAGTGTGTTGAAAGAGTCAGCCAGAAGTGCATCTCTCTAGAGGAAGGTCTTGAAATCCTGCATGAGATCCACTCGGGAACCTGCGGCCACCATGTGTCCTCTCGGACCTTGGTGGCAAAGGCCTTCCGAGCGGAGTTTTATTGGCCCCGCACCAATCAGGCGGCAAAGGACATGGTGGACTTATGCATCGGATGCCAGTTCTACAAAAACCAGTCGCACAAGCCTGCATCCATGTTGAAGACGATCCCACTCACTTGGCTATTTGTCGTATGGGGCCTCGACATGGTCGGCCCTTTGCGCACCAGGTCGAGTGGATTCACTCACTTGCTGGTTGCGGTGGATAAGTTCACCAAGTGGGTCGAAGCCAAGCCCATCAAGAGCTTGGACTCGGCGACCGCCGTCAGTTTCATTCGGCAGATCATCTTCCGATTCAGAGTCCCCCATAACATCATCACTAACAACGGGTCTAACTTTGACTCGCATGAATTCCACGAGTTCTCCCACGACACTCGGGTTAACTATGCCTCCATGGCACACCCGCATTCGAATGGACAAGTCGAGCGGGCGAATGGCATGATACTACAAGGCATGAAGCCCCGGCTGATGAGGGATCTCAAATACGCCGCTGACGGCTGGGTCAAGGAGTTGCCATCCGTCTCTTGGGGTACTCCAAATCGCTCCACCAAGCAAACTCCCTTCTTCTTGGTGTATGGCTTGGAAGCCGTCCTGCCGAGTGACCTGCATCACAACTCCACCCGAGTGGAGTAGTACAATGAAGCTGAAGCTGAAGCAGCGCGCCAAGATAAGCTTAATCTTCCAAAGGAAGAGAGGGAGATAGCCCTCATCCAATCCACGGCGTACCAGCAGGACCATCGACGCTACCATGACAGACAAGTCATGGGCCGAGCGTTTCAAGAGGAGGATCTGGTCCTCTGACTGGACCAACACAGACCCCACAAGCTGGCGCCTCCGTGGCAAGGGCCATTCGCCATCTCCAAAGTTCTGCGCAATGGGGCTTACCAACTGTACAACATCGGCAATGACACAGAGGAACACAGAGCTTGGAACATGGACTTGCTATGCAAATTCTACACAGAGAACTTTCTTCATTCCTGTAATGAATCCGAATGAATAGAAGAATAAAGTGCTCACTTTTTTCGATTATCTTCGAATACTTCACTCCGGTGAAACACACACCCACTGGGCGGAAAACCTTAACCACGAACCTGTCTTCATTTAAGGTGAATCTTGCCTCGAGTGGAGACGATCTCTTCACTCGGGGGCTTAGCTGCGGACCAGCTTTCGCCTAAGTAAAAATGGTTCCGAACAAAGTCGTGATCATCGTTTGGATACCTTGATGGACAGGACCATCAGCGAGTTCGCAAGAACTATCATCTCGGTAGCGAAGCTATTTTTCCTAAGGTGAACCCTACCCCGAATGATCGTGGAAACCTCCACACTCGGGGGCTTAGCTGTGAACCAGTTTTCGCCTAAGTTAGAGGGGTTCTGAATGAGGGCAAGACCTCCATTCGGGCGCCAAGATGAACAGGACGATCATTTCTTGGTAGCGAACCTGTTCTGCCTAAGGTGAACCTTACCCTGAGTGATCGTGGGAACCCCCACACTCGGGTGCTTAGCTGCGAAACAGTATTTGCCTAAGTTAAAGGGGTTCCAAATGAAGGAAAGACCTCCATTCGGACGCCAAGATGAACAGAACAATCATTCCTTAGCAGCGATTCCGCTTTCGCCTAGGGAAAATCCTGCCTTGAGTGAAAATGACCTCTTCACTCAGGGGCTTAGCTGCACACCAGCTTTCGCCTAAGTCAAAATGGTTCCGAACGAAGTCGTGATCGTCGTTCCGATACCTTGATGGACAAGAGCATCAGCGAGTTTGAAAGAACTATCATCCCGGTAGTGAACCTGTTTTGCCTAAGGTGAACCCTACCCCGAGTGATTGAGGAAACCTCCACACTCGGGGGCTTAGCAGCGAACCAGTTTTCACCTAAGTTAGAGGGGTTTCGAATGAAGGCAAGACCTCCATTCGGGCGCCAAGATGAACAGGACGATCAATCATTTCTTGGTAGCGAACCTGCTTCACCTAATGTGAACCCTACCTTGAGTGGTCATGGGAACCCCCACACTCGGGGGCTTAGCCGTGAACCAGCCTTCGCCTAAGTCAAAGGGGTTCCGAGTGAGAGGCAAGACCTCCATTCGAGCACCAAGATGAATAGGACAATCAGCCCAAGCTGTGATTCCGCTATCCCAAGGGAGAAATGGGTCCGAGTGGGGACAACTGATACGTCCCAAACGTATCTATAATTTCTGCTTGTTCCATGATTTTTTGGGTGACATTGTTATATGTTTTTCTACATTTTAATATCTTTATACACATATTTGGACTAACCTACTAACTCAGTGACCCAGTGCAAGTTTTTGTCTGTTGATGTATTTTTTGCAGGGGCTTTTACCCAAATTTCTGGAGCCCCAAAAATCCCGACAAAAATATATAAAAATCAGAGTAACGCAAGCTTTCAGATCACCGAAGATGGGCCAGAGGGGGCCAGGGGCTGCCCAGGCGACCACCCGGCGCGGCCTGGCCCCTGGCCACGCCCACAGGCCGCCTGGGTGGACCCCACCTCTTTTGACGCCCTCCTTTGGCCTATATTTACTCCTGAGAGGAAACCCTTCCATCACATCCAGAATCGTGAATTTCTCCATCGTTCCGTCGCCGCAGCGCTTCAGAGATCGGGAGCGTCAGGAGACCTCTTCTCAACACCCTCTCGGAGGGAAGATTGACCTCCGGGAGCTTCTCGACCGCCATGGACACTTTTCGGACGTGCCGTGAGTAGTCCTCCTTGGACCATGAGTCCATGACCAGTAGCTATGTGATGTCTTCTCTCCAATCTTGTGCTTCCATGATTAGCCCTTGTGAGCTGCCCTACATGATCATGGCATCTATGTAATTTTCCTGCTATTGCTATGCTCGGTTTGTTGGGATCCGATGGATTACGAGATTATGTTCAGATTGTTATGAGTTATATATTTGATAATCTTTTTATATTATGTTCTTTAGTGATTCATGCAAGTTCTCCATTGCTTTTTATTGCTTTGGCTGAGTAGTAGATTGTAACTCCAAGAGGGAGCATTATGCATGATTATGGGTTCATGCCCCCTGGTGTCTAGCTTGAGTGACAGAAACATGAGACTAGGGAATGTGTTGTTGCCACCAGGGAGAAAACAACGGTGCTTGTGACTACGGTTGCAAGGATTGTTTACCTTACGCATAGTTCTTTAATGCAGTTGTCCGTTGCTTTGAATTTACACTTTGGGTGCGGATGGCAACTTAATACCAGCGAGACGTTCTGGATAGATATCTCAAGGTGGATGATTAGTAAGTAGATGCTGATGAATAAACGGTCTACTTGTCTTGGTGTACTGCCCATTACTATTGAGCCTCTAACTTTCAAGTAGCATAATTAGCATTGCGGCGCGTTTATAATTTTGTCAATTGCCCAGCTGTAATTTGTTTACCCCAAGCATAGTTGTTTATCGTCTTTTGGGAGAGAGATGTCACTAGTGAACATCATGTGACTCCAGTCCATATCACCACCATTGCTTACACCTCCATCATTTACTGCTTTCATTTACTTTTCCATTGCAATCACTATCACTATTCCCGCTTGTGTTTTGATCCTTTGCAAACTACGTGGCCGGAGAGATTGACAACCTCTCTGTACTCGTTGGGAGCAAAGTTATTAGTGTGTGTGCAGGTCCATGTCTTCTGCTTGCGCCAGGGCAGCGGACACCTACTTGTTGATCCTCGGAGTCCTCCTAGTTTGATAAACCTTACAGTCTTCGTGTAAGGGAACTTGCTACTGACTACATCTCCACCTTCCACTTGGGGTAACCAACAAGGGGCGAGAAGTATATTCATCAACTCGTCATCAAGCAAGTTTCTGGCACCGTTGCCTGGGACTCCAGTCTTCAAGATAGGGGAGTTGCACACTATCTTTTACCTTTGCTTTTTAGTCTTGTTAGTTTTCTCTCTAGTTTTTGCTTTAGAGTCCTATACCACAAACCAAAAAAAAATTGTTGATTTGCTTTTAGTTGTTCTTTCTGCTTAGTCCAACATGTTAGGGTTTTATGCTTTGAGGGAATCCGAGGTCCTAGATTTCCATCAAAGGAATGGAGAAAATATGAAGGAGGCTTGGTATAGAATTTTTGAAGCACATAAAAGAATTATGCCTTGGATACCTACTAAAATTGTGCTTAGAAATTTTTATCATAGCCTTTTTATTTGGTGTAAACACAGTCTTGATATTATAGCTGGAGGAGATTGTTTAGAGTGTGAAGAGGCTAGAGCTCTTGATATTATACATGGTCTATCAAAATACCTTGTTTATGGTCATGGATATGACACTATTATAGATGGACTTGGTAACATTGAAAGGAAAAAAATCTCTAGACTTAAGAGAAAGAGAGAAACCCATGGTTGATAAGAAAAAGGTTTTGAAAATACATGATTATTGGGAGCCTTTTGTTAGAATTAGCATATCTAACCTAGATTTCCTTTTTATACATGGGAATTTTTTCATATTATCATGAACATGCTAATGGGGATATTTCTGAAATCCAGGGAAAGGCAAAAGATGTCCAAGTTACATTCTTTAAAAGGAATGCAACGGTTGATTTCTTCATCATGAAGCCAAACCAAGAAAACATAGTGCTTGGAAGGGACTTCCTCCGAGCCATGAAAGGCTCCATTGATATAGGTAAAGGACACATACTCTTACGTGGGAAAGCGAAAGGTACGTAACCGTTCCCTAGGAAAAATAAGGATGAACTTGTTGAGGATCCATTTGAAGGTTTTGATGATTCCAATGACTTTCATGAACTTTGATCCTCCTTTTTGCATCATGCCTAGCTCAAAGGCATAAAAGAAAGCGCTTGTTGGGAGGCAACCCATTATTTTTTACTTTCAATTTTAGTGGTCTTGATTCTTGTTACCACTGTAGCAACATCATTATATCTTTATTTTCAAGCTTTGTGCCAAGTTTTAGCCGCTTATTGCAAGAAAGTTCAAAAGTTGTGACATGTTGTCCAGAAACAGATTATGTCTGCTTGACGGAAATATTCGCCAAAAATCACAAGATAATATTTTTGATCTGAATTGTTTTGACAACATGATATATATAATTGTCTTTCTAGCATGTATTCTGAGTTTTTTGATTTGAGTTGCAGAAGTGCCCCGAAAAAATTATTTACTACCTGTTGTTATGTTTTTCACAGATTCTGCCACGTTTTGCATTTTCATCATTTTGCAAATATTAAGCTTGCTTTTCCTTTGCAAAAACCTTTTGGCAATCATGAGGAATAGTATATTTTCATGAAAATCTTTATTTCGAGTAGGTAATTAATTATTTTATCATGGGTACTGACCACTCTAATCAGCTTTTGATGAGTTTCGTATGAAGGGAGTTTTCAAGTATGCGATGGAAGATGATGAACGAAGATCCAGGACTGTCAAGTGCTCAATCTTGGGGATGCCCCCATGCACCCCCAACAAATATTCAAGGAGACTCAAGTGTCTAAGCTTGTGGTCGCCCCCGTGCATCCCCTTCTCTATCAACAATCATCAGTTCGTCCATCTCCATGCTATATATTTATCACTTCATATGTTATGTGCTATGCTTGGAGCGTCCCGCTCTGTACTTTTTAGTTTGTTTTATTTTTTCTTGTTGTGCATAACAAGTCAGAACCTAGCCTACCTTGTTTGGGAGAGAAACACATTCCATTTCACTCTAGAACACAACATAGGTTTTCATGCTTATCTTTTATGTGTGTTCTTTATCTTCACATAGATGATGTCATGATTACTCTTAGTTTTCATTTTATATCTTTATAAGAGCTTTTATTTAGGTTGGAACTTTATTGATTTCCATGCTTATCTTGTTTAGAGAGTTGGCTCGTTGCACTGAGTTGTGTGTCTCGCATGAGTAGGTAACTGAGGTTGCTATTTAAGTATAGTAGTAACTTGCACTAGTTTTGAGGTAGTGATTTGAGTAATGTTTGGACTATTGGTGCCAAGATCTTAAGCCTATTAGTGATAGGTCTAGTATTTTGGGAACTCTGTGTGTTTTTCAAAAACTAAAAATTAGTTGAAAACTCTAGCTACTAGATTGATCGCTAACCTCTGGAGGTGTTGGAATATATAGAGTACCCTCACGTTACCATGGGTCGAGGATGCGCAAGGATAACCAAACCCCCAAACACTCCTCCTCGGGGTAATTGTCTCTTTGTGAATTTCCTAACTAGATAGATAGTTACCGATAATAAGTGTATGAGTTCTTCAGACTAATGTGAGTATTCGATTGTTGGCACTTCCACCATCCATATTTGCCTAGCATCTTCGGTACCGTGCATTGCCCTTTCTCATCTTGAGAGTTGGTGCAAACTTCGCCGGTGCATCCAAACCCTTGACATGATACGCTCTGTCATCATAAGCCTCATTATATCTTTCCTAAAAACAGCCACCATACCTACCTATTAAGGCATTTCCATAGCCTTTCCGAGATACATTGCCATGCAACATCCACCATCTCATGACTTGATCTTCATGTCATACATGCTTTTGCTTGATCGAGGAGTCGCATGCTGGTTGGGCCTTGCCCTTATTATTGCTACATGACGCGCTAGTATCATTTCATATCCTGCTACACTGGCAGAGGCATACATTTGCATACATCATGATAGTTTTCACTTGTGTTTATGTGAGTACTTCTTATAAAGTGTGATGATCTTCTTTTTATTCTTGTAAAACATAGAGTGTTGCCCTTAAGTGAGGAAAATATCCCAAAGAAGACAATGAGAGATAAAAAGAAAGAGCCAAAGAGGCCATACAAAAAAACAAAAAAACAAAAAAGGAGAGAAGGGGCAACACTGCTATTCCTTTTGAAAGATCCACACTCGTACTCCATTGCTATTTTGTACTACATAGAGATTATCAATCATGCATAACTATGTGGTACCCTTACACTATATAATTTGGCTTGCATATTCCAATGATGAGCCTCCTCAAATGAGCTCTAGGTCTTCATGAGCAAGCAAGCTGGATGCACCCCCACTAGTTCCATTGGAGAGCTTACCTTAGGTCATATGTGCATGTGTTGCATGCAATCCCGACTCCTCACATCATATCTATCATTTGGCTTTCTATCACCTATGGTTGTCCTCATTGATGTGAGCCTTTCACACATTTTTGTCTTCCTTCCCCATCATTATTCTATTTGTCATCCTAAGTGCCGACATATCTTGCCTGCGCTCATCCATTGCATGAGTGCTCAAAGTCGAAAGGGAGAGGATCATTTTGACTTGTGCCTGACTAGTGGTCTGGGGATGAGTCAAAATAAGATTCCGAAGGAGACCACCTGTGAGGTTTAGTAGATTAAGTTCTCAATTAAAAAATATTTTATTCCCTAAACCCATCTCCCATTTCTTGCAAGCAAATACCATTTGGAGACATTCGAGTCATGGACAGCGAGAGCTCTTGCACCTTTATGTTCTTACTTTGCTGAACTCAATAATATATATAGACTCTTTCTTGTTATTGTCTTGACTTGAATTGCATATCTAACTTACTTTACTTTAAAGTTATTATATGTGTGTTAGCATGTCACCACAGAAATTATTGTGTTATCATTTACCTACTTGAGGACGAGCAGGAATTAAGCTTGGGGATGTTGATACGTCCCAGACGTATCTATACTTTCTGCTTGTTCCATGATCTTTTGGGTGACATTGTTATATGTTTTGCTACACTTTTATATATTTTTACACATATTTGGACTAACCTACTAACTCAGTGCACCCAGTGCCAGTTTCTGTCTGTTGATGTCTTCTTTGCAGGGGCTTTTACCCAAATTTCCGGAGCCCCAAAAATCCCGACAAAAATATATAAAAATCATTGTAACAGAAGCTTCCGGATCACCGAAGATGGGCTAGAGGGGGCCAGGGGCTGCCCAGGCAACCACCCGGCGTGGCCTGGCCCCTCACCGCGCCCACAGGCCGCCTGGGTGGGCCCCACCTCTTCTAACGCCCTCCTTTGGCCTATATTTACTCCTTCAAGAGGAAGCCCTTCCATCACATCCAAAATCACGAATTTCTCCATCGTTCCGCCGCTGCAGCGCTTCCGAGATTGGGAGCGTGAGGAGACCTCTTCCCGGCACCCTACCGGAGGGAGGATTGACCTCCGGGAGCTTCTCCACCACCATGGGCGCTTCCCGGACGTGTCGTGAGTAGTCCTCCTTGGACCATGAGTCCATGACCAGTAGTTATGTGATGTCTTCTCTCCAATCTTGTGCTTGCATGATTAGCCCTTGTGAGCTGCCCTACATGATCAAGGCATCTATGTAATTTTCCGGCTATTGCTATGCTCGGTTTGTTGGGATCCGAGGGATTATGAGATTATGTTCATATTGTTATGAGTTATATATTTGATTATCCTTTTATATTATGTTCTTAAGTGATTCATGCATGTTCTCCTTTCCTTTTTATTGCTTTGGCCGAGTAGTAGATTGTAACTCCAAGAGGGAGCGTTATGCATGATTGTGGGTTCATGCCCCCTGATGTCTAGCTTGAGTGACAAAAACATGAGACTAGGGATGTGTTGTTTCCACCAAGGAGAAAACAACATTGCTTGTGACCGTGGTTGCAAGGATTGTTTACCTTACGCATAGTTCGTTAATGCAGTTGTTTGTTGCTTTGAATTTACACTTTGGGTGGGGCTCGCAACTTAATACCAGCGAGATGTTCTGGATAGATATCTGATACGTCCCAAATGTATCTATAATTTTTGTTTGTCCCATGACCTTTTGGGTGACATTGTTACATGTTTTACTACACTTCTGTACCATTTTACCCATATTTGGACTAACCTACTAACTCGGTGCACCCAGTGCCAGTTTCTGTGTGCTAATGTATTTTTGCAGGGGCTTTTACACAATTTTCCAAAGCCTAGAAAAATCCAGAAAAATGTAAAAAAAATCAGCGAAACAGAAGCTTCGGGATCACAAAAGGGGGGCCACATAGGGTCCCCCAGGCGGCCTGCTGGCGTGGCCTCGCCCGAGGAAGCGCGAGGAGGTCGCCTGGGTGGGCCCCACCCCCTCCAGTGCCCTCCTTTGGCCTATATCTAGTGTTTCGTGTGGAAACCCTCCCAGACTATCTGGAATCACGAATTTGTCCATCGTTCCGACGCTGCAGCGCTTCCGAGATCGGGAGCGTCAGGGGACCTCTTCCCGGCACCCTGCCGGAGGGAGGATTGACGTCCGGGAGCTTCTCCACCACCATGGACGCCTCCCGGATGTGCCGTGAGTAGTTTCCCTTGGACCATGAGTCCATTACCAGTAACTATGTGATGTTTTCTCTCCAATCTAGTGCTTCAATGGTTAGTCCCTGTGAGATGCCCTACATCATCAAGGCATCTATGTAATTCTCTTGCTATTGCTATGCTCGGTTTGTTGGGATCCGATGGATTATGAGATCATGTTCAGATTGTTATGAGTTATATATTTGATTATCCTTTTATATTATATTCCTTAGTGATTCATGCATGTTCTCCATTGCTTTTTATTGCTTTGGCCAAGTAGTAGATCGTAACTCCAAGAGGGATCGTTATGCATGATTGTGCATTCGGGCCTCTCGATGTCTAGCTTGAGTGACAGAAACATGAGACTAGGGGATGTGCTTGTTGCCACCAGGGAGAAAAAAGGGTGCTTGTGACCAAGGTTGCAACGATTGTTTACCTTACGCATAGTTCGTTAATGCAGTTGTCCGTTGCTTTGAGTTTACACTTAGGGTGGGGCTCCCAACTTAATACCGGAGAGATGTTCTAGATAGATATCTCAAGGTGGATGATTAGTAAGTTCCTGTTGATGAATAAATGGTCTACTTGTCTCGGTGTATTTCCCATTACTATTGAACCTCTAACTATCAAGGAGCATAATTAGCATTGCGGTGCGATCATAATTCATCAAATGCCCAACTGTGATTTGTTTACCCTAGCATAGTTGTTTATTGTCTTTTGGGAGAGAGACATCACTAGTGAACGTCATGTGACTCCGGTCCATATCACCATCACTGCCCACACCTCCGTTATTTACCGCTTTATTTACTTTTCCATTGCAATCACTATTACCTTCCCGCTTGTGTTTTGATCTTTTGCAAACTACAAGGTCAGAGAGATTGACAACCTCTTTGTACTCGTTGGGAGAAAAGTTATTTGTTGTGTGTGCAGGTCCACGTCTTCTGCTAGCGCTAGGGTGGAAGACACCTACTTGTTGAGCCTAGGAGTCCTCCTGGTTCGATAAACCTTACAGTCTTCGTGTAAGGGAAATTTGTTGTTGACTACTGTTACGTCTCCAACGTATCTATAATTTTTGATGGTTTCACGCTACTATCTTGTCAAACTTTGGATGTTTTGCATGCCTTTTATATATTTTTTGGGACTAACTTATTAACTTAGTGCCAAGTGCCAGTTCCTGTTTTTTCCTTGTTTTTGACCCCTTTCACAGGACATTTTGAAACGGAGTACAAACGGAAGAAAATCCCCGAAAAGATTTTTTTATGGAACGGAAGAAGATCGGGAAGCTTGGGAGCCAAGGCAGGGGAGCCTCAGGGTCCCCACAAGCCCCCACCCTGCGGCCAGGGGAAGAAAATCCCATCTAGGGCACGTTCTGCTGCCCTGCCAGAGGGGGGATTCGGATACGAAAGGCTTCTCCATCAACACCATGACCTCTCCGATGATGCGTGAGTAGTTCACCATAGACCTACGGGTCCATAGTTAGTAACTAGATGGCTTCTTCTCTCTCTTGGATCTTCAATACAAAGCTCTCCATGATCTTCATGGAGATCTATCCGATGTAATCTTCTTTTGCGATGTGTTTGTCGAGATCCGATGAATTGTGGATTTATGATCAGATTATCTATGAATCTTATTTGAGTTTCTTCTAATCTCTCTTATGCATGATTTCATATCCTTTTAATTCTCTTCGAGTTGTCTAGCCAACTAGATCTATGATTCTTGCAATGGGTCAAGTGCTTGGTTTTGGGTTCATACCGTGCGGTGACCTCACCCAGTGACAGAAGGGGTAGCGAGTCACGCGTCGTGTTGTTGCCATCAAGGGTAAAAAGATGGGGTTTTCATCATTGGTTTGAGATTATCCCTGTACATCATGTCATCTTGCTTAAAGCGTTACTCTGTTCGTCATGAACTCAATACACTAGATGCATGCTGGATAGCGGTCGATGTGTGGAGAAATAGTAGTAGATGCAGAAAGTATTGGTCTACTTGTCTCGGACATGATGCCTATATGTATGATCATTGCCCTAGATATCGTCATGACTTTGCGCGGTTCTATCAAGTGCTCGACAGTAATTTGTTCACCCATCGTATTACTTGCTATTTTGAGAGAAGCCTTGTAGCGACCTGACTCAAGACGAGTCAAGCCTCTGGTGTTTCCGTACCATCCCAAGATCATGCTGGTACACACACAGTACATAATGTATATATCCAAGAGTTCAATCACACAGCTTTATTAATCGAAATCTCATAAAGAGTACTTTATTACAATAAAGGATTACAATAAAGTGGTTGAAGGCCATCTCATGAGATATCTAACGAAGACTAGCGGAAGCATCAGGTAGACGAGTCCATCCGACTCCAAGGGCATGTCGCTGAGCGTAGATCGTAGCCTCACTCCTGGTCGGAAAAGTACTCTGCAACATGATACGTTGCAGCCGTGTATAAACGTGAGAATGGTTATTAAAAAACCGGGTGTAACGGTTCGGTTCTTACTTTGGGTTTGATTGGTTCAGGTTTTATTGGGTTTAGATTTTTTTAGTTTGGTTTTGGTTTGGGTATGTGCAGAAACTAGTTTGGGTATAGTTAGTTATGGGTTTAAACGGTTTGGTTATTAGCGGTTATAAACTATGGGTCCAAACCGGTTTCTATGCATTGGTTATATGCAATAATCAACGACGACCGAGAACGAGTATCTTTGATCCGCTTGCATGTTGTAAGCACTATGTAATTATGTATTACTAGTAAAGGGCCCATGCGTTGCAACGGGACAAAGAAATGCGTGATCATTTTTTAAATCAGCAAACATTTTATGAATGAAAAACTATTTTAAAAAAAAGAAACTATCAAAACACGCATTAGCTATTTTTAAAATTTTAGGAAATTTTTTAAATGCATTAACATATTTTGAATTAGAAAGCATTTTGTTAAATGCTTTTAATAATTTTTAATACGGGGGGTTTGATTTGAAATCATGGACTTTCCTTATTTTACAAACATTTTTCAAACTTGCAAACATTTTATTGTATATGCGAGCATTTTTGACAAAAACTCCGAGCAGTTTTTGAAGTCACAAACATTTTATTTTTTAAAATATGTTGATTTGAAATTTTAAGTTTATTAAAAGTTTAAAGGTTATTTGAAGTTCTAAATTATTTAAAATAGAAAAATAAAATTGAACTGAAGATAAATAAATAAACGGAACTAAAAAAACTGATGCATGTGCATCGGCCGGCCCATACGGTGTGCTGGATATTCTCTCAAGGTGGAGAGCGTAATATAGGAGGTTTTTACATGGGCCGGCCCAGTCCGAGATTTTTCGCTTTGTGAAACGTTTTTTATTACTTACCGATGGCATGGTGGGTAATTTATGCAAACTTCAGGGGCAATTTTTATGACGTACCACAGAAGCAATAGGTGCTTTATTAATAGGTAAAGATGGGGAAACGGCAGATGAAAATCGGAAGTGTTTTCTTGTGCTTTCGCTAAGCAATTTGGTTTTAATACACTTGTTAGTGAGCTTTTCAACCATGGGCATGTTCTTTTTGCCTCTTACTATGTGTTCATTATATCTCAAGGATTACTTTGTTTCTAAACCGTTGTAGATGCACTTATGCCTTTTCTATCTCATTTGTTTCTTAACATGTCAATTTATGTAATCATATGTACATTAAAGCAAACCCATGGTTATGTACTGGGTTTAAACCCACGGTTATGTTTTGGGTTTAAATTGGTTTGGGTGGAAAAAATAGTGGGTTTGGTTTTGGTTGGGCTAAAAATGACACTAAATGGGTATGGTTCAAGTATGGTTTTGATAGATAAATGAATGGGTATGGTTCAAGTATGAAACCATTCTCAGGTTTAGCCGTGTAGGTCAGCATATTGAATATGCCGGCAAGTCATCAAAGAGAGGAGTAAAATAATAATCAACTATCTCTACATGCATATTTGGCCAGTGGGGCTAAGTTTTGCATAAAGCCAGTTTTATCCTACAACAAGAGGGGTTTGAAGCAAAATATTACTACATTGTTTGTTGTTAACGAGATGGTTCCGCCAACCAATTCTCGTACCCGAATAGTTGTTAACACCCACATCATTATTAAGTTGTGTCGAGAGTTCAGGGGAAATTCAATGCCTTCGGCTCAAGTTGACCATGACCGTGGACATGGCTAATCGATTAGGTTGGGCACTCTGCAGAGTTTTGCACACGCTCCCCACAAGATTTGATCGCCTCCGGGTTTGTCCTCGCACTTCAGGGTGTTTGAAGACCGGATGATCAAAACATGGTCTTTCAACGGGTCCCTCTGAATCCCTGTCGGTGCCCATCCATTCCTACCGTTCGTCTACATCTGCTAGCACCGCCTGTCCAGAGTCGCCGCATTGTCCAACCAAGCCAGAGCCCATAATGACTTGTGGCTGTGCAGGTAAGCCTTGAGTTTTGAAGTCTCCGTCTGTCTCTTCGAGCCTGGGTGAAGCTTTCCGCAGGATGACATGGCCTCTCCAGCATCTCGGGCATCCACTGGATTCTCCAGGGAGCCGATCAACCGTCCTTCACCCAGAGTTGCATTGCCTCCGAGGTCTTGAAAATCTTGTCTTAGCACGTCTTGATTATTTAATCAACCTCGCATCACTCGTGGTATACACTCAACCGATAACCCGTCTACTCAAGCATAGCATTAAGAAATTGTCGTCCCGGGGCCAAGTATCGGGGTTGTTGTGTTCCTACCACATGATACTACAACTTACACTAAAGTTTCCAAGTACCTAGGCAGCATGCAATTGGGCAAAGAAAGGTGATCTACCATGCATCGAAAACATAGGTAAAATAACATGATCAAAATGACTTGCCTTGATGATAGTTGTCTTGCTCGAGCGCTTCTAAGTAACACGCTTCGCACTCCGGATGATCTACCGATACAAACACAAAGCACACCATAAGCACTTCAATCAAGCCACAAGTAAAAAATAACATCGCTAGTAAGTATTTGCTAAAGCCTACGTAAAGGAGTTCATCACGCGCCGGTATGGAAGAAACTTGTTTCTGCTGCAAACACCAGTAAAAATACTTTAAAAATTTGAAACTTCTACCACAGTAAGATTTTATCACTAGGAAGCAGTAGCAAAAAGAATCAACTCAAAATCATTTTTTAAACTCCTGGAATGGGCAAAACAAGGTTTAAACTAAATCTGATCTAACTTATATTTGAAAATTTCAAACATAGACAAATTATATGTTTTTAAAAACTACAGGAAATTTTTGAGCTACTGGAAAAAGAATCAATGTCATTGGACTTCGGGATAAAACGTTGTGGCGAAAACAAAACAGAAACTTTTTGTTTTTGCAAACAGGCAGAAAAAAATAAAACTAACTAGTAGCTAACAGAGGGGTACACGTGGCAGGTTGCTATAGGCCGAGGGAGCGTTTCTTGCAATGCTTTGGGCAAACGGCCGAGGCTAAGCAAAACTCGTTGGTTAAATGATAAGTGAAACTAAAAACCGCTGGTTTTCTAAACTATACCGAAAGGGTACTAAAGGATCTAATCTATACCCTACAGCTAAGATCCAACGGTGCAACGAAGAAAAACAAAAGAACAGAGAGATGGGGGGGAGTCTACCGTTCTGGGGGCTGGTACTCCGGAGAGGTCACGTCGCCGGCGAGGGGGAGGGGGAGGGGGCTCCGGGGCGGTGGAGAGTCGGGGAGGCGGCGGTGGTGCTCCTCCTCCGAGGGGCGGCGTCGGGTGGAGCGGCGGAGGCTCGGGTGGCGCTCCCAGGGAGGCGGCCGAGAGCAGCAGAAGCTCGGGCTCCGGCGGCTGTGGCAGGGGGTGGCTCGGGCGGCGTCTCGTCGGGGTAGGGGTGGGAACGGGGCGGTCGGGGGCTGGCCTCTTATATAGGCCAAGGGAGGGAGTAGAAAGGAAAGGGAGAAGGGAGGATCGGGGTGGATCCCGAAGTTCTGGAGGGACAGCGGCTCGGTTTCGGTTTGGAGCAGAAAATAGGAAGGGGGAGGAAGAAGAAGCTGGCCGCTGGGAGGGAAGGTTCGGCCGCGGGTCCCGCAGGTAAGTGAGGGACAGGCGGGGCGGTTGGGGTCGGTCGGCCTGGATCTAGGGATTTTGATCCCTGGGCTGCGGGATTCGGCCCAAGCTTATAAGGCGCTCGGGGGCGGTTCTAAAGAAAAAAAATACCTTCCTATTTTAAAATCTTTTTCCGAAACAGAAAATAAAAACGAATAAAAAGGAAATAAATCAAAATATTAATATAGGGTATTATATACCAAAAAAATCAGAAAAATATCCTCTACCCGAATAACATTTTTCCAAAGCAAAAATAAAAACTAAAAAAATGTTTTTTTCAGAAATTCCCAATTTGCTTTATTTCTTTTTGCAAATATTTTTGCAAATAATCATTGGGTTTTTTTGGCTCCAACATTTCAGAAATTTGCCCGCACTTTGGAGGTTCATTTTCCTCCGCTCTCTCTCTTGCGTGCAAGAGAGTATTTCTCTGGGCTTTTCTCGTGCGAGGAAAAATGAAAATGCAAATCCAAAAGACGAAAGAAATCACGTGCTAAATTTATTTCAATCAACATGCATAGATGCTTAGCTACAATGTAAAACATTCCCAATTAGGAAAATTGGGATGTTACAAGCCTCTAGTGAACACTATGGCCCCCAAGGTCTACTCCACACCATATTTTCAGCCTTACACTTTTTACTTCGTTGCACTTTCCGCCTTCAGATCTCACTTTGCAAACAATCTTGAAGGGATTGACAACCCCTTTGAAGCGTTGGGTGCAAGCTTGTTTGTGTTTGCGCAGGTACTCTGGACTTGACAAGACCCTCCTTCTGGATCGATACCTTGGTTCTCAAACTGATGGAAATACTTACTGCTCATGTGCTGCATCACCCTTTCCTCTTCAAGGGAAAATCCAACGCAAGCCCAGCCTCTGTCAACGTGTCAATTTCTGGCGTTGTTATCTGTGGGATAGCAGAAGAATTTCTGGCGCCGTTGCCGGGGAGGAAGATCAAGTCAAGAACTCATCCAAGTAGGTGTCGCAAACTCATCTCTTGCATTTACTTGTTTGACAGTTGCCTCTCATTTTCCTCTCCCCCACTTCACCAATTTGCCTTTTTCGTTTGCCTTTTCGTTCGCCCTTTTTCTCGCCTGCCCTTTGTTTGCTTGTGTGCTTGCTTGCTTGCTGAAGTCACCATGAACTAAGACACCAAACTTTGTGACTTCTCGAATACTAATATTGATGATTTTATTAGTACTCCGATTGCTCCCGCCACTAGTGCGGAGTCATACGAAATCAATGCCGCTTTGCTGAATCTTGTTATGAAAGAGCAATTCTCTGGCCTTCCTGGTGAAGATGCCGCATCCCATCTCAATACCTTCATTGAGCTTTGTGATATGCAAAAGAAAAAATATGTGGATAATGACGTGATTAAATTGAAGCTTTTTCCTTTCTCGTTGCGAGATCGCGCAAAAACTTGGTTTTCTTCTTTTCCCAAAAATAGTATCGATTCTTGGGATAAGTGCAAAGATGCTTATATATCCCTGTATTTTCCGCCGGCTAAGATCATCTCTCTCCGTAATGATATCATGAATTTCAAGCAACTTGATCATGAACATGTTGCACAAGCTTGGGAGAGAATGAAATTAATGATTAGAAATTGTCCCACTCATGGCTTGAGTCTTTGGATGATTATTCAAATCTTTTACGTTAGCTTGAATTTTGCTTCTAGAAATATCTTGTACCCCGCCTAAGGAGGAACGTTCTTGGAAATCACGTTAGGGGAAGCCACAAAGCTCTTAGACAACATCATGAGAAACTACTATCAATGGCACACTGAAAGATCACCTACTAGTAAGAAGGTACACGTTATAGAAGAAATTAACTCGTTGAGTGCTAAGATGGATGAGTTAATGAATTTGGTTGCTACTAGAAGTGCTCCTTTGGATCCTAATGATATGCCTTTGTCTTCTTTGATTGAGAGTAGCAACGCTAGCTTGGACGTTAATTTTGTTGGTAGGAATAACTTTGGCAACAACAATGCCTTTAGAGGAAACTATGTTCCTTGGACTTTTCCTAGTAACTCCTCTAATAACTTTGGCAACTCCTACAACAATAGTCATGGAAATTACAATAGATTACCCTCTGATCTAGAGAGTAATATCAATGCGTCCATAGAGGAAAAACTACTCAAAATTGACGATTTGGCTAAGAGCGTGGATAGAATTTATTGTGATGTTGATGCTTTGGAAGTTAGATGTGCTCCTCCCAAAATCAACATGGATGAAACTTTGAAAGCTATGCGTGTTTCCATGATTGAGAGCCAAGAAAGAACCGCCCAAATTCGTGCTAGACATGAATGGCTTAAAAAGGTGTGTTCTCGTGATAAGAATCACGAAGATCTTAAAGTGCTTGGTGTGACTCCCATTGAATCTTTGTTTTCTTGTGTCAAACCTCATGATTATGGGGCTGGATATGAATCCACTTTGGTTGAAAAGTGCCCCAATGATTCTAGTCCATCTATCTTGATGCTAAAAGCATTAAAAGTGGAGTAGAAGACGTTAAAACTTTGAGTAGTAATGAAATTACTACCGTGGATTTAAAGGAATTCAATTATGATAGTTGCTCCTTGATTGAATGCATTTCTTTGATGCAATCCATGTTGAACTCTCCACACGCTTATAGCCAAAACAAAGCCTTTACCGGTCATATCGTCAAAGCTACGATAAAATCTCTTGAAGAGAAACTTGAATTGGAAGTCTCTATCCCTAGAAAGCTTCATGATGAGTGGGAACCTACCATCAAAATCAAAATCAAAAACTATGAGTGCAATGCTTTGTGTGATTTGGGTGTGATACGTCTCAAACGTATCTATAATTTTTGATGGTTTCATGTTGTTATCTTGTCAACTTTGGATGTTTGATATACCTTTTATATCTTTTTTGGGACTAACTTATTAATTCAGTGCCAAGTGCCAGTTCCTGTTTTTTCTGTGTTATTGACTCTTTTCAGATCTGATTTTGGAACGGAGTCCAAACGGAATAAAATCCCCGAAATAAATATTTCCTGAACAGAAGAAGATCGGGGGACTTGAGGGCCAAGACAGGGGGCCCATAGGGAGCCTACAAGCCCTGTTGCCGCGGCGAGGGGGACCGCGGTGACCAGGCTTGTGGCCTCCCTTGAGCTCCCCTGCCCTAGCTCTTTGGCCTATAAATTCCAAAAAATCCCAGAAAAAATAAGGGCGTCAACGAAACCACTTTTCCGACGCCGCAAGCTTCCGTTTCCGCGAGATCTCATCTAGAGACCCTTCCCGGTGCCCTGCCGGCGGGGACTTTGGAGTTGGAGGGCTTCTACATCAACATCATCGCCCCTCCAATGACTCGTGAGTAGTCCACTTCAGACCTACGGGTCCATAGTTAGTAGCTAGATGGCTTCGTCTCTCTCTTGGATCTTCAATACAAAGTTCTCCATGATCTTCATGGAGATCTATCCGATGTAATCCTCTTTGGCGGTGTGTTTGTCGAGATCTGATGAATTGTGGATTTGTCATCAAATTATCTGTGAATTATATTTGAGTATTTTTTGATTTCTTATATGCATGATTTGATATCCTTGTAAGTCTCTCCGAATATTGGGTTTTGTTTGGCCAACTAGATCTATGATTCTTGCAATGGGAGAAGTGCTTGGTTTTGGGTTCATACCATGCGGTGACCATTCCTAGTGACAGAAGGGTCAGCAAGGCACGCATCATGTTGTTGTCATCAAGGGTAACAAGATGGGCTTTCATCATAGATTTGAGATTGTCCATCTACATCATGTCATCTTGCTTAAGGTGTTACTCTATTCTTATGAACTCAATACACTAGATGCATGCTGGATAGCGGTCGACGTGTGGAGTAATAGTAGTAGATGCAGAAAGTATCGGTCTACTTGTTTCGGACGTGATGCCTATAGATATGATCATTGCCATAGATAACGTCATGACTTTGCGCAGTTCTATCAATTGCTCGATAGTAATTCGTTCACCCACCGTCTACTTGCTTTCATGAGAGAAGCCACTAATGAACACTACGGCCCCCGGGTCTATTCACAACTATCGTCTCCACTTTCACTTTTACTTTGCTTTGTTTCCTTTTTGCTTTCAGTTCTCACTTTGCAAACAATCTATAAGGGATTGACAACCCCTTCATAGCGTTGGGTGCAAGCTCTTTGTGTTTGTGCAGGTACTTGTGACTTGGCGCGATCCTCCTACTGGATCGATACCTTTGTTCTCAAAACTGAGGGAAATACTTACCGTCACTGTGCTACATCACCCTTTCCTCTTCAAGGGAACACCAACGCAAGGCTCCAAGGCCTCGGGGAATCCTTTGCATATTTGCCAAGGAAATCCCTATAGGCGTAGCCAGTAGCAGAAGGATTCCTGGCGCCGTTGCCAGGGAAGGTCTTTTGTAGCCGTAGCAGAAGGATTTCTGGCGCCGTTGCCGGGGAGAGATCAAGTCAAGATCTATTGAAAGTGTGTTATATCGACTAGAGTGGGGGTGAATAGGAGATTTTTAGAATTTCATCACTGAGGAAATTCCATTTGAGGAAATTCCTCACTGATGACTAACTTACAGCGGAAACAATAAAGGATCAGAAGTGCAAAGTTTCACAACAACAGTTTTTCGGAGTGAGGAATGTGAAAACAGATTGCACTGTGAGCAGGCACGCAGAATACAGATGAGGATTAACCGACGTGAAGAATTTGGGGTTGAGGAAATTCAGAGAAAGTCTTCAGCAAATTCTTCAAACAGTAGAAGTGAAAGTCATCACACATAATACGAGGAAAGTAAGGAGTTGAGGAATTAGAACCCGTTTCTCAGTGAAGACAATCGTTGATGACCCAGTTCCAACTGTTGTGACAGTCGTACATCTGGTTTGGAGCGGCTTGGTATTGAAACCAAAGGACACACAGTCCCGGGACACACAGTCCCTACCGTGTTCTCCTTGGGCTAAGAACACACAGTCCTCGCCCAACACTCGTGGTAAGTCTTGAGGGCAAACTTCCAAACCCCCACAAACTTGGTCACCCGATGATCCACAATTGACTACTGGAAAGCTCTAGACCATGACGCCTAACCGTCTGGAGGATGCACAGTCCTCAAAGGTAAAAGGCTTCTGTCCCACACAGGAACAACTTCTTCAGTGATGCTCAATCACTAGGTTTGGTTTGTGGTTTTGGTGTATGGGGTATTTCCTCACTGATGAATTACTCTTGAAGACTCTGAGGAATTGGGTTGCTCTTATGACAAGTGTCAGTTTCTAACAGAGCAGCCAACCAGCTAATGGTTGTGGGGGGTGGCTATTTATAGCCTGGGAGCATCCCGGCATGATTTGACACTAATTCCCTTAAATAATATGACCGTTGGTGTGGATAAGACCAATGACTTGGCGTGGCTATCGAAACGGTCGGAACCCTCAACTATGAGAGTCCTCATGTCACTCGTATTCCTCACTTGAGGCTTTTGGTAGGATTAGGCTTGGGTTGAGCATCATGAGGAAATTCATTCGAAAGTGTAACTTCGACCCCCTTTAAGAGTACGGTGTTCCTATTACTCAAATGTGAAGAAAATAAAACAGAAAGAGTAAATCTTCATGCTTCAAATTCTTCAAAGTGATTTTCTTCAGGACACACCGAATTCCTCAATTTCAGTATCTTCATGAGGAATATCAATTTCATCGCAGATTCCTCGCGATTCATTTCTTCAGCTTCAGACCAATTTCTTCAACCGAAGATATACATTTTTAGGGGTCGATATTCTTCAAATATCTCAAACTTCCTCAATGACTTATAGATCATGTGTACACTCATAAACACATTAGATACTTAACCTATAAGTCTTCAAACCACCAAAATCACTAAGGGACACTAGATGCATTTACAATCTCCCCCTTTTTGGTGGTTGATGACAATTAGGTTAAGTCTTCAACAGGGATCAAAAATATGAAGTGTAAATACTTATTTTGAGGAATTTGAAATCAAGATTCAGAGAGACTCCCCCTGAAGATGTGCATATCTTGAGGATTTTGCTTTTCACAGCAAATGCACATTGATGATTTATATCATGGAGATCTCCCCCTGAGTCTTGTAAATCATGCATACATGTAACATATCATATGAAGAAAATGAAAATGCATGATGACAAATGGTATCTGACGAATTCGAGCATGCGTGCATTAAAAGTTGAGGAATAAGCATGCGAAGAAAAACGTTCAAAAGCGTCAGAGTACCATCGGGCTTAAGTTACAACTCATTACATAAAAACTTCAGAAGAGCCAAGAGTTTGTAACTTAAATATAGTTCATAAGCCCCAAAAATATCCCGCTTGAAGACTAACTCTCAAGTTTCTCCCCCTTTGGCATCAAGTGACAAAAAGGGACAAACTGGGGACTAACGCCCGTGAAGACTTCACTTCTTGGCGGTTGAGGAAGAGCCGTGATGCTTCTTGGGAGTAGTCTTCTTCCTTGGACCTGTAGCAGTGTCGAGCTGTTCTTCATCAGTTTCAGCAGTGCGGAATGAAGAAAACCCATTCAAAGTCTTCAAGGTCTGGAACTGGAATAGGCCTGAACTTCTTCTTGGGAGGCCACAACCATTCAAAGTCTCGCTCAAAGTCCATTTCTTCAAGCTCAGTCTGAGTCTTTAGATGTGCAAGTGTAGCCCAGGTACGATCAAAAACCTCATGCAGATAATGATGGTTGAGCTTCACAGAGTTCTGTGTTTCAGTGAGGGTTTTCACAATGGCGCCAAACTGGCGTTTAACCCACTTGTGATTGCGATCCACCTTCTGGTGAAGACTGAGGAGGAGCTCTCTTGTATTCATCATGCGAGGAGGAACGGCGCTTGCCGGACGAGTCTCAGTATCATCCCATGAAGAATAAGCTTCTGGCTCTCTGAACTGGCCATCAAGGGGCCTACTGCCTTCTTCAATCACTGGTTTGCCTTTTCCTTCAATGGGCTCAAAAGTCTTCTTGTTGACCCGGATAGGAGGCATATAACCAACATGGTTTTGGAAATCAGCGTGAAAGTTGATGCATGTCCTTGTCCTGATGAATCTCATGATCCATGGGGCATATATCTTGTGATCAAAAGGACACATAGCATTGTCGGCCAAAGTCCTCAAGAAGAAATCATGGATGTTGATAGGAATACCATGAACGATGTTGAAGAGGATATTCTTCATGAGGCCTACGACATCTTCTTCATCATCATGGCCTTTGATCAACACAAGCACACTGTAGAGGATTCTATAAACAGATCTGGGTGTGTACTTGAGCTCGTGGACGAGGAAGGTTGTTCTTGGAGATTTTCCTTCAGCCAAAGGCTTCATGAGGACTTCCATCATCCCATTGGACAGCTCACGCTCACCATAAAGCTTCACAACCTCATCTGAGGGAATTGGTACAGGCAGTTCACGAAGGAGTTCAGTAGCAGGAGCCTTGTAGTGAGTGCTTTGTGTCATCCAATCAAACACCCAAGTGTTAATGTCTTCAGGGTTGCCGGATATGTGAAGAGTGGCATAGAACTGAAGAATTAGCTTGTTGTTCCAGTCAGAGATGTCGGACCACATTGGTAGTAAACCAGCATCACGGAGTACACTGAGGACTGGCTCAAGGCATGGTATTGCTTCAAGTTCAACGTGAGGAATATGCCTGTGCTGGAATATCTTGTTTCGTCCACATAGCACAGAGGCTTAGTAATTCATCTGTGTCCTAGTCCAGAACTTCAGATGCCTCATTTGACGCTTGTCATAGGGGTTCTCTCCAATGAAGTACATGCGTTCTTCGAAGAAATTTTCTTTTTGAAACTTTGGACGCTTGGAGAATGGCTGACGCTGAACTGGTTGAAGATTTTGCTGAGGAACAGGAGGGGAGACAACAATGGCAGTCTCTGGGTTGAGCACGACGAATGCATTGTCTTGGTCAGGTGCATTTTCCTCAGCATTTTCCTCAGGGTGAGGAATTTCAGCAGCTGGTACTTCAGGCTGAGGAGATGGTTCTGGCTGGGCGTTAGGTTGAGGGGCTTGCTCTAGCTGTGCATCAGGTTGAGGAATAGTTTTATCTTGCACAGTTGGAGGAGTTGAGTCAGCCTGTTCCTCATCTTGAGGACTTTGCTCAGAGCGTTGAATTTCATCAGCTTGAGGATTTTCAGTTTGTTCTTCCTCAGCTGGCTTGGTGGCAGATGCAGTTTCGTCAGCTGGTGCAGCTGATCCTTGAGCGGTGTCTTTCTGAGGAATGACGGGCTGAGGACTGTTGTCAATACGAATTTCCTCGTCAGTGTGTTCCTCAATGATGACCATTTCATAAGACGGAGCAACATTTAAGGGCACAGGGTCCAGAGGAGTAGCTTCTTCAAGTCCTTTGAGACGCTTGGCCTCGGTTTCTTCTTCTGCTGAGGAGGCCTTTCTCTTTTTGGCTTCCTTCTCAGCAGCCCTGGTTTTATTCACATCTGATGCAGACGGAGTCATCTTCTTCACCTTTGGAGCTTTTGGTGAAGGGGTTCTCTCGACAGATTCTTCAGCTGGTATTGAGGAACCAGCTGGAACAGAGTCATCAGCTTGCTTTGATGAAGCAGCTGGGTCAGGGGCAGTCTCATCAGCTGCAGCAAATTCATCAGCTGGAGCTTCCATGATGATTTCTTCAATAGCCGGTACATCTACACGGCTTTCTTGGTGTACTTCCTCAGCTTGAGGAGTTTCCTCATTATGAGGAGATTCGCCTGCTGGCTCCTCAATCAAGGGCTGAGAAGTTGGTGCTGGGGGTGCAGCCTTCTTATTTTAGTCATCAACAACTCTAGTGGCCAGCTTGATGAAATTGCTCTTGAGACTCTTACGATCTGACAGCTTGGAGTACTTGTCAGTCAATTTCTTCAGATCTGCCTGTGTTGATACCAATGCATCAGGAGTCAAGTTGAGGAGATTCTTCTTGAGGAATTTCTCCTTTTTAAGCTTTGCAACTTTGGCCTGCTTGGCCTGCTGTTCTTTCCACTTGGCTTCATTGATGAAAGTGGCCACCATGTGGCTGATGCTAGGGGGAAGTTTCAAATCATCAAGCGGAGTGTTTGGGTCCTCATACCAGATGTTGATGTAGTCAAGGAGGACCTTGGGGTCCATTGCCAGAGGAATGGCACTGCCTGATGCTTGAGCTACTCTTTCCTGCTTGTTTCTGATGATGGCTTGCAGTGTTTGATCATCATATTCATCACTGCCCTCTGATAGAGACGGGACGGTGATGATTTTGCTGGGGCTTGGCAGAGTTGCATGTTCAGCAGACACCTGAGTCTTCGCAGGAGGTGGTGAAGACTTTGTCTCCGAGCTGGTTGCAGCTCGGAGTGAGGAGCTGGAGCTGGCGGTCATAGGCTTCATGACTTGCTTCTTGACTAGTTTCTCTTGAGGCTTTTGTGGTGGTGCTGAGGATTTTGGAGCTGAGGAGATTGGCACTGAGGGTTTTGGCGCTCATGGTTTTGGTGCTGAGGGTTTTGTAACTGATGCTTGAGCAGACTTCTCTTGAGGCTTTGGAGCCCTTGGCTTTGATGGCACAGACTGCCTTTGAGGAATTTCTGAACCAGAGGTCTCAGCTGCAGAGGAAGTGGCAGCAGCTGAGGCAGCAGCTGAGGATTCATTGAATTTCCTCACTGCAGCTTCTGCCTACTTCTTGTGCTTAGCCAGATGCTTTTCCTTCTCATCTGGATAGTCATCAATGGTCTTGAGGCTTGAGGGATGTGCTACTTGATGATCCTCAAGTGGGGACCGTCTGCTAGGGGGCTTCAGAGCGAATTTCTTTGCATACTTGGCAGTCACAAACCTGTATTCCTTCCATTCCTTCGCCCATCGGCGTTCTATCTTCTGCAGCCGTATCTTTCTCTTGGCCATTATCTCATTTTCATCAGGTGTGCAATAGTCCAAGTAAATATCCTCAGGGATATCCACAGCTGTGTTTTGCTCAAGTTTCTTTCCTCCCTTCTGTTTTCTATCATCCTCCATTTTCTTCAACTAAGGATTTTGCTGATGAGATTGAACTCTTGAGGATTCTGATGAGACTTGAAGATTTTCTTCCAGAAACGCTGCAAATGAGTTAATGTGATGAGAACCGAGAGATTCATCAGCTGACATGTGTGTACCTGTGAACAGAGTATAGTTGCGAGGAATTTGGAGAGGTCATATGCGTTCTCAGATTTGAAGAAAATGAAAAAGTTTGACAGTTGAGGAATAAAACCAGTGGTTGAGGAATTTGCCTAAGCATACTGTTCTTGGGTTCCAGAGTTGTACAGATCCGAAAATTCGCACAATTGAGGAATCTCGTGAAAATCTTAGATGCTTAGCATAGTTCATCAATGATGTGGTGATAGGCGGTGTTTGAGGAATCAAGTGCTTATCGATTCTTGAGGGAAAAACAGATTTCACATAGAAGATGTAAAATTGTAGATCTAACTTGCGGTAAAAATGGGATTTTATTTACCCTTGAAGGAGCACACGAAGAACACAGAGAAGTTGTGTAAAGAGTCTCTTCGGTCGCGTGTCCAATGCACCCTAACCCAGCGACAGAGGACGTCTATGGTGGTGGCGGACGAAGATGGTCCGACTCCGGCGTGGTTCCGGCGATGGAGAAGTCGAGGCAGTGAAGCTCTTCCTCACCGGCGACGAGACTACCAGCGATGGTGCTAGGGTTCGGTGGTGTTTGCTGTAGCAGGAGAGCGATGGAGCGAAGAAGATTTTGTCGAGGGGGATAAGGACATATTTATAGCCAGATAGTTACTGTTGGCACGAAGATTTCGGACCAAACGGTCCCTGCCTCTACGTCTCCGCAGGACACGTGTAGTTCCCAAACAAGGCGGTGGAGATAGTGGAGATCGTGGTTATCGATCGTGGGAAGTGGGGTTCAATTACTGTGTATTAAAGAAACAATTTTTGAAGATTTGAGGATTTTCGTTACAAAATCATCAGCTGACAAGGACGCAGTGAGGATTTTGAACAAAGTTTCAAGTAGAACGCATATGAAGAATTTAATAGACTGGATGAGTATAGCATAGAGGGAAAGTAGGGTCCGATCACATTCACTTAGCAGAAATATCAACTAGAAGAAATAGCAATAAGTGAATGATGTTGAGGACTTGAAATCACAGTTTATCTAGTCAAATAAAAGTCATCAAGTGTTTTTGAAGATTTTGTGATAAATCGTCACACTGAAGAACAGCTATTCTGAAGAAAAACACATTTTGAGCAAATGGAACATTTGAAGAAAATCAACTTGAGGAATTTCACATTGGGTGGTGGCGTGACCCACCATATAAGAATGTTGATTACAGACGCCGCGTACAATTGTCGTAGGGCCCTGAGAATCAATTTCTTCGTTGATTTCTTCACATTCAGAGTGACATTCTTCATTAGTTGAAGAAAATCGATTCATCATGTGTTGCACATCTAAGTCATCAATTTTGCATAAGTGTTAGGATGTGTGCATGTTTTTACAAAACATTTGAAGATTCTAAGATATTTAGCTCACACCGCAACTTGCAAAACCTTTTCTCATCCAAGGGCTTAGTGAAGATATCTTCCAGTTGATCATCAGTCTTCAAATGGTCGATGAGGATATTGCCCTTGAGGACATGGTCCCGAGGAAAATGATGACGAATCTGGATGTGCTTGGTCTTCGAGTGTTGTACTGGGTTGTATGAAATCTTGATAACACTCTCATTGTCACAGTAGAGCGGCACATTCTTCATGTTGATGCCGTAGTCCTTGAGGGTTTGCTTCATCCATAGTAACTGAGCACAGCATGAACCGGCAGCAATGTACTCAGCTTCGGCAGTGGAGAGTGATACGTAGTTCTGCTTCTTTGAGGACCACCAAACTAGTGATATTCCGAGGAAATGGCATGTGCCAGAAGTTGATTTGCGATCCACACGGTCACCAGCATAGTCAGAATCACAATACCCTACCAGATGAAGATTTGAGCCCTTGGGATACCATAATCCTAGTGTTGGTGTGTGAGCTAAGTATCGAAGAATATGCTTCACAGCCTTATGGTGTGATTCCTTCGGTTTTGCTTGAAAATGTGCAGACATGCAAACACTAAGCATTATATCTGGCCTAGATGCACATAGATACAATAAAGAACCAATCATAGAACGATATACCTGCTGATCGAAATCTTTACCATTTTCATCAGTGCCGAGGTGGCCGTTGGTAGGCATTGGAGTCTTGGCACCTTTGCATTCATGCATGTCGAATTTCCTCAGAACATCCTTGAGGTAATTCTCTTGTGATATGAAGATTCCATTGCTTTGTTGACGAATTTGAAGACCTAAGAAGAATTTCAGCTCCCCCATCATGGACATCTGATATTCTTCACTCATCATGTAGGGAAATTCATCATTGTATCATTTGTCAGTACAGCCAAATATGATATCATCGAGATATATTTGACACACAAATAGCTCATTATCATAGGATTTAGTGAAAAGAGTTCGATCGAGTGAACCAGGTTTGAAGCCTTTCTTCATGAGGACTTCCTTCAATGTATCATACCATGCCCGAGGGGCTTGCTTGAGACCATAAAGAGCCTTTTTGAGTCTGAAGACTTTGTCCTGATTCTTTGGATCCTCAAAACCTGGGGGCTGAGCAACATATACTTCTTCCTCAAGCTTACAATTGAGGAATGCACTTTTCACATCCATTTGATATAAGATGATGTTATGATGATTAGCATAAGCAAGTAGTATTCGAATAGCTTCAAGTCTAGCAATAGGTGCAAAAGTTTCATCGAAATCTATTCCTTCAACCTGGGTGTAGCCTTGGGCTACAAGTCGTGCCTTGTTCCTCAGCACTTGACCGTCCTCATCTTGCTTGTTTCGGAAAATCCACTTTGTGTCGATGATGTTGTGCTTGCGAGGATCTGGTTGTTTGACGAGCTCCCATGCGTCATTCAGCTTGAATTGAAAAAGTTCGTCTTGCATAGCTTGGATCCACTCCGGTTCCAGGAAAGCCTCGACAACTTTTGAGGGTTCTGTGATGGATACAAAGGAAAAAATGCCCACAAAAGTTAACTAAGTGTGAAGCTTTTGAGCGAGTGAGAGGACCTAGCGCGTTGATGTCATTGAGGATTTTGTCAAGTTCTACTTCGTTTGCAATCCTTGGATGAGCTGGTTGAGATTTTCGTCTAGGCTGAGGAAGTGGTTCTGGTGCAATTTCCTCAGGAGCATTGTCTTGATTTTCATCAGTGATCGTGATCGTTTCTTCACCAATTTCCTCAGTGGGGACAATGTCTTCAGTAGGTTTGAGCTTTATTGCTTCCTCAGGAGACAGTTTATCTGGATCAGAAGGCAATTTCTCTCTTTGCGAGCCATTAGTTTCATCGAACCACACATCTACAGTCTCAACAACTTTGTTGTGATAGTTGTTGAAGACTCTGTAAGTGTGCGAGTCCTTTCCATAACCGAGCATAAAACCTTCATGTGCCTTAGGTGCAAATTTTGAGCTATGGTGAGGATCTCTAATCCAGCATTTTGCACCGAAGACTTTGAAATAACTTACATTGGGTTTCTTCTCAGTGAGAAGTTCATATGAGGTTTTCTTGAGGAATTTGTGAAGATATACCCTGTTGATGATATGGCATGCAGTGTTGATTGCTTCAGGCCAAAAGTGACGAGGAGTCTGATATTCTTCAAGCATAGTTCTTGCCATTTCAACCAGAGTCATGTTCTTCCTTTCGACGACACCATTCTGCTGAGGAGTATAAGGAGCAGATAATTCGTGAGTAATACCAAGTTCATCAAGATAATCATCAAGACCAGTGTTTTTGAACTCGGTTCCATTATCACTCCTGATATGTTTGATCTTGATGCCAAAGTTCGTCGAGGCCCTTGAAGAAAATCGTTTGAAGATTTCCTGCACTTCAGTTTTATACACTATGATATGCACCCATGTATATCTGGAATAATCATCAACTATGACGAAGCCATATAAAGATGCTGCATTGGTTAGTGTGGCATAGTGAGTAGGTCCAAATAAATCCATATGAAGCAATTCGAATGGACGTGTAGTGGTCATGATAGTCTTCGAGGGATGCTTGGATCTGGTCATTTTCCGAGATTCACAAGCACCGCAGAGATGATCCTTGAGGAATTTGACTGATTCGATGCCGATGACATGCTTCTTCTTCGCGAGCGTGTGCAAATTCCTCATGCCTGCATGACCTAGTCTTCGGTGCCACAACCATCCTTCTGAGGTTTTTGCTAGTAAGAAAGTGGCTGGTTGAGGACCTGTAGAGAAATCAACAATGTACAAATCCCCTCTTCTTACACCTTCGAAGACTTTGGATCTGTCAGATTCCATGATGACTACACATCTATATCTACCAAAGATAACAATCGTATCAAGATCACAAAGCATCGGGACTGACATGAGGTTAAAACCAAGGGATTCAACAACCATCACTTTGTCCATATGCCTATCCTTGGAAATAGGCACTTTGCCAAGTCCCAATACCTTGCTTTTACCTTTGTCAGCATATGTGATTGGCTTCAGAGGTGATGGAGTTAGTGGCATATTCGTCAGTAAGCTTTTATCACCAGTCATGTGATGTGTGCAGCCACTATCAAGAACCCACTTAGTATTCTTGGGTTTGTCATCCTGTAGATGAATTAGTATAGCTTACCATCTCATATGCTTCAGATTTGAAGAATATGATATTAATTTCATCAGATAAGAATTTCATCATAACAGAGATATAAGGACGTGTGAAATATTTCTATTTCATCAATCATTAGCTTGCGTCCTATCAAGCATTTCCTCAGGTCTCCAACACATTCTTCAGATGATGATTTTCATCTGGAGACCTGACATGCAGAAGTGATTAGTTTGATTTCTTCACCACCCACATCTGAAGGGGTGGCAAAGCATTCATCATCCTGCGAGCACCATATGAGAAAGGTGGCATTGAGGCCAATGCGCTTCTCTTAATAGTAGGGGGGTTAAAGTACTCATATGAATATGCACAGAACTGGTTTGAGGATTTATGAACATAATGATTTGAGGAGTAACGCTCATATTCATATTCCTTGTAGTTTCCCTGCATGTTAGACGCATTAGCACGGGTACGAGCATAGTTTTGACCAGTTGAGGATTTTGATCCTCTTGAAGACTTTGGTCCTCCTGAGGAATTTGATCTGGGGTTCATATTCTTCAGTGGCGGTGTCATGAGGACATTCACTTGAAGATTTTCAAGATAGCTTTTGGGAACCCAGATTTTCCTCAAGGGAGGGCCATTCCTGCAGTTAGTTCCAACATATAAGCAAATACTTCACCAGATTGATTTTTGAACAGTTTATAGTTGGAGTCAAATGACTCATCTGAGGAATAGGATACTTCACATGAAAAAGTAGTTAGATTAGATGGATCAAAAGGAGGCCCAGTAGCAGCAACCCATGAGGTTTTGGGATACTGCTCAGATTTCCAATAAGATCCATCAGCATTTAATTTCCTCTCAAAGGCAATTCCTTCTTTCCTCGGGTTCCTGTTCAAGATCTGCTTTTTGAGCACATCACAAAGGGTTTGATGTCCTTTGAGGCTTTTGTATATGCCTGTCACGTACAATTCCTTCAACCCTGCATTTTCATCAGTAACATTTGTGTTTTCCTCAAGTGAGGAAATAGACACAACAGGTGCAGTTAAAGAATTTGTAGCAATGGTAGCATTTGATGATTCTGGTGAGGAATTGGCAGTTTCGCGTTCAATGCATTTAAGACATGAAGGAATGAAATCAACTTGACCAGCGCTGATCTGTTGAGCTAGTAATGAATCATTTTCCATACGAAGATCATCATGAGACATCCTCAGCTTCTCGAGATCAAGCTTCCTTTGAAGAAATTCATAGGAAAGCTTCTCATGATCAGTGAGGAGTGTATCATAACGATCCTGAAGATTATCAAATCTAGACAGAAGACTTTTCACATCTTCAGTGAGGATTTGGGTAAGATTCATTTCATCATTCAACAGATCATCACTTTTATCTAGCAGTTTCTGAAACTTTTCCAGGGCAGTTTGTTGTTTAGTGGCAATGATAGCAAGTTTACTGTAACTGGGTTTCTTATAATCATCAGGTTCACAGTCACTTGAATCAGAGGAGGAGGAATTATTTGGTACCTTCGAACCTTTTGCCATGAAGCAATAGGTTGGAGCGAAGTCATCAGCATAGTCATCAGTGTGGATGGTGCTATCATTTTCTTCAAGATTGAAGATTGACTTGCTGACGAAAGTGGTTGCCAGTGCAAGACTAGCCTGTCCGGATTCTGAGTCTTCATCAGAACCCTCTTCTTCATCACCTTCCTCTGATTCTGCCTCTGAGTCCATTTCCTTGCCAATAAGTGCCCGAGCCTTTCTGAAACTAGTCTTCTTGTGCGATGAGGGCTTTGAAGATGAGGATTTTGAAGATTTCTTCTTCTGCTTTGAGTCATCAGAACTGTCATCCTTGTATTTCTTCTTCTTTGATTCCTTTTCCCAACGGGGACAATCAGCAATGTAATGACCTGATTTCTTGCACTTGTGGCAGGTTCGTTTCTTGTAGTCCTCAGATGAAGATTCTGATTTCCTCATATCTCTTCTTGAAGATTTACCGAACTGGCCACGTCGTGTAAATCTCTGGAATTTCCTCACGAGCATTGCAAGCTCCTGTCCAAATTCTTTAGGGTCACCAATGCTGTCATATGTGTCTTCTTCTTCAGATGAGGAAATTGCTCTAGCCTTCAGTGCACGTGGTCTGGAATAGCTTGGTCCATATAGATCTTTCTTTTCTTCTAGCTGGAATTCATGAGTATTTAGCCTTTCGAGTATATCAGCTGGATCAAGCATCTTGTAGTCTGGTCTTTCTTGAATCATCAGAACTAAAGTATCAAATGAAGAATCCAAAGATCTCAGTGGTTTCTTCACAACTTCGTGATCAGTGATGTCTCGAGCTCCCAGTGCTTGCAGTTCATTTGATATGTTAGTGAGGCGATCAAAAGTGTCTTGGCAGCTTTCATGGTCATGTCGCTTGAAGCCATTGAAGAGATTGTGAAGAATATCAACACGAGAGTCACGCTGGGTTGATACTCCTTCATTTACCTTGCACAGTCTCTCCCAGATCAGTGTTGTAGAGCCCAAAGCACTTACTCATCCAAATTGGCCTGGGCTCAGATGGCCACAGATGATATTCTTCGCTTGAGAATCGAGTTGCTTGAATTTCTTCACATCAGCAGCAGAGACACTGGCAGAGATGATGGGGACGCCATGTTCCACAATATACCAGAGATCATTATCAATAGCTTGTAGATGCATTTGCATTTTGTTCTTCCAGAAGGGAAAGTTCTTTCGTTCGAAGGTACGACATGCTGCAGTCACCTTAAACATGCCTGCAGTCGACATAACTAAAACTCCATCTAGTTAAACCAAAATCACACAGAACAAGGGAGTACCTTGCTCTGATACCAATTGGAAGTGCGTTATATCGACTAGAGGGGGTGAATAGGAGATTTTTAGAATTTCATCACTGAGGAAATTCCATTTGAGGAAGTTCCTCACTGATGACTAACTTACAGCGGAAACAGTAAAGGACCAGAAGGGCAAAGTTTCACAACAGCAGTTTTTCGGAGTGAGGAATGTGAAAACAGATTAAACTGTGAGCAGGCACGCAGAATACAGATGAGGATTAACCGACGTGAAGAATTTGGGGTTGAGGAAATTCAGAGAAAGTCTTCAGCAAATTCTTCAAACAGTAGCAGTGAAAGTCATCACACATAATACGAGGAAAGTAAGGAGTTGAGGAATTAGAACCCGTTTCTCAGTGAAGACAATCGTTGATGACCCTGTTCCAACTGTTGTGACAGTCGTACATATGGTTTGGAGCGGCTTGGTATTGAAACCAAAGGACACACAGTCCCGGGACACACAGTCCGTACCGTGTTCTCCTTGGGCTAAGAACACACAGTCCTCGCCCAACACTCGTGGTAAGTCTTCAGGGCAGACTTCCAAACCCTCACAAACTTGGTCACCCGGCGATCCACAATTGACTGCTGGAAAGCTCTAGACCATGACGCCTAACCGTCTGGGGGATGCACAGTCCTCAAAGGTAAAAGGCTTCAGTCCCACACAGGAACAACTTCTTCAGTGATGCTCAATCACTAGGTTTGGTTTGTGGTTTCGGTGTATGGGGTATTTCCTCACTGATGAATTACTCTCGAAGACTGAGGAATTGGGTTGCTCTTATGACAAGTGTCAGTTTCTAACGGAGCAGCCAACTAGCTAATGGTTGTGGGGTGGCTATTTATAGCCTGGGAGCATCCCGACATGATTTGACACTAATGCCCTTAAATAATATGACCGTTGGTGTGGATAAGACCAATGACTTGGCGTGGCTATCGAAATGGTCGGAACCCTCAACTCTGAGAGTCCTCATGTCACTCGTATTCCTCACTTGAGGCTTTTGATAGGATTAGGCTTGGGTTGAGCATCATGAGTAAATTCTTTCCAAAGTGTAACTTCGACCCCCTTTAACAGTACGGTGTTCCTATTACTCAAATGTGAAGAAAATAAAACAGAAAGAGTAAATCATCATGCTTCAAATTCTTCAAAGTGATTTTCTTCAGGACACACCGAATTCCTCAATTTCAGTATCTTCATGAGGAATATCAATTTCATCGCAGATTCCTCGCGATTCATTTCTTCAGCTTTAGACCAATTTCTTCAACCGAAGATATACATTTTTAGGGGTCGATATTCTTCAAATATCTCAAACTTCCTCAATGACTTATAGATCCTGTGTACACGCATAAACACATTAGATACTTAACCTATAAGTCTTCAAACCACCAAAATCACTAAGGGGCACTAGATGCACTTACATCTATCCAAGTAAGTGTCGCAAACTCATCTCTTGCATTTACCTTTTTTGCCAGTTGCCTCTCATTTTCCTCTCCCCCACTTCACATTTGCCTTTTTTGTTTTCCTTTTTCGTTTGTCCTTTTCTCTCTCTTGCTTTCTGTTTGCTTGTGTTGTCATGTGCCTTCAATATGCTTGCATCTTCGCTTGCTGAAAATCTATTGATATGGATCCTCATCCACTTGCTAATCTCTTTAAGAGATCCACTTATGTGGAACCAATTGCTAGTGAGTTGAGTGCACTTGACTTTCTCTATGGAGTTTTGCTTGAGATGCGTGAATCTGAAAATTGTGACGAAGAAATTTATGAAGTGATTCATGAGGGCTCCTTGAATAAAAAGCATGATTGCAATGGTTTCACTATAAATTCTATTAGTGACAATCATGCTAAAAATATGCAAAACCCTAAGCTTGGGGATGCTATTTTTGCTATGACCACTACTTATTGCAATAATCATGATTGGGGTGATGATCTTTCTTATGATCTTGAAAATTTGTTTAAACCTCATGATGAATATGATATTTGCAATAATAATGGAAGTGGGTTTGGAGAAGTCATGACTTTAGTCGATGATAATCCCGCTATTTTTGAAGAGCGTCAACTTTGCATGCATGTGGATCATGAAAAGAATATCCTATGGGATAGCTATATTGTTGAATTTGAATATGATCCCACATATAATTTCTATGAGAGAGGAAAATATTTTGGTAGAAACTTTCATGTTACCAAATTACCTCTCGTTATGTTGAGATTGGTATTGTCTCTTTCTTCTTCCTTGCATTTGTTGTCTTGCCAATTTGTTTCCCTATAAAATGCCTATGCATAGGAAGTATGTTAGACTTAGATTCCATCACCTTATGCCTAGCTAAGGGCGTTAAACAATGGCGCTTGTTGGGAGGCAACCCAACGAATATATCCTTTTTCTTTCTGTTTTGCGTTTTCCACACTTTCATAATTCTGTTATGATTGTGTTTTTTGTGTTTCTTTTGCGTTTGTGCCAAGTAAAACCGTTATGATTAGTCTTGGGGATGATCGTTTGGTCATGCTGGAAAAGACAGAAACTTTCTGCTCACGAAAAGTATTTTCATTTTTTCTGTAAGAGCTTTTGAGTTGATTCTTTTTGCTGTTGATTGCTACGCAAATTCTTCAGACTATCGTAATTTTTCAGAATTTTTGAAGTACCAGAAGTATACGAAGTATACAGATTGCTACAGACTGGTCTGTTGTTAACAGATTCTGTTTTTGTTGAGTTGGTTACTTATTTTGATGAAACTATGGATAGTATCGGGGGTATTAGCCATGGAAGATTGAAAATACAGTAACCCAACATCAACATAAGTAGAATTTAAGTTTGCTACAGTACCTAAGGAAGTGGTGGTTTGCTTTCTTATACTAATGTTATCACGAGTTTCGGTTTAAGTTTCCTGTTGTGAAGTTTTCAAGTTTTGGGTGAAGTTCTTATGGACAAAGAGATAAAGAGTGGCAAGAGCTCAAGCTTGGGGATGCCCAAGGCACCCCAAGTTCATTCAAGGATGTCGTAAAAGCCTAAGCTTGGGGATGCCCCGGGAAGGCATCCCCTCTTTCGTCTTCAATCCATCGGTAACGTTACTTGGGGCTATATTTTTATTCACCGCATGTTATGTGTTTTGGTTGGAGCGTCTTGTATCGTATGAGTCTTTTATTTTTGTTGTGTCACAATCTTCCTTGCTGCACACCTAGAGAAAGAGACATGCACTCACCGTGATTTTATCGAGCTTCGCTTATATCCTTTGGTTAGACAATTCAGCTCACATGTGCTTCACTTATATCTTTTGAGCTAGTTGATTTTGCTCTATGTGCTTCACTTATATGTTTTAGAGCACGGAAGCGTGTGGGGTGGTAGTTGAGCTATGCTATGAAAGTAGTCTCAAAAGGGGTAGTTATCCAAAGGGATATGAAAACTTCCACCTTCATGTGCATTGAATAGTTAGAGAAGTTTGATTCATCTCAATTAGTTTTGAGTTGTGGTTGTGGTAATATTGAAGTTATATTAGTAAGGTGTTATGGATCTGGAAATACTTGTGTTGCGGTTAGTGATTCCCGTAGCATGCACATATGGTGAACCGCTATGTGATGAAGTCTGAGCATGATTAGTCTATTGATTGTCATCCTTTGAGTGGCGGTCGGGATCGCGCGATGGTTTTTACCTACCAACCCTTCCCCTAGGAGTATGCGTCGAATGCTTTGTTTCGATTACTACTAAAACTTTTGCAACAAGTATATGAGTTCTTCATGACTAATGTTGAGTCCATGGTTTAGATGCACTTTCACCTTCCACCATCACTATCTTCTTTAGTGTCGTGCAACTTTCGCCGGTGCATAAAACCCACCATTAGCCTCCCTCAAAATAGCCACCATACCTACCTACTATGGCTTTTTCAAAGCTATTCCGAGATATATTGCCATACAACTACCACCATGACATGTGCCATCACTTCTACATTGCCATTGCATGATCATAATATAGCTAGCATGATGTTTCCACTGATGTCTATGCCAAGCTAGATCATTGTCACGGTACACTACCGAAGGCATCCCATATAGAGTCATCATTGCTGTAAGTTTTGAGTTGTAAGTGTGATAATCATCATTGATGGAGCATTGTCCCATGTGAGGAAATAAAAATAGGCTAGCAAAGACCATTTACAAAAAGAGGCCAAAGATGCCCACAAAAAAAAGAGGCCAAAGAGCCCACCAAAAAAATGAGAGAAAAAGAGAGAAGGGACAATGCTATTATCTTTCCACACGTGTGCTTATTAAGCACCATGATCGTCATGATTGAGAGTCTCTCGTTTTGTCACCACCATATAGCTAGTGGGAAATTTTCATTATATAACTTGGCTTGTATATTCCAATGATAGGCTTCCTCAAAATGGCCTTAGGTCTTCGTGAGCAAGCAAGTGGGATGCACACCCACTAGTTTTCTTTAAGAGCTTTCACATACTCTTAGCTCTAGTGCATCATTTGTATGGCAATCCCTACTCATTCACTTTGATATCTATTGATGAGCATCTCCATATCTCGTTGATATGCCTAGTCAATGTGACCATCTTCTCCTTGTTTGCCTTGCAACCTCTACCACACTCCATTCCACTTATAGTGCTAAAACCATGGCTCACGCTCATGTATTGCGTGAGAGTTGAAAAAGTTTGAGAAAGTAAAGGTGTGAAAACAATTACTTGGCCAATACCGAGGTTGTGCATGATTTAAATTCGTTGTGCAAGGATGATAGGGCATAGCCAGACTATATGATTTTGTAGGGATAACTTTCTTTTGGCCTTGTTATTTTGAAAGTTCATGATTACCTTGCTAGTTTGCGTGAAGTATTATTGTCTCCATATCAATAGCAAACTATTGTTTTGAATCTAATGGATCTAAACATTCACGTCACATAAGAGGAGTTACAAAGGACATCTATGCTAGGTAGCATGAAAGCATCAAAAATTCGTTCTTTATCACTTCCCTACTCGAGGACGAGCAGGAGTTAAGCTTGGGGATGCTTGATACGTCTCAAACGTATCTATAATTTTTGATGGTTTCATGTTGTTATCTTGTCAACTTTGGATGTTTTATATACCTTTTATATCTTTTTTGGGACTAACTTATTAATTCAGTGCCAAGTGCCAGTTCCTGTTTTTTCTGTGTTTTTAACTCTTTTCAGATCTGATTTTGGAACGGAGTCCAAACGGAATAAAATCCCCGAAATAATTTTTTCCTGAACAGAAGAAGATCGGGGGACTTGAGGGCCAAGGCACGGGGCCCACAGGGAGCCCACAAGCCCGGTTGCCGCGGCCAGGGGCCCGCGGAGACCAGGCTTGTGGCCTCCTGATACGTCTCAAAAGTATCTATAATTTTTTATGGTTTCATGATGTTATCTTGTCAACTTTGGATGTTTTATGTACCTTTTATATCTTTTTTGGGACTAACTTATTAATTCAGTGCCAAGTGCGAGTTCCTTTTTTTCTGTGTTTTTGACTCTTTTCAGATCTGATTTTGGAACTGAGTCCAAACGGAAAAAAATCCCCGAAATAAATTTTTCCAGAACGGAAGAAGATCAGGGGACTTGAGGGCCAAGGCAGGAGAGCCATAGGGGGCCCACAAGCCCTGTAGCCGCCACCAGGGGGCGGCGGCTACCAGTCTTGTGGCCTCCCTGGAGCCCCCCTGCCCTAGCTCTTTCGCCTATATATTCCCTAAAATCCAGAAAAAAATCAGGGCATCCACGAAAACACTTTTCCGCCGCCGCAAGCTTCCGTTTCCACGAAATCTCATGTGGAGACCCTTCCCGGTGCCGTGTCGGAGGGGACTTTGGAGTTGGAGGGCTTCTACATCAACATCATCGCCTCTCCAGTGACTCGTGAGTAGTTCACTTCAGACCTACGGGTATGTAGTTAGTAGCTAGATGGCTTCTTCTCTCTCTTGGATCATCAATACAAAGTTCTCCATGATCTTCATGGAGATCTATCCGATGTAATCCTCTTTGGCGGTGTGTTTGTCAAGATCAGATGAATTGTGGATTTGTGATCAGATTATCTATGATATATATTTGAGTCTTCGCTGATTTCTTATATGCATGATTTGATATCCTTGTAAGTCTCTCCGAGTCTTGGGCTTTGTTTGGCCAACTAAATCTATGATTCTTGCAATGGGAGAAGAGCTTGGTTTTGGGTTCATACCGTGTGGTGACCTTTCCCAGTGACAGAAGGGGCAGCAAGGCACGCATCATGTTGTTGCCATCAAGGGTAACAAGATGGGCTTTTATCGTAGATATGAGATTGTCCATCTACATCATGTCATCTTGCTTAAGGCGTTACTCTGTTCTTTTGGACTTAATACACTAGATGCATGCTGGATAGCGGTCGACGTGTGGAGTAATAGTAGTAGATGCAGAAAGTATCGGTCTACTTGTTTTGGACATGATGCCTATAGATATAATCATTGTCTTAGATAACGTCATGACTTTGCGCGGTTCTATCAATTGCTCGACAGTAATTCATTCACCCACCGTCTACTTGCTTTCATGAGAGAAGCCACTAGTGAACACTACGGCCCCCGGGTCTATTCACAACTATCGTTTCCACTTTTGCTTTTACTTTGCTTTGTTTTTTTTTGCTTTCAGTTCTCACTTTGCAAACAATCGATAAGTGATTGAGAACCCCTTCATAGCGTTGGGAGCAAGCTCTTTGTGTTTGTGCACGTACTTGTGACAATCCTTCACTGGATCGATATCTTGGTTCTCAAAACTGAGGGAAATACTTACCGCCACTGTGCTACATCACCCTTTCCACTTCGAGGGAACACCAACACAAGGCTCCAAGGCCACGGGGGAATCCTTTGCATATTTGCCAAGGAAGTCCCTAAAGGCGTAGCCGTAGCAGAAGGATTCATGGTGCCGTTGCTGAGGAGTATCAAGACAAGAATAGTCTCCCGTCAACACGCTTGTTTCTGGCGCCGTTGGAAGGTCTTTTGTTGCAGTAGCAGAAGTATTTCTGGCGCCGTTGCCGGGGAAGGAGAGATCTATCCAAGTAGGTGTCACAAACTCATCTCTTGCATTTACCTTTTTTGCCAGTTGCCTCTCATTTTCCTCTCCTCCACTTCACATTTGCCATTTTCATTTACCTTTCTCCTTTGCCGTTTCCTTTTGCCTTTTTGCCGTTTTCCTTTTCCAGTTTTCCTCGCTTGCTCTTAGGCTTGTTCGTGAGAGATCTTTCCTCATGGCCAAACCAAACTATTTCGGAAGGTTGGAAGAGATTGAAAATAGTGTCAAAGGTTTCATGTCTTCTCAGTTTGACCAAAATAGTTACTTCCGTAGGGAATTAAAGGAGCAAAATTCTTTTATGGCCTGTTTGGATAAGGAAGTTGATGATATGGCAAAAGAATTCCTTGCACTAAATTCTCAGCTTGCTCACCTTGAAAAATTGGTGGGCCAAATTTCTGACAAGCAGGCTACCTTAGTCAATAAGATGGCGGCTAAACCTGAAATTTGTGATGCAGATCACGAAGATCTTAAAGTGCTTGGTGTGACTCCTCTTGAATCTTTGTTTTCGCATGTCAAACCTATTGATGAAGGGGCTGGATATGAATCCACTTTGGTTGAAAAACGCCCCAATGATTCGGAGTCCACCTATCTTGATGATAAAGGTGTGGAGAGTGGAGTAGAAGAAATCAAAATTTTGGGTAGTAATGAAACTCCCACTTTGGATTTCAAGGAATTCAATTATGATAGTTGCTCCTTGTTTGAATGCATTTCTTTGATGCAATCCATTGCAAACTCTCCACATGCTTATAGCCAAAGAAAAGCCTTTACCGCGCATATCGTAGATGCTATGATGAAATCTCTTGAAGAGAAGGTCGAACTAGAAGTCTCTATACCTAGAAAACTTCATGATGAGTGGGAACCTACTATCAAAATCAAGATCAAAAACTATGAATGCAATGCTTTGTGTGATTTGGGTGCTAGTGTTTCCGCGATTCCAAAGTCTTTATGTGATGTTCTGGGTTTTAATGAGATTGAAGAGTGTTCTCTTAATTTGCATCTTGTTGATTCTACAGTCAAGAAACCCATGGGAAGGATCAATGATGTTCTTATTATTGCAAATAGGAACTATGTACCCATGGATTTTATTGTGCTTGACATTGATTGCAATCCTACATGCCCCATTATTTTTGGTAGATCTTTCCTAAGGACTATCGGTGCTATCATCCATATGAAGGAAGGGAATATTAGATTTCAATTTCCTTTAAGGAAGGGCATGGAACACTTTCCTAGAAAGAAAATAAGATTGCCTTACGAATCCATGATGAGGGCCACTTATGGTTTGAGCACCAAAGACGACGATATGTGATTCTATCGCTTCTATGCCTAGCTAAGGGCGTTAAACAATAGCGCTTGTTGGGAGGCAACCCAATGAATTTATATTTTTCTTTCTATTTTGTTGCGTCCACACTTCCATAATTCTATTGTGATTGTGTTTTTTGTGTTTCTTTTTTGTTTGAGCCAAGCAAAGCCTTTATGACTAGTCTTGGTAATGGTTGTTTGATCCTGCTGGAAAAAGACAAAAAAATTTCGCTCACGAGATGATTTTTCATTTTTATTCAGAAAGAGCTTTGAGTTGATTCTTTTTGTTGCTGATTGATATGCTTTTTTCCCACGCCGTCGTAATTTTTCAGATTTTTTGAGGTACTAGAAGTATACGAAGTATACAGATTGCTACAGAGTGGTTTGTTTTTGACAGATTCTGTTTTTGTTGAGTTGGTTGCTTGTTTTGATTAAACTATGGTTAGTATCGGGGAGTACTAGCCATGGAAAAGTGAGAATACAGTAGCCCATCATCAATATAGATGGAATTCAAGTTTGCTAAAGTATCAAAAGAAGTGCTAGTTTGTTTTCTTGTACTAATGTTATCACAAGTTTCTGTTTAAGTTTTGTGTTGTGAAGTTTTCAAGTTTGGGGTGATGTTCTCATGGACAAATAGATAAGGAGTGGAAAGATCTCAAGCTTGGGGATGCCCAAGGCATCCCAAGCCAAATTCAAGGACACCAAAAAGCCTAAGCTTGGGGATGCCCCGGGAAGGCATCCCCTCTTTCGTCATCAATCCATCGGTAACATTACTTGGAGCTATATTTTTATTCACCACATGATATGTGTTTTCTTGGAGCGTCTTGTATCTTAGGAGTCTTTTCTTTTTGTTGTGTCACAATAATCCTTGCTACACACCGTTTTGGGAGAGAGAGAGACATGCACTCATCGTGATTTTGCTAGAATGCTCATAATGCTTCACTTATATCTTTTGAGCTAGATACTTTTGCTCTTGTGCTTCACTTATATCTTTAGAGCACGACGGTGCGTGATTTGGTAGTTGGCTTATGCTATGGAAGTAGTCCCAAATGTGCTAGGTACCCAAAGAGGATACAAAAATCTCCATCTTCATGTGCATTGAGTAGAAAGAGAAGTTTTGATTCCTCTCAATTAGTTTTGAGACTTGGATTCGGTAATATTGAGAGTTATGTTAGTAGGGTGTTGTGAATTTAGAGATACTTGTGTTGGAGTTAGTGATTCCCGTAGCATGCACGTATGGTGAACCGCTATGTTAGGAAGTCGGAGCATAATTGATCTATTGATTGCCATCCTTTGTGTTGAGGTCGGGATCGCGCGATGGTTTACACCTACCAACCCTTCCTCTCGGAGTATGCGTTTAGCACTTTGTTTCGATTACTAATAAAAACTTCCGCAATAAGTATCTGAGTTCTTCAAGACTAATGTGAGCCCATGGTATAGATGCACTTTCACCTTCCACCATTGCTAGCCTCTCTAGTGCCGCGCAATTCTCGTCGGCGCACAAACCCACCAAATTCCTTCCTCAAAACAGCCACCATATCTACCTACTATGGCATTTTCATAGCCATTCCGAGATATATTGCCATCAAACTCCCACCGTTCCGTCTCATGACTTGTGCCGTCACTCTCATATTGCCATTGCATGATCGTAAGATAGCTAGCGAGATGTTTCAAAATCATACGCCATGCTAGATCGTTGCACATCCCGGCACACTACCAGAGGCATTTCCTATGGAGTCATCATCGTTCTGATCTTTGAGCTGTGAGTAAATAAGTGTGATGATCATCATTGTTAGAGCATTGTCCCATGTGAGGAAATAAAAAAAGGAGGCCAAAGAGCCCAAAAAAAGAGAGAAAAGAAAAGAAATAAAAAAGAGGCCTAAGAGCCCAAATGAAAAAAAAAGAGAAGGGACAATGCTTCTATCTTTTTCCACACTAGTGCTTCATGTTAGCACCATGTTCTTCATGATTGAGAGCTTCTTGCTTTGTCACTACCATATGCTAGTGGGAATCTTCATTTTATAACTTCGCTTGTATATTCCAATGATGGGCTTCCTCAAAATTACCCTAGGTCTTCATGAGCAAGCAAGTTGGATGCACACCCACTAGTTCTACTTTTGAGCTTTCACATACTTATAGCTCTAGTGCATCTCTTGTATGGCAATCCCTACTCATTCACATTGATATCTATTAATGGGCATCTCCATAGCCTTTTGATACGCCGAGTCAATGTGACCATCTCCTCCTTTTTGTCTCACAACCACCACCACACTCTATTCCACCTATAGTGCTATATCCATCGCTCGCGCTCATATATTGCGTGATAGTTATAAAAAGTTTAAGAAAGTAAGAGTGCGAAAACAAGTACTTGGCCAATTCCGGGGTTGTGCATGATTTAGATTAGTTGTGTGAGGATGATGGAGCATAGCCAGACTATATGATTTTGTAGGGATAACTTTCTTTGGCCTTGTTATTTTGAAAGTTCATGATTACTTCGCTAGTTTGCTTGAAGTATTACTCTTTTCATGTCAATAGCAAACAATTGTTTTGAATCTTACGGATCTGAACATTCATGTCACGTGAATGAAGTTGCAAAGGACAACTATGCTAGGTAGCATTCCACATCAAAAATTCATTCTTTATCACTTCCCTACTCGAGGACGAGCAGGAATTAAGCTTGGGGATGCTTGATACGTCTCCAACGTATCTATAATTTTTGATGGTTTCATGCTATTATCTTGTCAAACTTTGGATGTTTTGCATGCCTTTTATATATTTTTTGTGACTAACTTATTAACTCAGTGCCAAGTGTGAGTTCCTGTTTTTTCCATGTTTTTGACCCCTTTCAGAGAAGATTTTGAAACAGAGTCCAAACGGAAGAAAATCCCCAAAAAGATTTTTTCTGGAACGAAAGAGGATCGGGAAGCTTGGGAGCCAAGGCAGGGGAGCCTCAGGGGCCCCACAAGCCCCCCACCTCGTGGCCAGGGGGTCGCGCCATCCAGGCTTGTGGGCCCCCTGGACGCCCTTTGCCCTAGGTCTTTCGCCTATATATTCCCATAAATTCCAGAAAAAAAATCAGGAGATCATCGAAAGTACTTTTCCACCACTGCAAGCTTCTGTCTCCGCAAGATCCCATCTGGGGCACGTTCCGGTGCCCTGTCGGAGGGGTGATTCGGATACGGAGGGCTTCTCCATCAACACCATGACCTCTCCCATGATGCGTGAGTAGTTCACCATAGACCTATGGGTCCATAGTTAGTAACCAGATGGCCTCTTCTCTCTCTTGGATCTTCAATACAAAGTTCTCCATGATCTTCATGGAGATCTATCCGATGTAATCTTATTTTGCGGTGTGTTTGTCGAGATCCGATAAATTGTGGATTTATGATCAGATTATCTATGAATCTTATTTGAGTTTCTTCTGATCTCTCTTATGCATGAATTCATATCCTTGTAATTCTCTTCGAGTTGTGGGTTTTGTCTGGCCAACTAGATCTATGATTCTTGCAATGGGAGAAGTGCTTGGTTTTGGGTTCATACCATGCGGTGACCTCACCCAGTGACAGAAGGGGTAGCGAGGCACGCATCGTGTTGTTGCCATCAAGGGTAAAAAATGGGTTTTCATCATTGGTTTGAGATTATCCCTCTACATCATGTCATCTTGCTTAAAGCGTTACTCTGTTCGTCATGAACTCAATACACTAGATGCATGCTGGATAGCGGTCGATGTGTGGAGTAATAGTAGTAGATGCAGAAAGTATCGGTCTACTTGTCTCGAACGTGATGCCTATATGTATGATCATTGCCTTAGATATCGTCATGACTTCGTGTGGTTCTATCAACTGCTCGATTGTAATTTGTTCACCCACCATATTACTTGCTATTTTGAGAGAAGCCTCTAGTGAACACTATGGCCCCCAGGGTCTACTCCACACCATATTTTCAGCCTTACACTTTTTACTTTGTTGCACTTTCCGCCTTCAGATCTCACTTTGCAAACAATCTTGAAGGGATTGACAACCCCTTTGAAGCGTTGGGTGCAAGCTTGTTTGTGTTTGCGCAGGTACTCTGGACTTGATGAGACCCTCCTTCTGGATCAATACCTTGGTTCTCAAACTGAGGGAAATACGTACTGCTCCTGTGCTGCATCACCCTTTTCTCTTCAAGGGAAAAACCAAAGCAAGCCCATCCTCTGTCAATGTGTCAATTTCTGTAGGATAGCAACTACATCTTCACCTTCCACTTGGGGTCCAACGAGGGGCAAGAAGTATATACATCACCTCGTCATCAAGCGAATTTCTGGCGCCGTTGCCGGGGACTCCACTCTTCAAGATAGGGGAGTTGCACACTATCTTTTACTTTTGCTTTTTAGTCTTCTTAGTTTGCTTTCTAGTTTTTGCTTTAGTCTTTTACCAAAAACCACAAAAAAATATTTGCTTTGTTCTTGCTTGTTGTTGCTACTATGGGTTCCACTGAGAACACTAAGTTGTGTGACTTCACTAGTTAGGCTTATGAAAAACAGCACTCTTAGTTCGCTGCTTGGGGAAGGCCACTTTACCACACCCGTGGTAGATAAGTCTCTCCACCTACTGAATGTATCCCATTCAAAATACCACTTGGGATAATTGAAAAAATTACGAATGATTGTTATGCAGGAGATGGAACAGTCAATCCTTGTATTCATTTGTTGAAACTTACAGAATTTTGTGAGTTGTTTAAGATTTCAGATTTGACAAGAGATGGACTCATGAGGAAATTATTTGCCTTGTCACTGAAAGGAAAATCATTGGAATGGTATCGGCTACTAGATGATTCTCACCTACGGGATTGGGAAGAGATAAAGTGTCTCTTTTACTCCAAGTTTTATCCTTTTCATGAAGTCCATGTGGATCATGGTAACAATGCTTTATGTGATACTTATATTGTTGAGTTTATTCATGATACCACTAAAAATTATTTTGAGAAGGGAACATATGCTTATAGATATTGCAATAATATCAAGTTTCCTCTCTTTATGCTGAAGGTTTTGAAGTTGCACTTGTTTTGCCTTCCTATGCTTATTGCTTTGTGCTTCAATGAATTATTCTATTGCAACATTCCTATGCATAGGAAGCATGTTAGACTTAATTATTTTTGGTATTTGCTTCTTGATGCTCTCTTTTGTTCTACAACTCTTTTTCCTACGAGAGCATCATTAAAATCTTAAGCCTATCTTTATGGCTATAAAGAAAGAGTTCTAGGGAGACAACCCTTGTTATATTTACTTTGAGTTTTAAATTTCAGTTTTAGTGGTCTTGATGCTTGTTACTACTGTAGCAACATCATTGTACCTTTATTTTTAATCTTGTCCCAAGTTATAGCCTCCGATTGCAAGAAAGTTCAAGAATTGTGACATGCTGTCGAGAAACAGATTATGTCTGCTTGACGGAAAAATTCACCAAAAATCATCATATCATATTTTTGATTTCAATTGTTTTGAAAGCATGCGCTATATAATTTCATTTCTCGCATCTGCTCTGATTTTTTGATTTGAGTTGCAGAACTGCCACGAATAAATTATTTACTACCTGATATTCTATTTTTCACAGATTCTGCCATGTTTTGTGTTTTCATTGTTTTGCGAATCCTAAGGTTGCTTTTTATTTGCAAAAAACTTTTGGAATTCATGAGAAGAGGTATATTTTCATGAAAATCTTTATTTCATGAAGGTATTGAATTATTTTATTAAGGGAACCAACTACTCTAATCAGCTCATGATGAGTTTTGTATGAAGGGAGTTTTCAAGTATTGCGATGGGAGAGATGATGAAAGAAGATAAAGGAGTGTCAAACGCTCAAGCTTGGGGATGCCCCATGCATCCCAAGAAATATTCAAGGAGACTCAAGCGTCTAAGCTTGGGGATGCCCCCGTGCATCCCCTTCTCTATCAACAATCATCAGGTCGTACATACCCATGCTATATTTTTATCACTTCATATAATATGTACTATGCTTGGAGCGTCTCGCTATTTACTTTTTAGTTTGTTTTAGTTTTTGTTTCTTTTCATAACAAGTCGGAACCTAGCCTACCTTGTCTGGGAGAGAGACACGCTCCATTCCGCTCCAGAACACAACATAGGTTTTCATGCTTATTCTTTTTATGTGTTCTTCATCTTTTCGTAGCTACTGTCATGCTTAGCTCTTAGATTTCATGATTATCTTCTTAAGAGCTTTTATTTAGGTTGATTTTGGAACTCTCTTGAGTTATCATGCTAATCTTGTTTAGAGAGTTGGCTTGTTGCAGTGAGTTGTGTGTCTTGCATACGTAGGTAATTGAGGTTGCTATTTAAGTATAGTAGTAACTTGCAATAGTTTTGAGGTATTGACTTGAGTAATGTTTGGACTATTGGTTCCAAGAGCTTGAGCCTATTAGTGATAGGTGTCGTATTTGATGAAATCTATGTGTTTTTCAAAATTTAAAAATTAGTTGAGAACTCTAGCTACTAAATTGATCGCTAACCTCTGGAGGGGTTGGAATATATAGAGTACCCTCACGTTACCATGAGTCGAGGATGCGCAAGGATAACCAAACCCCCAAACATTCCTCCTCGGGGTACTTGTCTCTTTGTGAATTTCCTAACTAGATAGAGAGTTACCGATAATAAGTGTATGAGTTCTTCGGACTAATGTGAGTATTTGATTGTTGGCACTTCCACCATCCATATTTTGCTCGCCTCTTCGGTATCGTGCATTGCCCTTTCTCACATTGAGAGTTGGTGCAAACTCCGCAGGTGCATCCAAACCCATGATATGATACGCTCTGTCATACATAAGCCTCGTTATATCTTTCCTCAAAACAGCCACCATACCTACCTATTAAGGCATTTCCATAGCCTTTCCGAGATACATTGCCATGTAACATCCATCATCTCATGACTTGATCTTCATGTCATACATGCTTTTGCGTGATCATAGAGTCGCATGCTAGTTGGGCCTTGCCCTCATTACTGCTACATGATGCGCTAGTATCATTGCATATCCTGCTACACTGGCACAGGCATACATTTTCATACATCATGATAGTTTTCACTTGTCTTTATGTTGAGTACTTCTTATAAAGTGTGATGATTTTTATTTCTTTTCATGTAAAATATAGAGTGTTGCCCTTAAGTGAGGAAAATATCCCAAAGAGGACAAATGAGAGATAAAAGAAAGAGTCAAAGAGGCCACAAAAACATAAAATTTAAAAGAAAGAAAATTAAAAATAAATGAAAAGAGAGAAGGGGGCAACACTACTCTTCTTTTTAGAAAGATCCACACTCGTACTCCATTACTATATTGGTACTACATAGAGATTATAATTCATGCATAACTATGTGGGGATCCTTACACTATAGAACTTGGTTTGCATATTCCAATGATGAGCCTCCTCAAATGAGCTCTAGGTCTTCATGAGCAAACAAGTTGGATTCACCCCCACTAGTTCAATTGGAGAGCTTACCTTAGCTCATATGTGCATCTGTTACATGACAATCCCTACTCCTCACACCATATCTATCATTTGGCTTTCTCTCGCCTATGGTTGTCCTCATTGATGTGAGCCTTTCACACCTTTCTGTCTTCCTTCCCCATCATTATTCTATTTGCCATCCTAAGTGCCAACATATCTTTCTTACGCTCATTCATTGCATGAGTGCTCAAAGTCGAAAGGGAGAGGATCATTTTGACTTGTGCGTGACAAGTGGTCTAGGGTTGAGTCAAAATAAGATTCCAAAGGAGACTAAGTGTGAGGTTTAGTAGAATGAGTTCTCAATTAAAAAATGTTTTATCTATGAACCCATCTCCCACTTCTTGCATGCAAACACCATTTGGAGACATTCGAGTCACGGACAGCGAGAGCTTGCACCTTTATGTTCTTAGTTTGCTAAATTCAATACTAGATATAGACTCTTGCTTGTTATTGTCTTGGCTTGAATTGCATATCTCACTTGCTTTACTTTGAAGTTCTTATATGTGTGTTAGCATGTCACCACAAAAATTATTGTGTTATCATTTATCTACTCAAGGACGAGCAGAAATTAAGCTTGGGGATGTTGATACGTCCCAAACATATCTATAATTTATGTTTGTTCCATGATCTTTTGTGTGAAATTGTTACATGTTTTGCTACACTTTTATACCATTTTACACATATTTGGACTAACCTACTAACTCAGTGCACCCAGTGCCAGCTTATGTTTGCTGATGTCTTTTTTGCAAGGGATTTTACCCAATTTTCCGAAGCCCAAAAAAATCTAGAAAAATATATAAAAAATCAGCGAAACAGAAGCTTCGGGATCACCGACGGGGGGGCAGGGGGCCCCGAGGCGGCCTGCTTGCGCGGCCTTGCCCCACCTCCTCTGGTGCCCTCATTTGGCCTATATTGAGTGTTCCATGAGGAAACCCTCGCAGAACATTTGGAATCATGAAATTCTCCATCGTTCCGTCGCCGCAACGCTTCGGAGATCGGGAGAGTCAGGAGACCTCTTTCCGGCACCCTACCGGAGGGAGGATTTACCTCCGGGAGCTTCTCAACCACCATGGACGCCTCTCGGATGTGCCGTGAGTAGTTTCCCTTCGACCATGAGTCCATGACCAGTAGCTATGTGATGTCTTCTCTCCAATCTTGTGCTTCAATGGTTAGTCATTGTGAGCTTCCCTACATGAACAAGGCATCTATGTAATTCTCTTGCTATTGCTATGTTCGGCTTGTTGGGATTCGATGGATTATGAGATTATGCTCAGATTGTTATGAGTTATATATTTGATTATCCTTTTATATTATGGTCCTTAGTGCTGCATGCATGTTGTCCGTTGCTTTTTATTGCTTTGGCCAAGTAGTAGATCATAACTCCAAGAGGGAGCGTTATGGATGATTGTGGGTTCGGGCCCTTCGATGTCTAGCTTGAGTGACAGAAACATGAGACTAGGGAATGTGCTTGTTGCCTGCAGGGAGAAAACAACGGTGCTTGTGACCAAGGTTGCAAGGATTGTTTACCTTACGCATAGTTCATTAATGTAGTTGTCCGTTGCTTTGAGTGTACACTTTGGGTGGGGCTCATAAGTTAATACCGGAGAGATGTTCTGGATAGATATCTCAAGGTGGTTGATTAGTAAGTAGATGTTGATGAATAAACGGTCTACTTGTCTCGGTGTATTGCCCATTACTACTATTGAACCTCTAAGTATCAAGGAGCATATTTAGCATTGCGGTGCGATCATGATTCTGTCAATTGCCCAACTTTGATTTGTTTACCATAGCATAGTTGTTTATCGTCTTTTGGGAGAGAGACATCACTAGTGAACGTCATGTGACTCCGGTCCATATCACCATCATTGCCTACACCTCCGTTATTTACCGCTTTATTTACTTTTCCATTGCAATCACTATTACCTTCCCGCTTGTGTTTTGATCCTTTGCAAACTACAAGGCCGGAGAGATTGACAACCTCTTTGTACTCGCTGGGAGCAAAGTTATTTGTTGTGTGTGCATGTCCACGTCTTCTGCTAATGCCAGGGTGTAAGACACTTACTTGTTGAACCTAGGAGTCCTCCTGGTTCGATAAACCTTACAGTCTCCGTGTAAGGGAAATTTGTTGCTGACTACATCTTCACCTTCCACTTGGGGTCCAACGAGGGGTGACAAGTATATACATCACCTCGTCATCAATATCTCAAGGTGGATGATTAATAAGTAGATACTGATGAATAAACGGTCTACTTGTCTTGGCGTACTGCCCATTACTATTGAGCCTCTAACTTTCAAGTACCATAATTAGCATTGCGGTGCGTTTATAATTCTGTCAATTGCCCAGCTGTAATTTGCTTACCCAAGCATAGTTTTTTATCATCTTTTGGGAGAGACACATCACTAGTGAACATCATGTGACTCTGGTCCATATCACCACCATTGCTTACACCTCCATCATTTACTGCTTTCATTTACTTTTCCGTTGCAATCACTATCACTATTCCCGCTTGTGTTTTGATGCTTTGCAAACTACAAGGCCGGAGAGATTGACAACCTCTGTGTACTCGTTGGGAGCAAAGTTATTTATGTGTGCACAGGTCCACGTCTTCTGCTTGCGCCAGGGCAGCGGACACCTACTTGTTGATCCTCGGAGTCCTCCTGGTTTGATAAACCTTACAGTCTCCGTGTAGGGGAAATTTGTTGCTGACTACATCTCCACCTTCCACTCTGGGTAAACAACAAGGGGCAAGAAGTATATTCATCAACTCGTCATCAACAACCTCCAGCCTCAGAGGCTTAGCGACGAACCAGCTCTCGCCTAAGTCACAAACATACCCGAGTGAGGATAACCTCCACACTCGGGGACCCGAGCATGAACCCACATTCGGCCGAGTATAAACAACCCCAAACAAAAGCAAATCAGAGTAGATGAAATCCGAGACCAATTACAAATAAAATAGACGGAGTTCAACTGATTGGTGCGCAAAAGAGCAGGCCCAGGGCCCGCTCGGAGTTTGGGTTTACATCAAACCACTCGGCATACTGAGACAAATTCAAACTTAAAAGTTTTTTCCTCCGAGTCTCACTCGCAGGCCAAAGACTCCACTGCTTCCACGAAGGTATCAAGGTTGATGCCTTCGCAATCCATGTGGCCCCCGTCATGAACATCTCCATGAAGTCTTCAAACTTGGCGCTCTTGCGGTTCGCGACCCGAAAATTCTTCGACTTCTCCTTATCCACTCCCTTGCAATGGATGCGGACGAGTGAGAGGGCAATGTCGGCTTCGGCCCTTGTTGATGACTTCTTCCACGACTCGAGCTCGCCGGGGATGGCCTTCACTTGGCTCACAACAGTTTGAGCATCCTTCACAGGAGTGTCCTCAGGCACCTTCTCCTGGTCAATCTCTCCAACAACCGACTGAAGCAGCTTGAAACAGGACACCACGTATCCGACACGTTCCTCCAGTCGAAGGAGAGACAAGGCAGCGCTATCCTTGAGGAGTCCTCTCTTTGGATCGAGCTCCTTCTCGATCCGGGATATCTCCTCCTCAGCGTCAGCAGCAAAGGCTACACTTGGAAAAAACAAAGGATGATTAAACTCAGTCAAAGGCTTCAGAATTATCGTGGGAAAACATTAAAACACTCAATGCGCCTTGGAGCTTCTCGCAGAGTTCTACACTGAAGTCCTCAACGAACTGCTCCAACTCAGCTTTCTTGGCGGTGGCATTCTTGAGGTTGGTTTGCCATTCGGAATAATGCCTCTTCAGCTCACCAAGCTCTGCCGCGATGTTCTTAGCGCCAACCTTCAGGAGCTGATTTTCTTCCCCCAGAGTGCCAACCGTCTTGAGCTTGTACTCTGCCACCACTGTCTTCTACTTGATCTCCTTCCAAGCGGTTGCGAGTTCTCCGTCCCTCTTTTCGAGGGCTTCCTTCATGGTCACTAGAGAAATGTAATTCTTCAGCCTCTTAGAAAGGCAATTTGATAGGACAGCCTCAGTCGGATAAGGAAAGACGACCGAATGGAGTGTAAATTGGATTGTAAGGACATACCTTCAACCGTTCGCTTTTCATGCTCCTACCGTTTGTTCTTGGCCTTCTCAGCATCGAGGTCCAGTTGGAGTCCCCATAAATCTTCTTCCATGGCGTCATCACGGCCAACTGGTCCACAAGCAGTCTGCAATCAACATATACAAAAAAGGGCATAACATTATTGTCACAACTCTTAGACTACCGCCGACTACCATAGTCGATGATTGCCTCGGGGACAACACCCACTTGGCGCGCTCAGCGTGCCCCCACTGGAAGGATGGAAGAAAGGCAAGGGATTTGTACCCCCCCTAGATTATGTCAATTGGAAAAGTAATGAAATTGAGAGTACTACCGACTGACTCAGCCCACAGTAGCCTCGGGGACTACACCCAGTTGTTGGAAATATGCCCTAGAGGCAATAATAAATTAGTTATTATTATATTTCTTAGTTCATGATAATCGTTTATTATCCATGCTATAATTGTATTGATAGGAAACACGATACTTGTGTGGATACATAGACAAAACACTGTCCCTAGTAAGCCTCTAGTTGACTAGCTCGTTGATCAAAGATGGTCAAGGTTTCCTGGCCATAGGCAAGTGTTGTCACTTGATAACGGGATCACATCATTAGGAGAATCATGTGATGGACTAGACCCAAACTAATAGATGTAGCATGTTGATCGTGTCATTTTGTTGCTACTGTTTTCTGCGTGTCAAGTATTTGTTCCTATGACCATGAGATCATATAACTCACTGACACCGGAGGAATGCTTTGTGTGTATCAAACGTCGCAACGTAACTGGGTGACTATAAAGATGCTCTACAGGTATCTCCGAAGGTGTTAGTTGAGTTAGTATGGATCGAGACTGGGATTTGTCACTCCGTGTGACGGAGAGGTATCTCGGGGCCCACTCGGTAATACAACATCACACACAAGCCTTGCAAGCAATGTGACTTAGTGTAAGTTGCGGGATCTTGTATTATGGAACGAGTAAAGAGACTTGCCGGTAAACGAGATTGAAATAGGTATACGGATACTAACGATCGAATCTCGGGCAAGTAACATACCGAAGGACAAAGGGAATGACATACGGGATTATATGAATCCTTGGCACTGAGGTTCAAACGATAAGATCTTCGTAGAATATGTAGGATCCAATATGGGCATCCAGGTCCCGCTATTGGATATTGACCGAGGAGTCTCTCGGGTCATGTCTACATAGTTCTCGAACCCGCAGGGTCTGCACACTTAAGGTTCGACGTTGTTTTATGCGTATTTGAGTTATATGGTTGGTTACCGAATGTTGTTCGGAGTCCTGGATGAGATCACGGACGTCACGAGGGTTTCCGGAATAGTACGGAAACGAAGATTGATATATAGGATGACCTCATTTGATTACCGGAAGGTTTTCGGAGTTACCGGGAATGTACCGGGAATGACGAATGGGTTCCGGGAGTTCACCGGGGGGCAACCCACCCCGGGGAAGCCCATAGGCCTTGGGGGTGGCACACCAGCCCTTAGTGGGCTGGTGGGACAGCCCAAGAAGTCCCTATGCGCCATAGGAAGAAAATCAAAGAAAAAAGAAAAAAAAGGAGGAGGTGGGAAAGGGAAGAAGGACTCCACCTTCCAAACCAAGTAGGACTCGGTTTGGGAGGGGGAGACCTTCCCCCTTGGTTCGGCCGACCCCCTTGGGGCTCCTTGAGCCCCAAGGCAAGGCTCCCCTCTCCCACCTATATATACGGAGGTTTTAGGGCTGATTTGAGACGACTTTTCCACGGCAGCCCGACCACATACCTCCACGGTTTTTCCTCTAGATCGCGTTTCTGCGGAGCTCGGGCGAAACCCTACTGAGACAAGATCATCACCAACCTCCGGAGCGCCGTCACTCTGTCGGCGAACTCTTCTACCTCTCCATCTCCCTTGCTGGATCAAGAAGGCCGAGATCATCGTCGAGCTGTACGTGTGCTGAACGCGGAGGTGCCGTCCGTTCGGCACTAGATCGTGGGACTGATCGCAGGACTGTTCGCGGGGCGGATCGAGGGACGTGAGGACGTTCCACTACATCAACCGCGTTCACTAACACTTCTGCTGTACGGTCTACAAGGGTACGTAGATCACACATCCCCTCTCGTAGATGGACATCACCATGACAGGTCTTCGTGCGCGTAGGAAATTTTTTTTTGTTTCCCATGCGACGTTCACCAACAGTGGCATCATGAGCTAGGTTCATGCGTAGATGTCTTCTCGAGTAGAACACAAAAGTTTTTGTGGGCGGTGATGTGCGTTTTTCTGCCCTCCTTAGTATTTTCTTGATTCCGCGGTATTGTTGGATTAAAACGGCTTGGACCGACATTACTCGTACGCTTACGAGAGACTGGTTTCATCGCTACGAGTAACCCCGTTGCTCAAAGATGACTGGCAAGTGTCAGTTTCTCCAACTTTAGTTGAATCGGATTTGACCGAGGAGGTCCTTGGATGAGGTTAAATAGCAACTCATATATCTCCGTTGTGGTGTTTGCGTAAGTAAGATGCGATCCTACTAGATACCCATGGTCACCACGTAAAACATGCAACAACAAAATTAGAGGACGTCTAACTTGTTTTTGCAGTGTATGCTTGTGATGTGATATGGCCAATGATGTGATGTGATATATTGGATGTATGAGATGATCATGTTGTAATAGTTAATATCGACTTGCACGTCGATGGTACGGCAACCGGCAGGAGCCATAGGGTTGTCTTTAAACTAACGTTTGTGCTTGCAGATGCGTTTACTATATTGCTAGGACGTAGCTTTAGTAGTAATAGCATGAGTAGCAAGACAACCCCGATGGCAACACGTTAATGGAGATCATGATGATGGAGATCATGGTGTGACGCCGGTGACAAGAAGATCGTGTCGGTGCTTTGGTGATGGAGATCAAGAAGCGCATGATGATGGCCATATCATGTCACTTATGAATTGCATGTGATGTTAATCCTTTCATGCACCTTATCTTGCTTAGAATGACGGTAGCATTATGAGGTGATCTCTCACTAAAATTTCAAGACGAAATTGTGTTCTCCCCGACTGTGCACCGTTGCGACAGTTTTTCGTTTCGAGACACCACGTGATGATCGGGTGTGATAGACTCAACGTTCACATACAACGGGTGCAAAACAGTTGCACACGCAGAACACTCGGGTTAAGCTTGACGAGCCTAGCATGTGCAGACATGGCCTCGGAACACATGAGACCGAAAGGTCGAGCATGAATCGTATAGTTGATATGATTAGCATAGAGATGCTTACCACTGAAACTATTCTCGACTCACGTGATGATCGGACTTGAGATAGTGGATTTGGATCATGTACCACTTAAAACTAGAGAGATGTACTTTTTGAGTGGGAGTTCTTAAGTAATATGATTAATTGAACTAATTGTCATGAACATAGTCTAATGGTCTTTGCCAATTATGATGTAGCTTGCGCTATAGCTCTACTGTTTTTATATGTTCCTAGAGAAAATTTAGTTGATAGTTGATAGTAGCAAACTTTGCAGACTAAGTCTGTAAAACCGAGGATTGTCCTCGTTGCTGCGCAGAAGGCTTATGTCCTTAATTCACCACTCGGTGTGCTGCACCTCGAGCGTCGTCTGTGGATGCTGTGAACATCTGACATACACGTTTCTGATGACTACGCGATAGTTTAGTGCAAAATACTTAATGGCTTAGAAGCAAGGCACCAAAGACGTTTTGAAACGTCACGGAACATAAGTGATGTTCTAAAGAGATGAAATTGTGATTTCATGCTCGTGCCCTTGTTGAGAGGTACGAGACCTCCGACAAGATTCTTTGTCCACAAAGTAAAGGAGAAAAGCTCAATCGTTGAGCGTGTGCTCAGATTGTCTGAGTACGACAATCACTTGAATCAAGTGGGAGTTAATCTTCCAGATGAGATAGTGATGGTTCTCCAAAGTCACTGCCACCAAGCTGTGAGAGCTTCGTGATGAACTATAACATATCAAGGATAGATACAATGATCCTTGAGCGATTCGCGATGTTTGGCACTGCGAAAGTAGAAATAAAGAAGGAGCATCAATAGTTGATGGTTTGTAAAAACCACTAAGTTTCAAGAAAGGCAAGGGCTAGAAGGGATACTTCGTGAAACGGCAAAACAGTTGCTGCACTAATGAAGAGACCCAAGATTAAACCCAAACCCGAGACTAAGTGCTTCTGTAATGAGGGGAACAGTCACTGAGGCGGAGCAACTCTAGATACTTGGTAGATAAGAAGGCTGGCAAAAGTCGAAAGAAGTATATTTGATATACATGATGTTGATGTGTACTTTACTAGTACTCCTAGTAGCATGAGGGTATTGGATACCGGTTCGGTTGCTAAGTGATTAGTAACACGAAATGAAAGCTACGGCATAAACGGAGACTAGCTAAAGGTGAGGTGACGATACGTGTTGGAAGTGTTTCCAAGGTTGATATGATCAAACGTCGCACGCTCCCTCTACCATCGGGATTGGTGTTAAACCTAAATGATTGTTATTTGGTGCTTGCGTTAAGCATGAACATGATTGGATCGTGTTTATTGCAATACGATTATTCATTTAAAGAGAATAATGGTTACTCTATTTTCTTGAATAATCACCTTCAATGGTTTATTGAATCTCGATCGTAGTGTTACACATGTTCATGATATTGGTGCCAAAAGATACGAGGTAATGATGATAGTACCACTTACTTGTGGCACTGCCGCTTGAGTCATGTTGGTATAAATTGCATGAAGAGGCTCCATGCTGATGGATCTTTATACTCACTTGATTTTGAAACACTAGTGACATGCAAATCATACCACATGAGCAAGGCCTTGTTTTCATTGAGATGAAATAAGATAGTAACTTGTTGGAAGTGATACATTTTGATGTATGCAGTCCAATGGGTGCTGAGGCACGCATTGGATATCATTATGTTCTTACTTCAATGACGATTTGAGTAGATACTAGAGTATTTGCTTAATGAATCACAAGTCTGAAATATTGAAAAGTTCAATTCTGTTTCGGAGTGAAGTTCGTCGTAACAAGAGGATAAACTGTCTACGATATGATCATAGAAATGAATATCTGAGTTACGAGTTTTGGTACGCAGTTAAGACAATGTGGAAATTTTTTCGCGGTTCATGCCACCTAGAACATCATAGTGTGATGATGTGTCTGAACATCATAGCCACACACTATTTGGTATGGTGCATGCTATGATGTCTCTTATCGAATTACCACTATCGTTTATGGGTTAAGCATTAGAGACAACCGCATTCACTTTAAATAGGGCACCACGTATTTCCGTTGAGATGACACAGTATAGACTGAGGTTTAGAGAAATCTAAACTGTCGTGTCTTGAAAGTTTGGGGTTTCGACACTTATGTGAAAAAGTTTCAGTCTGATAAGCTCGAACCCAAAGCGGATAAATGCATCTTCATAGGATATCCAAAACAGTGGGGTACATCTCCTATCTCAGATCCGAAAGCAAAGTGTTTGTTTCTAGAAACGGATCCTTTCTCGAGGAAAGGTTTCTCTCGAAAGAATTGAGTGGGAGGGTGGTAGAACTTGATGAGGTTATTGAACCATCACTTCGACCAGTGTGTAGCAGGGCGCAGGAAGTTGTTCCTGTGGCGCCTACACCAATTGAAGTGAAAGCTGATGATGGTGATCATCGAGCATCGGATCAAGTTACTGCAAGCCTCGTAGGTTGACAAGGTCACGTACTACTACAGAGTGGTACGGTAACCCTGTCTTGGAGGTCATGTTGTTGAGCAACAGTGAACCTATGAGTTATGGAGAAAGCAATGGTGGGCCCAGATTTCGACAAATGGCTGGAAGCCATGAAATCCGAGAGAGGATCCATGTATGAAAACAAAGTGTAGACTTTGGAAGAACTACTTGATGGTCATATGACTATTGAGTAAAAATGGATCTTTAAAAGAAGACAGACGATGATGGTGATAAGTCACTATTAAGAAAAGCTCGACTTGTCGCAAAGATGTTTTCGACAAGATCAAACAGTTGACTATGATGAGACTTTCTCACTCGTAGCGATGCTAAAGGTCTGTTAGAATTATGTTAGTTGTTGCTGCATTATTTATGAAATATTGCACGTAGGATGTCAAAACATTGTTTTCTCGACGGTTTCCTTGAGCAAACATTGTATGTGATACAACCAGAAGGTTTTGTCGATCCTAAAGATACTAGCAAGTATGCAAGCTCCAGTGATCCTTCAATGGACTGGTGCAAGCATCTCGGAGTTGGAATATACACTTTGATGAGATGATCAAAGATTTTGGGTTTGTACAAGGTTTATGAGAAGCTTGTATTTCCAAAGAAGTGAGTGGGAGCACTATAGAATTTCTGATAAGTATATGTGGTAGACATATTGTTGATCAGAAGTAATGTTGAATTTCTATAAAGCATATAAGGTTGTTTGAAAGGATTTTTCGAAGGAATACCTGGATTGCGCTACTTGAACGTTGAGCATCAAAGATCTATGGAGATAGATCAAAAGCGCTTAATGAAAGTTTCAATAAGATGCATGCCTTGACAAGTTTTTGAAGGAGTTCAAAATAGATCAGCAAAGAAGGAGTTCTTGGTTGTGTTGTAAGGTGTAAATTTGAGTAATACTCAAAACCCGACCACGGCAGAATAAAGAGAATAGACAAAGGTCGTCTTCTATGCCTTAGCCGTAGAATCTGAAGTATGCCATGCTGTGTACCGCACCTGATGTGTGCCTTGACTCAAAGTCTGTTGAGAGGTACAGAGAGTGATCCATGATTGAATCACTAGCAGCGGTCAAAATTTATCCTTAATAACTAATGGACTAAGGAATTTTTCTCGATTATGGAGGTGGTTAAAGAGTTCGTCGTAAAGGGTTACGTCGATGCAAGCTTTGACACTAATCCGAATAACTATGAGTAGTGAAACGGATTCGTATAGTAGAGTAGATATTTGGAGCATTTCCGAATAGCACGTACTAGCAGCATCTATAAGATGACATAAAGATTTGTAAAGAACGCACAGATCTGAAAGTTTCAGAACCGTTGACTAAAACCTCTCTCACGAGCAAGACGTGATCAGACCCCATAACTATATGGGTGTCGGATTCGTTGGAATCACATGGTGATGTGAACTAGATTATTGACCCTAGTGCAAGTGGGAGACTGTTGGAAATATGCCCTAGAGGCAATAATAAATTAGTTATTATTATATTTCTTAGTTCATGATAATCTTTTATTATCCATGCTATAATTGTATTGATAGGAAACACGATACTTGTGTGGATACATAGACAAAAAACTGTCCCTAGTAAGCCTCTAGTTGACTAGCTCGTTGATCAAAGATGGTCAAGGTTTCCTGGCCATAGGCAAGTGTTGTCACTTGATAACGGGATCACATCATTAGGAGAATCATGTGATGGACTAGACCCAAACTAATAGACGTAGCATGTTGATCGTGTCATTTTGTTGCTACTGTTTTCTGCGTGTCAAGTATTTGTTCCTATGACCATGAGATCATATAACTCACTGACACCGGAGGAATGCTTTGTGTGTATCAAACGTCGCAACGTAACTGGGTGACTATAAAGATGCTCTACAGGTATCTCCGAAGGTGTTAGTTGAGTTAGTATGGATCGAGACTGGGATTTGTCACTCCGTGTGACGGAGAGGTATCTCGGGGCCCACTCGGTAATACAACATCACACACAAGCCTTGCAAGCAATGTGACTTAGTGTAAGTTGCGGGATCTTGTATTACGGAACGAGTAAAGAGACTTGCCGGTAAACGAGATTGAAATAGGTATACGGATACTGACGATCGAATCTCGGGCAAGTAACATACCGAAGGACAAAGGGAATGACATACGGGATTATATGAATCCTTGGCACTGAGGTTCAAACGATAAGATATTCGTAGAATATGTAGGATCCAATATGGGCATCCAGGTCCCGCTATTGGATATTGACCGAGGAGTCTCTCGGGTCATGTCTACATAGTTCTCGAACCCGGAGGGTCTGCACACTTAAGGTTCGACGTTGTTTTATGCGTATTTGAGTTATATGGTTGGTTACCGAATGTTGTTCGGAGTCTCAGATGAGATCACGGACGTCACGAGGGTTTCCGGAATAGTCCGGAAACGAAGATTGATATATAGGATGACCTCATTTGATTATCGGAAGGTTTTCGGAGTTACCGGGAATGTACCGGGAATGACGAATGGGTTCCGGGAGTTCACAGGTGGGGGCAACCCACCCCGGGGAAGCCCATAGGCCTTGGGGGTGGCACACCAGCCCTTAGTGGGCTGGTGGGACAGCCCAAGAAGGCCCTATGCGCCATAGGAAGAAAATCAAAGAGAAAAGAAAAAAAAAGGAGGAGGTGGGAAAGGGAAGAAGGACTCCACCTTCCAAACCAAGTAGGACTCGGTTTGGGAGGGGGAGACCTTCCCCCTTGGTTTGGCCGACCCCCTTGGGGCTCCTTGAGCCCCAAGGCAAGGCTCCCCCTCTCCCACCTATATATACGGAGGTTTTAGGGCTGATTTGAGACGACTTTTCCACGGCATCCCGACCACATACCTCCACGGTTTTTCCTCTAGATCGCGTTTCTGCGGAGCTCGGGCGAAGCCCTGCTAAGACAAGATCATCACCAACCTCCGGAGCGTCGTCACGCTGCCGGAGAACTCTTCTACCTCTCCGTCTCTCTTGCTGGATCAAGAAGGCCGAGATCATCGTCGAGCTGTACGTGTGCTGAACGCGGAGGTGCCGTCCGTTCGGCACTAGATCGTGGGACTGATCGCGGGACTGTTCGCGGGGCGGATCGAGGGACGTGAGGACGTTCCACTACATCAACCGCGTTCACTAACGCTTCTGCTGTACGGTCTACAAGGGTACGTAGATCACACATCCCCTCTCGTAGATGGACATCACCATGACAGGTCTTCGTGCGCGTAGGAAAAAAAAATTGTTTCCCATGCGACGTTCACCAACACCAGTGGGTGCGCTCAGCGTGCCCCCAATGTAAAGCAACACCAACACCATGATCGGGTGTGATAGACTCAACGTTCACATACAACGGGTGCAAAACAGTTGCACACGCAGAACACTGGTTAAACTTGACAAGCCTAGCATGTGCAGACATGGCCTCAGAACACAAGAGACCGAAAGGTCGAGCATGAATCGTATAGTTGAGATGATTAGCATAGAGATGTTTACCACTGAAACTATACTCAACTCACGTGATGATCGAACTTGAGTTAGTGAATTTGGATCATGCCACACTCAAGTAACTAGAGGGATATCTATTTGAGTGCGAGTTTATTAGTAATTTGATTAGTTAAACTCTAGTTGTCTTGAACATAGTCTAAGTCCACTTTGCAATATTTTATGTTGTAGATCAATGGCTCACGCAGTAGCAACCCTGAATTTCAATACGTTCCTAGAGAAACCTAAGTTGAAAGATGATGGAAGAATCTTTGTAGACTGGGCACGTAATCTTAGGCTCATCCTACAAGCTAGGAAAGAGAATTATGTCCTTGATGTTGTGCTAGGAGATGAACCACCCGCTACGTCTGACCAAGATGTTTTGAACGCTTGGCAATCGCGTAAGGAGGACTACTGAGTAGTTCAATGTGCAGTCTTGTATGGCTTGGAACCGGGACTTCAACGGTGCTTTGAGCGTCATGGAGCATATGAGATGTTCCATGAGTTGAAGTTTATCTTTCAGAAGAACGCCCGGATCGAGAGGTATGAGACCTCTGATAAATTCTATGCTTGCAAGATGGAGGAGAATTCGTCTGTCAGTGAACATGTGCTCAAAATGTCTGGGTACTCAAACCGTCTAGCTGAGCTGGGGATTGAACTCCCGCAAGAGGCTATCACTGACAGAGTTCTTCAATCACTGCCACCTAGCTATAAGAGCTTTGTTTTGAACTATAACATGCAAGGGATGAACAAGTCACCCGGCGAGTTATTCGCGATGCTGAAAGTCGCAGAGTCAGAACTCCAGAAAGAGCATCAAGTGTTGATGGTCAATAAGACCACTGGTTTGAAGAGAAATGGCAAAGGCAAGAAGGGTAACTCCAAGAAGAGCGGCAAAACTGTTGCCAATCCGACGAAGAAACCCAAGGCTGGACCTAAGTCGGAAACATAGTGCTATTATTGCAAGGGGATGGGTCATTGGAAGCGCAACTGCCCCAAGTATTTGGCTGATAAGAAGGCGGCCAAAGAAAAATCAGGTATATGTGATATACATGTTATTGATGTGTACTTAACCAACTCTCGTAGTAGTGCCTGGGTATTTGATACCAGTTCTGTTGCTCATATTTGCAACTCGAAGCAGGAACTCCGGAATAAACGAAGGTTGGCGAAGGATGAAGTGACGGTGCGGGTGGGAAATGGTTCCAAGGTTGATGCAATCGCCGTCGGCACAGTCTCACTACAGTTACCATCAGGGTTAGTTATGAACTTAAATAATTGTTATTTAGTGCCTGCGTTAAGCATGAACATTATATATGGATCTTGTTTATTGTGAGATGGTTACTCATTTAAGTTAGAGAATAATGGTTGTTCTATTTTTATGAGTAATATTTTTTATGGCCATGCACCCAATGTGAGAAGTTTGTTCATATTGAATCTTGATTGTGATGACACACATATACATAACATTGAGACCAAAAGATGTAGAGTTAACAATGACAGCGCCACGTTTTTGTGGCACTACCGCTTAGGTCATGTTGGATTAAAGCGCATGAAGAAACTCCATATCAATGGGCTTTTCGAGTCACTTGATTTTGAATCACTTGACACGTGCGAACCATGCCTCATGGGCAACATGACTAAGACTCCATTCTCCGGAACAATGGAGCGTGCAAGTGACTTGTTGGCGATCATACATACTGATGTGTGCGGTCCAATGAGTGTGGAGGCGCGCGGCGGATATCGTTATTTTCTCACCTTCACTAATGATTTGAGTAGGTATGGATGTATCTACTTTCTGAAACACAAGTCTGAAACGTTTGAGAAGTTCAAGCAATTTTAGAGTGAAGTTGAAAATCATCATAACAAGAAGATCAAGTTCTTGCGTTCTGATCGAGGGGGCGAATATCTGAGTTTCTAGTTTGGTGCTCACTTAAGACAATGTGGAATCGTTTCATAGTTGACACCGCATGGAACACCACAGCGTAATGGTGTGTCCGAACGTCGTAATCGTACTTTGTTAGATATGGTGCGGTCTATGATGTCTCTTACCGATTTGTCGTTATCATTTTGGGGTTATGCATTACAGACAGCTGCATTCACTTTAAATAGGGCACCATCAAAATCTGTTGAGACGACATCATATGAGCTATGGTATGGTAAGAGGCCAAAGTTGTTTTTTCTTAAAGTTTGGGGATGTGATGCTTATGTCAAAAAGCTTCAGCCTGAAAAGATGGAACCCAAAGCGGAAAAGTGCATGTTCATAGGTTACCCAAAGGAGATAGTTGGGTATACCTTCTATCTCAGGTCCGAGGGCAAAGTGTTTGTTGCTAAGAACGAAGCTTTTCTTGAGAAGGAGTTTCTCTCGAAAGAATTGAGTGGGAGGAAGATAGAACTTGATGAGGTTGTAGAACCTCTACTCCCTCTAGATGGTGGCGCAGGGAAGGGGGAAACCTCTGTCGAAGCGAAGCCGGTTGAGGAGGAAGATAATGATGATGATCATGAAGCTTTGGATCAAGTTACTATCGGATCTGGCACGTCGACAAGATCACGTACTGCTCCTAAGTGGTACGGTAATCCTATCTTATCAATCATGTTGTTAGATAACAATGAACCTGTGAATTATGAAGAAGCAATGGTGGGCCCGGATTCCAACAAATGGCTGGAGGCCATGAAGTCCGAGATAGGATCTATGTATGAAAACAAAGTATGGACTTTGGAAGTATTACCTGAAGGTCGCAAGGCTATTCAGAACAAATGGATCTTTAAGAACAAGACGGGCGTAGATGGTAATGTGACCGTTTATAAAGCTTGACTTGTGGCAAAGGGTTTTTCACAAGTTCAAGGAGTTGACTACGATGAGACATTCTCACCAGTAGCGATGCTTAAGTCCGTCTGAATCATGTTAGCAATAGCTGCATTTTCCGATTATGAAATCTGGCAGATGGATGTCGAAATGGCGTTCCTTCACGGTTTTCTTAAGGAAGAGTTGTATATGATGCAACCCGAAGGTTTTGTCGATCCAAATAATGCTAACAAAGTATCCAAGCTCCAGTGATCCATTTATGGACTGGTGCAAGCATTTCGGAATTGGAATAAACGCTTTGATGAGGTGATTAAACCATTTGGATTTATACAAGTTGTTGGAGAATCTTGTATTTACAAGAAAGTGAGTGGGAGCTCTGTGGCATTTCTAATATTATGTGTGGATGACATATTGCTGATTGGAAACAATGTGGAGTTTTTAGAGAGAGTAAAAGATTACTTGAACAAGTGTTTTTCAATGAAGGACCTAGGAGGAGTTGCTTACATATCAGGCATTAAGATCTATAGGGATAGATCGAGGCGCCTAATAGGACTTTCACAAAGCACATACCTTGATAAAGTTTTGAAGAAGTTCAAAATGGAGTAGTCCAAGAAGGTGTTCTTGCCAGTATTACAAGGTATAAAGTTGAGTAAGACTCAGAGTCCAGTAACTGCGGAAGATAGAGAAAAGATGAGTACCGTCCACTATGCTTCAGCCATAGGGACTATCATGTATGCAATGTTGTGCACTAGACTGGACGTTAGCCTGGCCATAAGTATGGTATGCAGGTTTCAAAGTAATCCAGGAGTGGATCACTGGACGGCGGTCAAGAGTATTCTGAAGTACTTGAAAAGGACTAAAGATATGTTTCTCATTTATGGAGGTGACGAAGAGCTCGTCGTAAAGGGTTACGTCGATGCAAGCTTTGACACTAATCCGGATGACTCTATGTCTCAAACTGGATACGTATTTATGCTTAATGGGGGTGTGGTAAGCTGGTGCAGTTCCAAGCAAAGCGTCGTAGCAGATTCTACATGTGAAGCGGAGTACATGGCTGCCTCGGAGGCAGCTAAGGAGGGTGTCTGGATGAAGCAGTTCATGACAGATCTTGGAGTGGTGCCGAGCGCACTAAATCCAATAACTCTGTTCTGTGACAACACTCGTGCCATTGCTTTAGCAAAGGAACCAAGGTTTCACAAGAAGACCAGACACATCAAACGACGCTTCAACCTCATCCACGACTATGTAGAAGGAGAGGACGTAAATATTTGCAAAGTGCACATGGATCTAAATGTAGCAGATCCACTGACTAAACCTCTTCGACGAGCGAAGCATGATCAACACCAGAACTGTATGGGTGTTAGATTCATTCCAATGTAAATCGCATAGCAATGTGAGACTAGATTATTGACTCTAGTGCAAGTGGGAGACTGTTGGAAATATGCCCTAGAGGCAATGATAAAATAGTTATTATTATATTTCCTGTTTCAAGATAATCATTTATTATCCATGCTATAATTGTATTGAATGAAATCATAGATACATGTGTGGATACATAGACAAAACAATGTCCCTAGTAAGCCTCTAGTTGGCTAGCCAGTTGATCAAGGATGGTTAAGGTTTTCTGACCATATGCAAGTGTTGTCACTTGATAACCGGAGCACATCATTAGGAGAATGATGTGATGGACAAGACCCAAATTATAAACATAGCATGTGATCATGTCATTTTGTTGCTATTGTTTTCTGCGTGTCAAGTACTCAGTTCTGTGACCATGAGATCATGTAACTCACTGACACTGGAAGAATACCTTGTGTATATCAAACGTCACAACGTTATTGGGTGGCTATAAAGGTGATGTACATGTATCTCTGAAGGTGTCTGTTGAGTTAGCATGGATCAAGACTGGGATTTGTCACTCCGCGTGAGGGAGAGGTATCTCGGGGCCCACTCGGTAATACAACATCACATATAAGTCTTGCAAGCAATGTGACTCAAGTGTAAGTCACGGGATCTTGTATTACAGAACGAGTAAAGAGACTTGCCGGTAACGAGATTGAAATAGGTATCGAGATACCGACGATCAAATCTCGGGCAAGTAATATACCGAAGGACAAAGGGAATGTTATACGGGATTATATGAATCCTTGGCACAGAGGTTCAACCGATAAGATCTTTCTAGAATATGTAGGATCCAATATGGACATCCAGGTCCACTATTGGATATTGACTGGGGAGTGTCTCGGGTCATGTCTACATAGTTCTCGAACCCGCAGGGTCTGCACACTTAGGGTTCAGTGACGTTTTAGTATAGTTGAGTTATATGTGTTGGTGACCAAAGGTTGTCTGGATTCTTGAATGAGATCACGGACGTCACGATGGTTTCCGAAATTGTCCGGAAACAGAGATTGATATATTGGATGGTTTTGTTTGGTCACGGAAAGATTTCGGGCATTGTCGGGAGTGTACCGGAAGTGACGAATGGGTTCCGGGTATTCACCGGGATGGGCCCACCCACCCAGGAGTGAGCCCAATAGTCCTAGGGTGGCGTACCAGCCCTTAGTGGGCTGGTGAGGCCAGCCCAAGTCGACTATGGCGCCACAAGAGGAAAAACCAAAAGAAAAGAAAAGAAAAAGAGAGAGGGAGGTGGGAAGGAAGAGGAGGACTCCTCCTTCCCAAACCGAATTGGAGTGGGAGTCCTCCTCCTCCATTCGGTCGGCGCCCTTGGGGCTCTGTTGAACCCAAGGCTAGCCCCTCCACTCCTCCTATATATATTGGTGGTTTTAGGGTTTTTGGGACACAACTTTGCCACGTGCAACTCAAACCTATACCTCGTAGTTCTACCTCTAGATCGTATTTCTGCGGAGCTCGGGCGGAGCCCTGTTGGAATAGATCATCACCATCACCGACGCACCGTCACGCTGCCGGAGAACTCATCTACTTCCCCGTCTCTCTTGCTGGATTAAGAAGGCGGAGATCGTCATCGAGCTGTACGTGTGCTAAACGCAGAGGTGCCGTCCGTTCGGTGCTAGATCTGGACGGATCATGGGACGGCGATGATTTGAATCACGAAGTTGTACCACTACATCAACTGCATTTCTTAACGCTTCCCGCTTAGCGATCTACAAGGGTATGTGGATCCAATCTCCCTCTTGTAGATGAACATCACCATGATAGGTCTTCGTGTGCGTAGGAAAACTTTTGTTTCCCATGCAACATGCCCCAACATCAACCTCATTCGGTCATTGTGTCCTCACACGGTCACGTGAGGTCACTCGGTATGGTTTGCGGCAATCGGATGCTCCCAGCATTCGGTCCACAGCAAGGCAGGGACGATAAAGGGACTGCAATGACCAAGGACTTAAACACATGCGTGAAGGCCCATGAAGACCCGCGTTACCTGTAACGCGGATATTAAAGCCACTGCTTCTAGTAACTCCCTTAGTTATTAGCATTTATTGCCTCGTAACGGTGCTCGGTCGGTCGTGGCAACCACTATATAAGCCTCTCCCGGGCACCGCCTCAAGGTTCAACACTTGTAATATTTTACACCCCCACAAGAAAACACCAGCCTCCGGACTCGAGACGTAGGTCTATTACTGTCGGGGGGATAACCCCGGGGTAGGCTTATCGAACCTGCTCCTTCATCTCTTGCCCAAAAGATATGACCAAGTACAGTTTCCCAAGGCCCAATTCCTCTGGCCGGCTATACTGCGCCTGCCGGTTGGAGGACGAGGCGGCCAACTCTCTGGCCGGCCAGGCAACCCCTGCCGGCTAGAAGCGAGACGGCTACCTCTTCCTAACCATCTTGGCCAAGCCAGCTAGCTAGGAACGAGGCGGCCGTACCCAAGCCGGCTAGCCAAGCAGGCTAGCCGGCCGGGGATCTCAAGTCACATCAGATTTTAGGTCATGAAGAGACCCTACGATTAAAGGTAGCTACGCGTCAGCAAAGTTACTGGATCGGAGTGCCTGGCAGGTACGAGCGTCGGCGGCCATGCCGCTGACCTACCCCAGCTCTGATCCATCACCCAGCATAGTGTCGGACCATCAAACTCCCACTCCATTACTGCACTCGACATGGGGAACAGCGGAGGCGGTCGTACTATCTACCCATGATGAATCTCGCTGGACGACGCCGGACGTACAGCGTGTGCTTGGCGTCAACCTTACGTGAGAGCTTCATTGGCTAGCCGGTGGGTCCCACAGCCAGACGAGACCTTGCAGCCGGCGGGCCCCTCAAGCGACAAGACAAGACCCTCGTGGGCCCCCTGGCCAGCCGGCGAGGCTGCCAGCCGGGTCCTACTCTTGTACCCTTTATCCATATTGTAGGCCGGTGGGTTCGTCTATAAAACCCCCCGGTCACTCTCCATGTAGAGGGTCGTTCGAACAACATATCACACCCACCAACCACATAGAGAGAGGCAGAGACGAGTCGGCTGCTCCCCTCTTCCTCCTCCTCAACACAGCTCCAGGAGCAACCTTGTAATCCATCCATATACATCATACACTCCGGCAGGACTAGGGGTCTTATCTCTATGGAGAGCCCTGAACCTGGGTACATCATGCGTTCCATGATTGTACCAACCTCGTCCCCAGCGCCCTCCGTTGTCGCTTCGGTTCTCACCGACTTAAGCCTACCTATGGCATATGTTGTGAGTATTCACCGACATTTCGCACCCACCGTGGGGACGATCGCGGCATCGGCTGGCTTTATGCATTGGGCGGGGGCCCGCACCTACACCACCGGATGCATCGCGTCCAGATCGATCTGCATGCCCGTGGCGCCCGCTTTCGATGAGGCAACACCGATGATGATCGACGTCCTCGTCCGCCATGCGGATTCGGACGAAGATTCCGATAACGAGGCGCCTCCTAGCGTCTTCCTCGCTGCTATGGAGAACCTCAGCGTTCTCTTTAGTGACCTGCATCTCAACGATGGTCCTCGCTACTTCGGCGAGGACTTCGATGTTGAGGCGCTATGCGCCAGCTTCAGTAGGCTCTCTATCGCTGAGATGCATGCACATGACGTGTACCCCAGCAACATACTCGTCTTCGACGGCCCTCCACTGTCGGTGGGGCTCTTCACCCCCTACCATGTCGCCGCCGTCTCCAACGTCGTGGAGGTGATGGTCATCGGCGCTGGCACCAGCACGGCTCATGGCAAGGCGTCTGCAGACACTGGTGAGCATGTTGCTGTCACCGTTGATACTCTTCAGGACGCTCTCGTCGGCCTGAAGACACCCATCGCCGCTTCCACAAACCCTAATGATGCTCGAGCCTCACTGGAGGAGGCTCGCAAGCATATCTTGGAGGAGGGCATTGTCGTTGCCTCGGCAAAGCATCGGATGGAGGCCATGCAGCACGAGTATAACTCCGCATACGGCCTCACTACGATTTCCGAGGCCCCTCGCTGGCTTGGATCGGTCCGCGGCCGCAGCCGGTTCATTGCTAAGATCCTAGGCAGCAACCAGCCCATCTACGAGACCCCTGCGGCCAACTTGCGGGCTTCGTAGGCGGCCATGGAAGAAATGCCAACTTGGAGGGCGAGGAGCGTGCCTTCCAGGAGAAGAGGGTCAAGGATCTTCTTGACGCCGCCAACGAGTAGCAGACGTGGGTTGACCCCGGTCAGGCCCAGTTAGAGTCTCCGGGGCCCAACCACGGAGCGCGCCGCAACCCTAGCGGTCATCACCACGCGGAGGGATTTTCCTCGCATCGCACCTCCGGCCGGAGGGGCGAGGGAAGTCAAGATAGGCGCTCCCAGCGCCAGAGCAAGCATACTTTGAGCAGGCGTCGCGGAGGCGACGAAAGCGACTCGGCGTGTGAGGTTCCTTGTCCAGGGAGGACCCATGCCACCAGCTCGCAAGGTGCCTCTCCGATCACAGCTCGGATCGGCGCTCGCATTCCCCAGGGTGACCAGGACGCCCGTAGGCGTCTCATCACCCTGGCCCAGTCAGCCCTCCTGGAGGAGGACGGTCCCATCGGTCCGGCCTGCTTCGGCCCCCGGATCCGAGGGGAGCCATTCCCCCGAGGCTTCACCTTGCCTCGGGACACTCCCAAGTACAATGGCACTGCCAAGCCAGAGGACTGGCTGATCGACTACACCACAGTCGTTGGCATTGCTAGGGCAACAAGCGCGTAGCAGTCCGCTACGTGCCACTCATGTTGGCCGGCTCGGCTCGGACTTGGCTTAACAGCCTTCCAGCCGGCAGCGTCAACTCATGGGTGGACTTCGAGGAGGCATTCGTCCGCAACTTCACTGGCACCTACAAGCGCCCTGGTCGGCCCCATGAGCTAGCCATGTGTATCGAGAGGCCCGATGAACCCCTTCGCGACTACGTCACTCGGTGGGCGGAGCTTCACAACTCCTACGAGGGGGTGCATGAGGTACAGGTCATCCAGTACTTCATCGACGGTTGCCGAGACGGCACCCTCCTCAAGCACAAGCTCATGTGCTCCGAGCCCACCTCTCTGGCGGTGCTCATGGCCAAGGCGAACAAGCACGCCATGGCCGACTCGACGATGCGAGTCAAGGTGACCGCCTCAGACAAGGTTATCCCCACGCCGGGTACTCCTAAGCCGGCTGGAGACAGTCGAGGCGGCCAGAACAACAACAAGCGCGAGGCGGATCAGCTGGATTCGCGCTCCAACAACAAGTTGGTAGCCAGCGTGAAGGGCGAGACATCGGCTCCCCAAGCCAGCTCTCCGCGGAAGCGCCCCAACAGGGGCAATACAAACTGGCTACCCAAGCAGACCTTCGAGCAGCTTCTTGACGCCCCCTACAAGATACATTCTGGGGCACAGCCGTCTACCCACACCCTTCGACAGTGCAGCTTCGCACGCTGGTTGTCGCAAGGGGATGGCCTGCCGGCTGCCCCAAGTGCGCAGGCTGCGCCTCATGCCCCGGCTCCTGGTCCTGCTCTGGCTCCACCGCCGCCGCCTCGCGACAACTGTCGCCTCCATGATGACTACCCCCATCAAAACTGAGCATTCGTCGTCTTAACCAGTGAAGGTGACGACAAGCATAGCCTGCTCTAGAGACGGCGCGAGGTGAATGCCACGGTTCCCCTGGTTCCCAATACATGCATTGGTGTGACAGACCAATCACATGGAGCCGGGTAGACCATCCTACGGTGATGCCCACCCCGGGCTCATACGCGCTCGTCCTCGACCCCACCTTTGCCTCCAAGAGGCTCACCTGCCGGTTCTCCCGGGTGCTGGTTGATGGCGACAGCAGCATCAACATCCTCTACCTCGACACTCTCCACAAGCTCGGGCTCAAGGAGACGGACATCCTGCCGACCAGCATTGTCTTCCACGACATCGTACCTGGGCAGTCCTGCTCACCTATCGGCAAAATCCAGCTGGACGTCCTCTTCTGCGACAAGGCTCACTTGTGCCGAGAGTCCATATGGTTCGAGGTAGTGGACCTCAGCAGCCCGTATCACGCGCTGCTGGGCAGACCGGCTCTGGCCAAGTTCATGGCTATCCCGCACTACGCCTACCTGAAGATGAAGATGCCGGGTCCAAAGGGCATCATCACCATTGCTGGCGACTACAAGAAGTCGCTCGAGTGCGCCCAAGATAGCAGTCGCCTCGCCGACGCCCTGGTGATTGCTGAGGAGAAGCGGCAGATCGACCGCTCGTGGCCCAGGCTACCGAGCAGTCGGCGATTCCTTCTCCTCCGTCCCAGTCGGCCAGCGAGGGCTCCTTCAAGCCGGCCAAAGAGACCAAGAAGGTGCCACTCGACCCTGCAAACCCCAAGCAATGCGTCACCATCGGGGCTGGCCTCAGCCCCAAATAGGAAGGCGAGCTCGTCGACTTCCTCCGTGAGAATCGTGACATCTTTGCATGGTCCCCCAAAGACATGTCGGGTGTTCCGAGGAAGTACACTGAGCACAAACTTCACGTGCGACTGGATGCAAAGCCGATAAAACAACCTTTGCGCCGCTTCACCGAGGGGAAGCGGCGCACAATTGGAGAAGAGATTACCCGGGTCCTTGCGGCCGACTTCATCATGGAGGTTTTCCACCCGGATTGGTTAGCTAATCCAGTCCTGGTGCTGAAAAAGAACAACACCTGGCGAATGTGTATCGACTACACTAGCTTGAATAAGGCATGTCCGAAAGACCCTTTCGCGTTGCCTAGGATAGATCAAGTGATCGACTCCACTACAGGCTGCGAACTGCTGTCATTTCTGGATGCTTATTAAGGCTACCATCAAATCAAGCTGGATCTAGCTGATCGCCTGAAGACCTCCTTCATCACGCCCTTTGGGGCTTACTACTACACCATGATGACATTCAGTCTGAAGAATGTTGGTGCGACATTCCAACGCTGCATGCAGCAGTGCCTACTAGCACAGATCGGCAGAAACATCCACGTCTATGTGGATGACATCGTCGTCAATACGAAGCAGCACTTCAGCCTCCTCGACGACCTGCGGGAGACTTTCGCCAACCTGCGCGAATACAAGATCCGGCTCAAACCGGAGAAGTGTGTCTTTGGGGTTACAGGCGGCAAACTCTTGGGGTTCTTCGTGTCCGATCGTGGCATCGAGGTGAACCCCGAGAAGATCGGCACCATCGAGTGGATGGTGTGGCCGGCTCGGATCCTAGACATCTAGAAGTTTGCCGGTTGTTTGGCGTCCCTTAGCCGGTTCGTCAGTCGGCTGGGCGAGAAGGCCCTTCCACTCTACGAGCTCATGAAGAAGAAGACGACATTTGAGTGGAACGACCAGGCGGACGAAGCCTTCCGCGACCTCAAGCGGGTCATCTCGAGCCTGCCAATCTTGGCAGCGCCGGCTGAAAGGGAACCCATACTCATATACATTGCAGCGACCACTCGCGTGGTTAGTGTAGTGTTGGTAGTTCAACGCAAGGAGGAGGGCAAGGTACTGTTAGTGCAGCGCCCTGTCTACTACCTCAGCGAGGTCTTGTCCGCCTCCAAGCAGAACTATCCCCACTACCAAAAAATGTGTTATGGTGTTTACCTTGCTGCAAAGAAGTTGAAGCAATACTTCCAAGAGCATGCTATCACCGTGGTGAGCACTGCTCCACTTTCAGAAATCATGGGAAACCGTGATGCAACGGGCAGGATCGCCAAGTGGTCCATCACCATGGCGGACCACGATATCCGCTACAAGCCTCGCACCGCCATCAAATCTGAAGTGGTGGCCGACTTCTTAGTCGACTAGGCCGAAACCCAGTTCGAGCCACCACCTCCAGACTCTACGCATTGGCGGATGCACTTCGACGGCTCAAAGATGTGGACTGGTCTGGGAGCCGGCATCGTCTTGACGTCTCCGAAAGGAGACCAGCTCAAGTATGCTCTCCAGATCCACTTCGCCGCCTCCAACAACGTCACCGAGTACGAAGCACTGGCTCATGGCCTCCGGCTCGCCAAGGAGATTGGCATCCGGTGGCTCATATGCTTCGGCGACTCAGACTTGGTGGTGCAGCAAGTTTCTGGCGAATGGGACGCTAGGGACGCCAACATGGCAAGCTACCGCTCCCTCATCCAGCAGCTCAGCGTCCCCTTCGAGGGCTGCGAGTTCCACCATATTCCCAGAGCAGACAACGAGGCGGCTGATACACTGGCCAAGATTGGCTCCATGAGACAGGCTATCCCAGCCGGCGTCTCCCTCGAGCAGCTCCGCAAGCTGTCTATCAGGCTGTCTCCAGAGTCGGCATCGATCTTCATGACGGCTGATTCTTCGGTGCAAGCATCGTCGGCTCCATCAGCTATGCCGGCTACAGCTCCTGTGCCGGCTACGCTGGCTATGCCAACTCTCATTGCGGCACCGGCTGAATCTTCGGTGCAAGCGTCGTCGGCTCCACCAGATACGCTGGCTACAGTTCCTGTGTCGGCTACGCTGGCCATGCCGACTCCAATTGCGGCACCGGCTACAACAACAACTCCGCTCCGCCCTGCCTCAAATCATGTCGTCTCGACACCCAGTGGGTGGACGTCATGGAGGTAGACAGCGAGCCAGCTGCCACGACGGCACCAGAGACACCTCGTCTCGAGCCCACGACTACTGCTTCATCAAGCGCGGGGGCTGCAGAATCCCCTAACAGTCAGGTCGAGGCGGAGTCAGCCCTTGTGTCGGCTCCATCATGGGCTCAACCCATCCTGGAATTCCTCCTTCGCGGCGAGCTTCCTCAGGACGAGGCGGAGGCGAGCCAGATCCAGCACAAATCTGCAGCCTACACCATCATCAATCGCGAGCTGGTGCGGTGTAGCATGACTGACGTGTTCCAGCACTGCGTCGAATCAGAAAAGGGACAGGAGATCCTCAGAGACATTCACCATGGGGAGTGCGGGCATCATGCCGCCTCTAGAACCCTGGTGGCCAAGGCATTCCGCCATGGATTCTACTTGCCCACGGCCCTCGAGGAGGCCGTGGATCTGGTCGACAAATGCGAGGGCTGCCAATTCTTCAGCACACAAAGCCACATGCCGCCTTCGGCCCTCAAAACCATCCCCCTGTCATGGCCTTTCACCGTCTGGGGGCTGGACAAGGTGGGGCCTTTCAAGACGGCTCGTGGTGGCATGACCCACCTCTTGGTAGCCGTCGACAAATTCACCAAGTGGATCGAGGCCAGGCCCATCAAGAAGCTTGATGGCCCCACGGCTGTCAAGTTCATCATGGACATCTCTGTTCGATATGGCATCCCCCACAACATCATCACCGATAACGGCACTAACTTCGCCAAAGGCGCTCTAGCGCTCTACTGCTCCAAGGTAGGCATCTTGCTCGACTTGGCGTGAGTGGCACATCCCGAGTCAAATGGCCAGGCGGAGAGGGCCAACGGCCTGATCCTGGCCAGCATCAAGCCAAGACTGGTGGCACCACTTGTCAGGTCGGCCGGCTGCTGGATCGAAGAACTGCCGGCTGTACTATGGAGCCTCCGCACCACGCCCAACTGTTCGACCGGCTTCACTCCGTTCTTCCTTGTATACGGGTCCGAGGCCATTATCCCTATGGATATTGAGTTCGACTCACCTCGGGTCACCGTGTACATGGAAACGGAGGCAAAGGAGGCAAGAGAAGATGGTGTGGATCTCCTCAAAGAAGAAAGGGACTTGGCCTTGAGCCGGACGGCCATCTATCAACAGAAGCTTAGATACTACCAAAGCAACAAGATCAAGCCTCTCTCTTTCAGAGAGGGAGACTTGGTGCTCAGAAGAATCCAGCGCACCGCCGGCAAGCACAAGCTCTCATCCCCATGGGAGGGACCATGCATCATCAGTAGGGCATTGCACAACAACGCATACTACTTGATTGATGCCCAAAAGCCAAGGAAGCGCAAGAGGGACGACTCCGGCTAGGAGACGAAACGTCCATGGAACACGGCGTTGCTTCGCCCGTTCTACTGCTAGAAGGCAAGTATCAAACATGGAAAGAGCATGCACATATGTATCTTTCTCCCTCTTCAAGGATTTCCAATGAATGCAATGAAAAGAGCATCCATTATGCTTCTTTTTAAGTTCATATCTAGAGTGCTCACTCTGTGAAGCCCCTTGCTCGCTCTAGTAAGCTCGGGGGCTCGCTAGCCGCCTGGACGCCTTCCTTATGTCATAGAAAAACACATAGTGTACGCCGAACCGATCCCTGGTCACCTCGTAACAGCTACAGACCAGCTCCCGGCTGTCCGGTTAGCGAGGCGACGCCAGGCAAGCCCGGATGCATGCAAAGTTTGACTACAAAAAGGTTGTCGGCTTGGGTTGTCTTGATCTATTTTACGATCCCATTCTAGCCATCCTCTGCTGGTTTATGTCTAAATCTTTAAGTCTTGATGGCTTCAAAAAATCTAAGTCTTGTATTCTCAAGGCCAGAAACCTCGACCCAGTCATAGACCGGCTCCCGGCTGTCGGTCTGACGGGTGGAAACTTGGGGGTATAAGAATTAGAGAAAAAGAAGTCAAACAGGAATCAAAAGATAAAGATATAAAACAAGACGCATGGCAATACGAATATAATGTTGAATCCATGCATTCAAAATGCATTGGCCCACGGTCGAGGTTCATTACACCCCCAGTGGGTGGAACTGTTGGACTGACAAAATAATTTCATACAACAAAAACAGGACACCGGCTACGGGGTTGCGGCCTCATCGGTCGCCCCGGCTGCTGCTCTTGAAGTGGTGGCTTCACCATCGCCAGCTGCTCCCGAGGCGGTAGCGCCGTCTCCTCCGCGAGGGCTCCCGGCTCCGTCCGCATCGGAGTCGGCATACGCCGCGCCGTTGGAGACGGCAACATTATCCACCTCATGGGCCGTCTCATCGGAGCTACCATCGGCGTCATAGGGCTCAAGGCCATGCAGATCTTCAGGGATCACATTGCCGCCTTCACCCTGCTCCAAGTTGAGCTCGTCCCAGGTGGCGTAAGTCGCGATGTCGCTGGCCCTCACGCGCAGCGCCTCCTCCACAGCCTGCAGCTCCGCCTCCGAGCCGTCGCGCTGAGCGACGAGCTTGCCCAAGTCCAGGTTTCGGTACCAGGACTTGGCCAAGCGCAGGGCCATGTAGGCTCCAGCGCGCGCAACCGAAGCACGCCAGGCGTCAAGGCGATCCTCGCCAGCCGCAATCCAGCGGGAGAGCTGGCTCATCGATGCTGGCTCCACGCCATCAGGCCACAGGGCCGCCACCATCGATGAGCCCGCAATCTCGAGCCGAGCCACGGACTCGCCCAGGACACGCAGGCGGGCCCTGAGGCCCACTTCGATCTCCTCCAAGCTCCAGGCCGGAGGTAGCATCTACCTCCTGCCCGGTCGCATGGTGCTCCTCGCGGCTCACCTTGACGGCCGTGTCAGCTGCACCCTGTGTCTCAGGGAAGAGGCCTGAGACAGGGAAAGCGGTGCAAAGACGAGTAAGAAGAGGAGACGGCCAAGAAAGTTCAAGATGAAGCAAAAGAAGACTCACGATTGAAGTCGCCATCAGTCTCATGGGCGCTCTCGAGGACCTCGAGCTCCCGCACCTTGCTTGCTTGAGTAAGGCGGGCAACTTCTTCCTGGAGGGTCGCCGCCGAGTCCAGGGCCTTGGCCAGCTGTGTCTGCTTCTGGACAAGGGCCTCCTCCTTCTCCCTCAAGGTGGCATCCTTGAGCTTCATCTCCCCGAGATGAACCGACGCAAGACGCTCCACGTCGGCAGAATAGGAGGCGTCCTTCTCCTGCAAAGAGGTGTGCAGCTGCTCTAGCTTGGCCCGGCTAGCCACCTCAAGCTCCTTCTTCTCTGTCTGGAGAAGAGCCAGCTCCTCCTGGAGCCGGTCGCCTGCGTCACGCAGGGCGTCCCGCTCCACGACGACTTCGCCCAGCCGGGCTTGGAGCTCGGCAACCTGGCCATCAGCCGCCTGGTTCTGAGCCCGCAGCTCGTTATAGGCCTGCACCTGGGCATCATAAAGATCCTACAAAGCAAGGAAAAAGCAGAAGTATGATTCGGCCTGGTTAAGTCATAACCAGCCCGATTCTCGGGGGCTACGCCCAGTGGGTGCGCTGGCGCGCCCCCACTGATGCAAGAAGAAGAAAAGGAAAAAAATTGAAGACCAAGATGAGGCACTTACCCTGCTGCGCTCCTCCAGGCGCTCCAAATCGCCGCCCACCACACGGGCCGCCTGATCCACCTTGAACAGTCTGCTGGAAAATAGTGACACCAGCTCCGGGATGCCGTGGAGCGCCGTGCCTGCGGGCAGCTTCGTGCACGCCAGGTTGGCCGCTCCCCAAGTCTTCATCGGCCGGTGATAACCCACAAGTATAGGGGATCAATTGTAGCCTTTCTTGATAAGTAAGAGTTCAAACCCAACGAGGAGGTAAAGGCAGGATAAACATTCCCTCAAGTTCTATCGACCACCGATACAACTCTACGCACACTTTACATTCGCTTTACCTAGAACAAGTACGAAACTAGAAGTACTTTGAAGGAGGGATAGGAAAGGCTTGCAAGAAAGTAAAGAACACGTAAATAAAACTAGGGGTTGGTTAGATAAAGAAACAACTACGAGTGTCTAACGAGTGTGGAAAAGTGGTGGTAGGAGTTGCGGAATTGTCCCTGAGCAATTGACTATGTTACTAGCTCGATAGCAAGTATCATGTGGGAGAGGCCTCTGCTAGCATGTCATCCCTTACTTGGAATTCTATGCACTTATGATTGGAACTATTAGCAAGCGTCCGCAACTACTAACGTTCATTAAGGTAAAAACCAACCATAGCAATAAGATATATTGGTCCCCCTTCAATCCCATATGCATCAATTTCTATGCTAGGTTTGAAGCTTCTGTCACTCTAGCCTGCCAATACATAGTCCTATCAACATACAACTTACCCTATGGTGTGATCCACGCGCGCGATCATATGATGGGCACCAAAGGACAGCAACATAACCCCAAGCAAATTAAACCAATCATAGCAATTCATCAATCACCGATAGGACAACGATAATCTACTCAGACATCATAGGATAGCAACACATCATTGGATAATAATATGTAGAATAAAGCACCATGTTCAAGTAGAGGGTACAGCGGGTTGCGGAAGAGTGAACCGCTGAATATAGATGGGGAAGATGATGGAGATGTTGGTGAAGATGACGGAGGTGTTGGTGTAGATCCCCGTCACACGATGATGTCCCGGACGGCGTTCCGGCACCGCCGGGAGAGAGGGGGAGAGAGCCCCCCTCCTTCTTCTTCTTCCTTGACCTCCTCCCTAGATGGGAGAAGGGTTTCCTCTCTGGTCCATGGTCTCCATGGCGGCGAAGGGGCGAGAGCCCCTCTGAGATTGGATCTCTCTCTGTGTGTCCTTCTGTTTGTGCGCTCCCAGATTCTGCGTTTCGCCGTTTCTTAAATTCCCGGAGATCCGTAACTCCGATTGGGCTGAAATTTTAACACGATTTTCTTCCGGATATTATCTTTCTTGCGGAGAACGAAGGGCTCCAACCGCCTTAAGGAGTGGCCACAGGCCTGCCAGCCGCCGCCGTACCTCCTGGTGGAGGCTACAGGGCTTGTGGGCCCTCCGTGCATCGCCTCGCGTTGATTCTTCTTCCAAAAATCATAAATATTCCTAAAAAAATCCGCGTAATTTTTATTACGTTTGGACTTCGTTTGGTATGGGTATTCTACGAAACAAAAAACATGCAACAAACAGAAACTGGCACTAGGCACTCGATCAATATGTTAGTCCCAAAAATAGTATAAAAAGTTGCCAAAAGTATATGAAAGTTGTAGAATATTGGCATGAAACAGTCAAAAATTATAGATAGCACGGAGACGTATCAGTCGGCTCCCGGCCCGGGCACCAGCTCCCGACGCAGCCGGACCGTGGTGGGGGACGACGATGGCGTCGGCTCCAGGTGCCAGCATGGCAGCCGGCTCCGTCGATGTCCCGGCCAGCGCTGCCTCCTCGGCAGGAGGTGGATGGGCCACTTCCGGCGCATCCATGTCCACCCCTGGCGCATCAGGGGCCACGTCTGGCGCGTCCAGGACCAGTTTCGGCGCGTTGGGCGCCGCCTCGGCCCTAGAGGAGTTAGGGATCACCTCTAGATCCACCGGCGCAGAGGCGTCCGGCTCGGAGGGCTGGGCCTCCTCAGTCCTTGGCTCCTCCACGCGAGCATGCGCGGAGGGGTCATGTCTAGCCTTCATATGCTTCTCCGCCGGCTTCTCAGCCTGGTTGGGGCGAGACTGGCCCTCGGTCGTCTTCCCCGCGGCCGCATTCCACCGGCGCTTGGACTGCTCCTCAAGCTCCCTGTGGGCAGCGTCAGCTGCTGCCCCGCCGGCCCGCTCGACTGCGGTGGCGGTGTCTTCCTCCACGTCTTCCACCTCCCTGTCGGGCGATGTTTTTAAGGAACAGAGCTTCACACAAGGCAAAAATAAAAGAAGGGGGAGGAACCCTTACCCTGCGACGATGAGCACCTGCCTCCTGCCGCCGCCACGGCGCTTCTTGGCGCCGCCTGCCCGTGCTCCGGCTGGAGGACCCGTCGTCGGGCGCTTAGGAGCCGGCCTGGAAGCTGTGGCACCCTTGCCCTTCTCCCTGGCCGCCTCATCGGCTCTGGCCGCCTTGGCCCTTTGATGTCGCCCACGCGTCAGTGGCGGGCTGGTGACCTCCTCCACCCCGTCGGAGTCCTCCTCGAAGGCTGCATCAGATAAAAATGAGGGAGTCTCATCATCATCCGTCCAATCTACGACGGAGGGCCGCAGATGCTCACCAGACGGCTCCGTCCCTTCCGACTCCAGCGCGTTCTCCGAGCCTTCGGAGGAGGCCGAGCAGGACTCAATCACGCCCTCGTCCTCAATCTCTGAGGCGTCAGATGCTACCACGTCGGGTGCGGGCTGGTTGAGTGCTGACTGCACCTTCTCGAACAGCTGCGCAAAGGATTTGACTGCCGGCTCAGCAAGACGGCCAGTCGCAAGACAAACAGCAAAAATAGAACATAAAAGAACACTTACCACCGGAGGTGGACGGGGCCTGTTGTAAGGGATCATCCCCCATGACCAGTTCCCACTGTCGTCCATACAGGCGGTGGAAATCTGGTTCACCCCTCGCGCCACCGCGCTGGGGGTGAATCTTTTGGTGGATGTCCGGCACGGGTCGTGCCGACCGCTCATCTGGCAGACCAGATGGGGCCACCTCTACAGCGGCAGGATCCTGCGAGTAACCATAGTGGTGAGTAGGTCGCGGCCACGGAGGCCGCCTTTCTCCAAAATATCGAGGTGGGCGCCGATCTGCGCCACCTCGGGAATCGGCTTCGGGAACTTCATCGCCAAGTTCAACTTTGTCGGAGGATTAATGTTGAACGGGGGCATGTTGAGGGCGTCTCGGACAGGGTCGGCATTCTTCACGTAGAAGAAGCCCTTCTGCCACTTCTTGATGGACTCCTGCAGCGGCAGCTGGGGGAAGCCGGACTTCGAACAATGATGCACCAGTGCGGCTCCGCACGACGTCATCGCGCGTGGCCCGACGTGCTTCTCCAACGCAGCCTTGTCCATCGCAATGGACTGCTGCTTGAAGAAAAACAAGCTTTGCTAGAGATCGAGGCGGGGCTCGATCCCTGGGAAGCCCTCGCACAAGACCACGAAGGCCGATAGCTGCAAGATGGTGTTCGGCGCCAGGTGATGCGGCTGCAGGCCGAAGAAGTGGAGCAACTCGGAGAAGAAGGAGCTCGCCGGGAGCCCAAAGCCCGTGTAGAAATGCTCGTCGAAAACGACGATCTCTCCTGCTGCAGGTGTTGGGGTGGTCTCGGCGCCATGGATCTGCACCAGTACCTGGGAGGCCGGGGGAAACAGCCAGTGATGGCGGAGCGCCTCGATATGGCCTTCGCAGATCTCGCTGCCAAGCCAGGCTTCCTGCGAAGAGGTCTTCTTCGAGGAAGAGCCGGCGGCCATGACTGCGGGCGGCTGGAGCTCGAAAGGGCTGGTGGCTCGACGGCGACGGAGATGATGAAAACGAAGATGACACGCTCTTTCTCTGTGGGCTCAGGGAGGAAGAGGGTGTCGATGCGGGGCGAGAAGGGGGCGAGTGGCCTCCTCAGAACCCCCGCATCCCATTTAAACCCCACGAAGTGTCGTGGTGAGCGGATCCGGTGCGCGCGGAACCCCACTAACCCCGTGTATTACGGGCGGTAGCGCTTCCCTAAGCCCAACCGTCGTGGAGTAAATCCGCAAAGGATCTTCCGCGCGAAGGCCGAGGGGGCGTCGTGGAGGGACCCACGGCCCAGGCCCGGTCCCATCACCAGTAATCACCATCATTACGTCAGGCTGGGCCTGGCACGTGGCGCGATCTGAGCGACCTACAACGAAGCCGAGGCGTCGCTTCGAAGACAACCGGCTTCGGAGCCGGCGTCCCCTGCTGCGGATGGCGGCAAGAATACCAAGACAAAATATCAAGCCGGTGAGGCTACCCGTCCGCAGACGGTGGGCCTCTCCAGCTTCGGGGACTACTATCGGGGGATAACCCCGGGGTAGGCTCATCGAGCCTGCTCCTTCATCTCTTGCCCAAAAGATATGACCAAGTACAGTTTCCCAAGGCACAAGTCCTCTGGCCGGCTAGACTGCGCCTGCCGGCAGGAGGACGAGGCGGCCAACTCTCTGGCCAACCAGGCAACCCCTTCCGGCTAGAGGTGAGACGGCTACCTCTTCCTAACCATCTTGGCCAAGCAGGCTAGCCGGCCGAGGATCTCAAGTCACATCAGATCGTAGGTCATGACGAGACCCTATGATTAAAGGTAGCTACGCGTCAGCAAAGGTACTGGATCGGAGTGCCCGGCAGGTACGAGCATCGGCGGCCATGCCGCTGACCTACCCCGGCTCTGATCCATCACCGAGCATAGTGTCGAACCGTCAAACTCCCACTCCATTACTGCACTCGGCATGGGAAACAGTGGAGGCGGTCGTACTATCTGCCCATGACGAATCTCGTTGGACGACGCCGGACGTACAGCGCGTGCTCGGCGTCAACCTTACGCGAGAGCTTCATTGGCTAGCCGGCGAGTCCCACAGCCAAACGAGACCTCGCAGCCGGCGGGCCCCTCAAGCGACAAGACAAGACCCTCGTGGGCCTCCTGGCCAGCCGGCGAGGCTACCAGTCGGGTCCCACTCTTGTACCCTTTATCCATATTGTAGGCCGGTGGGTTCGTCTATAAACCCCCCCCCCCGGTCACCCTCGATGCAGAGGGTCGGTCGAACAACATATCACACCCACCAACTACATAGAGAGAGGCAGAGACGAGCCGGCTGCTCCCCTCTTCCTCCTCCTCAACACAGCTCCAGGAGCAACCTTGTAATCCATCCATATACATCATACACTCCGGCGGGACTAGGGGTCTTATCTCTACGGAGAGCCCTGAACTTGGGTACATCGTTTGTTCCATGCTTGTACCAACCTCGTCCCCAGCGCCCTCCGTTGTCCCTTCGGTTCTCACCGACTTTAGCCTACCTATGGCATATGTTGTGAGTATTCACCAACAATTACCACTCCCGAGTGGGGCCTGAACTCGTAAATTTGAGTGCATCCACTCCGCCTAGCTAGACTTCGCCCCTTAGTTCGTACCCCTAGTACTATTGTCAGGATCATTCCCACGACAACCATGTCTGTTGTCCCGTCGTATTGCTCTATATTTACGAGTTTAAACCCTTCGGGGAACTGATGCTCCATCACCTCGTCTGTAAAACACATTGGGTGCACGGCACCCCTTATCCGAGTTGTGTCATGCTGGAGGTCAGATGGAATCCTGCCCCGCTACTCTTCCCGAACTCTATCGTTCTGGTCGAACCGAGCTTGGTACCCGTCGTGTCTAGAGGGAGTGTTCCCTCTGGATCCATAAATGGATCTTGTATGTCTTGCTCTGGCATTCAAATTGTGCCCCAGGTCAAATGGGTCTCCGGGCTGAGCTGATTCTTTCCTTCTTCTATGGGGGTGTTCAAAATGGTCTCCGGCTTCTCCAGTCGTCTTATCCCGTCCTCGTGGGGGGCGATTCGGTTGGTCGTCTTGAGCGAATATGTGCAACGCAGGATCCAAGGCCTCGTCATCAAACTTTGGCAGCATCCGACGGTGTGGGTAACTTTTATTTTTAACCTACCATTCCTAGTCGTACCCTTCTTTGGCAGCTAGGACTATCATACATCTTTCATTGATGGAGTCTTGTTCGACTTTAATTTGACTCTGTTTTAACTTAAGGCTCCGAGCAGTGGCTATGAGCTACCGCTTGAATACTTCTTGATCCAGTGGGTCTTTGGGGACGATGAAATCTCATCTCCGAGGTTGTCCTCCTCTTCCGCGGGAGGGAGGTAGTTGCTATCTTCGGAATCATCGATGTACTCAGGCTTGTCTGGATTTGTGTGCCCCGACAGATCATCGGGGTTGTTTTTGGGAGCCACGGTTTCGACGGGATTTTCTGTATCATCAAGGGTGGAATTATCTCTGATTCCCATGTTACTTTCCATGCCCTTACGCGCCTTAGAATTTTTGCGCTGGCACCGGCGCCTGACGTGTTCATCGCCATTGTTTTGGAGTAGTGTGTCGTTATCGTTCTTCCCTGTGACGCCATCGTCTTTAGGGATGTCCACCATGTACACGCCGTATGTGGAAGCATTAGTCCAGTGTCCAATCGTGCGAGGAAGAGGTGCATTGACAGATGTGTCAATATCTTCGGTCTCCTCCGAGGAGAAGTCTAACAGATTGGTTAAATCTTCGATAGTGGCTATAAAGTGGGTGGTGGATGGGAAATAAAATTCCGTGTGACCGAGCTCGAAGCCAAACTGAGTGCAGGTTGAGTCTGGGACGTCCGGAATTTCCATAGTTCGGATTCGTGCTATCATCTCGTTTGGCAACGAGGGGCCAACCGGACTAGTACTCGAGGCTTTCCGGAGTTAATCTTCGGTGCATCACTACAAGAGGTATGTTTGGCCAGGGTTAGCCCCTAAACCTTGAGCTCCATGGTAAGATCTATGATCGAGGATGGATCCAGAGTGGTCACCGCCCCGGACATGAGGTGAGGGAGGGGAGCCGAAGCCAAGGCTTCGGAGTTTCTGGGCTCATCGGGTGAAGCCAAGAACCCCATGAGGACCAGATCGCCTTGGGCATCGGCGACATAATATAGGTCGCCGAACTTGATTCCTTAGCCCAGGGCGAACCCGTTGATCTGGTTAGAGTGATGTTCATCCCTGACATGTGGGGCAGTGTTTTTACATGCAGTGGATTGGCTCGGGACAAAGATATCCCGGTGTTGATGTCATCACTGGCAAAGAGGTGAGCCATCGATCCTTCTGGCGATCTTACAGGAACTCTCAATGAAAGCACCAATATCGGTGTCAAAACCGACAGATATCGAGTAGGGTCCAAACTATGGATCTTAGATCGATGGGTAACATGAAACAAAGGATACGATGTTTACCAAGGTTCGGGCCCTCTTGATGGAGGTAAAATCCTACATCATGCTCTTATTTATATTGATGGTGGAATATCGAATACAGAGTTGATCTACCTAAGATCATATGTTGTGGTCTAAAACCCTAAGAGTAATGAACTTAACTTGTCCTACAGACTAAAGCTCTCTCATTTATATAGATAACAGGGGTACTAGGGTTACACAGTGTCAGTTACATCAAGGAGAGAACATGCCGACCATCATCTTGTCTTGGATCACAGGTCAAGTCTTCGGAAGAGTCCGTCTTGAATACAACATCACTTTATCTGTCTCGAGTCCAATAGTGATAGTAGAATGGCCCAGGAGTCCGGCCCATAAAAATAGGTAGGCGGCTCGAGGACCCCCTTAGTCCCGGACTCCCCCAGTTACCACAATGGCTAAGATGGTAATTACACAATGGTAAATAGTGGTGTCAACAGTGGTCAAACTGTTGACGCGAGCTAGTCTTAAATACCTAACCCTAATGGATTAGGACAGACACATTAAATGCGCCATGAGGTGTCGCGCTGGCGCCGTCTCCCGGCAAGAATGGCCTCCTTCTGTGTCGTTCGCCGAGCTACCTTTTATTCTTTCGCCATGCCATTACACTAGTAGGAAAAACCTTATAGGTAGGGCCCTAGTAGTAGCGCTGGAAAATATCACGCGTTGCTGCTACTTAGCAGTAGCGATGGCCTAGCCGAGCGCTATTGCTAAAGACTTGGCAGTAGCGCTGGAATTCAAAAACGCGCTACTGCTAAACAAGACCAAAAGAGCCCACCGACGGTAGTAGTAGCAGCAGCGCGGCCTTGTAGAAAGCGATACTACTAAGTAGAATAACAGTAGCACTTGGAGGTAATCAGTGCTACGGCTATGTGTAATAGCATAAGCCCCCTTATAAGTAGGGTTGCCCTAGAAAACGCTACTACTAAGACCAATAGCAGTAGCGCCCTTTGGAAAGCAGCGCTACTGCTATGCGTGGCTGGTGGCAGATTTTAACCCACACACCCCCTCTCTCCCCCTTCCTCCCCCCTTTGCCCTCTCCCCTCCTTCCTCCTCTCCTCTCTCTTATTTACTTCTCCACCATTGTTGCCCTTCTTCTTTCTTCCTTCTACCTCTCTTCTCTCCCCATTAATGCCCCTCCACCCTAATTCTCCTCCATAAATGACATCTTCTAACTCTATGTTCCACATTTATTTGGCTCTCTCTCCTTCCATACATATAGATCTAGCTAGCTAGGCCATCTCTCTCCCTCTCCACTAGTTAGCTAGAGTCATTTCTCCTCACAACAACTAGATCTAGCTATTTATTTAGCCGTGCACAATCTCTCTTGGGATATATATATAGGTGAGTAAAAAGTTGTGCATTTCAATAATCGGAATATGTGTGTTTGTGATATGAAGGGATTTGTGTGAGTGACATGCCCATTGAGTTGCTTATGTTTTGCCGAAATGTCAATTTATTTTCGTTTCGGCGAATTTTGAGCAAACTCGATATGTCCTATTTTTAGGCAAGGTCATGCCAAATTTTTATATGACTTTGATGCATGCATGCATTTTGTTTATAACCCTTTTGCTTGTTATACCATGCAGTCATGAAGGTGAGTGGAAGGAAGGTGGAGCGATACTTGCAATCCGCGGTGATGGACATATATGCAAATAAACGGACTGGGATTAGATGTTCGTGTACAAAATGCAAAGGAGTGGTTTTGAACCCTTTTGATGGTGGCCGTTTGAAGGCCCACTTGCTGACCAATGGTTTCATGGATGACTATACTCAATGGATAAGTGAAGATGATGATGAGGACGTCCACATGGCAGTGAATAACGACATTGGACTAAATGAAGAGATGACCAATTGACACGAAGATGATGGTGCCGGACATGGCGGCGGTGAAGAGTCCGAACACGGCGGCGGGGATGAGTACGGACATGGCGGTGGAGAAGATTCTAGACGCAGCGAAGAAGCAGAATCCGGACATGGCGGAGAAGAGGCAACGAACACACCACAGGCTTCAATGCTACTAAGTTCAGTCGTGCAGCACCCGCATGTTCGAGACCTCCTTCGCAAGAGTACCACTAGCGACAGAGTTGCTTCTAGATAGGAGGCCAAGCTGGCGCAACTTGAAGTAGACTCGGAGACTCCATTATATGACGGTTGTGATCCTGAGGTTACCCGCTTGAATTCCATGCTAGAACTTCTAAAGACAAAGGCCAAAAACAAATGGACAAACAAAAGCCTCAATGAGCATTTGAATTATATACATGATAACCCACAAGTGTAGGGGATCGCAACAGTTTTCGAGGGTAGATTATTCAACACAAATTTATTGATTCGGCTCAAGGGGAAGCGAAAGAATATTCTCAAGTCTTAGCAGCTGAGTTGTCAATTCAACCACACCCGAAAGATTAGTGTCTGCAGGCAAAGTATCAGTAGCAAAGTGGTATGATAGCAACGGTGCCAGAAAAGGGTCTGTTGACGGTAGACTATTCCTGACTTGTTGTATCAATGGCGCCAGATAAGTGATGCAGCAGGTAACAGCAAAGTAGCAAGTAACAGCAGTAGTGACGGCAGTAGCAAGGAACAGCAGTAGTGACAGCAGCAGCAAGTAACAGCAGTAGTGACAGCAGCAGCAAGTAACAGCAGAGTAACGTAGCAAGGACTAGTAGTAAAAGACTCGTAGGCAGTGGATCGGTGATGGATGATTATGCCGGATGTGATTCATCATGTAACAGCTATAACACGGAGAGATAAGTAACTAGCTCCCGTTCGTCAATCTAATGTAGGCATGTATTCTGTATGTAGTCATACGTGCTTAGGGAAAAGAACTTGCATGACATCTATTCTCCATCCCTCCCGTGGCAGCGGGGTCCTAATGGAAACTATGGGATAGTAAGGTTCTCCTTTTAATAAAGAACCGGACCAACGCATTAACATTTGGTGAATACATGAACTCCTCATACTATGGTCATCTTCGGGAGTGGTTCCGGCTATTGTCACTCAGGGGTTGTCGGGTCATAACACATAGTAGGTGACTACAACTTGCAAGATAGGATCTAAAACACACATAGATTGGCGACAACATAATAGGTTTAGATCTTAAATCATGGCACTCGGGCCCTAATGACAAGCATTAAGCATGGAAAAGTAGTAGCAACATCAATCTTAGAACATAGTGGATACTAGGGATCAATCCCCGTCAAAACTAACTCGATTACATGATAGATCTGATCCAACTCATCACCGTCCAGCAAGCCTACGATGAGATTACTCACGAACGGTGAAGAGCATCATGGAATTGGCGATGAAGGAAGGTTGATGATGACGATGGCGACGATTTCCCCTCTCTGGAGCCCAGAACGGACTCCAGATCTGCCCTCGAGATGAAGAACAGGAGGTGGCGGCGCCTCCGTATCGTAAAACGTGATGAATCCTTCTCCCTGATTTATTTCCACGCGAAACAGAATATATAGAGCTGAGTTTGGAGGCGGGGGAGCTCTCTGGGCTCCACAAGCCTGGTTGGTGCGGCCTGGGGGGGTCGCTGCGGCCAGTGGGCTTGTGGCCCACTGGTTCACCCCCTCCGATGGATCTTTGCGCAGGTATTTTTCATTAATTCCAGAAAAATTCTCCGTAAACTTTCACGTCATTCCGAGAACTTCTATTTCTGCACAAAAACAACACCATGGCAATTCTGCTGAAAACAACGTTAGTCCGGGTTAGTTCCATTCAAATCATGCAAATTAGAGTCCAAAACAAGGGCAAAAGAGTTCGGAAAAGTAGATACGACGGAGACGTATCAACTCCCCCAAGCTTAAAGCCTTGCTTGTCCTCAAGCAATTCAGTTGAAAAACTAAAAGAGACAAAAGAAAAACTTTGACGAACTCTGTTTGATCTTGTTGTTGCAACTATGTCTAACTCATAACTAGAATTTCAGCAAGATCACAATCTAACCACATAAGCAAATGACATCTAGGTCTCACGGTAAACTCATATCAATGGCATAATCAACTAGAGAGCAAATAATAATAAGTCTCAAATGTCAACACTTCAATCAAAACAACATGAAGCAGTAAGAACAGATGGTATCTCGCTAGCTCTTTCTGAGACCGCAAAACATAAATGTAGAGCACCTTCAAAAACCAAGGGCTGACTAAACATTGTAATTCATGGCAAAGCAGATCCAGTCACAGTCATACTCAACACAGTTAAAAGCAAAGCATAAAACGACAGAGGTGCTCTCTAATTGGTGCTTTTATAAGAGGAGGATGACTCAACAGGAACATAAATAGACAGGCCCTTCGCGGAGGGAAGCATTGATTTGGAGAGGTGCCAGAGCTCAAGCTTTGAAAACAGAGATAATAATTTTGGGTGGCATGCTCTCATTGTCAACGCAATGACTAAGAGTTCTCAACATCTTCCACGCTACACATGATATAGGCGGTTCCAAAACAGAAAAGTAAAGTCTTGACTCCCCTCCACCAATCAATCACACTCCACGGCTAGCCAAATCCTCGGGTACCGTCCATACCAACATCAATGCTGGGGGAGTTTTGTTTGCAATTATATTTTCGACTTGAGCTTGGAACTGGGAATTCCAATTACCGGCCCCTTTCTCGTGAATGATAGTGAATAAACACATATCGAGGATAACACGCCTAGCATGGAAGATACCAATAGCCCCTTGTCACCACATGAGCGGTTCAGGCATGCAAAACAGATTATTTCTTGAAGGTTTAGAGAGTGGCACATGCAAATTTACTTGGAACGACAAGTAGATACCGCATATAGGTAGGTATGGTGGACTCATATGGAACAACTTTGGGTTTATGGGAGTGGATGCACAAGCAGTATTCCCACTTAGTACAAGTGAAGGTTAGCAAAAGACTGGGAAGCGATCAACTAGAGAGCGACAACAGTCATCAAAATGCATTGAGATTAACCAACATTCAGTGCAAGCATGAGTAGGACATAAATCACCATGAACATGAATATCATAGAGGCTATGTTGATTTTGTTTCAACTACATGCGTGAACATGCGCCAAGTCAAGCCACTTGAATCATTCAAAGGAGGATACCATCCTATCATACTACAACATAGTCATCTCCACATTCACGTGGGCATCGAAGACAAACCATTATAAGCTACTAGCTGAGTAAGCATGGCATAAGAAACTATGATCTCTAAGTTGTCATTGCAAACATGTTTCTCTCACAACAAAGCTGGATCAGGCATGATGAGCTAGTCATATTTACAAAAACAAAATAGATCAAGTTCATACCAGCTTTTCCAAGCTTAGTCACTTCATCATACATCGTCATTATTGCCTTTCACTTGCACGACCGAACGATGTGAACAATAATAAGCATGCTCGTGCATTGGACTAAAGCTGGAATCTGCAGGCAAACACAAAGGAGAAGACAAAGTAATATGGCTCTTTAACAGCTAAACAGGTATGCATGCGAGAGACACTAAACATTGTAACCAATATCTTCTACCTTGACCCAAAGAAAAAGAAAACTATTTACATGGGAAAGCTCCCAACAAGAAAAAGAAGAAAAAGAAAATCTTTTTGGGTTTTTTCAAACTAGACAGACACACGAAAAAAAAATGAGAAAAGAAAATAAACTAGCATGGATGATACAGTGGCAAAGTGTGAACACCGGCTAACAAAGTGAAAGCATAAGCAAGAATGTAAAGTCGGTGAGAACACGTACACCCCCAAGCTTAGGCTTTTGGCCTAAGTTGGTCTACTCCCAAGGATGGTCCTGGCGAAACCCAAAATCATAATGGGGGTTATACGGGAGCACTGCAGCCACTGCCTGAATAGCTGCGAAACGATTTTTTTCTGGAGGTAGGAGATCCAGATGAGAGCAAGAATGAGTGGAGGGGGTTCCTGTGGGGCCCACCAGCCTGGGTGGCGCGCCCAGGGGGTGCTCGCGCCGTCAGGGCTTCTGGCCCACTGGTGCAGCCCCCAAACAAGCTCTTCGTCTCAGTATTTTTCAAAAAATCCAGAAAAAATCATACTAGATTTTCAGGACGTTCGGAGAACTTTTATTTTCGGGGTACTTTTCTACCGGATGCTAAAACAGAAAATGGGGAAAACTAAACTAAATCTATCATTTTTCTTCTAAGCAACCTAAAGTGAAAGCTTGGAACAGAGGTTTCTGACTCATCGATTCATCCATCTCATGGTCATCGAAAGAAATCCGTCAGTGAGGTTGATCAAGTCTCTTTGACAAACTTTTTCGAATCGAAAAAGAGAACGAAGAATTTCCGAATAGTCACTAGGTCACCTCAATGGGGATATGTATCTCCCCAACAAGCAAATCATACTTCATCTTGACACGAGGAATAGGGCATTCAAAGCTCCCAATAAGAATCGATGAAGTTTTTTCGATAGCATTGATGCAATGTACTCGATATTGTTTCTTCGGAAAGTGCACCGTATGCTCATTACCGTTGACATGGAAAGTGACATTGCCTTTTTTGCAATCTATAACAGCCCCTGTAGTGTTTAAAAAGGTTCTTCCGAGGATGACCGCCATGGCATCGTCCTCGGGAATATCCAAGATAACAAAGTCTGTTAAGATAGTGACATTGGCAACCACAATAGACACATCCTCGCAAATGCCGATAGGGAAAGCAGTTGATTTGTTGGCCATTTGCAGAGAGATTTCAGTGGGTGTCAATTTATCAAGTTCAAGTCTGCGATAAAGAGAGAGAGGCATAACACTAACACCGGCTCCAAGGTCGCATAAAGCAGTTCTAACGTAGTTACCTTTAATGGAGCAAGGTATAGTGGGCACACCGGGATCACCTAGTTTCTTAGGAGTTCCACCCTTGAAGGTATAATTAGCAAGCATGGTGGAAATCTCAACCTCAGGTATCCTCCTCTTATTAGTCACAATATCCTTCATGCACTTAGCATACGGAGACATTTTGAGCATATCTGTCAAACGCATTTGCAGAAAGACAGGTCTGATCATTTCAACGAAGCACTCAAAATCCTCATCATCCTTTTTCTTGGATGGTTTGGGAGGAAAGGGCATGGGTTTCTGAACCCATGGTTCCCTTTCTTTACCATGCTTCCTAGCAGCGAAGTCATTCTTATCATGACTCTTATTCTTAGGTTGTGGGTTATCAAGATCAACAGGTTCAATCTCCACATCCTTATCATTGCTAGGTTGAGCATCTTCATGAACATCACTATTGATATTATCATTAGGCTCATGTTCATCACTAGATTGTGTTTCAGCATCAGAGACAGAGACATCGTTTGGACTCTCAGGTGTAGCAGCAACAGGGTTGCTAGCGTGCAGGTCCCTATCATCTTTCTTCTTCTTTCTAGGATGACTAGGTGCATCAGTGCTAACTCCTTGAGAATCTTGTTCAATTCTCTTAGGATGACCCTTAGGATACAAAGGTTCCTGGGTCATTCTACCGCCTCTAGTGATGACTCTGACAGAATTTTCATTCAACTCGTTGAGCAAGTCATTCTGAGCTTTAAGTACTTGTTCTACCTGAGTAGTAACCATGGAGGCATGTTTACTCAGAAGCTTCAGATCATTGACATTTCTGTCCACACAAGCACTTAAATGACTAAGCATACGAACATTCTGTTCCAATTGTCTGCTAACATAATCATTGAAACTCTGTTGTTTGGCAACAAAGTTATCAAATTCATCCAGGCATAGGCTAGAAGGTTTATCAAAAGGAATATCACTCTCATCAAACCTACGCAGAGAATTTACTTCTACTACCTATATCGGGTTATCGAGACCATGGATCTCTTCGATAAGTGGTAGATTTTTGACATCTTCAGATTTAATGCCTTTCTCTCGCATAGATTTCTTGGCTTCTTGCATATCTTCAGGACTGAGGAATAGAATACCTCTTTTCTTTGGAGTTGGCTTAGGAGGTGGTTCGGAAATAGTCCAAGCATTCTCATTGCATAAGATGTTATTCAGTAGGATCTCAGCTTGTTCTACAGTTCGTTCCCTAAAAACACAACCGGCACAACTATCTAGGTGGTATTTGGAAGCATCGGTAAGTCCATTATAGAAGATATCAAGTATTTCATTCTTCTCAAGAGGGTGATCACGCAAAGCATTCAGTAGTTGGATGAGCCTCCCCCAAGCTTGTGGGAGACCCTCTTCCTCAGCTTGAGCAAAGTTGTATATTTCCTGCAAGGCAGCTTGCTTCTTATGGGCAGGGAAATATTTTTCAGAGAAGTAGTAGACCATATACTGGGGGCTACACACACAGCCAGGAGCAAGAGAAGTGAACCAAGTCTTAGCATCATCCTTTAGCGAGAAAGGAAACAGCTTGAGGATATAGTAGTGGTGAATCTTTTCCTCACTAGTGAATAGGGTGGATATATCGTGCAGTTTGGTAAGATGGGCTACAACCGTTTCAGACTCATAACCGTGAAAAGGATCAGATTCGACCAGAGTGATTAACTCAGGGTCGACAGAGAATTCATAATCCTTATCGGTCACAAAGGTAGGCGAAGTTGCAAACTTTGGGTCATATTTCATCCTAGCGTTCAGAGATTTTTCTTTCCACTTGAGCAGTAATTTCTAAACATCATAGCTATCCTTACATGCAAGAAAATCCTCCGCTATCTCTCCCTCCATAACATAATGTTCAGGCATAACAGGCAATTCACGCATAGTAGCAGGTTCTACTTCAATAGTATCAGCAGTTTCATAAGTAGCATCACATCTAGCAGCAACTCTAGCAATTTGTGCATCAAGGGATGCACCTAGTGGCAAAGTAGTATTAGGCATGGCATCATCAGGCAAAGCAGTATCAAGCATAGCATCACCATAAGCATCATGGGCGGCAGAAGTAGCATCATCAAGCATAGGCAACATATCAAGATTTCTAGCAGGAGGCGATGTCGCAAACTTACTCATAACTGAAGGTGAATCAAGTGCAGAGCTAGATGGCAGTTCCTTACCTGTCCTCGTAGTGGAAGGCAAGATTTCAGTTCTTGGATCTCTCAGATTCCTCATAGTGATCAGCAGACGTCAATCCCAAGTGACTCAGAGAATATAGTTGTGCTTCCCCGGAAACGGCGCCAGAAAATAGTCTTGATAACCCACAAGTGTAGGGGATCGCAACAGTTTTCGAGGGTAGAGTATTCAACCCAAATTTATTGATTCGACTCAAGGGGAAGCGAAAGAATATTCTCAAGTATTAGCAGCTGAGTTGACAATTCAACCACACATGAAAGATTAGTGTCTGCAGGCAAAGTATCAGTAGCAAAGTGGTATGATTGCAACGGAGCCAGAAAAGGGTCTGTTGACGACACACTATTCCTGACTTGTTGTATCAATGGCGCCAGAAAAGTGTTGCAGCAGGTAACAGCAAAGTAGCAAGTGACAGCAGTAGTGACAGCACTAGCAAGGAACAACAGTAGTGACAGCAGCAGCAAGTAACAGCAGTAGTGACAGCAGCAGCAAGTAACAACAGAGTAACGTAGCAAGGACCAGTAGTAAAAGACTCGTAGGCAGTGGATCGGTGATGGATGATTATGCCGGATGTGATTCATCATGTAACAGCTATAACACGGAGAGATAAGTAACTAGCTCCCGTTCGTCAATCTAATGTAGGCATGTATTCCGTATGTAGTCATGCGTGCTTAGGGAAAAGAACTTGCATGACATCTATTGTCCATCCCTCCCATGGCAGCGGGGTCCTAATGGAAACTACAAGATATTAAGGTTCTCCTTTTAATAAAGAACTGGACCAATGCATTAACACTTGGTGAGTACATGAACTCCTCATACTATGGTCATCTCCGGGAGTGGTTCCAGCTATTGTCACTCCGGGGTTGCCGGGTCATAACACATAGTAGGTGACTACAACTTGCAAGATAGGATCTAAAACACACATATATTGGCGACAACATAATAGGTCCAGATCTGAAATCATGGCACTCGGGCCCTAGTGACAAGCATTAAGCATGGCAAAGTAGTAGCAACATCAATCTCAAAACATAGTGAATACTAGGGATCAATCCCCGTCAAAACTAACTCGATTACATGATAGATCTCATCCAACTCATCACCTTCCAGCAAGCCTACGATGAGATTAGTCACAAACGGTGAAGAGCATCATGGAATTGGCGATGAAGGAAGGTTGATGATGACGATGGCGACGATTTCCCCTCTCCAGAGCCCAGAACGGACTCCAGATCTGCCCTCCAGATGAAGAACATGAGGTGGTGGCGCCTCCGTATTGTAAAACGCGATGAATCCTTCTTCCTGATTTTTTTCCGGGCGAAACAGAATATATAGAGCTGAGTTTGGAGGCAGTGGAGCTCTGTGGGCTCCACAAGCCTGGCTGGTGCGGCCTGGGGGGTGGTCGCAGCCAGTGGGCTTGTGGCCCACTTGTTCACCCCCTCCGCTGGATCTTTGCGCAGGTATTTTTCATTACTTCCAAAAAAATCCTCCGTAAATTTTCAAGTCATTCCGAGAACTTTTATTTCTGCACAAAAACAACACCGTGGCAATTCTGCTGAAAACAAGGTTAGTCCGGGTTAGTTCCATTCAAATCATGCAAATTAGAGTCCAAAACAAGGGCAAAAGAGTTCGGAAAAGTAGATACGACGGAGATGTATCAATACATAATAATGTTCTTCCTGCGGGGAACCTCTGTCCTACGAGTGTCGATGAGGTCAAGAAAATCGTTTGCCCTCTTGATCTGCCGCACAATAGATACCATGCATGAATCAACGATTGCATCATTTATCTGGGGGAGCACATAGAAAAAACCAGGTGTCCAGAGTGCACTCAGACAGAGGTTCAAGAAGGCAGGAAAGAATGCTCCTCGGAAAGTTGTATGGTACTTTCCGATCACTCCCGTTTGCAGCGGTATTTCGTAGATCCTAAGGAAGCCAAGCTCATGCGCTGGCACGCGGAGAGGGAGAAGCCCGATGGTGGAGATGATCCAAAGCTGAGACACCTCGCAGATGCTAGCCAGTGGAGATCATTCAACGCCGAATATCGATTTTTTGAAGAAGATGCAAGGAACGTCGTGCTTGGTGTGTGTACCGATGGCATGAATCCATTTGGATACCAGAGCACCAACCACAACACATGGTCTGTCTTTGAATGGATGTACAATCTCCCCCCATGGAAGTGTATGAAGACAAAGTACATACACATGAGCATTCTGATTCAAGGGCCAAAACAACTAGGAAATAATATTAACCTGTATATGGGGCTTCTGAAAGAGGAGCTGGACACTTTATGGAATTCGCCGGTCAAGAAATGGGACGCCAGCACAAGAGAATATTTCTATATGAGAGTTGCGTTGTTGACGACGGTGCATGACTATCTAAGTTACAGGTACACCTCATGCTAGGTGTGCCACGGATACCGCAGATGCACGAGGTGCATGGATGATACAATGTCTCAGCAGCTTACGTCAACGAAAGATGGTGGGTCTGGGAAAATCGTGTACATGGGATCATAGGTGGCTCAAAAAGGATGACCCGTGGAGAAAATGTGGAGATCTATTCAATGGTTTGGCTGAGCATCGAGGACCTCCACGTAAGAGGAGCGGTGCCAAAATCAACGAGCTGTTGAATAACTGGCAACAGTGCCCCGTGCCGAGAAAGATGGAAAAGGCGCCAGAGCCGCTGTTGAAGGTATGGATAACGAGGTCTATTTTCTGGGACTTGGAGTACTCGCCCAATCACGACATGCCTCATTGCCTTGATCAAATGCATATCACGAAGAATGTCCTCGAGAGCTTGCTTGGCACACTGTTGAAAATGCCGGAGAAGACCAAGGATGGGCCAAAGGGAAGGAAACACTTGGAAGATTTGGAGATCAGGGGGATCTCCACATGCACCGTAAAAATTCGACGGAGGAGACAGAGACGGAGACGGCGGCGAGACCAACGGGAAGAAAAGTCAACAAGGAGGAGAATTGGTGCCCCCCTTCTGGCTTCACCTTAAGTCTGAAGGAGATCAGTCAATTCATGAAGTGCCTTACGGGAATGAAAGTCAGTTCCGGTTACTGTGGGAACACAAGCAGATTTCTAGACACCATGAAGAAAAGGTTCAGCGGGATGAAGTCTCGTGACTGTCACGTGATGATGACGCAGATACTCCCGGTTGCCATTAGAGGGATAATGGACAAGCACGTCTGTGAAATGCTTACTGGTCTCTGCAACTTCTTCGATGTTCTCTATCAAAAGTCCGTCAGTGTGAAGCAGCTCCGAAGGCTACATGAAGAGATCATTGTCATACTATGTGAGCTTGAGATGTACGTCCCGCCCGTGTTCTTTGACGTCATCATCGACCTCGGGTAGACATTACTTCACAACATGATGTCGTTCGAGACGATGAATGGGGTCATCAAAGGATTCGTTTGTAACATGTCCCGTCCCGAAGACCTATCATGGTGATGTCCGTGATCTCATCCGGGACTCCGAACAACATTCGGTAACCAACCATATAACTCAAATACGCATAAAAAACATCGAACCTTAAGTGTGTAGACCCTGCGGGTTCGAGAACTATGTAGACATGACCCGAGAGACTCCTCGGTCAATATCCAATAGCGGGACCTGGATGCCCATATTGGATCCTACATATTCTCCAAAGATCTTATCGGTTGAACCTCAGTGCCAAGGATTCATATAATCCCGTATGTCATTCCCTTTGTCCTTCGGTATGTTACTTGCCCGAGATTCGATAGTCGGTATCCGCATACCTATTTCAATCTTGTTTACCGGCAAGTCTCTTTACTCGTTCCGTAATACAAGATCCCGTGACTTACACTAAGTCACATTGCTTGCAAGGCTTGTGTGTGATGTTGTATTACCGAGTGGGCCCCGAGATACCTCTCCGTCACACGGAGTGACAAATCATAGTCTTGATCCATACTAACTCAAAGGGCACCTTCGGAGATACCTGTAGAGTATATTTATAGTCACCCAGTTACGTTGGGACGTTTGTAACATGATGGTGAACGTCGCATGGGAAACAAAAAAATTCCTACACGCACGAAGACCTATCATGGTGATGTCCATCTACGAGAGGGGATTTCCGATCTATGTACCCTTGTAGATCGCACAGCAGGAAGCATTAAGAAACGCGGTTGATGTAGTGGAACGTCCTCACGTCCCTCGATCCTCCCCGCGAACCGTCCCACGAACCATCCCGCGATCCGTTCCGATCTAGTGCCGAACGGACGGCACCTCCGCGTTCAGCACACGTACAGCTCGACGATGATCTCGGCCTTCTTGATCCAGCAAGAGAGACGAAGAGGTAGATGAGTTCTCCGGCAGCGTGACAGCGCTCCGGAGGTTGGTGGTGATCTTATCTCAGCAGGGCTCCGCCCGAGCTCCGTAGAAACGCGATCTAGAGGAAAAACCGTGGAGGTATGTGGTCGGGCTGCTGTGGCAAAGTTGTCTCAAATCAGCCCTAATACCTCAGTATATATAGGAGGGATGGGAGGGACCTTGCCTTGAGGTTCAAGGAGCTCCAAGGGGTCGGCCGAAGTGGGGGGAGGAGGATTCCTCCTCCAATCCTAGTCCAACTAGGATTGGAAGGTGGAGCCCTTCTCTATTTTCCCACTTCCCCTTTTTTTTCTTTTTTTTCTTTGATTTTCTTTCTCTCCTGCGCAGGGGCCTTCTTGGGCTTGCCCACCAGCCCACTAAGGGCTGGTGCGGCACCCCTAAGGCCTATGGGCTTCCCTGGGGTGGGCTGCCCCCCCCCCCCCCCCCCGGTGAACATCCGGAACCCATTCGTCACTCCCGGTACATTCCCGGTAATGCCAAAAACTTTCCGGTAATCAAATGAGGTCATCCTATACATCAATCTTCGTCTCCGGACCATTCCAGAAACCCTCGTGACGTCCGTGATCTCATCCGGGACTCCCAACAACATTCGGTAACCAACCATATAACTCAAATACACATAAAACAACGTCGAACCTTAAGTGTGCAGACCCTGCGGGTTCGAGAACTATGTAGACATGACCCGAGAGACTCCTCGGTCAATATCCAATAGCGGGACCTGGATGCCCATATTGGATCCTACATATTCTCCGAAGATCTTATCGGTTGAACCTCAATGCCAAGGATTCATATAATCCCGTATGTCATTCCCTTTGTCCTTCGGTATGTTACTTGCCCGAGATTCGATCGTCGGTATCCGCATACCTATTTCAATCTCGTTTACCCGCAAGTCTCTTTACTCATTCCGTAATACAAGATCCCGTGACTTACACTAAGTCACATTGCTTGCAAGGCTTGTGTGTGATGTTGTATTACGAGTGGGCCTCGAGATACCTCTCCGTCACACGGAGTGACAAATCCCAGTCTTGATCCATACTAACTCAACGGGCACCTTCGGAGATACCTGTAGAGCATCTTTATAGTCACCCAGTTACGTTGTGACGTTTGATACACACAAGGTATTCCTCCGGTGCCAGTGAGTTATATGTTCTCATGGTCATAGGAATAAATACTTGACACGCAGAAAACAGTAGCAACAAAATGACACGATCAACATGCTACGTTCATTAGTTTGGGTCTAGTCCATCACATGATTCTCCTAATGATGTGATCCCGTTATCAAGTAACAACACTTGCCTATGGTCAGGAAACCTTGACCATCTTTGATCAACGAGCTAGTCAACTAGAGGCCTACTAGGGACAGTGTTTTGTCTATGTATCCACACAAGTATTGTGTTTCCAATCAATACAATTATAGCATGGATAATAAACGATTATCATGAACAAAGAAATATAATAATAACCAATTTATTATTGCCTCTAGGGCATATTTCCAACAGGGAGCGTCGTCTAGGGGTATCTGACCCAAGAGTGTATTTCCTTTTGCGAGAATTATATAGGAAAAGAAGACCATGTTGTTGGTTTGCCCGTCAACAAGCACCATGGGAGGTCGGAGGAGAAGGTCACAACAATGGCCAGAGGGAATTGCACGTGGACTAGTCGGATCGACAGGACGGCTTTTACAGGGCTAACTTAGATGATTATGTGAAATTAGACAAACAAATCATCGCAAAGAAATACTGTGATCACGGGATGCGCAAGACGAACGACGAAGTTATTGTAGAGCACAACGACACTTTCTTGCGTTGGTTCAATGAGCAGGTTCATGCTAATCCCCCGGAAGAGGGCAGTGCGGACGGGTTTCTCATACACGTCTTAGCACATGGCCCCGCGCCCAAACTCGTGTCCTTTGAGGCATACGATATCAATGGGTACATGTTCTACACGGAGGCCAAATACATGGACATTGATTACCAGAACTCAGGGGTGACGATTGAATGTGTGACCGACTCCAACGACACAACTGAAAGATTCTACAGAAGGATCGAAGAGATCTGGGAGCTTAACAATGCTGGAAGGCACGATGCGACGATGTTCTGTGCCAGGTGGGCTAAGGCCGTCGTAAAAGAAAACAAGTATTTCACTACCATGTCTATACCCGCCGCAAAGAGCGCTACCATGAACATTAACGTCATCGCCAAAACTGAGCCATGGATACACGCTAAGCATGTGACACGATGCTTCTTCATAACCGACCCGACCAATCCCAGCCGTGTTGTCGTGAGGAGAGGCAAAAGGAACATCGTCGAAATGGATGGAGTCGCCAACGAGGAAGACTATAACCAATACGGCAACCTGATGAGGGAAGATGAAGATGACGATGAAGCATACATGAAAATAAGAATCAAGACTACATTACCTAAGAAAGATCGTACTCCATGGTGCTGGAAAAGAAGAATCAACACAACAAACAATAAAGGAAAGAAGCTCAATGTGAAACGTCTCCAACGCAGCTGAGAAACAATCATTTATATATATAAATATATATATATATATATCAATATATATATATGTATATATGTATTGATATATATATATATATATCAATATATATATATATATTGATATATATATATATATATTGTGTACGAAACAACACATGGTTTCGGTAATATTCGCGCAGTGTGGGAGGGAGACGTTCTTGTCGTCGACTGCATGAGTGCGAGGCCATCGGGAGAAAAAAAAAGGGAGAAAGCAATACAAAAGAAAAAGGAAAGTAAACAGAAAAGGAAAGAAAAATAATAAAAATGAAATAAAAGTAATAAAATAAAATAATAAAGAAAAATAATTAAAAGAAATTAATAAAGAAAATATAGAAAATATACTTAGCAGTAGCGCAAGATTGGTTCCCGCGCTACTACTAAGTTAGCAGTAGCACTCGTTCCAATCCAGCGCTACCTCTGGTTAACCCGACCCAAAATCCCCTAACTCCCCGTGTCCCTCCACTCCTTCCATCGATCTCCCCCCTCTCCCACACGCGCTCTACTCTTCTTGTCGCCGTTGCCGCCCGCCGGAGCCCTCCCCGCCCCCTCCCCGCCCCCTCCCCGCCCCCTCCAAGCCCTCCCCGCTCCGGTAAGCCCACCGCCCCCAACGTTACACCTCTCCTCACCCCCAATGTTGCGCCTCTGCTCTCCCCCTGGCCAACCTCTCCACCAATGTTGCACCTCTCCTTGACCCCAATGCTGAGCTCGCCGGTGCTTGGGGCTTCATCGGTGGTGGTTTCTGCCCCAAGAACAGGCACCAGCACGGGCTCGGCCGACCTCTATCCCTCCTCTATTTCGAGTGGGAGGTAGGGGGAGGGCCTGCCAGTGGGTTAGTAAGATGAAGAAAATAAGAAGAAAGAAGAAGGAAATAAGTCAGTGTTAGGTTATTAGGGTTAGTAAGTTAGTGCTAGGTTATTAAGGTTAGTAAGTTAGTGCTAGGTTATTAGGGTTAGAAAGAAGAAGAAGAAAATAAGTTAGTGCTAGGTTATTAGTGCTAGGTTATTAGGGTTAGTAATATTTAGAAAGAAGAAGAAGAAAGATGAACAAAAAGAATAAAATAAGAATACGAAAAAGGAAAAGAAGAAGAAGAAGAAGGAGAACAAGAGGAGGAGAAGAAAATAACAAGAAGAAGAAGAAGAAAAAGAGGAGAACACGTGAAGAAGAGGAAAAATAAAAGAAGAGAAATAGAAGAAAAAGAGGAGAAGAAGAAGAGGAGAAGAGAAGAAGAAGAAGAAGAAGAAGAAGAAGAAGAAGAAAAGGAAGAAGAAGAGGAGGATAAGAAGAAATAGAGGAGAAGAAGAAGAGGAGAAAAGAAGAAGAAGAAGAAGAAGAAGAAGACGAGAAGAAGAAAAGAAGAAGAAGAGGAGAAGTAGAAGAAAAGGAGGAGAAGAAGAAGAGGAGAAGAAAAGAAGAAGAAGAAGAAGAAGAAGAAGAAGAAGAAGAAGAAGAAGAAGAATAAGAAGAAGAGAAGAAAAGGAAGAAGAAGAGGAGGAGAAGAATAAATAGAAGAGAAAAAGAATAAATTAGAGGAGGAGAAGAAGAAATAGGTCAGCTAGTGTGCTAGGTTAAATTTGTTTTTTTGCTTGATAAGTTTGTGTTAATTCATCATATATTGTTTGTGTTAATTCAGTGTGCTCTATTTTTGCTTGCTAAGTTTGTGTTAATTCATCACATATTGTTTTGTGTTAATCGGAATGTCCGAGTGGCCTATGTTTTGCGAGAATGTTGATTCATTTCCATTCCGGCAAATTTCAGGCGCTCCATATGTCCACTTTTTAGCAAAGCTCATGCCGAAAATTTCATGAATTTTGACGTGACTTGTGCTAGAAACTAGGACATATGGAGTGCTCAAGAATTACGAGAAAGGGGAATGAATCAACATTCCGACCAAATATAGTCCCCCTTTTATTATTAATGTTATTCGACCTAGAATTAAACTATTATACTTAAATACTCGTAGGAAATTAATATGTCTAGCCATGACAAAGCCGGGGTTTCTGGTCGCCACGAAGAAGATCAGTTTGAGGAAGCAAATCATTATTTCGATTACCTGGACAAACGGGACATGCGTATGCAGGGTGGCAATGAGACCAACCCCGACACTGACACTGCCATCGGTAGCGGTGGTGGCACCGGCACCAAGACCGGCGATGATGTTGATGTACCCGATGAAGGACCGAAGCCGAAGAGGGCAAGAAAACCAAACGCGCTCAACACCGGACAAATTGTGGTCACGGCGATGCACCCCACGAAATTAGAGCCAACGGCGTCGGAGTCAGCGTGCAAGTGCTATGGCAATCAACTAGGATGCATCCTCTGGGAAACCACCAACATCAACGACGAAAAGTTAAAGAAGATACCACATATGGATCAGACGCTCCTAACGAAGTTGCACAATAGGTTCTTGTTCCCCGAGCAGACTGAAAAAACATTCATGGGATGACAAACCCATGACAAAGATAAACAACAAGGCAATAGTGACGTTCAACAACACCTTGTCCGCCTGGGAAGTAAGGGTGAAAAAATCGATTCTGAACAATGAACCATGGTCCAAGATTCATGCTGACAATCTGTCACTAATTGAAGAGGACTTCGAAAAATTCAAGGAGACTTGCACCACAGAAGAAGCAGAGCAAAATTCGGAGAAAATGAAGGAGCTACAGGCCAGGAACACGCCTGACCACCACCTCGGAAGCCGTGGTTATGAGGGGAAGAGGCATGTATGGGCCAAGGAGGACGCCGAACGTGAAAGTCACGGAATCCCAGACCCCTTGGTGGAGTTCACCGACCCGCAAGAGCGTGACTGGATCAGGGCCCAGCACAAGTGGGACCCCGTCAATAAGGTCTTTTCCACGGACTCGAACACGAGAGAGTTCATGAGACTACTGGTAATTTTTCTATTACCACCTTATATTAATTAGCTTCCAATCAATTCGACAACAAGTTTTGTCACATTTATAAACCATCCACGTTCCTTTTGCAGAAAGAGCAGCACCAAAAGGCAACCGAAAGCGACGAGTCGTCTCAGTCGTCGGCGAGGCCCAAGTGGGACAACCCGTTCAACCGGGCCCTGAACATACTTAAAATGTCTCGATGTACAAACCTCCGTCTTATGCACGTGTGCACGGTGTCGGAGATGGCGCCTCGTGGATGAAGTTCTACCACAAGAAGCCGGAGGAAAAAAAGCAGAGACAACAACTTTCTCAACATACCATCAACGAGAAGGTCGCGCAAGCGGTCGTAAGAGCAAAGTTGAGACCAAAGAAGAGCTGGCCAAGGTAATCAATGATAAGGTCAATGCAGTTGTGGCAGCTTCCTTGGGCCAATTGGTTCCCACAGTTTTTGAGTTTGTGAGGAGGAATCCAAAAAAAGGGCCACAGGACTTTCCCCTTCTAAGCTTTGTCGGGAGCAATTCGGCGAACATCGCACCACCAGCACCTGCTCCCGCAACCGCGCATGCTCCCATACCTGGTCTCGCTCTAGTTCATAGCAGCCCGTCCTCCGTCCCTGGCATGCTCGGCGGGGCTTCGTCTTTGGCTGAGCTCGATGCCATCACGGTAATTACGTGTCATACACTTTTCACCATCATGTCTATATAGTCTTCCATTTCAGTTGCCTTTTGGATGTCTGACGTCGTAGTCATGTCTTCGCAGACCGACGAAACCCCATGCACCCTATTGTACGATGTCAACGTCCAGAAGGTGGATGCGGGAAAGGCAACGATCGTGAAGCCGAAGGACCGCATGCTCCACAACCGACAGATGCCCTTCAAAGTTTGCGTGGCTAGTGTGAAAGCGGGCTTTGAGAATTTGCCTCTTCCAACACCTAAACAGTTTGGCGCATGCAAGAGCTGGATCTTGCCTTAGACGAAGATTCGCCTTCGTGTTAAGGCGCCCGGTAGCACACCAACGACAACTCCTCAACAAGGTATGAACACCACCCCACCTACCCAATTACCTGCACCTGTCGCAGCGGGTGATAGCGGTGGACGCGGCGAGGGAGAGCCTCCATTACTGCCAGCTAACGTCGCCCCCGTCGAAGAAGCAAATGTTGATGATGTCATGGAGGAGGATGTCGATGACCCTAACCAGTATACCAATACCGTCTATGACGATGCTCGGGAGTATGACTCAGGCTATGAGCGTGTAGATGACTTGATGATGTCTGAATCGCCGGAGCCGCAATGTCCTATGGGTGATTGCAAAAAGTCTCTCTTCATGCGATCCTCGCAGGAGACGCCTCCAGATGCCGCCTCTACCCAACAAGAACAACACGGGGGCCGTCCGCTGGTAATTAGCCCGACGACGTTGGGGGTGGTTAGGGAAGGTATGGTGGGCTCACTACCGCCACCCTCCAAGAAGCGAAGGAGGAGATCGAAGAAGAAAGGATCTAAAGGCGCTAGAGCCGCTTCAAGCAGCTAGCCGCCTCTAAAGCCCCTGGAGGTAGACAGAATACATGTCGTAGGTACGTATCGTTTCCATGTCGCTGGCAACCCGGTCCTACCTCAGAAAGCGCTAGAGAACATACAGAACAATGATCTAAGGAGACTTCATGATGATGTGTTGGCCATAGAGAGAAGACTTCTCAGCACGGAAAAACCAGGATACTACCCGCTTTACCCGACTCAGGTTCCGGGTGTGATGTCATCTTCGACAGATGGCCCGCGAATAAGTTCATCCTGCAATTTGACTACATCTACGACATGTTCCACATGACCAAGCTGGATTTTCAGTTCATCCGCCTGTATGTGTTGTATCTCAACTACATCATCAGGCACGAGAACATAGAATATATCTGCGTCGCGGACCCGTACTATATGCACGAGAGCTTCTTGGCAGTCTGCAAAGAGCACCGTGACTATGCGAGCAAGTACATCAGCAATTTCATGATCGCTAATAAGGACAAGGAAACGATTCTCCTGCCTTATCATCCCACGTAAGTCATCCGCGAATATCCTTTCATAAGTTCTGATCATTCCTTGGCAAGAATTGAGGCTAATTTGAGGTGTACCTATTTTGCGCAGCGAGGGGGGCGTCCTCATCTGTTTGTACCCACAATACTCCCATGCTCCGTACTTGGACTCGTCAAAGAACATCGAGAAAAAGGATTACACGCACATAAAGAGTGTTCTCGATAGTGCCTTGATAACCTTCAACCTTACTGGTGGATATATCAGGGTGAAAAAGTACAGGAATCAAGCGTCAGCTTTCGGCTATAAGACCGACTTCTGGTAAATCCAGCAACCTAACACTAGTAAGGCTGATGGATTCTACCTCATGCATCACATGATCAAGTACAGAAGGAATAATCAATGCCTTCGCATGACAGCTAATTCCGGCGATGTCAAGATTGTCAATTGGGCCACAAGCATAGGAACGACACCGGATCATCGAATCCGAGCTGAATTTTATCACCTACAGTGTGAACTTGCCCAAGTGATCATGAAGCAGGTCGTCGAACAAGGAGGGATGTTCTTCCATGGGCCAATGAGGTGGGAGAATATCCGGGAACTGCTACGCGCTCAACGTCTGGACCTAAAGCATTTCAACCAGCTCGGGTCATTCATCGCTGACTATGAAGATTGGGGCGCCGACATGGAGGAGTGATTGAAGATGACAATGTGTGTTTAGAATTAGTACTACCGGCTTTCTATGAACTAGCATATACATCGGTCTAGTTAATTAGTTTGTGTATGAGGAACTTCGTTATTTATGTTTAGTTGTTTACTGCTTGTATTCTGCTAACTATGCCTCTTTGTGTTTCTCATGTACATTATGTTGCATATTATATATCGTTGTTAATCAACTTAAGATGCAGGTACATAGATCGGAGATGGTGAAGGCCTGCTACGCCGTATTCATTGGGAGGGTTCCAGGAGTGTACGACCACTGGCCAGACGCTCAGGCCCAGGTGGACACGTACCCGGGCGCTAGCCACAGAGGGTTCGATAGCAGAGCTGAAGCAAAAATGAGTTACTTGAGGTGGATGATACGGCAAGAGACGGAGTGAAACCAGTGCCTCAAGAAGTACTGCATAGTCGCGCTCTTGCTCATGTTGATCGCTTTTCTCTTCTACATGATGGTTTAGATAGGGATGATGAAACTTGTGGGTGTGCCATGACTTGTGTGTATCGCTATTTTCGGAATTTGATGATATTTGTGTTGGATAACGATATATGTGTTGGATAATGATGATGATTCTATAAATGACGAGACTACTTTATGTGTATGATATGACGAGAATAATGCATTTTCATTATGATACGATGAAACTACTCTTTAGAGCATGCACAAATACGTAGAGGGGGCTTTAAATCCAGCGCTACTGCTAACAGGTTAGCTGTAGGGCTGCCCCCGCGCTATTAGTAAGGGAAAAAACAACGCTACTGGTAGGATTTCTCCTAGTAGTGTTAAGACGTATGTCGATAAAGTTGGATTAATCCTCCAGATCTGCCACGTGACCCGACAAGCTCTACCTAACTGCCCGCCCGCTCGACACTTCATCAACAAGTGACAACCATCCCGATAAGCTGGAGTGGTGGCTTGGTAGTGGGGACCTGCCGGCACACAGCTTGTCGGGCCTTCACTTGCCGGCAAGCAACTTAGAGCTTCCCGTGCCTTTGCTTGCCTACAAGCAACTTGGAGTCTGCCAACGTCCCGAGCACAACAGTCTTCTGGCAAGACTTACCGGTTGAGAGGTTGTCATCGTGTGTGTAGAAGTCGAGATGCTAAAGGACCCGTTCTTTCGTAAACCGATAACGACACCCAAAGACGCTACGACATGGCTCCACTAGTCAAAAAACCCACTTTAACCTCGGTCATGTAAGAAAAACCATGTGCAAATCACCAATGACGATTTTTGAACGGGATAGATAAAATTAGAGTGTTAAGTGAAACAAAAAAGTTGAAAGGATTATGCGAACAATCCATTTTCTTCATAGGAGTAAAATAGACTTTTTTCAACTCCGGCCTATTTCTTCTGGCTGGCCGACCTGGGATGGTTCCAGCCGGCCCGTTATGGCGCTAAGACAGGCCACCGACGCTGCCAGCCCATGGTGGCGGCGGAGAAGCAAGCGAGTAGCGATTAGCGACGCTGCCGAAGCCGAACGGACGGGATTCGCTGTGAGGAGTTCAGAACACGCCCTTAGCTTACCTCCCCCTCCAGCTGCCGCCGCCGCCTCCCATCTCCGGCGACGAGCAGGGCAGAGAAGGAGAACTAGCTATGTCCTCGGTGGCGCCGGAGGTTGAGAAGAAGGAGGAGGAGGAGGAGCAGGTGGTGAACCCGTGGGAGGTGTCGGCGGGGAAGGGCGGGATCGACTACGACAAGCTGGTCGACCAGTTCGGCTGCCAGCGCCTGCACGCCGCGCTCATCGACCGCATCGCGCGCCTCACCGGCCGCCCCCCGCACCGCTTCCTCCGCCGCGGCCTCTTCTTCGCCCACCGGTGCCTTACAAATAGCCATAGCTTTTGCCTTCTCAGGCGGCGGCGGAGGTGGAATTGCTGACACAATCTTGGAACCTTTTTGTGGGTGTGCAGGGATTTGAACGAGATACTGGACCTATTCGAGAAGGGGGACAAGTTCTACCTCTACACGGGGAGAGGGCCCTCGTCCGAGGCGTTGCATCTCGGACACCTCGTCCCGTTCATGTTCACCAAGTAAGAAGACTTTGTTGATTCGCCGTGTTGTTTATCTGGGCAACGCCGCTGCGGTGGAAGCAACAGGGCATTAGCGTGTATTCTTGGCTAGAACGAACAGTCCATTGTGCCTCCATTAGTTTGAGAGCAGGCAGGATTCGTCCTTGATTACTCCAGCTACCAGTTCAGTAGACTAGTGAAAGTGATGTCTTTTCAGTTTGTAGTAGTTTATGTGGTGAATCAAGTACCAACAGTGAACTTGCTGAAAACCTTTAGATGAACACTACCCTTGAAACTCGGGAGTTAAACATCACTAATTAGCATGTTTAGTAGTACTATTTTCCTCGTATCCTTCTCAAAAACTCTAGCACATAAATATGCTGCATTTCATACTCTTATGTATGCTCTATACTCTCTAGGTTTATTTGATAAAACTTGCATTGTAATCTCAGATCTGATTGTGTAAGTAAGCGTTAATAATGCTCATTGACCATGAAGAATCTTTCTTCAGATATTTGCAGGATGCTTTCAAGGTTCCTCTGGTGATACAGCTAACTGATGACGAGAAGTTCTTGTGGAAAAATTTGACTGTTGAGGAAAGTAAAAGGCTTGCGCGTGAAAATGCAAAAGACATTATAGCATGTGGATTTGATGTTGAAAGGACTTTTATTTTCTCTGATTTTAATTTTGTTGGCGGGTAAGATTAATGTTTTAAATTTTAGCCTTGATTGATCTTTTACCTTATGGCCCCGTAAAGCCTAGCTTAGTTTCTATGTAAAAAATAGTAAAATAATCCTCTTCTCTTTCTTGCAGCGCCTTTTACGAAAACATGGTTAAAGTGGCCAGATGTGTGACGTATAATAAAGTGAGAGCTGTTCCATTGATTACACTATTTGTCTATTTGGCATTAGAGAACTCAGTTGCTTCTGTTGAAGCATTCACGTTGGCTAACATAGTCTGCTCTTCAATGACAGGTTGTAGGAATATTTGGATTCACTCCAGAGGATCACATTGGAAAGATTAGCTTTCCTCCCGTGCAAGCAGTTCCATCATTCCCTTCTTCATTTCCCAAACACTTTTCTGGCAATGACCAACTACGGTGCCTGATACCTTGTGCAATAGACCAGGTAAAAACATATTTTTGGTACAGTTGTCCTGTAAACAGAGTTTGTTTCATATCTACTTGCTAGCATACCTAGACATTATCATATATCTGCTGCAACTGATTCAGAAGTAACGTTCTGCAAGTTTTTGTGCTTTCCAAAATGGACCTAATACTGTCCTTTCACTGTGTGCATACTATGGATATGCTTATCTGTATGTGAATTGTTATGAGACCATCTCTGAGCAATTTCGTCAAATTTTTTGAATTGTGGTAGATGTTCATGATTTGTTTCATGATCTTTAGTTCCTCATTCAACTCATCTTTCATTCTTCCAGGATCCTTATTTCAGGATGACCCGTGATGTTGCTCCAAGAATTGGTTACCAGAAGCCAGCGCTGATTGAGTCAAGATTTTTCCCTGCTCTTCAGGTACATTTGTTTTCTGGGGAACATGATTTAGAACTTTATACTTCACTGCATAGATGTTCAACATGGCACAAAAAATAAGTACATGGATGACAGACCTCATGCCCAGGACGTTTATTATCTCAAATCGCTCATTTAATGCCAGGCAATTAGGATTTACAGTGAAATGGTTATTTACATGGTTGCATATGAAATATTTCAATTAGAGGTAATAATAGCGTAACTTTTTGGGGGAGGCTTGTTCCTAAGTACCAGAAGTTGTAGAGTTACGAATGTGCCATATTTAGGTTTGCTTTAATGAGTGCAAACATAAGAAGATTTTTTTTTTCTGGTGATTATGAGAAACGCAGGTCCAGTTTGACTGCTTCCAGTTAATTCTTGAACTTGCTGTTTCTCCATGTAGTTGTTTTGAAATTAACAAGACTATAACTTTGTTTATGGAGCCCGTGTGCCTTTTGTTTTACATTTATTTGCTACATCCTGTTGTGGAAATATCATTGCTTTGGGGTTACTTATATATATCAGCTAGTGCTCCAAATTCTGCTACATCCTATAACTTTAATATCATTGCTTTGGGTTACTTATATATATCTCTTACAGGGGGAGAACACGAAAATGTCAGCTAGTGATCCAAATTCTGCTATATATGTGACCGATAATACTAAAGAAATAAAGACAAAGGTATGTACTCAACATCATTTCTTGTCTCAGAAAAAATATTTTCAACAGTGGCATGTTTTCAGTTGACCCCTGTTTGTTTGAGAGCATCTACAACAACGATGCACAAATCTGGCTCCTCAAACATCTGTGGATGCGCCTGGGCATGTCCGCTTTTAGTCCCTATTTGTCGTGCACACAACCATGCCCCTCATTTTCCCCTATATGTCCTGTCACATGCATATGATTGGTGGAGAGGAAGAGAGAGAAAAGGTGGTCTGTAGTGGGCCAAATCCTACGTGGCACCTGCCCGGACGGACATCCCCATATCCAGGGGGGGGGGGACGAGCAGGGGCCTGTCCCCCCCCCCCCCCAACGATCGACGAAACCTGAAGTATCTACTGTATATTTCACTGATATGCACAAGTCTGTATGTATCCCCCCCCCCCCTCAGCGGCTATATGCAAATCCTGGCTCCGCCACTGCCCATATCCTCCTCATATGTGGCTTGGATATGGGGATTTGCGGACAGCCCGGACATATGAGGACAAAGTGGGGTGAGGTGTGGGGGGTGGGGGGATCCGGTTGGGTAGTTTTTTTCCTTCTCTCTCCTGTACGGGCTGTCCGCCCTGACGTTTGGGGAAGGTATGAGTGGGTCCGGTTGTAGATGCTCTGAAACGGCTGCTAGATTGAGCTGAGCACGGAATTTGTAGCCTGTAGGTCTTTGTTTTGTACTTCTATTTACTTCACCATCATTTTCCAGGTGAATAAATATGCATTCTCAGGTGGCCAGGACTCCGTAGAACTTCATAGAAAACTTGGAGCTAACCTTGAGGTACACCCTTTCCTGTTGTTTTGAGCACATACTAGCAATAAAATGGCGCAGGTAAGCAAGCAAGCTTTTTGACGGTTTGATTACATGTCCTATGCATCATTCTACCATGCATTTACTTGAAATGCAAAACTTAAATTAGAATATGTAATAATTTCAGTGTATCAAGTAAAGCTGCCAGTTTCATAAAATATGAAGTTAGCAACATGCCCTTTGTTTGTAGTTTCGTCATTTATTGAAGCTGACAACATTGTATTTAATGATAAACTGTGGAACATTGCATCCTGCAATATTTCTCTAAGTGATGTGTTCCTCGCACAAGACAACCAATTGGTAAATTGTAATTGTTGTATTCAGGTTGATGTCTCAATTAAGTACCTGAACTTTTTCCTTGAAGACGATGATGAGCTCGAGCGCATAAAGAAGGTAATACTGCAAGATAACAGAACTACACTTGATAGCTACTTAATTTCCAATTAGGCAGTGCTAATGTTGTGAAACTCAATACCAGGAGTACAAGGAAGGAAGTATGCTGACAGGTGAAGTGAAGCAGCTTCTGGTTAAGGTTCTTTCTGAGATGGTTGAAAGGCACAAAAGAGCTAGAGCTCGAGTTACCGAGGAGGTATGCAATAACATATGTTATCACATTCATTGGGTCTTGCACATAACAGGGAGCGCTTAGCTGCGCTGTGCAAACACTGATAAAAACAGATTCACCTACATATGTCTTGTGCCAATTTAACGATGCCCTGTTTACACAGATGGTCGACGCCTTCATGGCTGTGAGGCCTCTTCCCAACATGTTCGGCTGAGCATTGGGGTGGGAGGTTCATACCCTTTCTGTGTGGATTTTATAATTCCAGGAGCAACATATGAAGTTTGAGGATTTGGTTGTAACTATTAATGTGAACCGGGCCACTCAATCCTGTATGGCGGCCACTGATTTTGCAAAATCACTATATTATATACTATTTGTTTTCAAGCTTGCTCAATCACTGCAAATATTTCTATTTATATGTTTTCTGCCTGAAGCGCAGCGCCCTCAAATGATCATAGCAGTGTCTCTACAAGCTTCGTTCTGGAAAGATTTCTATTTATTGGAATTAATTCACATGCATACATTTTCTGGCTGAATCACAGCGTCCTCCTGAATACCACCAAAATATGAATTTGAAAAACCTGCAGGCCTTTACAAAATAACGCTGTGAAATATAACTAAGAAAAAAAGATACTCCACAGAATGTAATACATTTCTCTTGGCATTTGATCTTTGTTGGATTGCGATGTTCTAGCAGTGTTTTCCTTTACAAAATGATTTTCAAGCTTTTTATATAAGCCTGGATTAACCCAAAAATATATGAGATCAGAAATGACCATTAATGAAAGAATGTGACCCAAGAGAAGAGTCCCCACTTTAGCTCTCGTCATCTCCATACCACCTACGGAAGCCCACGCTGCCGGGCCTCTTGTTGCTGCCTGAACCTGATTTGTCAGACCCGCCACCTCTTTCACTCCGAAGCAATTCGAACTCCTTTTCAAGGGTTTGCATCTTCTGCAGCCGTTGTTGAATCTCTGAAACTTCATCCTACGGCAAAGGGAGAACTCGTATCATCACTCGAATCCCAAGAGATCTATTTTCGTATTCGACAAACTCATCAAAGCCTATTCGGCAAAGATAAAACTCGTATCATCACTCCAATCCCAAAAGAACAATGTGATAAAGGAGTTCTCTATTTTCGTATTCGACAAACTCATCAAAACCTAGAGCATGATTCCTGACCCTTTCCCGAAGAACCTTTGCGTACCTCGAGTTTGGAAGCCCTCGTTGCTTCGTCCGAGAGTTGATCACGGACTGACTGGAGTTCCTGCACGACAGACAGCACGTAAAACTTGATCACATTGAGCTTAGGGAAAGTTTCTTCTTGCAAAGTAAGAGAGCATATTCCTATCACACTGAGGCTTCACCTTTGAGACTCCAATTCAAGCATAAACATATGAAAAAGGATGCTGCTATGCTGATAACCTATAATTCTTTTGAGATACAGTAATTTGAGTTTGATTTTCTGAAGCTCACGGCCTTAAATATTTGAATAAGAAATCATAAAAAAGAAGTCCGAGTAATTCTATATGGAGATAATATTACAAATAACTTCAGCACACAAGGAATTTCCTGAAACAATTACGTGAGCGTGGTATAGCTTACCTTTGTAAGCTCCGCATTTTTGTTCTCTACATCAGCTAGTTCCTTCTTCAGGTGGAAGCTCTGCAGCTTTTCCTGTTCAAGTTTTTCTTCTACCTGGTTCTTCTCACGCTTTACTGCCTGCACCAAGGTTTTGCTGATATCTCCTCCTTTGTTATTCTGAAAACGACAGAGAGAAAAAGCGTTAACTGTGGTTTCAACAAGCAGGCACATGCTTAAGATATTACCTTGTCATCTCTAAGTTTTTCAATTTCGAATATGGGTCCCCTGCTAGAATTTACTTCTGCAGATAATGGGGTCATGCCATTTGTCTCGAGTTCATCTATTCGTGAAGAAGACAAACTTGGTCTGAGACTTGTCTTCAGAACATAAACCTAAATAAAACAAATACTCATCTAAATATGAAGATATATATCAGAAAAGTTAAACTGATGATAGAGGAACATGCCTCGTTGCTGTAACGTCCACTGTATCCTCCAAATGACAACAGAAAATCTTCTCCATTAATTGTGTAAAGTACTAAACTCGATCCCTGTGGTGAAGGAGATTACAGAGATCACCGACAGCTTGGGCGCATAACACCATAGAATCACAATTAAGCAATATTATAAATACAGTTAGCAGTACGACCATGTGAACTTCACTATTACGAGATCCTTAAAAGGCTTAGACTCATATAACGTTGTTTTCAAGAATCTAGTTGGAATGTTCAATTTGAACTTTTAGAACCAAAAGACCTTTTCTTCATTTATCCAAACTATTCAGAGAGTTTTCAAGTAACTGTGCGGAACATATACGATGTTATGCAAAATAAAAGTTCACGTTGCTTTACAGATTGCAAAATAAGAATAAAAATGGCTAACCTCACTTGTAGGGGGCGCCCGGCCTTCAAAACTAGTAACAACCGACCATACCAAAGTAGACATGTTAAGCACAAGCGTTTCTGGAACACCTGCAGTGCATTAGGCACATGTGAGTGATAACAGTTTTGTGAGCTGCTTTTTATAAACGGAACAAAGTGGAATAACCGATTATAGATGGAAGGGAGCTACATTCATTAGGCTACCAAATAGCGGAAACGAATGGACACAGTAATGTAAAAAAAATCATAATATTTCAACCTTACCTTTCTTACTATTACCACCGCCAGTGATAACCCAGTTATCCCCAACCGTTACACCTGCATGCCCTGCTCTTGGTTCTGGAATTATACCGTGCTGCTCTGGTCTTGACCATTCCATCTGCAATTAACGGTCAGGTGAGTGGTTTGGAATTGCAAATGTACAATACCAGCTCTAGAGAGAAGTCTCACTGTTTGCATGTCAAGGAGATAAAGATCACTGAAACATGTAGAATGAGACCCCCCACCAAATATCAGGAGATACCGGTCTGCATAGCATGCAGCAGCATGCTCAGACCTTGGAGAAGGAGGAGTGCCTCTGTAATGAAATAATTGTCAGATATCAATCCTGCACCTCAAAGTAGAGCCGGTTAATGCGTTTACTGCAAGTTCTATTTCATGTTCTAATCAAAGTAAAATAATTGCCAACTACAAGTGACACGTGCTATATATGTAAGAATACCCATCTAAGAACTTTTTAACTTCATTTGTGCAATTTTAACAAATCAGCTCCATTTTGTTTAGAACAATCAAACCAAATCCACAAAACTTACGTGCTCTCAAATTCATCCCAAGTCATGGTTTCGAGATCAAGAACGTGCAGGTCATTCAGAAGAGACCTCCCATCACCTTCACCTCCAAACACAACTAAAGTGTCTCCAATACGAGTCACTGATTGACCACCACGTGAGCTCTAAACAAAAAGGAAAAGCACCATAAGATACATATTGACCAAAAAGAAGCAACCTTCAGGAAAAAGAGTCACAAAATTGCGACCCAATTGAACAGCATAAATACAAATTAAATATACATACAGGTGACTTCCCATAAGTACGTAAAATTGACCAAGTGCAGGTTTGCGGATCAAACTCCTTCACTGGTACAACATTGAGTAAAAAATATTGAGTTCTGGCATCACAATATAAGAACAGAGAAAAATGAGCCGTGTATTAGGCTAACCACTGAGACTCTCTGTATGTTCCCTGGTGTGTCCTGCAAGTGACAGAACCTTGTTTCCAGATGGAATCTACAGGGATTAGAAGACAGACACAATCTGATAACGTTATAATTACAACCATTGGAAATCACATCACTAATAATTACAAAGAGTAGTTGATGATTACCAGTGAATGACCAGCACATGGGGCAACTAAAACTGGTTCAGCCGATTCTGAAGATTCTGATTGAATTTTAGCTTCTAGTTTTGACCATGACAAACTTTTGAAATCCAGAACCTTCGATCAAAGAAGGATCCCATTGTTAAAGCTGTGCGCCATCGTCATAAATATAGGACCAGGGGTTAACCCCTGAGGCAACTAATTAAGGAAATCTAGGGCTCAATGAAACGAGTAACAATTCCGCGCTAGAAACTCAACTATAAAAAATACAGGTAACATAGCTGAAGGCACAGACATCCCCTTCCACTGAGAATCATAATGACCAATGTACCTGAATGTCACCAAGGTAGCGGCCATTGTGGTTTCCACCAAAGACATACATCTTTTCCTGAACCACGGCAGCTCCATGCTGCAGAGCGTAATTGGAGCCAGTGTGTCAGAAGCATCAAGGGAAAACAGCCCAGCAAAAGACCATAAGATGTACTCCCTCTGTACCACAATACTTGTTGTTGGAGAGAACTAGTCTGGTTCTCTCCAACAACAAGTATTTAGGAACAGAGAGAGTATAATAGAAAAATAAACACAAATAAAGACCTTGTATCGAGGTTTCGGACGCTGTCCTGGGACAGAGAGAGGCGTCCACAGATCGTAAGCGGCCACAGAGCAGAGGCCTTCCATGGTGACTTCCTTGTCCTGAACATCAACCATCTTCTCGTTCTGCGCCACTACTACTTTAGGCTCTTCGGGTTTAAAATGCAGTGGTTCTTGTATGCTCTGACAAGATCAGAAGGAAAAACATGGTTGATTGAGACATTACAAATCAGTAGTGATCAATTCACGACGATTAGCACAAGCCCTCACTAAGTAGACGATGTTTTTCTCTACTCAGCGGCATCACTAGGCACGAGAGAGAGAGAGAGACGGCACGCGGCCAACACATGGGATCACGAGCCAGCACGCAGCCGAGCGAAGCCACGGCCACTCACTCAGCCCATGTACTAGTGATACAATTGCGAGCAACTCACCGGCATCCCTGGCAGCAGGTGCTCGAAGTCGAAGGTCCCGTGGATCCCCCTCCCGCGTCCTCCCAAGCCTCGGGATCTGGAGGAGGCGGGGAGGGCCGCGGCCCGTGGAGACTTCTAGAAGGTCCGAGATCTGGACGGCACTCTAACGTCGGCAGAAGCTTCTAGAAGCGTCGAGATCTGGCGGGGGGAGAGGCGGAAGAGGACCGCTGGCCTGGCTGCTGCTTCTGCTTTGGCCCTCCGGCGACCCGCGCAATGGGAAATGACGAGGGGAGCGGCGTGCCTCGTGATCGGTGCAGATCGATGATCGATCGAGATCGGGGTTGTAGGGACCGTTTGATTGCGACGGAAGCTTCCACCACATCTGGTGGGTCACTTCAAATGCGTGCAGTGAAGCTCAGAATTTCTTGTTCTATATAGTGTACTTATATTTCTTTCTACAAAGAACTTTATAAAATGAGTAACAAATCAATATATTTCTAAATATAATAAATATGCATTATTTACCTAGGATACGTCTATTTGCCACATCACAAACTGATGCAAAATGGCATCTGCTTTTTGAAAATGCAACAAAAGGCAAAAAAGAAAGAAAAAAAATTAAGTGTGTAAAACTCGGCCATCATACTTATTTAGGCAACACAGCAATGTACGGTTTCGAGTTTCCATCATCATCCCAGGCTTTCAGCTCAGCAGCAGCCACAACAACAAGAAGAAAGAAACCTACAAAAACACTATGAAGAAACAACTCATTTTGGGAGCATGAACAATCTACACCATGTTAGACAGCCCGAACAAAATCCGCTCAAGGGTCCCGCCGCTCGTCTTTCTTTTCAACGCCTTCATCCTGCGGCAACGAGACAAACTGCACGATTCCATGGACCACGGAGGCTTCGACTCTGAACCTCGAAGCGATCTGGTCCACACTCATCGGGCCACGATGGTTACTGGACTTTCCTTGGTACAGCTGAATGATCTCCTGGATGTGCCCGACTTTCAGGGTTCCTGGAGGTAGCTGTCTGCTCTGCCCAGGTTCGGATTCGGATGTTCTCACCTTAGGAAGCGGCCTGTTGTATCGCTCTACGACGGAAGCCTGCAAGCACAAGCCTCTGATTAGATTACTTCTTCCCAAAATCTAAAGAAAGTTCAGACTCAATAGAATGATTGTTCAAGTCCACATCTTTATAGGTTTATTATGCAGTGCAATGCAATAAAATCATCAAGGAAACTATGGTATTTTAGTGCAGGGAGAACAATGTAAAATCACAGGACTCACTTCATCCATTTCTGGCTTTCCTCCAGGCTTAGTAGTGATTCTCCCAACCATGTGCTTAAGCATGTCATCATAACTTGGATCACGTTCTACAAGTACACCATGGGAATCTTTTGTTGATGGTGTAACAGCTGCAGTGCATTTTCAATAAATAAATATATCATACACTGATAAATGAAACATTGACAACAGCAATTTGAAACCTACTGCAAGGTTACAGTGCTTTCATAAATGTCAATAAAGCTTGCAGTGAGACTATGTCACAATCAAGATGGTGATGTATCCCATAAGCTTATTTAGAAGAAGAAGAAAACTATGGTTCCATTGGACCCAAGCAAAAGACACAACTATGGTGCCATTGGATCCAAGCAAAAGACACAATTTTTTGTAAGGGGCATCAGTTCTTTGCCAGCTATTATCATGCAGAGTAAAGAAGGGGTATAACAGCACATCAAACTTTACACGTTCTTGACTATGCTGGTAGCATTCTTCCATCAGTTTTCACGGCCAAGAAAATTATGATAGGATGAAGCCTACTACTACAATAGCCAAATCAGCTCAAATATTGAGTTATTACTCTGAACTCCCTGGTGCTCCATAATCCAAATCAACTCAAATATTAAGGAGTTATTACTCTATTCTTGGCCCCCATTGAAATCATTACCCCATTACAAAGAAACGTGTCACATTTACAAGTCACCGTCACCCTTATAGTTAGAATTTTTATATATGATGAGATTCACAGCCTTACCAAATAAAATAATTAATTCTAGAAAGGATTTACACATTTGTGGGTACCTAGTCGAACCTAGGTCGTAAAAAAAACATTCAGGCGCCATGTCCCGAGAGTTACAGGGAAATTTACTGGATAGTGAGAGCATCTACAACTAGACCCCTCACCCCCACCCCACCTCCTATACACCCGAGCGAACGGCCGGATCACGAGATTGCCACACAACCGGACCGCCTATACCCAGCCCAAATGTTTGGGCTGTCCGGCGCCCCCTAAACCCAGCCCATATTTGGGGAGGATATGGGGAGGCCCGGACGCGCCTGCCACGTCAGATTGACCGGTGGGACCGACACAAAAACCCATTAGTCCATCGAGACCTCACCGGTCCGCATTCATCTCGCCGCCACGGCCCACCGCCCGAGGGACCAAATCCGTCTATTTAAGCCAGACGACGAGGCTTAACCCTAGCCATAAGCCACCCCCATTTCCTCCCTCTCCCTCAAGTCCGCGGCGCTATGCAACCCCGCCTCCCTCTCATTCTCCGCTCCGACCTCGCCGTCCGCCGGCCACGATGGTCCAATGCAAGATCACCTGCTACAACATGTTCACCCTGGAGCGTCGAGCGGAGACCCAGGTGGAGATGCGCACCGTCCAGACACGTCACGCCGCTTGCAATGCAGCTGGCCTGCCTCCGAACTCCCCGGAGCAGGAGGGTGAGGCGGTGCTGGATGAGGAGGAGGCGGGAGAGAAGGAGGACGAGGCGGAGGCGCCAGAGCTGGCCGGATTCAGCATGGAGGACGCACAAGCACAGTTCGAGCTGGTCCAAGCGGAGGAGGACGCAGAGCAGCGGCCATCCTCGAGTCCATCCAGTCAGAGCTGAAGGTCACGGCGAACCACCGCTTCATCCACGCTGCCGACGTGAAGCGTGAGGAGCTCTTCGCGGATGAGGACGACGAAGAGGAGGCGCCGGAGTTTCGTCCCGCCACCAATGAGCACGAGGCCGGCGGCTCCCGCAAGGGGTCATCGACATATCCGATACGAGTAGCTAGTTTGTAGTTTGGTTTTATGTACGCAGATCAAATGGACGTTGCATGGAAGTTGTACAGGAATGAGGATATGGAAATGGGGAGCGTGGTTGCAATGAGCGAGAAATAGGTGTGACCGGGCACTGTCCGCAAACATGTCCGGATGCGTCCGTGGACGTTTTGGGGCTCGCTTTTGTTACTGCAGTTCTAGTTGTAGATGTTGTGTTCTGCACAGTAAAATCCATCAAATGCAACAGCTTACCAAATTCTATGGTCAATAATGTCATGAACAAACTGCGATAATAATTTTGGATAGACTGTTCATGCCCTCCTGCACTCGGGCAGAAACAATAACTTACTGACAACTGTGCTATTCAGTGTCAGAAAACACCCGACACAAAGTTAACTGACATTTCTAGTTTTCTTGTAGTTGTATAGTGTGATCATGCCGACAAATGCTGAAACTATACGAATTGGCTGACTTAACCCAATATATAGTCGATGCTAAATTGGTTATAGTCGGTTTCAGTTCTTCAAATCCCAAAGGGATCACAAACCTGATTTGCAGAAATTCACATGCCACACTTCATTAGATGAAATAGTACCCACTACCTACTTAAGCATGTCCCATTTCAATTCAACAATCTGCACGTGATCTTTGTGAGCAGGATGCCCCAAAAAAGCATCAAGGATCATGAACTAGCTTCTACATGGTCTATCAGAACCGCAGCTCAATATGACCAGAAAATCGGAGCATATGTGTCAGGTCAAGAACCTAAGGATACTCAGACATCATTTAAACAAAGCTACACGGCAGCGGACGGTTGTGGTGGCATCAAGAACCAACAACCAGGTCAAATGGCACAGCACGCGAATGACAAGCGAGATCCAAGAAAAAAAAAGCAGAAGCCGCCGTACCATCCTGTGACACGTCGAGCCGATCCTGAGGAGGACTTGCGCCGCCGCCAGCAGCGGGCGCCGGTGCGGCCCGTGGTGGAGGCGGGGGAGGGTGGGTAGGCGGGGGCCTCGCCGGGGGCGGAGGCGGGGGAGGGGGCCTCAGGCGCCCCGAGGCGCGGCGCAGGGCCTGGCCCATTTGTCGGCGCCGGCGAGAGGGAGCGGTGGCTCCGCGGGACGGCCACGCGTGACGAGCTTCGTCGGCTGTTTTCCCTTGGAGAGGCGTGGAGGCTTTTCAGCCCATACGGTTAGCGGGCTTTTACACTGCGAGCGACAATGAGGGCAAAATGTTTGGGATTTCCTTTGTCAACCGCCATTTTGGGGCAAATGCAATGAATTTCGACAACGTTTCATATCTGTGAAAACAATTTTTGACAGTGTTTTGTGACCTGTGAGACCCACAAGGCCACCTCAAGAATTTCACTAGGAAGGCGCAAAATCAATTCGTTGTCAAGATGAAGCAGATTCGAACGATAGTGAAAGTTCAAGTACACAACATCAAATACTTCCTTGACGAAGAAAAGGTGGTTCTGAAAAACTTATGGAACAAACTAAAAATAGTGATGGAAAGAAAAAGAAAAATTGGTTGAAAAGGCGAGAGCAATCTCACTCTATGATATTTTAGCGCCAAAGCGGTAACTTTTTTAAAGAGTACACCGTGTATCATATTTTTTTATAGAAGATATAATAGTTTGTACAAGAGGCGAGACACAAATGCATACATTTGCGCCAATGCAAGGACCCAATCAACGTCAACACCTACGAGTTACTCTAAGCCTACTCTCTCATAAATCTATGTAGACCACCCACTCCGTGCGCCTCTTGCTTCCATTCTGCCACCTCGCCTAGGATTGCCATGGCCAGCAAGCAGTAAACATCACTACACGAAAAATACACGTTGCCGAGTGTGAACCAAATCATTAGCCTCACTTGACTCATGTTTGTAATTTTCTTTTCGGATCCGACTCTTGTCCTACCGTTGTAGGTGATGGAATATATGGGCTAGCGCCATGGTTAAAGGTAGTAGACTCTTGGTCAATGCTCGATGTCAAAAAAAAGTCGGCTGCTACAAATCAGACAGAAATCATCTGCTCAACCAGACGTTCGATCCGTCTCCGATGACCGTTCGATCGTCGCGACAGAACCAGGGCCTCTTTCCTCTGATCCACATCCATCTGATATAGAGCAGCGCAGAACAACGCCTTCTGATGCAGAGCGACGTAGCACCCCTCCTATCACCTTGTATCGATGACCTCATGTCACCGAAGTTGCCATCGACAGCTACATTGTAGCACTGGGAGCCACCGGGTGTTGCCGCATAGCAACATCGAGTGTTATGAAAAACTAGAACGCAACACTGACGACGCCCCGTCGAAGCTTCATTGGAGCTCAAGCGAAGCTCCATTGATGCACCGACAAAGCTTCAATGGAGCTCCAGCAAAGCTTCATTGATGCATCGTCTGCTGCATGCGGCGATGCAGCTCTGCCGCCCGTCATGACAACACCTTCTACTTTGTCGCAGCTTCGTGATGACCCACAAGTATAGGGGATCTATCGCAGTCCTTTCGATAAGTAAGAGTGTCGAACCCAACTAGGAGCAGAAGGATCTGACAAGTGGTTTTCAGCAAGGTATTCTCTGCAAGCACTGAAATTATCGGTAGCAAGTAGTTGTGTGACAAGATGATTCGTATCAAGTAGCAAGTAACAATAGTAACAACGGTGCAGCAAAGTGGCCCAATCCCTTTTGTAGCAAGGGACAAGCCTGGACAAACTCTTATAGGAGGTAAAACGCTCCCGAGGACACATGGGAATTTCTGTCAAGCTAGTTTTCATCATGTTCATATGATTCGCGTTCGCTACTTTGATAGTTTGATATGTGGGTGGACCGGTGCTTGGGTACTACCCTTACTCGGACAAGCATCCCACTTATGATTAACCCCTCTCGCAAGCATCCGCAACTACGAAAGAAGAATTAAGACAAAGTCTAACCATAGCATTAAACTAGTGGATCCAAATCAGCCCCTTACGAAGCAACGCATAAACTAGGGTTTAAGCATATGTCACTCTAGCAACCCATCATCTACTTACTACTTCCCAATGCCTTCCTCTAGGCCCAAATAATGGTGAATTGTTATGTAGTCGACGTTCACATAACACCACTAGAGGAAAAACAACATACAACACATCAAAATATCGAACGAATACCAAATTCACATGACTACTTATAGCATGACTTATCACATGTCCTCAAGAACAAAAGTGACTACTCAGAAAGCATAATCATATTCATGACCAGAGAGGTAATGAGTAGCATCAAAGATTTGAACATATAATCTTCCACCAAGTAATCCAACTAGCATCAACTACAAAGAGTAACTAACACTACTAGCAACCTTACAAGTACCAATCGGAGTCGCGAGACGGAGATTGGTTACAAGAGATGAACTAGGGCTTGGAGATGAGATAGTGCTGATGAAGATGTTGATGGTGACGAGTCCCCTCCGATGAGAGGAGTGCTGGTGATGACGATGGCGACGATTTCCCCCTCCGGGAGGGAAGTTTCCCCGGCAGGATCGTCCTACCGGAGCTCTAGATTGGTTTTGCTCAAGTTCCGCCTCGTGGCGGCGGCGAATCCTCCCGAAAGCCTCCTCTTATTTTTTTCTGGAACGAAACCCTTCTTGTAGCAAAAGAGGGGAGCCAGAGGGCCAGCTGGGAGCCCACAAGCCCCTAGGCGCAACCAGGGGGGTAGGCCGCGCGTAGCAGGCTTGTGGCCTCCTGCTGGCGCCCCTCTGGTACTTCTTCGGCCCAGTATTTTTTATAAATTTCAAAATAAATCCTCGTTGATTTTCACGGCTTTTGGAGTTGCGCAAAATAGGTATCTCAAACTTGCTCCCTTTTCAGGCCAGAATTCCAGCTGCCGGCATTTTCCCTCTTCATGTAAACCTTGCAAAATAAGAGAGAAAAGGCATAAGTATTGTACCGTGAAGTGTAATAACAGCCCAAAAAGCGATAAATATCAACATGAAAGCATGATGCAAAATGGACGTATCAACTCCCCCAAGCTTAGACCTCGCTTGTCCTCAAGTGAAAACCGAGATCAATAAATATGCCCACATGTTTAGAGAGAGAGGTGTCGACAAAACAAGATACGGACATGCAAGCATCATGATCATAATCAAAACAACAATATCATCATATAATCTCTCATGCTAAAGTGACAATTCCTTCACAAAGTAAAGTAAGGATCAAGAACCTTACTGAGAATTAACAACCAATAGCCTATAGTCATTGAAGCAATTGCAATTTATCACAACATCGGAAAGAGTCAAATAAGAGCTTGTAAAGCAAATCCACATACTCAATCATCCTTTTGTCTTCTACGATTGCTACAACTCACGTGGTACTCATGAGATCAAAGTTTCAGTCGGACACAGAGAAAGATAGAGGCTTATAGTTTCGCCTCCCAACCATTTACCTTAGGGGTAATGTCAACAATAATAATTCATGAATGCTTACCTCCAAGTTGACATATGAATATAGATCTTTCCCTAGCATATGACGTTAGCCAAGAAAAAGGCGAAATAAGGAATTGGTGTAGATCACCATGACTCTTTCAAGGGAAAAAAGTAAAGGTACAAGATAGGCCCTTCGTAGAGGGAAGCAGAGGTTGTCATGCGCTTTTGAGGTTTGGAGTGTGTCCTCTTAGTGTGGAGGAACGTCACTTTATATTGCCTCCTGTGATAAAGAACTTTATTATGCAGTCTGTCGCTTTTATGTCTTCCTCATCACAGGTTCGTACAAAGCTTATTTTCCACACACTAATAGATCATACATATTAGGGAGCAATTTTTATTGCTTGCACCGATGACAACTTACTTGAGGGATCTTATTCAATCCATAGGTAGGTATGGTGGACTCTCATGGCAAAACTGGGTTGAAGGTTTATGGATGCACAAGTAGTATCTCTACTTGGTGCGGGAGTTTTGGCTAATATGAGGTGGAAGCAATCGTCACATGCTAAGGGATCTCTAGTCATATAACATTGTTCGGAACCAAGCAAACATAATTCATTATGTTGTCTTCCTTGTCCAACATCTACTTCTAAGCATGCAATAGTTTAGTGAGTGTTCACAATCATAGATGGTGTCAAAGATGATATATTTATATGTGAACCTCTCCTTCTTTATCACTTCCTATTAATTGGAACAATGACCAAGGTCTACGTTTGTCTACCCTCAACAAGTTTCAATCAACATTCTTTTTTTATGTGATGCCATCACTTCCCATAAGATCATTACATGATCTTTCATGCTTTTGTTCTTTTCTCATTCTTTTGATCATGGCATGAAGCAAGGCCCTTAACTAAGACACTCTTTATTATATGGCTCACGAGCTCGAATACATCGGGGGTGACACAAAGCAAAACTCAAGCCTAAAACACTAAGACCTTTATTCTACTAGAGAAAGATAAAACCAAAAAGGATCGAACTAAGAAAAGGTAAAGGCAAAAGATGTGATGATGATACGATACCGGGGCAACTCCCCCAAGCTTGGCACCAGCCAAGGGGATTGCCCATACCCGTGCTTAGTTGTCTTCCTTTGGGGGTGATGGTGGTGGAGTTGTTTTGTCTTTCGATTCCAAGAGGGCCATCAATCTTTGATTTATACCTTGGAGCTCTGTGATATGTTTCTCCAGCAAAACAACTTCACGAGTAAGAAAAGTATTGCGAACACGAGTTGTTTCACAAAACCTTAAGAGTTTAATCAAGGATGGAGATAGTAGGTGGAGGTAGGGTTGAAGGAAATCCACTTCTTCAACTTCTTCCTTGTTGAACACAGATTGCCCCTCGTCTCACGCCTGATTCTCCTCCTTAGTTTTGCCATTGGTTTCTTTAGGTAGCCTTTCCTTGGCCTCCATGACCTCCATTCTTTTCAGATCAGGATTTACTTCTCCATAGACTCGAGGGAGATCGTTCTCCCCCACAGATTCCTGAGACGACATCTTCCTCTAAATCTGCGACAGAAAAAAGACTCGAAACGAAAACAGAGGAAAATTTGCATGATACGAGGGTCAGACCTTTCGGGAGAATATATAATGATTTTTTTTCGACCAGAAGGAGTACTCCGCAAGAAAACGGAGTTCGGGAGGCACACGAGGTGGTCACAAGCCCCCAGGCGCGGCCAGGGGGGTGACTCGTGCCTGGCAGGCTTGTGGCCTCCTGGTGCACTTTCCGGACTGCTTCAAAATTTTCTATTTTTTCAAAAATTCCAAAACGGAGAAAAATTCCTACTGGAAAAGTTTTGGAGTCTGTTTACTTACCGAATCACATACCTCTTCGTTTTCGGTGTTTGAAACAGGCTGATAAATATCCCTTATTTACTCCACCGGAGTTATGGTATTGATAATATTGCTTTCAACATTTATGGGAGTACCTGAGATATAATGCTTGATTCTTTGCCCATTTACCACTCTCGGAAAATTACCTTCCATGTTGTTGATCTTGATGGCACCGGAACGATATACTTCCTCAACAATGTAAGGACCTTCCCATTTAGAGAGAAGCTTGCCTACAAAAAATCTTAAACGAGAATTATATAGCAAGACATAATCACCTACATTGAACTCACGTTTCTGTATCCTTTTATCATGCCACCTCGTAACCTTTTCTTTGAAAAACTTGGCATTTTGATATGCCTGAGTTCTCCATTCATCAAGTGAGCTAATGTCAAATAACCTCTTCTCACCAGCAAGTTTGAAATCAAAGTTGAGCTCTTTGATTGCCCAATAAGCCTTATGCTCTAGCTCAAGAGGTAAATGGCATGCTTTACCGTACACCATTTTGTACGGAGACATGCCCATGGGATTCGTATAGGTAGTTCTATAAGCCCACAGTGCATCATCGAGCTTCTTAGACCAATTCTTTCTAGGCCTATTGACAGTCTTTTACAGAATTAGTTTAATCTCTCTATTGCTTAGCTCTACTTGACCATTGGACTGAGGGTGATAGGGAGAAACAATTCTATGGTTGACATCGTACTTAGCAAGAGTTTTACGGAAAGCACCATGAATGAAATGTGAACCACCGTCAGTCTTTAGATATCTAGGGACTCCAAATCTAGGGAAAATAACTTCTTTAAGCATCCTGATAGAAGTGTTGTGATCAACACTACTGGTTGGGATAGCTTCTACCCACTTAGTAACGTAATCAACAACAACTAGGATATGAGTATACCCGTTGGATTTTGGAAAAGGTCCCATATAATCAAAGCCCCAAACATCAAATGGTTCAATGACAAGTGAATAATTCATAGGCATTTCCTGACGTTTACTGATATTACCTATTCTTTGACATTTGTCACAATACAAGACAAACTTACGAGCATCCTTGAAGAGAGTGGGCCAATAGAAACCTGATTGCAATACCTTGTGTGCAGTTCTATCTCCCGCATGGTGTCCTCCATAGGCCTCGGAGTGACACTTCTGTAGGATCTGTCCCTGTTCATGTTCAGGTACACAACGTCTAATAACACCATCTACTCCTTCCTTATAAAGGTGAGGATCATCCCAGAAGTAATGTCTCAAATCAAAGAAGAATTTCTTCTTTTGCTGGTATGTGAAACTAGGTGGTATATATTTGGCAACGATATAGTTTGCATAATCAGCATACCACGGTGCACTACGTGAAGCATTGATGACATTCAATTTCTCACCAGGAAAGCTATCATCAATAGGTTGTGGGTCATCAAGAATATTCTCCAACCTAGACAAGTTATTTGCTACTGGGTTATCAGCACCCTTCGTGTCGACAACATGCAAATCAAATTCTTGTAGCAAGAGAACCCATATGATAAGTCTAGGTTTAGCGTCTTTCTTTTCCATGAGGTACTTAATAGCAGCGTGATCAGCGTGAATAGTGACTTTGGAATCAACTATGTAAGATCTGAACTTTTCACATGCAAACACGAGTGCTAAAAATTCCTTTTCAGTAGTAGCATAGTTTCTTTGGGCACTGTCTAGAGTTCTACTAGCATAGTGAATAACATTCAACTTCTTATCAACTCTTTGTCCTAGAACAACGCCAACATCATAATCACTAGCATCACACATGATTTAAAAAGGTAAGTTCCAATCAGGTGGTTGAACAATAGGCGCAGTTATCAAGGCCTTCTTAAGTATTTCGAAGGCTTCCTCACAATCATCGTCAAAAACAAAAGGAATATCCTTTTGCAAGAGATTGGTAAGAGGCCTAGAAATCTTAGAGAAGTCTTTAATGAACCTTCTATAGAAACCAGCATGACCAAGGAAACTTCTTATACCTTTGATATTGTGGGGCATGGCATTTTCTCGATCGCATCAACCTTAGCCTTATCGACTTCAATACCTCTTTCAGAAATTTTATGTCCTAAGACGATGCCTTCATTAACCATAAAGTGGCACTTCTCCCAATTCAAGACAAGATTGGTATCTTTACATCTCTGCAAGACTCGATCAAGGTTGCTGAGGCAATCATCAAAAGAAGACCCGTAAACGAAGAAGTCATCCATGAAAACCTCAACAATATTTTCACAAAAGTTAGAGAATATAGCCACCATACATCTTTGAAAGGTAGCAGGTGCATTACATAAGCCAAAAGGCATACGTCTGTAAGCAAAGGTACCGAAAGGGCAGGTGAAAGTGGTTTTCTCCTGATCAGATTGTGCAACAGGTATTTGGGAGAAACCAGAATAACCATCTAGAAAGCAAAAGTGTGTGTGTTTAGACAGTCTTTCTAGCATTTGGTCGATAAAAGGAAAAGGGTAATGATCTTTCCTAGTGGCTTTATTCAATTTCCTAAAATCGATCACCATCCTATAGCCAGTAATAATCCTCTGAGGGATCAATTCATCCTTATCATTAGTTACAACGGTAATACCTCCCTTCTTAGGGACGCAATGTATCGGACTCACCCAATCACTATGAGCAACAGGATAGATAATACCTGCTTCCAGGAGCTTTAGTATTTCTTTTCTTACTACCTCTTTCATCTTAGGATTTAATCTCGGTTGATGATCGGCAACTGGTTTGGAATCAGGACCAATTTTAATCTTGTGCTGGCATAGAGTGGGACTAATGCCCTTAAGATCACCAAGAGTATATCCAATAGCAGCACGGTGCTTCCTCAGAGATTTTAATAACTTCTTTTCTTCATGCTCTGAGAGGCTAGCACTAATAATAACAGGATATATCTCTTTTTCATTGAGATAAGCATACTTAAGAGTATCAAGCAACTGTTTAAGCTCGAACACAGGATCACCCTTTGGTGGGGGTGGATCTCCAAGCAGTTCAACAGGCAAGTTATTCTTAAGGATATGATATTGTTCAAAGACAACTATATCTATCTCATCCCTTTCATCCATATGCATATCATTTTCATGCTCAAGCAATTATTGCTCTAAAGGATCAGTAGGAGGCACGACAATAGGAGCTAGGGCAATAGTTTCATCCTTACTAGACAACTCTTTTTCATGAGGTTGTCTACCAAACTTAGAGAAATTGAACTCATGTGACACACCTTCAAAACCAACAATGACAATTTGCTTCTCACAGTCAATATGAGCATTGACGGTATTGAGAAAAGGTCTGCCAAATATGATAGGATAAAAGCTATCTTGTGCGGTAGCAAGAACGATGAAATTAGCAGGATACTTCGTTTTACCACACAAGACTTCAACATCTCTAACAATTCCCACAGGGCAGATAGTATTGTTGGGGAACGTCGCAAGGGAAACAAAAAATTTCCTACGCGCACGAAGACCTATCATGGTGATGTCCATCTACGAGAGGGGATGAGTGATCTACGTACCCTTGTAGATCGAACAGCAGAAGCGTTTAGAGAACGCGGTTGATGTAGTGGAACGTCCTCACGTCCCTCGATCCGCCCCGCGAACAATCCCGCGATCAGTCCCACGATCTAGTACCGAACGGACGGCACCTCCGCGTTCAGCACACGTACAGCTCGACGATGATCTCGGCCTTCTTGATCCAGCAAGAGAGACGGAGAGGTAGAAGAGTTCTCCGGCAGCGTGACGGCGCTCCGGAGGTTGGTGATGATCTCGTCTCAGCAGGGCTCCGCCCGAGCTCCGCAGAAACGCGATCTAGAGGAAAAACTATGGAGGTATGTGGTCGGGCAGCCGTGAGAAAGTCGTCTCAAATCAGCCCTAAAACCTCCGTATATATAGGTGGGAGGGAGGGGAGGAGGCAGCCTCAAAACCTAAAGGTTTGGCCGAAATTGGAGGTGGAGGAGTCCTACTCCAATCCTACTTGGAGTAGGATTCCACCTTCCCACTTGGAAACTCTTTCCACCTTGTGTTTTTCCTTCTCAAACCTTATGGGCCTTAGTGGGAACTTATTACAGCCCACTAGGGGCTGGTTTATCTCTTCCCATAGCCCATGAGACCCCTTGGGGCGTGACACCCCTCCCGATGGTCCCCGGCACCCCTCCCGGCACTCCCGGTACACTACCGATGAGCCCGAAACTTTTCCGGTAATGCACGAAAACCTTCCGGTAACCAAATGAGGTCATCCTATATATCAATCTTCGTTTCCGGACCATTCCGGAAACCCTCGTGACGTCCGTGATCTCATCCGGGACTCCGAACAACATTCGGTAACCAACCATATAACTCAAATACGCATAAAACAACGTCGAACCTTAAGTGTGCAGACCCTGCGGGTTCGAGAACTATGTAGACATGACCCGAGAGACTCCTCGGTCAATATCCAATAGCGGGACCTGGATGCCCATATTGGATCCTACATATTCTACGAAGATCTTATCGTTTGAACCTCAGTGCCAAGGATTCATATAATCCCGTATGTCATTCCCTTTGTCCTTCGGTATGTTACTTGCCCAAGATTCGATCGTTAGTATCCGCATACCTATTTCAATCTCGTTTACCGGCAAGTCTCTTTACTCGTTCCGTAATACAAGATCCCGCAACTTACACTAAGTTACATTGCTTGCAAGGCTTGTGTGTGATGTTGTATTACCGAGTGGGCCCCGAGATACCTCTCCGTCACACGGAGTGACAAATCCCAGTCTTGATCCATACTAACTCAACTAACACCTTCGGAGATACCTGTAGAGCATCTTTATAGTCACCCAGTTACGTTGCGACGTTTGATACACACAAAGCATTCCTCCGGTGTCAGTGAGTTATATGATCTCATGGTCATAGGAATAAATACTTGAGACGCAGAAAACAGTAGCAACAAAATGACACGATCAACATGCTACGTCTATTAGTTTGGGTCTAGTCCATCACATGATTCTCCTAATGATGTGATCCCGTTATCAAGTGACAACACTTGCCTATGGCCAGGAAACCTTGACCATCTTTGATCAACGAGCTAGTCAACTAGAGGCTTACTAGGGAGAGTGTTTTGTCTATGTATCCACACAAGTATTGTGTTTCCAATCAATACAATTATAGCATGGATAATAAACGATTATCATGAACTAAGAAATATAATAATAACTAATTTATTATTGCCTCTAGGGCATATTTCCAACAGTCTCCCACTTGCACTAGAGTCAATAATCTAGTTCACATCACCATGTGATTCCAACGAATCCAACACCCATATAGTTATGTGGTCTGATCACGTCTTTCTCGTGAGAGAGGTTTTAGTCAATGGTTCTGAAACGTTCAGATCCGTGCGTTCTTTACAAATCTTTATGTCATCTTATAGATGCTGCTACTACATGCTATTCGGAAATGCTCCAAATATCTACTCTACTATACGAATCCGTTTCACTACTCATAGCTATTCGGATTAGTGTCAAAGCTTACATCGACGTAACCCTTTACGACGAACTCTTCAACCACCTCCATAATCAAGAAAAATTCCTTAGTCCATTAGTTACTAAGGATAAATTTTTGACCGCTGCTAGTGATTCAATCATGGATCACTCTCTGTACCTCTCAACATACTTTGAGTCAAGGCACACATCAGGTGCGGTACATAGCATGGCATACTTTAGATTCTACGACTAAGGCATAGAAGACGACCTTCGTCTATTCTCTTTATTCTGCCGGGGTCGGGTTTTGAGTCTTACTCAAATTCACACCTCACAACGCAACCAAGAACTCCTTCTTTGCTGATCTATTTTGAACTCCTTTCAAAAACTTGTCAAGGCATGCATCCTGTTGAAACTTCCATTAAGCGCTTTTCGATCTATCTCCATAGATCTTTGATGCTCAACGTTCAAGTAGCGTAATCCAGGTACTCCTTTGAAAACTTCTTTCAAAACAACCTTGTATGCTCTACAGAAATTTTACATTACTTCTGATCCACAATATGTCAACCACATATACCTATCCGAAATTCTATAGTGCTCCCACTCACTTCTTTGGAAATACAAGTTTCTCATAAACCTTGTACAAACCCAAAATCCTTGATCATCTCATCAAAGTGTATATTCCAACTCCGAGATGCTTGCACCAGTCCATTGAAGGATCACTGGAGCTTGCATACTTGCTAGTATCTTTTAGGATCGATAAAACCTTCTGGTTGTATCACATACAATGTTTGCTCAAGGAAACCGTCGAGAAAACAATGTTTTGACATCCTACGTGCAATATTTCATAAATAATGCATCAACAACTAACATAATTCTAACAGACCTTTAGCATCGCTACGAGTGAGAAAGTCTCATCACAGTCAACTGTTTGATCTTGTCGAAAACATTTTTGCGACAAGTCGAGCTTTTCTTAATAGTGACTTATCACCATCATCGTCTGTCTTCTTTTAAAGATCCATCTTTACTCAATAGTCCTATGACCATCAAGTAGTTCTTCCAAAGTCTACACTTTGGTTTCATACATGGATCCTCTCTCGGATTTCATGGCTTCCAGCCATTTGTCGGAATCTGGGCCCACCATCGCTTTCTCCATAACTCGTAGGTTCACAGTTGCTCAACAACATGACCTCCAAGACAGGGTTACCGCACTACTCTGCAGCAGTACGCGACCTTGTCGACCTACGAGGTTTGTAGTAACTTGATTCGAAGCTCAATGATCATCATCATCAGCTTCCACTTCAATTGGTGTAGGCGCCACATGAACAACTTCCTGCGCCCTGCTACATACTGGTTGAAGTGATGGTTCAATAACCTCATCAAGTTCTACTACCCTCCCACTCAATTCTTTCGAGAGAAACCTTTCCTCGAGAAAGGATCCGTTTCTAGAAACAAACACTTTGCTTTCGGATCTGAGATAGGAGATGTACCCAACTGTTTTGGATATCCTATGAAGATGCATTTATCCGCTTTGGGTTCGAGCTTATCAGACTGAAACTTTTTCACATAAGTGTCGAAACCCCAAACTTTCAAGAAACGACAGTTTAGATTTCTCTAAACCTCAGTCTATACTGTGTCATCTCAACGGAAATACGCGGTGCCCTATTTAAAGTGAGTGCGGTTGTCTCTAATGCATAACCCATAAACGATAGTGGTAAATCGATAAGAGACATCATAGTATGCATCATACCAAATAGTGCGTGGCTATGATGTTCAGACACATCATCACACTATGATGTTCCAGGTGGCATGAACTGCGAAACAACTTCCACATTGTCTTAACTGCGTACCAAAACTTGTAACTCAGATATTCATTTCTATGATCATATCGTAGACAGTTTATCCTCTTGTTACGACGAACTTCACTCTGAAACAGAATTGAACTTTTCAATATTTCAGACTTGTGATTCATTAAGTAAATACTCTAGTATCTACTCAAATCGTCAGTGAAGTAAGAACATAATGATATCCACTGCGTGCCTCAGCACCCATTGGACTGCATACATCAAAATGTATCACTTCCAACAAGTTACTATCTTATTTCATCTCAATGAAAACAAGGCCTTGCTCATGTGGTATGATTTGCATGTCACTAGTGATTCGAAATCAGGTGAGTACAAAGATCCATCAGCATGGAGCCTCTTCATGCAATTTATACTAACATGACTCAAGCGGCAGTGCCACAAGTACGTGGTACTATCATTATTAACTCGTATCTTTTGGCACCAATGTGTAACACTACAATCGAGATTCAATAAACCATTGAAGGTGATTATTCAAGCAAATAGAGTAACCATTATTTTCTTTGAATGAATAATCGTATTGCAATAAACACGATCTAATCATGTTCACGCTTAACGCAAACACCAAATAACAATTATTTAGGTTCAACACCAATCCCGATGGTAGAGGGAGCGTGCGATGTTTGATTATATCAACCTTGGAAACACTTCCAACACGTATCGTCACCTCGCCTTTAGCTAGTCTCCGTTTATGCCGTAGCTTTCATTTCGCGTTACTAATCACTTAGCAACCGAACCGGTATCCAATACCCTCGTGCTACTATGAGTACTAGTAAAGTACACATCAACATTATGTATATCACATATATACTTCTCTCGACTTTTGCCAGCCTTCTTATCCACCAAGTATCTAGAGTTGCTCCGCCTCAGTGACTGTTCCCCTTATTACAGAAGCACTTAGTCTCGGGTTTGGGTTTAATCTTGGGTCTCTTCATTAGTGCAGCAACTGTTGTGCCGTTTCACGAAGTATCCCTTCTAGCCCTTGCCTTTCTTGAAACTTAGTGGTTTTACTAACCATCAACTATTGATGCTCCTTCTTGATTTCTACTTTCGCAGTGTCAAACATCGCGAATCACTCAAAAGATCATAGTATCTATCCTTGATATGTTATAGTTCATCACGAAGCTCTCATAGCTTGGTGGCAGTGACTTTGGAGAACCATCACTATTTCATCTGGAAGATTAACTCCTACTTGATTCAAGCGATTGTCGTACTCAGACAATCTGAGCACACGCTCAACGATTGAGCTTTTCTCCTTTACTTTGTGGACAAAGATTCTTGTTTGGAGGTCTCGTACCTCTTAACAAGGGCACAAGCATGAAATCACAATTTCATCTCTTCGGAACATCACTTATGTTCCGTGACGTTTTACAACGTTTTCGGCGCCTTGCTTCTAAGCCATCAAGTATCTTGCACTGAACTATCGTGTAGTCATCAGTAACGTGTATGTCGGATGTTCATAGCATCCACAGACGACGCTCGAGGTGCAGCACACCGAGTGGTGCATTAAGGACATAAGCCTTCTGCGTAGCAACGAGGACAATCCTCGGTTTTACAGACTCAGTCTGCAAAGGTTGCTACTATCAATTTTCAACTAAATTTTCTCTAGGAACATATAAAACAGTAGAGCTATAGCGCAAGCTACATCGTAATTCGCAAAGACCATTAGACTATGTTCATGACAATTAGTTCAATTAATCATATTACTTAAAGAACTCCCACTCAAAAAGTACATCTCTCTAGTCATTTGAGTGGTACATGATCCAAATCCGCTATCTCAAGTCCGATCATCACGTGAGTCGAGAATAGTTTCAGTGGTAAGCATCCCTATGCTAATCATATCAACTATACGATTCATGCTCGACCTTTCGGTCTCATGTGTTCCGAGGCCATGTCTGCACATGCTAGGCTCGTCAAGCTTAACCCGAGTGTTCCGCGTGTGCAACTGTTTTGCACCCGTTGTATGTGAACGTTGAGTCTATCACACCCGATCATCACGTGGTGTCTCGAAACGAAGAACTGTCGCAACGGTGCACAGTCGGGGAGAACACAATTTCGTCTTGAAATTTTAGTGAGAGATCACCTCATAATGCTACCGTCGCTCTAAGCAAAATAAGGTGCATAAAAGGATTAACATCACATGCAATTCATAAGTGACATGATATGGCCATCATCACGTGCTTCTTGATCTCCATCACCAAAGCACCGGCACGATCTTCTTGTCACCGGCGCCACACCATGATCATCCATCAACGTGTTGCCATCGGGGTTGTCGTGCTACTTATGCTATTACTACTAAAGCTACATCCTAGCAAAATAGTAAACGCATCTGCAAGCACATATGTTAGTATAAAGACAACCCTATGGCTCCTGCCGGTTGCCGTACCATCGACGTGCAAGTCGATATTTCTATTACAACATGATCATCTCATACATCCAATATATCACATCACATCATTGGCCATATCACATCACAATCATACCCTGCAAAAACAAGTTAGACGTCCTCTAATTTTGTTGTTGCATGTTTTACGTGGTGACCAAGGGCATCTAGTAGGATCGCATCTTACTTACGCAAACACCACAACGGAGATATATGAATTGCTATTTAACCTCATCCAAGGACCTCCTCGGTCAAATCCGATTCAACTAAAGTTGGAGAAACCGTCACTTGCCAGTCATCTTTGAGCAAAGGGGGTTACTCGTAACGATGAAACCAATCTCTCGTAAGCGTACGAGTAATGTCGATCCAAGCCGCTTCAATCCAACAATACCGCGGAATCAAGAAAAGACTAGGGAGGGCAGCAAAACGCACATCACCGCCCACAAAATCTTTTGTGTTCTACTCGAGAAGACATCTACGCATGAACCTAGCTCATGATGCCACTGTTGGGGAACGTCGCAAGGGAAACAAAAATTTTCCTACGCGCACGAAGACCTATCATGGTGATGTCCATCTACGAGAGGGGATGAGTGATCTACGTACCCTTGTAGATCGAACAGCAGAAGCGTTTAGAGAACGCGGTTGATGTAGTGGAACGTCCTCACGTCCCTCGATCCGCCCCGCGAACAATCCCGCGATCAGTCCCACGATCTAGTACCGAACGGACGGCACCTCCGCGTTCAGCACACGTACAACTCGACGATGATCTCGGCCTTCTTGATCCAGCAAGAGAGACGGAGAGGTAGAAGAGTTCTCCGGCAGCGTGACGGTGCTCCGGAGGTTGGTGATGATCTCGTCTCAGCAGGGCTCCGCCCGAGCTCCGCAGAAACGCGATCTAGAGGAAAAACTATGGAGGTATGTGGTCGGGCAGCCATGAGAAAGTCGTCTCAAATCAGCCCTAAAACCTCCGTATATATAGGTGGGAGGGAGGGGAGGAGGCAGCCTCAAAACCTAAAGGTTTGGCCGAAATTGGAGGTGGAGGAGTCCTACTCCAATCCTACTTGGAGTAGGATTCCACCTTCCCACTTGGAAACTCTTTCCACCTTGTGTTTTTCCTTCTCAAACCTTATGGGCCTTAGTGGGAACTTATTACAGCCCACTAGGGGCTGGTTTATCTCTTCCCATAGCCCATGAGACCCCTTGGGGCGTGACACCCCTCCCGATGGTCCCCGGCACCCCTCCCGGCACTCCCGGTACACTACCGATGAGCCCGAAACTTTTCCGGTAATGCACGAAAACCTTCCGGTAACCAAATGAGGTCATCCTATATATCAATCTTCGTTTCCGGACCATTCCGGAAACCCTCGTGACGTCCGTGATCTCATCCGGGACTCCGAACAACATTCGGTAACCAACCATATAACTCAAATACGCATAAAACAACGTCGAACCTTAAGTGTGCAGACCCTGCGGGTTCGAGAACTATGTAGACATGACCCGAGAGACTCCTCGGTCAATATCCAATAGCGGGACCTGGATGCCCATATTGGATCCTACATATTCTACGAAGATCTTATCGTTTGAACCTCAGTGCCAAGGATTCATATAATCCCGTATGTCATTCCCTTTGTCCTTCGGTATGTTACTTGCCCAAGATTCGATCGTTAGTATCCGCATACCTATTTCAATCTCGTTTACCGGCAAGTCTCTTTACTCGTTCCGTAATACAAGATCCCGCAACTTACACTAAGTTACATTGCTTGCAAGGCTTGTGTGTGATGTTGTATTACCGAGTGGGCCCCGAGATACCTCTCCGTCACACGGAGTGACAAATCCCAGTCTTGATCCATACTAACTCAACTAACACCTTCGGAGATACCTGTAGAGCATCTTTATAGTCACCCAGTTACGTTGCGACGTTTGATACACACAAAGCATTCCTCCGGTGTCAGTGAGTTATATGATCTCATGGTCATAGGAATAAATACTTGACACGCAGAAAACAGTAGCAACAAAATGACACGATCAACATGCTACGTCTATTAGTTTGGGTCTAGTCCATCACATGATTCTCCTAATGATGTGATCCCGTTATCAAGTGACAACACTTGCCTATGGCCAGGAAACCTTGACCATCTTTGATCAACGAGCTAGTCAACTAGAGGCTTACTAGGGACAGTGTTTTGTCTATGTATCCACACAAGTATTGTGTTTCCAATCAATACAATTATAGCATGGATAATAAACGATTATCATGAACTAAGAAATATAATAATAACTAATTTATTATTGCCTCTAGGGCATATTTCCAACAAGTATTTCTATTGGCAAGCTGAATAGTGACATCAATGGGTTCTATCTCGACAAGTGCAATCTCATCTTTATTTTCATCATATAAGGATTGAGGTATTGCACTAACACTAGCACCCACGTCACATAAACCATGATAACAATGATCTCCTATCTTAACAGAAACAACAGGCGTGCCAACAACAGGCCTATGTGTGTCTCTAGCATGTGGTTTAGCAATTCTAGCAGCATCTTCACAAAAGTGAATATCATGGCCATCAACATTGTCGGATAGGAGTTCTTTGATAATAGCTATGCTAGGTTTAACTCTAATTTTCTCAGGGGGTGTTGGTGTTCTAATGTAGCCTCTACGTATCACAATTGAAGCTTTAGAATGATCCTTTATCCTAACAGGGAAAGGTGGTTTCTCAATGTAAGCACTAGGGACAATAGGATCGTTATAGGCAATGACTTTCTCTTCAACTGGATTGGGTTTAACTACATTGACTTCTAAGGGAGGATGGTATTTAAACCACTTCTCTTTGGGGAGATCAATATGAGCAGCAAATGATTCACACAATGAAGCTACTATATCAGAGTCAAGTCCATACTTAGCGCTAAAATCACAAAAAGTATTTGTTTCAACAAAGGATTTAGCGCAATCAAACTTGAAATTCATACGTGACTCCTTACCTTCATCAAGCTCCCAATCTTCAGAGTTGAGTTTAATTCTTTCCAATAAATTCCATTTGAAGTCAATATCTCTCTTCATAAAAGAACCAGTACACGAAGTGTCAAGCATGGTGCGATCATCATGAGAAAGCCGAGCATAGAAGTTCTGAGTGATAATTTCTCACGAGAGCTCATGGTTGGGGCATGAATATGACATTGATTTAAGCCTCCCCCAAGCTTGAGCGATGCTTTCTCTATCACGAGGCCAAAAATTACAAATATAATTCCGATCACGATGTACTAGATGCATAGGATAAAACTTTTGATGAAATTCCAATTTCAACCGGTTGTAGTTCCATGATCTAGTATCATCACATAGCCTATACCATGTCAACGCCTTATCCCTCAAAGATAACGGAGAAACCTTCTTCTTGATCTCATCCTCGGGCAAACCTGCAAGCTTAAATAAACCACAAACTTCATCTACATAGATTAGATGCAAGTTTGGATGTGATCTTCCATCTCCTCTAAAAGGATTAGCCAGCAGTTTCTCAAGCATACCCGAAGGAAATTCATAGCTAATATTTTCAGTAGGTGCAACAGATTGAGGAGCAACTCCTTGTGCTTCCGTTTGAGGTGAAGATACCCCGAACAAGCTCCTCAAAGGATTAGTTTCCATAGTAACAAGTGACAATAAATTTCAGCACATTATATAAATGTTTCCTTACCAAATTCCACTTACCAAAGGCGCTTCACTCCCCGGCAACGACGCCAGAAAAGAGTCTTGATGATCCACAGTTATAGGGGATCTATCGTAGTCCTTTCGATAAGTAAGAGTGTCGAACCCAACGAGGAGCAGAAGGATCTTACAAGTGGTTTTCAGCAAGTTATTCTCTGCAAGCACTGAAATTATCGGTAACAAGTAGTTGTGTGACAAGATGATTCATAGCAAGTAGCAAGTAACAATAGTAACAACAGTGCAGCAAAGTGGCCCAATCCCTTTTGTAGCAAGGTACAAGCCTGGACAAACTCTTATAGGAGGTAAAACGCTCCCGAGGACACATGGGAATTTTTGTCAAGCTAGTTTTCATCATGTTCATATGATTCGCGTTCGCTACTTTGATAGTTTGATATGTGGGTGGACCGACGCTTGGGTACGGCCCTTAATTGGACAAGCATCCCCTTTTGATTAACCCCTCTCGCAAGCATCCGCAACTACGAAAGAAGAATTAAGAAAAAGTCTAACCATAGCATTAAACTAGTGGATCCAAATCAGCCCCTTACGAAGCAACGCATAAACTAGGGTTTAAGCTTCTGTCACTCTAGCAACCCATTGATACGTCTCCAACGTATCTATATTTTTTTATGGTTTCATGCTATTATCTTGTAAAACTTTGGATGTTTTGTATGTCTTTTATATCTTTTTTGGGACTAACTTATTAACTCAGTGCCAAGTGCCAGTTCCTGTTTTTTCCGTATTTTTGACCCTTTTCAGAGGAAGATTTGAAACGGAGTCCAAACGGAATAAAATCCCCGAAAAGATTTTTTCCGAAATAGAAGAAGATCGGAGACTTGAGAACCAAGGCAGGGGGTCCCCACGGACCCCACAAGCCCCCTAGCCCCGGCCAGGGGGGAGGCCGGGCCTCCCAGGCTTGTGGGCCCCTTGGACCTCCTCTGCCCTAGGTTTTGCGCCTGTATATTCCCTAAAATCCCAAAAAAAATCAAGAGATCATCGAAAGTACTTTTCCGCCACCGCAAGCTTCTGTCTCCGCAAGATCCCATCTGGGGCACGTTCTGGTGCCCTACCGGAGGGGGATTCGGATACGGAGGGCTTGTTCATCAACACCATGACCTCTCCGATGATGCGTGAGTAGTTCACCATAGACCTACGGGTCCATAGCTAGTAGCTAGATGGCTTGTTCTCTCTCTTGGATCTTAAATACAAAGTTCTCCATGATCTTCATGGAGATCTATCCGATGTAATCTTGTTTTGCGGTGTGTTTGTCGAGATCCGATGAATTGTGGATTTATGATCAGATTATCTATGAATCTTATTTGAGTTTCTTCTGATCTCTCTTATGCATGATTTCATATCCTTGTAATTCTCTTCGAGTTGTGGGTTTTGTTTGGCCAACTAGATCTATGATTCTTGCAATGGGAGAAGTGCTTGGTTTTGGGTTCATACCGTGCGGTGCCTCACCCAGTGATAGAAGGGGTAGCGAGGCACGCATCATGTTATTGCCATCAAGGGTAAAAAGATGGGGTTTTTATCATTGGCTTGCGATTATCCCTCTACATCATGTCATCTTGCTTAAGGCGTTACTCTGTTCGTCATGAACTGAATACACCAGATGCATGCTGGATAGCGGTGGATGTGTGGAGTAATAGTAGTAGATGCAGTAAGTATCAGTCTACTTGTCTCGGACGTGATGCCTATATGTATGATCATTGCCTTAGATATCGTCATGACTTTGCGTGGTTCTGTCAATTGCTCGACAGCAACTTGTTCACCCACCATAATATTTGCTATTTTGAGAGAAGCCTCTAGTGAACACTATGGCCCCCGGGTCTACTCCACACTATATTTTCAGCCTTACTCTTCGTTGCACTTTCCGCCTTCAGTTCTCACTTTGAAATCAATCTTGAAGGGATTGACAACCCCTTTATAGCGTTGGGTGCAAGCTCGTTTGTGTTTGCGCAGGTACTCTGGACTTGACGAGATTCTCCTACTGGATTGATACCTTGGTTCCCAAACTGAGGGAAATACTTACTGCTCCTGTGCTGCATCACCCTTTCCTCTTCAAGGGAAAAACCAACGCAAGCAAGTTTCTGTCAACGTTTCAATTTCTGGCGCTGTTGTTTGAGAAGTAGTAGAACGATTTCTGGCGCCGTTGTCGGGGAGGATCAAGTCAAGAAATCATCCAAGTAAGTATCACAAACTCATCTCTTGCATTTACTTTGTTTGCCACTTGCCTATCGTTTTCCTCTCCCCCACTTCACAAATTTGCCTTTTTCGTTTGCCTTTTCGTTCGCCCTTTTTTCTCGCTTGCTCTTTGTTCGCTTGTGTGCTTGCTTGCTTGACGAAGTCACCATGAATGAAAACACCAAACTTTGTGACTTATCGAATACTAATAATAATGATTTTATTAGTACTCCGGTTGCTCCCGCCACTAGTGCGGCATCATACGAAATCAATGCCGCTTTGCTGAATCTTGTTATGAAAGAACAATGCTCCGGCCTTCCTAGTGAAGATGCCGCATCCCATCTTAATACCTTCATTGAGCTTTGCGATATGCAAAAGAAGAAAGATGTGGATAATGATGTGATTAAATTGAAGCTTTTTTCCTTTCTTGTTGCGAGATCGAGCAAAAACTTGGTTTTCGTCTTTGCCCAAAAATAGTATCGATTCTTGGGATAAGTGCAAATATGCTTATATATCCAAGTATTTTCCGTCGGCTAAGATTATCTCTCTCCGTAATGATATCATGGATTTTAAGCAACTTGATCATGAACATGTTGCACAATCTTGGGAGAGAATGAAATGATGATTAGAAATTGTCCCGCTCATGGCTTGAGTCTTTGGATGATTATACAAATCTTCTACGCTGGCTTGAATTTCATTCTAGAAATATCTTGGACTCCGCCTCAGGTGGAACGTTCATGGAAATCACGTTAGGGGAAGCCACAAAACTCCTAGACAATATCATTATGAACTACTCTCAGTGGCACACTGAAAGGTCACCTACTAGTAAGAAGGTACACACTATAGAAGAAATTAACTCATTGAGTGGTAAGATGGCTGAGTTAATGGATTTGGTTGCTAGTAGAAGTGCTCCTTTAGATCCTAATGATACGCCCTTGTCTTCTTTGATTGAGAGTAGCAACGCTAGCTTGGACGTTAATTTTGTTGGTGGAATAATTTTGGCAACAACAATGCTTTTAGAGGAAACTATGTTCCTAGGCCTTTTCCTAGTAACTCCTCTAATAACTTTGGCACCTCCTACAACAATACTCATGGAAATTACAGTAGATTACCCTCTGATCTAGAGAGTAATATCAAAGAGTTTATCAACTCACAAAAGATTTTCAATGCGTCCATAGAGGAAAAACTACTCAAAATTGACGATTTGGCTAAGAGTGTTGATAGAATGTCTAGTGATATTGATGCTTTGAAAGTTAGATGTGCTCCTCCCAAGATCAATATGGATGAAACTTTGAAAGCTATGCGTGTTTCCATGATTGAGAGCAAAGAAAGAACCGCCCAAATTCGTGCTAGACATGAATGGCTTAAAAAGGCGTGTTCTCATGATAAGAATCACGAAGATCTTAAAGTGCTTGGTGTGACTCCCATTGAATCTTTATTTTCTTGTGACAAACCTAATGATTATGGGGCTGGATATGAATCCACTTTGGTTGAAAAGCGCCCCAATGATTCGGAGTCCATCTATCTTGATGCTAAAAGCATTGAAAGTGGAGTAGAAGATATTAAAGCTTTGAGTAGTAATGAAATTACTACTATGGATTTCAAGGAATTCAATTATGATAGTTTCTCCTTGGTTGAATGCATTTCCTTGATGCAATCCATGTTAAATTCTCCACACGCTTATAGCCAAAACAAGGCCTTTACTGATCATATCGTCGAAGCTATGATAAAATCTCTTGAAGAGAAACTTGAGTTGGAAGTCTCTATCCCTAGAAAGCTTCATGATGAGTGGGAACATACCATCAAAATAAAAATCAAAAACTATGAATGCAATTCTTTGTGTGATTTGGGTGCTAGTGTTTCCGCGATTCCAAAGTATTTATGTGATGTTCTCGGTTTTAGTGGGATTGAAGAGTGTTCTCTTAATTAGCATCTTGCGGATTCTACTGTCAAGAAACCCATGGGAAGGATCAATGATGTTCTTATTATTGCAAATAGGAACTATGTACCTGTGGATTTCATTGTGCTTGACATTAATTGCAATCCTAGATGCCCTATTATTCTTGGTAGACCTTTCATAAGGACTATCGGTGCTATCATCGATATGAAGGAAGGGAATATTAGATTTCAATTTCTTTAAAGAAGGGCATGAAACACTTTCCTAGAATAAAATAAGATTGCCTTATGAATCCATGATGAGGGCCACTTATGGTTTGAGCACCAAAGACGACGATACGTGATTCTATCGCTTTTATGCCTAGCTAAGGGCGTTAAACAATAGCGCACGTTGGGAGGCAACCCAATGCTTTTTTTCTTTCTGTTTTTTGTGTCCACACCATCATAATTCTGTTGTGATTGTGTATTTTTGTTTCTTTTTGTGTTTGAGCCAAGCAAAACCTTTATGACTAGTCTTGGTAATGGTTGTTTGATCCTGCTGGAAAAAGACAGAAACTTTTCGCTCACGAGATGATTTTTAATTTTTATTCAGAATTAGATTTTGAGTTGATTCTTTTTGCTGCTGGTTTATATGCCTTTTGCCCAGGCAGTCGTAATTATTCAGAATGTTTGAGGTACCAGAAGTATACGAAGTATACAGATTGCTACAGACTGGTCTGTTTTTGACAGATTCTGTTTTTGTTGAGTTGGTTGCTTGTTTTGATGAAACTATGGTTCGTATCGGGAGTACTAGCCATGGAAAAGTGAGAATACAGTAGCCCAACACCAATATAGATAGAATTCAAGTTTTCTACAGTACCAAAAGAGGTGGTAGTTTGTTTTCTTGTGCTAATGATATCACGAGTTTGTGTTTAAGTTTTGTGTTGTGAAGTTTTCAAGTTTTGGGTGATGTTCTTATGGAAAAAGAGATAAGGAGTGGAAAGAGCTCGAGCTTGGGGATGCCCAAGGCATCCCAATCCAAATTCAAGGACACCAAAAAGCCTAAGCTTCGGGATGCTCCGGGAAGGCATCCCCTCTTTCGTCTTCAACCCATCGGTAACATTACTTGGAGCTATATTTTTATTCACCACATGATATGTGTTTTGCTTGGAGCGTCTTGTATCGCAGGAGTCTTTTCTTTTTGTTGTGTCACAATCATCCTTGCTGCACACCTTTTTGAGAGAGAGAGAGACATGCACTCATCGTGATTTTGCTAGAATGCTCATAGTGCTTCACTTATATCTTTTGAGCTAGATAATTTTGCTCGATGTGCTTCACTTATATCTTTTAGAGCACGACAGTGCGTGACTTGGTAGTTGGCTTTTGCTATGAAAGTAGTTCCAAAGGTGATAGGTACCCAAAGAGGATACAAAAACCTCCATCTTCATGTGCATTGAGTAGATAGAGAAGTCTTGATTCCTCTCAATTAGTTTGGAGACGTGGATTTGGTAATATTAAGAGTTATGTTAGTAGGGTGTTGTAAATGTAGAAATACTTGTGTTGAAGTTAGTGATTCCCGTAGCATGCACGTATGGTGAACCTCTATGTTAGGAAATCGGAGCATAATTGATCTATTGATTGTCATCCTTTGTGTTGAGGTCGGGATCGCGCGATGGTTAACACCTACCAACCCTTCCCCTAGGAGAATGCGTTTAGCACTTTGTTTTGATTACTAATAAATACTTTCACAACAAGTATGTGAGTTCTTCATGACTAATATGAGTCCATGGTATAGATGCACTTTCACCTTCCACCTTTTCTAGCCTCTCTAGTGTTGCGCAACTTTCGCGGGTACACAAACCCACCATATGCCGTCCTCAAAACAGCCACCATACCTACCTACTATCGCATTTTCATAGCCATTCCGAGATATATTGCCATGCAACTCCCACCGTTCCGTCTCATGACTTGTGCCGTCACTCTCATATTGGCATTGCATGATCGTAAGATAGCTAGCGAGATGTTTCAACGTCATACGCCAAGCTAGATCGTTGCACATCCCGGTACACTGCCGGAGGCATTTCCTATAGAGTCATTTCTAAGCTTTGAGATGTGAGTAAATAAAAGTGTGATGATCATCATTATTAGAGCATTGTCCTATGTGAGGAAATAAAAAAAGAGGCCAAAGTGCCCAAATAAAAAAAAGGTGAAAAGAGAAAAAAAGAGGCCAAGAGCCCAAACAAAAAAAGAGAGAAAAAGAGAGAAGGGACAATGCTACTATCTTTTTCCACACTTGTGCTTCATAATAGCACCATGTTCTTCATGATTGAGAGCTTCTTGCTTTGTCACTACCATGTGCTAGTGGGAATCTTTATTATATAACTTGTCTTGTATATTGCAATGATGGGCTTCCTCAAAACTGCCCTAGGTCTTCGTGAGCAAGAAAGTTGGGTGCACACACACTAGTTCTCCTTTTGAGCTTTCACATACTTATAGCTCTAGTGCATCCCTTGTATGGCAATCCCTACTCATTCACATTGATATCTATTAATGGGCATCTCCATAGCCCTTTGATACGCTGAGTCAATGTGACCATCTCCTCCTTTTTGTCTTACAACCACCACCACACTCTATTCCACCTATAGTGCTATATCCATGGCTCACGCTCATGTATTGCGTGATAGTTATAAAAAGTTTGAGAAAGTAAGAGTGCGAAAACTATTACTTGGCGAATACCGGGGTTGTGCATGATTTACATTAGTTGTGTGAGGATGATGGAGCATAGCCAGACTATATGATTTTGTAGGGATAACTTTCCTTGGCCTTGTTATTTTGAAAGTTCATGATTACCTTGCTAGTTTGCTTGAAGTATTATTGTTTTCATGTCAATAGCAAACTATTGTTTTGAATCTTACATATCCGAACATTCATGTCACATGAAAGAAGTTGCAAAGGACAACTATGCTAGGTAGCATTCAACATAAAAAAATCAGTCTTTATCACTTCCCTACTCGAGGACGAGCAGGAGTTAAGCTTGGGGATGCTTGATACGTCTCCAACGTATCTATAATTTTTTATGGTTTCATGCTATTATCTTGTCAAACTTTGGATGTTTTTACGTCTTTTATATCTTTTTTGGGACTAACTTATTAACTCTGTGCCAAGTGCCAGTTCCTATTTTTGTGTGTTTTTGACCCTTTACACAGGAAGATTTTAAACAAAGTCCAAATGGAATAAAACTGCCAAAAAGATTTTTTCCGAAACAGAAGAAGATCGGGATACTTGAGAACCAAGTCAGGGGGCCTGCAGGGACCCCACAAGCCCCCTAGCCGCAGCCAGGGGGGAGGCCAGGCCTCCCTGGCTTGTGGGCTCCCTGGGCCACCTCTGCCCTAGGTTTTGCGCCTATATATTCCCTAAAATCCCAGAAAATTCATGAGATCATCGAAAGTACTTTTCCGCCACCGCAAGCTTCTGTCTCCGGAAGATCCCATCTGGGGCACGTTCTGGTGACCTGCCGGAGGGGGATTCAGATACGGAGGGCTTCTTCATCAACACCATGACCTCTCTGATGATGCGTGAGCAGTTCACCATAGACCTACGGGTCCATAGCTAGTAGCTAGATGTCTTCTTCTCTCTCTTGGATCTTCAATACAAAGTTCTCCATGGTCTTCATGGAGATCTATCCGATGTAATCTTGTTTTGCGGTGTGTTTGTCGAGATCCGATGAATTGCTGATTTATGATCAGATTATCTATGAATCTTATTTGAGTTTCTTCTGATCTCTCTTATGCATGATTTCATATCCTTGTAATTCTCTTCGAGTTGTGGGTTTTGTTTGGCCAACTAGATCTATGATTCTTGCAATGGGAGAAGTGCTTGGTTTTGGGTTCATACCGTGCGGTGACCTCACCCAGTGACAGAAGGGGTAGCGAGGCATGCATCGTGTTGTTGCCATCAAGGGTAAAAAGATGGGGTTTTTATCATTGGTTTGAGATTATCCCTCGACATCATGTCATCTTGCTTAAGGCGTTACTCTGTTCGTCATGAACTCAATACACTAGATGCATGCTGGATAGCGGTTGATGTGTGGAGTAATAGTAGTAGATGCAGAAAGTATCGGTCTACTTATCTCGGACGTGATGCCTATATGTATGATCATTGCCTTAGATATCGTCATGACTTTGCGCGGTTCTATCAATTGCTCGACAATAATTTGTTCACCCACCGTAATATTTGCTATTTTGAGAGAAGCCTCTAGTGAACACTATGGCCCTCGGGTCTACTCCACACTATATTTTTAGCCTTACTCTTCGTTGCACTTTCCGCATTCAGATCTCACTTTGCAATCAATCTTGAAGGGATTGACAACCCCTTTATAGCGTTGGGTGCAAGCTCGTTTGTGTTTGCGCAGGTACTCTGGACTTGACGAGATTCTTCTACTGGATTGATACCTTGGTTCTCAAACTGAGGGAAATACTTACTGCTCCTGTGCTTCATCACCCTTTCCTCTTCAAGGGAAAAACCAACGCAAGCAAGTCTCCGTCGACGTGTCAATTTTTGGCGCTATTGTTTGAGAAGTAGCACCCTTCATCTACTTACTACTTACCAATGCCTTCCTCTAGGCCCAAATAATGGTGAAGTGTTATGTAGTCGACATTCACATAACACCACTAGAGGAAAAACAACACACAACACATCAAAATATCGAACGAATACCAAATTCACATGACTACTTATAGCATGACTTATCCCATGTCCTCAGGAACAAAAGTGACTACTCACAAAGCATAATGATATTCATCACCAGAGAGGTAATGAGTAGCATCAAAGATCTGAACATATAATCTTCCACCAAGTAATCCAACTAGCATCAACTACAAAGAGTAATTAACACTACTAGCAACCTTACAAGTACCAATCGGAGTCGCGAGATGGAGATTGGTTACAAGAGATGAACTAGGGTTTGGAGATGAGATGGTGCTGATGAAGATGTTGATGGTGACGAGTCCCCTTCGATGAGAGGAGTGCTGGTGATGACGATGGCGACGATTTCCCCCTCCGGGAGGGAAATTTCCCCGGCAGGATCGTCCTGTCGGAGCTCTAGATTGGTTCTGCTCAAGTTCTGCCTCGTGGCGGCGGCGAATCCTTCCGAAAGCCTCGTCTTAATTTTTTCTGGAACGAAACCCTTCTTGTAGCAAAATAGGGGAGCCAGAGGGCCAGCTGGGAGCCCACAAGCCCCCTAGGTGCGACCAGGGGGGTAGGCCGCGCCTTGCAGGCTTGTGGCCTCCTGCTGGTGCCCCTCTGGTACTTCTTCGGCCCAGTATTTTTTATAAATTCCAAAATAAATCCTCGTTGATTTTCACGGCTTTTGGAGTTGCGCAGAATAGGTATCTCAAACTTGCTCCCTTTTCAGGCCAGAATTCCAGCTGTCGGCATTCCCCCTCTTCATCTAAACCTTGCAAAATAAGAGAGAAAAGGCATAAGTATTGTACCATGAAGTGTAATAACAGCCAAAAAAGCGATAAATATCAACATCAAAGTATGATGCAAAATGGACGTATCACTTCGCCATCGCTGTGCAGCACCACAACTCTACCAACGGTCATGGCAGCAACTCGTAGCACCTTTTGTTCCAACGCAGCTCCATCATCAACGTGTCCGCACCTTCTGATCCAACACAGCTCCGCTATCAACGTGTCCACACATTCTGCTCCAACACAGCTCCACCATCAACGTGTCAGCACGTCATCGTGCATCATCAACGCAACTCTGTCGTCGGCCATGGCAAGAGCAACCTCTCAGGTGAGAAGCCATTGGGATTGCTGGAGAGCGCCGTGTGCTGGGAAGCATGTTTGCTCGAAGGAAAGAGGAGAGGAAAAGGAACGAGTGGCTCATGTTTCTTGTGGAAAAGATAAGGATAAGAAGTGAGCGACCCGCAGGGACGCGTGACACGTGTCAGAGGCGGTTTACGTTTGTAAGAAATGATTTGGATAATTTTAATAGTTTTCGCAAAAATAATATGGCAAATATGTAACACCATAGTCTTTGGCGGTAGCACCTGGGATGAATTCAAGGCTATCTTGCTAAAGACAAGTTCTTTGTTTATTGATTTTTGTCAAGTAAAAATGAACAATTTGTCTAACTAATGTGCGATATGAATTATTGATATAAACACTATTTTACTGATCTGTAAATATTTTATAAAATTCCCAAAAAGATATAAACATATATGATAGATATTTGGTAAGTATTTGCACTCGCTGGCGGGCTCACGGGCATTTGGGTACATATTTGCACTTACAGATTGATGTATTCTATTACATATTTGTATGTATCAATCAGTGCAAACATGCGGGTACGTATTTGTATGTATCAATTTGGCTATTTGGATATGTATTTGCACTTAGAGCATCTTCACCCGCGCCCCTAGCACGTCCCTCGCATGCCACTTTTTGTCGCCGGCGAGAAAAAAATGACCTAGTCACGCCTCGAGGAGGTCGTTTTTCGTCGGTTAGAGCCAAAATTGCCCCCGACGGTCCCAGACCGAACCCAGCGCGTCGGGGGCCGCCCGGGAGCGCCGACGTTATTATTTACATGCAACAGGCCCACTGTCAGCCTCCCACCCCCTCTCTCCTATCTCTCTCCACCCCTTTTCTATTAGGCCCACCACGTGCATGGAAAAAATTGAATCTTTCCTCTCTTCTATCTCTCTCCTAATGTGGCTGGCTGGGTGCGGGCGCGGCTGGGAACCCGAGCCTACCCAAGCCATTTTTTCGCCGGTTGGCCCCCACGCGACACTATTTCAGCCCCTGGGCGTGCCTAACGGCTAGAGATGCTCTTACCAATGAGTGCACATGTAGTGTCTCCGATCCTATTGAGTTTGCGCATAAGTTTTTTTTCTTCGTGATAGTCTGTGTGATCTGAATACTTAGCCATCTGTTCCAACTCTATTCCTATTCCTTCGGCCCACATGCAGCACTAGACTACTCCTTTGCATTAACTTTGGCAAGCATGTAGCGCATGCACGGGGGATAGGCCAATGACGACCATGCAGAGAGATACGCGGGGATAGGGGTGGTAAACGAGGAGGACTGGCCAATAACTGCTTCCCGTATTTTTTTTGAAACGAAGGAAAAGATTGCCTCATCTATTAAATAAGCAGAAGATAATTTCTGAGTTAATTACGGAAAACCGGGCAAAAACCGGTACAGCAAGGGCCAAGCCCACTTCCATAGATTGAAACACACAGGGCAAAGCCCCCCCCCCTTTATCGATGACACGACGACCTATAGCCAGACAACACAACACCTACTCTGACGGAGAACTCTAGAGGACAAAATGAGGCATGAGTGGCGCCAGGGAGATCTCCAAACGGTATACCTGCCGCCAGTCATCGTATACCGTAGGGCCTCGCTGCCGCAACTTCGACTCCACAACAACAAACAATCCGAGGAAATATCGTGGACATGCTGGAGAAGTGACGACTACCGCAACCATTACCGCACTGCCGACATCGTTCCCACCATCATCATTGCCATTGAAGTCTGGACGCCCTAGTGATCCTCTCGATGCACCGCCCCGACATCGACCACTCCGTCTCGCCCAGCGCAATCAACCGACACCGCCTTCCGGGGCCGTTGGCCCGACATACCACCGCTCACCCTCGAGCAGCAACACCGCACGATACAACAACCTGCAGCCCACACTGCTCAAGACAACCGTACGCAGACCACGAACGCCGCACCATATCCGGGGCCGCCGCCTCGACATACCGTCCAACCGCCCGTGCTGGGACGCGTCAACCGAGCCGACAACCTTGCCGCCCTGCAGCTCAAGGTCGTCACCTAAGCCAGAACGACAAGCAACCCTACCTCCTCGAGCCGTCCCTGCACCGTTGCCCGAGGCCGCCGCCTCGTCTCTCGATAGAAGACCCTGGAGCCGTCTCCCCGACATACACCGCCATGAAAATGTAAGAGCCCCACACAACATCCAAAGGCTGACCATCCAAAGCGACGCCTCCAAGAAGGTTACGACGTAACCACCACCACTGCCCAATCTAGAAAACTCAAGTTTAGGTTCTCACCTGGAGAGCCCAAGCACATGGAAGGAGAGGAAGAACTCTACGATGACGCCCGCAGGTGCCGACGTCGTCAAAGCTTTCGCACAAGTCCCTCATCTCCTAACAGTGAGCTCGCAAATCTGAGCACACATGGATTTCCAGAAAACCTGGTTGATAGGCGATGCTCGTGTAATGTTTGGAACCATCCGTTTCATGTACGTGCATTTAGTTTTAAAGGTATAACTACACCTAGGCTTCAATGCCTTGGCTAGTCCATAATGAAAATAAAATTATCTTTCATACTTGAATACCTAGAATAAAAGTACAATTGCTCCCTAAGGTGATTTTGGTAATTAATTATAACATATTCATCATTGGACTAATGAGTTTTTCCAGGTATATTTCAGAAAAGTTCAAAAGATGCTTTGGCTATAGGATTGAGTGGAGATGCCCCTTGTTGAAGGAAGGAATAGGATTGACTAAAGCTTGAGGCAAGAAAGTCTTCATTTTACCCTTAGTGAGAAATCACATTTGAGTCCATAGGAAAGCCAATACTATTAAAAGGGTATGAAGTGTTATGATGAATTGGTTGCTCAAGTGCTTAGAGTTAGCCACCAAAAATACTCAGTCACTCTTCCACAAAATATATCTGTCCCAAGCCAAAAGTCCAAAATCGGTGCCACCAACAATTTCTACTCGGCCCTACCGATTTCAGACTTCAAACAGATCCTAGCCAAACCCTACCACTTTGGTGCAACCAAAACTGCATAGGTGCTACCGAGTTCATGTGATCAAATTTCTATTGCCTCGGTACACAAAATCGGGATTTTCGAGTTTGAGTATCCGTGTCATCAAGTTGGGTCATCTGATCGTTAGTCACCTTTTCGGTGCCACCGAGTTATGCATATCGGTTCCACCGAGATTCAAAGTTACTACCTTTTGAGAAAGTAGGTACCACTGAGTTTGTAACTTCGGTGTCATTGTTTGTCAATCATGGTGTAATGGTTGGATTTTGTGTGCTGCCTATATGTACCCCTCCACCTACCTCTCATTCGCAGAGGAAGCACTCAGAACACACACTTCATTGTCAGATTCATTTTTCTGAGAGAGAGCCACCTACTATGTGTTGAGATCAAGAGATTCCATTCCAACCATTTGAACCTTGATTTCTAGCCTCCCCAAGTTCCTTTCCACAAGATCAATCTCTCCTACGCTGCCAAATCCGAGAGAGAGTGATTGAGTGTTGAGGAGACTATCTTTAGAAGCACAAGAGCAAGGAGTTCATCGTTCTACCACAGCTGTTATCTTTTGGAGGGTGGTGCCTCCTAGATTGATTAGGTGTCCCTTGGGAGCCTCCTACTTTGTGTTGTAGAGTTTAATCAAGATGTTTGTAAGGGCAAGGAGATCGCCTACTTTGTGAAGATCTACGATGAGTGAGGCTAGTCCTGTGTGGACGGAAGCCATGGTGGAATAGACAAGGCCGCTTCTTCGTGGACCCCTTGTGCGTGGAGTCCTCCGTGGACTCTCGCAGCCGTTACCCTCTCTCGATTGAAGTCTCCACTAACATAGACATACGATAGCACCACCTATTGGAACCGTGCCAAAAATTGCCGTGTCAACCTCATGCGTTTGATCTCCCTACCATTCCATACTTTACACTTGCATGTTTTACTTTCCGCTGCTATATACTTTTAGATGTGCATGTAGGGTGTACTTGACTAGTCATAGTTGCTAAAACTGGCCCTCACTCAAAATAAAAAAATTTCGAAGTTTTTATCTTGTCAACTAGTCTAATCGCCCCCCTCTAGACATATTTTCGATCCTACAAGTGGCATCAGAGCTTTGGTCTCCATTGCATTGGTTTCACAACCTAGGAGAGTATGGCGTCTAGTGAGGGAAGTTATTGTTGGGGATCGTAGTAATTTCAAAAAAAATCTACGCCATACAAGGATCTATCTATGGAGAAACCAGCAACGAGTCAAGGAGTAGAGCATCTTCATACCTTTGAAGATTGCTAAGCGGAACGTTGCCACAACGCGGTTGATGGAGTCATACTCGCAGCGATTCAGATCGTGGTGGATTCCGATCTATGCGCCGAACGTCGGCGCCTCCGCATTCAACACACGGACAGCCCGATGACGTCTCCAACGCCTTGATCCAGCAAGGCGGGAGGAGAGGTTGAGTGAGAGCTCTGGTAGCACGACGGCATGGTGACGGTGGAGCTACGTGGCACTCCGACAGGGCTTCGCCAAGCACTACGGAGGACGAGGAGGAGGAGGTGTACTACTGCGCCGAGAGAGAGAGAGAGAGAGAGAAAGAGAGAGAGAAGTTGTCTCAAATCAGCCCCAAACCCTCCACTATTTATAGGAGGAGAGGGAGGAGGGTGCCAACCCTTAGGGTTTCCCACCCTAAGGGGTGCGGCAGCCCATCTAGGGCAAGGGGCGGCGGCCAAAGGTGGAGAGGTGGTGGCGCCCTAGGGTGGGCTAGCCCACCACGCCTAGGGTTGGCCCACCACCCTCTCTCTTACACCTTGGGCTGCTCGTGGTGGCACACCAGCCCACATATGGGCTGGTTCCCATCCACCTTTTGGCCCAAATACCCTTTCGTGGCTGTAGGCCCTTCCCGGTGGACCCGGGAACCCTTCCGGTGGTCCCGGTACATTACCGGTGTCGCCCGAAACAATTCAGTTGACCAAATCCTCACTTCCTATATATAATTATTTACCTTCGGACCATTCCGGAACTCCTCGTGCCGTCCGGGATCTCATCTAGGACTCCGAACAACCTTCAATAACCACGTACACTATTCCCCTATAACCCTAGCGTCATCGAACCTTAAGTGTGTAGACCCTACGGGTTCGGGAAGCATGTAGACATGACCGAGACACCTCCTCGGTAAATAAGCAACAACGGGGTATGGATATCCATGTTGGTTCCCACATGTTCCTCAATGATCTCATCGGATGAACCATGATGTCGGGGATTCGATCAATCCCGTATGCAATTCCCTTTGTCTATCGGTATGATACTTGCCCGAGATTCGATCGTTAGTATCCCTATACCTTGTTCAATCTCATTACCGGCAAGTATCTTTACTCGTTCCGTAATACATCATCCCGTGGCTAACTACTTAGTCACACTGAGCTCAATATGATGATGGATTACCGAGTGGGCCCAGAGATACCTCTGTGTCACACGGAGTGACAAATCCGGGTCTCGATTTGTATAACCCAATAGACACTTTTGGAGATACCTGTAGTGCACCTTTATAATCCCCCAGTTACGTTGTGACGTTTGATGCACCCAAACACTCCTACGGTATCTGGGAGTTGCACAATCTCATGGTCTAAGGAAATGATACTTGACATCAGAAAAGCTTTAGCACACGAACAACACGATCTAGTGCTATGCTTAGGATTGGGTTTATCCATCACATCCTTCCCCAATGATGTGATCCCGTTATCAATGACATCCAATGTCCATGATCATCTATTTATCAAGGAGCTAGCCAACTAGAGGCTCACTAGGGACACATTCTGATCTATATATTCACACATGTATTACGGTTTCCAGTTAATACAGTTATAGCATGAATAATATACAATTATCATGAACTAGGAAATATAATGACAACCACTTTATTATTGCCTCTAGGGCATATTTCCAACAATCTCCCAATTGCACTAGAGTCAATAATCTAGTTACATTGTGATGAATCAAACACCCATAGAGTTCTGGTGCTGATCATGTTTCGCTTGTGGAAGAGGTTATTCAACGGGTCTGGGACATTCAGATCCGGGTGTACTTTAGAAATATCTATATCTCCATATTCGATGTATCCATGAATGGAGTTGAAGCGGCGCTTGATGTGCTTGGTCTTCTTGTGAAACCTGGGCCCCTTTCCAATAGCAATAGCTCCAGTGTTGTCACGGAATAGAGTCACCAGGCCCGACGCACATGGAATCACTCCTAGGTCGGTGATGAACTCCTTCATCCAGACTCCTTCATGTGCTGCTTCCGAAGCTGCTATGTACTCCGCTTCACATGTAGATGCCGCCACGACGCTTTGCTTGCAACTGCACCAGCTAACTGCCCAATATTCAAAATATACATGTATCCGGTTTGTGACATGGAGTCATCCGGATCTGTGTTAAAGCTAGCATCGACGTAACCCTTTATGACGAGCTCTTCGACACCTCCATAAACCTAGGATAGTACGGCGTCTAGTGAGGGAAGTTATTGTTGGGATCGTAGTAATTTCAAAAAAAATTCTGCGCCATACAAAGATTTTTCTATGGAGAAACCAGAAACGAGTCAAGGAGTAGAGCATCTTCATACCTTTGAAGATCACTAAGCGGAATGTTGCCAGGACGCGGTTGATGGAGTCATACTCGCAGCGATTCAGATCGCGGTGGATTCCGATCTATGCACGGAACATCGGCGCCTCCGCGTTCAACACATGGGTAGCCCGATGACGTCTCCAATGCCTTGATCCCGCAAGGAGGAAGGAGAGGTTGAGTGAGAGCTCTGGTAGCACGATGGCGTGGTGACGGTGGAGCTATGTGGCACTCCGACAGGGCTTCGCCAAGCACTACACAGGACAAGGAGGAGGAGGTGTACTATTGTGCCGTGAAAGAGAGAGAGAGAGAGAGAGTGAGAGAGAGAAAGAGAGAGAGAAGTTGTCTCAAATCAGCCCCAAACCCTCCACTATTTGTAGGAGGGGAGGGAGGAGGGTGCCAATCCTTAGGGTTTCCCACCCTAAGGGGTGTGGCAACCCATCTAGGGCAAGGGGCGGCGTCCAAAGGTGGAGAGGTGGTGGCGCCCTAGGGTGGGCTAGGCCACCACGCCTAGGGTTAGCCCACCACCCTCTCTCTTGCACCTTGGGCTGGTGGTGGTGGCACACGAGCCCACATATGGGCTGGTTCCCATCCACCTTTTGGCCCAAATACCCCTTCGTGGCTGTAGGCCCTTCCCGGTGGACCCGGGAACCCTTCCAGTGGTCCCGGTACATTATCGGCGTCGCCCGAAACAATTCCGGTGACCAAATCCTCACTTCATATATATAATTATTTACCTACGGACCATTCCGAAACTCCTCGTGCCATCCGGGATCTCATCTAGGACTCCGAATAACCTTCAATAACCACATACTCTATTCCCCTATAACCCTAGCGTCATCGAACCTTAAGTGTGTAGACCCTACGGGTTCGGGAAGCATGTAGACATGACCGAGACAACTCTCCGGTAAATAAGCAACAACGGGGTATGGATATCCATGTTGGTTCCCACATGTTCCTCAATCATCTCATCGGATGAACCATGATGTTGGGGATTCGATCAATCCCGTATGCAATTCCCTTTGTCTATCGGTATGATACTTGCCCGAGATTCGATCGTCGGTATCCCTATACCTTGTTCAATCTCGTTACCGGCAAGTCTCTTTACTCGTTCCGTAATACATCATCCCGTGGCTAACTCCTTAGTCACACTGAGCTCAATATGATGATGGACTACCGAGTGGGCCCAGAGATACCTCTTTTTCACACAGAGTGACAAATCCCAGTCTCGATTCGTATAACCTAATAGACACTTTTGGAGATATTTGTAGTGCACCTTTATAATCACCCAGTTACGTTGTGACGTTTGATGCACCCAAACACTCCTACGGTATCCGGGAGTTGCACAATCTCATGGTCCAAGGAAATGATACTTGACATTAGAAAAGCTTTAGCAAACGAACAACACGATCTAGTCCTATTCTTAGGATTGGGTCTTGTCCATCACATCATTCCCCAATGATGTATCCCGTTATCAATGACATCCAATGTCCATGATGAGGAAACCATGATCATCTATTTATCAACGAGCTAGCCAACTAGAGGCTCACTAGGGACACATTGTGATCTATATATTCACACATGTATTACGGTTTCCGGTTAATACAATTATAGCATGAATAATAGACAATTATCATGAACTAGGAAATATAATAATAACCACTTTATTATTTCCTCTAGGGCATATTTCCAACCGTCTCCCACTTGCACTTGAGTCAATAATTTAGTTACATTGTGATGAATCGAACACCCATAGAGTTCTGGTGCTGATCATGTTTCGCTCGTGGAAGAGGTTTATTCAACGGGTCTGCGACATTCAGATCCGGGTGTGCTTTACAAATATCTATATCTCCATCTTGGATGTATCCACGAATGGAGTTGAAGCGGCGCTTGATGTGCTTGGTCTTCTTGTGAAATCCGGGCCCTTTTCCAATAGCAATAGCTCCAGTGTTGTCACAGAACAGAGTCACCAAGCCCGACACACTTGGAATCACTCTTAGGTCGGTGATGAACTCCTTCATCCAGACTCCTTCATGTGCTTCTTCCGAAGTAGCTATGTACTCCGCTTCACATGTAGATGCCGCCACGACGCTTTGCTTGCAACTACACCAGCTAACTACCCCATTATTCAAAATATACATGTATCCGGTTTGTAACTTGGAGTCATCCAGATCTGTGTCGAAGCTAGCATCGACGTAACCCTTTACGACGAGCTCTTCGTGTAACGACTAAGATGCGGTCCTTTCCGATTTAGGGAACGAGGCCCCGAATTGGAAAGAAGCGCATCTAAGCGTTTCGCAAGCACGATAACATAGCTCATACATAATAATAACAGAATGACAATAAGGGATTCAACTGTCATCTCATAAATATATCAGAGTTACATCACGAATCCAAACAAGGTAGATCCGCTACGGACTACAAAACATGAGAAATGACTATCCTACCCTGCATGCTCTCCCACGATCACGACCACGCCTCAGTCTTCTGGATAGTTCACGTACAGGCGGTCGTTCTCCTCATCGGACTGCCACACCAGCCGCATGCCGTCGGGATCACCTGTCTCGGGGGCACCTGAACCTGTTGGTGTTTTGAAAGAATCTGTGAGCCACGGGGACTCAGCAATCTATGACCTCGGTGCCAGAACTAGTCAAGTTATTAGGTAAGGAAGGTGGAGTATTTAGGTTGCAGCATCCTAAGCTTTATAGTGGCTAACTTATGTAGAACATGTATTGAAGGTGGCCTACACCAGCGGTCGATGTTTGGCTGATCACTAAGTGATCATGAACACCTACTTACGTCAAACATAACCCCACCGTGTTCCCGATCGAAGAGAGATCTTCGAAGGGGACAATCACGGTTACGCACATAGTTGACAATTTTATTAGATTATTTTTAAATTATCAATAACCGGATGCTAAGAAATATTCCAAGTTGCCACACAACCGCGGACACGGCTTTCCGAAAGATTAAACCCTGCAGGGGTGCTCCAACTAGTCCATCACAAACGTACACGGGCCGCAAAGTAATCCTCTATCACAAATCTCGTGATCTCGTCGGATTCCTTAGAGGAAAACCTCAACTCTGGGGAGAACCAAAGCTTCACCGGGATTCCTATACGCAAGATATATTGCTAAGGTAAGACAAGACTAGCAGGACCTCCCGGTGTGTCGATGACCCTGATAAGAGCCGCGTATCTCAGTCTCAGGACAACACCGTCTATGCATAGTGGACAATGAACAAACCTCAAGTTTCCTCGAGGTGGTATCGCCGACTGCTAGGTGGGTGGACCAACACTCATGAGGAGCACTGGCCCGGGTTGTTGATTAAATTCCTCGGGGTAGCTATTCCGTATGCAGATTATTATTAAGTGATTAGCAGATTAAAATCAATGTTGGGTCCTGCCGGACAAGTCTTAACACTACGCGATTTATCGAGGGGGTCCCCATAACAACCCCGAACGTGTTAGGAGCGATCAGTTATGGAATCAAACACCGGTAGCCGGTAACTATGGCGGCAATAACGAAACAAAACACCCGACAAAAGACTAGGCCTTCTGTTATTTACCAAATATATAGGTGCATTAATTAAATAACAAATTAACATAATGATATCAAACTCATGTTATCACATGAGACAAAGTACGTGCATCTAGCAACGCTAACATTAGAAGCTTAGCAAAGCCTACTTAGCCATTCAAGATTTGCTAGGAACGGATAAGTGTTTGGGTTTCATGGCAACATCAGGAGGCAATTGTTTCAGTGGTAGGCAGCGAGCATATGACGGAAGAAACGTAATCTAGCATAACAAGTCTAGAGATGGAATCAAGGTCATATCATCTTGCCTGTGATGTCCTCAGCTTGGAACTGCTCTTGTTCGTCCTGCCCGTACTCTCCCGGATCCACGTACTCGTTCTCTGATCCCGGTGCTACCCAACATAAAAATAGCATCCAATGAACAACAACACCTCAAGATGCAACAAGCACATGATGCATGAGATGGAAATGAACATGCATCACTATTCTAATCACTTGCACAAGCATGAGAAGGAAATACAAGTTCCTGGACAGAACTTCACTCTAAGCTATCTTGACATGCATTAGGATGACATGAACAGATGTGTCACGTGAAAACGATGCAAAACCATATAAAGAACGTTACAAACGGAGCTACGAATCAACGTGAAACAATGAAACAAGAAATGAAGTGCTACGTGTCAAATACATCAGAACACACTCCAATGGCATAACTCTAGTGTTTCCAGGTTTCCAAGACATAAAACAAACCAACATGGATGCAGTGGTGCAAGGAATATCACCACACCATCATCTATGCACTCACAAGCATCAAAACATCAAAACTATACAATCTACCATAAACAACATCATAGCCTTTTGAGAGCTACATGCAAAGCACCTACAGCCACCCAAACATGCCAAATAAGATATGTGGCACAAGCTATCCAAGAGTACTACAAGTACAAGCAAAAATATAATGCAAAGTAGTTTCACACAGAAAGTTACACAGCTCCTAACTTGGCCAAAATATCAGTTTTCACGGACTTAGTGAAAATTCCATATTCTCACTAGCTATTTATGTTCTGAAGCATTTTGACAGCACCCAAAACAACATCTACATGACTCCAAATGGAATGAAAATTTACAGAGAGCTAGACAAGCACAAAAGCTACAACTTCCCAGTTGATAGCAAAGGCTGAATCACAACACATGGACCTCTACAAGATCAACAACAGGACAAGAAAATATAAGCAGATTCTCAGACTTAGTGAAAATCACAGATTTTCACTAAACTGGAATTTCAGCCACATGCCTACTTTGACTAAGCACAACTTGCACATAAGAACTGCTAAGCATGAAACAAAACCAACATGCCATAGAGGGGGTCACTCACCCTCTAATGCCACAACAAGGAATCAACCTCTTGGGCTCATCACATCTCATGGAACCAAGCTCCAAACATAGAACAAATCTGAAATAAGTCATCTCCAGAAAGTATTCCAAAGGAAAAACTGACTTCACTAATGGATTACTCGGATGTTTCTACCCCAAAAACATATATAATAAATATGTACTCACATAGAACAAAAGGGCACAAACTAGAAAAGAAAACCTACATAGAATCACATATAGTGAATAGTGCATCATCACATGTGCTATTCACTAGATCAACTACTTCACAAGCTTATACACACTCTCACAAGTCCAATGGTGACATGAGGGTTTTGACCTCATGTATGTGTGCCATAGCACATCACCATTCCCACATAAATACCACAATCACAAGCATTACAACACCTACACATGCTAAATAGAATTCACTACTAACTTAACTCACATAAGCACCACTACATCTACACATACATGCACATGAGCTAATCAAGGCCCAACATAACTTGGGCATGTGTGTGACACACACACATGCACGCACACACACACACACACACACACACACCAACACATGATCAACTACCTTCACACACACTCACACAAGGTATGTGGGGAGGGGGAAAACCCATCCACACACATACACACACTTGCATAAGATCATCACCATGAGGATGATCAGCAAACCCACATATGTCACTAGCCTAAGCAAATCACACATGTTATACACACACACATGCATGGCAACTATCCCACATACACACACTACACAACCTACACATGCATATAGCAACTACCAAGCTAGCAAATTCTAGCAACACATGCTGTTGGAGGCAAGCAAAAACACCCACATGAAGATCTACCACCCCACTACATCTATGCAAGCCTTAAAATGCAAAAAGAGCAAAGAAAGCAACAAAAATATAAAAGGTTTTGGGGGGATCGAACCCTGGATCCCCTGGTACAAGCCACAAACCCAAACCACTCTGCTAATATGCACCAGCTCGACAAAGAAGGGTAGCCAAGCAGGTTAAACTGCTCTGCTTCTGCAAACGCTACTGTACCGAAATAATTGCAAAAAGGGGGTCGAGGGGGAATCGAACCCACGACCTGTTGAACCAACACCGCGGAACCTACCACCACGCTACAAAGAGGGACTTGATAGAACAGGGAACTACTACAAGGTAACCTGCTGATATGCCCTGCTCTGCCTGCACAGAGATACCGGCGACAGAGAGTCCGCCGGAGCTGCACTTGCTACTGCTGCTGCGCCGCGAGGGGGGGGGGGAACCACTACGGCTACTGCGCTGCTACTACAAGGTGGTAGCCCATGCTATGCTCTGCTCTGCCCGAGCACACCCCCAAGCAACACCCATGCACACATGCCTACTTCCTGTCGGGACAGAGACACACTCCGACTCACTTCGCCGGATCAATTCGGGGGAGAAGGGAGGAGGAGGCTGGCTCACCTCGGGGAAGGAAGAAGAGGGCAATCGGGAAGAAGGAGCGCCGTGGAGTCGATGTAGATGAGCTGAAGAAGACGCCTGCCGCAGACCAAAGCAGGGGAAGAAGACACCGGGTGCACGCCGTAGACGTGGATCTGCCCGTCGGTGAGGTCGCTCCCCGGCCTCACCAAGGACGGGAATGGAGCGAGGGGTGTGATGACCCACAAGTATAGGGGATCAATCATAGTCCTTTCGATAGGTAAGAGTGTCGAACCCAACGAGGAGCAGAAGGCTCTGATAGATGGATTTCAGCAAGGTAATAACTACAAGCACTGAAAGTAGCGGTAACAAGTGATTGTGTAGCGAGGTGAAACGTAGCAAGCAAAGAGTAACAAGTAACAAGTAGTAGCAACGGTGCAGAAAGTGGCCCAATACCTTTTGTAGCAAGGGACAAGCCTGAACAAAGTCTTATAGGAGGAAAAACGCTCCCGAGGACACACGGGAATTTCTGTCATGCTAGTTTCATCATGTTCATATGATTCACGTTCGTTACTTTGATAGTTTGATATGTGGGTGGACCGGCGCTTGGGTACTGCCCTTACTTGGACAAGCATCCCACTTATGATTAACCTCTCTCGCAAGCATCCGCAACTACAAAAGAAGAATTAAGACAATGCCTAACCATAGCATTAAACTAGTGGATCCAAATCAGCCCCTCACGAAGCAATGCATAGACTGGGGTTTAAGCTTCTGTCACTCCAGCAACCCATCATCTACTTACTACTTCCCAATGCCTTCCTCTAGGCCCAAATATGGTGAAGTGTTATGTAGTCGACGTTCACATAACACCACTAGAGGAAAAACAACATACAACATATCAAAATACCGAACAAATATCAAATTCACATGACTATTATCAGCATGACTTATCCCATGTCCTCAGGAACAAAAGTAACTACTCACAAGACATAATCATAATCATGACCAGAGGTGTAATGGATAGCATCAAGGATCTGAACATAAACTCTTCCGCCAAATAATCCAACAAGCATCAACTACAAAGAGTAATCAACACTACTAGCAACCTTACAAGTACCAATAGGAGTTGCGAGACGGAGATTGGTTACAAGAGATGACCTAGGGATTGGAGAGGAGATGGTGCCGATGAAGATGTTGATGAAGATGCCTCTCCTCCTATGAGAGGAGTGTTGGTGATGACGATGGCGACGATTCCCCCCTTCGGGAGGGAAATTTCCCCGGCAGGATCGTCCTGCCGGAGCTCTAGATTGGATCTGCTCAAGTTCCGCCCCGTGGCGGCGGCGAAACCACGAAGAAGCTCCCGTATGATTTTTTCCAGGTCAGGACGCATCATATAGCTAAATAGGGCGGCTAGTGGGCCTTCAGGAAGCCCACAAGCTTGCCCACCGCCACCAGGGGGTGGTGGCGGAGTGGGGGCTTGTGGGGCCCTGGTGGCCCCCTCCGGTAGTACTTTCACCCAATATTTTTAATATATTCCAGAAAAAATCCACGTAAATTTTCAGGGCATTTGGAGATGTGTAGAATAGTGGACTAGGATTTGCTCCTTTTCCAGTCCAGAATTGCAGCTGCCTGAATTCTCCCTCTTCAAATAATCCTTGCAAAATAAGAGAGAAAAGGCATAAATATGGTACCACAAGTAATATAACAGCCCAAAAAGCAATAAATATCAACATGAAAGCATGATGCAAAATGGACGTATCAACTCCCCCAAGCTTAGACCTCGCTTGTCCTCAAGCAAAAACCAAGTTCCATAAACATGTCCACATGTTTGGGGATGAAGGTGTCAATAAAACATAATACGGACATGAGGGCATCATGATCACACATAGAACAGTAATATATCATAAAGATTCTTATGGGAAAGTAACAATTCCTTCACAAAGCAAAGCATGAAGCAAAAACCTTACCAGAAGTAACCAACAGTAGTCCATAGTCATTGAAGCAATTGCAATTTATCACAACATCAGAAAGAGTCAAATAAGAGCTTGTAAGGCAAACCCACATACTCAATCATCTCTTTTGTTTTCCACAATTGTTATAACTCACGTGGTACTCATGGTGTCAAAGTTTCAGCTGGACACAAAGGAAGATAGGGGCTTATAGTTTTGCCTCCCAACAGTTTACCTCAAGGGTAAAGTCAACAACAATAAAGCATGAGTACTCAACCCGAAGTTGATATATGAATATAGATCTTTCCTAAACATGTGACGGTAGCCAAGACAAAGGCAAAAAGGGAATTGGTGTTGATCACCATGACTCTTACAAGGGTAAAAAGTAAAGGTACAAGATAGGCCCTTCGCAGAGGGAAGCAGGGGTTGTCATGCGGTTTTGAGGTTTGAATGCGTGTCCTATTAGTGTGGAGGAACGTCACTTTATATTGCCTCCTATGATAAAGAACTTTATTATGCAGTCTGTCGCTTTTATGTCTTCCTCACCACAGGTTCGTACAAATCTTATTTTCCACACACTAATAGATCATACATATTAGAGATCAATTTTTATTGCTTGCACCGATGACAACTTACTTGAAGGATCTTATTCAATCCATAGGTAGTTATGGTGGACTCTCATGGCAAAACTGGTTGGAGTTTTATGGATGCACAAGTAGTATCTCTACTTGGTGCGGGAGTTTTGGCTAATATGAGGTGGAAGCAATCGTCACATGCTAAGGGATCTCTAATCATATAACATTGTTTGGAACTAAGAAAGTACAATTCATTATGTTGTCTTCCTTGTCCAACATCTACTCCTAGGCATGTAATAGTTTGGTGAGTGCTCACAATTGTAAAAAGTGTCTAAGATGATATATTTATATGTGAACCTCTCTTTCCTTATCACTTCTTATTAATTGCAACAATGACTAATGTCTATGTTGATTTATTCTCAACAAGTTTCAATCATCATACATGTCCCAAGTGAAGTTATCACTTTCCATAAGATCGTCTCATGATCTTTCATGCTATCGTTCTTTTCATACTATTGATCATGGCACAAAGCAAAGCCCTTGACGAAGACACTCTTTATTATATAGCTCGTAAGCTTGAATACATCGGGGGAGAGACAAAAGCAAAAGACTCAAACTAAAAACTAAAGACTTATTCCTCTAAAATAAGAAATAAAAACTGAAAAGGAAAGAACTAAAACAAAGGTAAAAGCAGAATATATAAAGGTGATACGATACCAGGGAAACTCCCCCAAGCTTGGCAGAAGCCAAGGGGATTTCCCATACCAATGCTTAGTTGTCTTCCTTTGGTGGTGATGGTGGTGTTGTTGGAGCAGTCTTGAGCTTGTCTAATTTCCACTTGAGCAAAAAGTTCTGCTCCCTTATATCGTCATTTTCCTCCTCAAGTTTCAAAACTCTATGGCAAAGCTCGTGCTTACTCTCCTGCAAGAAACGAGAAGGGATAAACAAGGTCTTAGGCTTCTTCCTATGGTCAGGGAGGCTTGACTTCTTGAACTCCACATGGGTGTTTGCAGGTTGAGGTAGAGGAGCCTCCTCTTCATCGGAACTCGTTTGCTCCTTCCCTTTTGGTCATAGTCCTCTTCCTCATCAGTGGTCCAGCCATATGGTTCCAAGTCCCCATTAATCCTAGAGTTAGCACGATCATCGGCCACATAGATCTCTTCTTCTGAATCTTGAGAAGACATCTTGACCTAAATTTGCGGCAGAAGCAAGCTCGAAACGAAAACAGAGGAAAACTACGCGATATGGAGATCAAAACCTTCGGGCGACTATATATTGATTTTTTCTGGGCCAGAAGGAGTCCTCCACAAGAAAACGGAGTCCGGGAGGCACACGAGGTGCCCACAAGCTTGCCCACCGCCACTAGGGGGGTGGTGGCGGTGTGGGCCCTTGTGGCTTCCTCGTTTGCTCTCCGGATTGCTTTTTATTTTCTAATTTTCCAAAAATTCCAAAACTGAGGAAATTTCCTATTGGAAAAGCATCGGAGTCCAATTTCTTGCCGAAACAGAAATATCTTTGTTTTCAAGGTTTGAAACAGGCTGATAAACATCCCTTATGTATTCCTCTGGAGTTATGACATTGATGATATTGGTCTCAACATTTATGGGAGTACGAGAGATGTAATGCTTGATTCTTTGCCCATTTACCACTCTAGGAAAATTTCCTTCCGTGTTATTGATTTTGATGGCACCGGAACGATATACTTCCTCGAAAACATAGGGACCTTCCCATTTAGAGAGAAGTTTGCCTGCAAAGAATCTCAAACGAGAATTGTATAGCAAGACACAATCACCTACACTGAACTCTCGTTTCTGTATCCATTTGTCATGCCATCTCTTAACCTTTTCCTTGAACAACCTGGCATTCTCGTATGCCTGGGCTCTCCATTCATCTAACGAGCTGATATCAAACAACCTCTTCTCACTGGCAAGTTTGAAATCAAAGTTGAGCTCTTTGATTGCCCAATAAGCTTTGTGTTCCAGCTCAAGAGGTAAATGACATGCCTTACCGTAAACCATTTTATACGGTGACATGCCCATGGGATTCTTATAAGCAGTCCTATAAGCCCATAGTGCATTGTCAAGTTTGCTAGACCAGTTCTTTCGAGATCTATTGATGGTCTTTTGTAGGATCAACTTGATCTCCCTATTACTCAACTCCACTTGACCACTAGACTGAGGATGATAAGGAGATGCAACTCTATGGTTGACATCATACTTAGCTAGCATCTTGCGGAAAACACCATGAATGAAGTGTGAATCGCCATCAGTCATCAAGTATCTAGGGACCCCAAATCTTGGGAATATGACTTCTTTAAGCATCTTAATAGAGGTGTGGTGATCAGCATTTTTAGTGGGGATAGCTTCTACCCACTTAGTAACGTAATCCACAATAACTAAGATGTGAGTGTACCCATTGGAACTCGGGAAGGGTCCCATATAATCAAAGCCCCAAACATCAAATGGTTCAATGACAAGTGAATAGTTCATAGGCATCTCTTGACGCTTACTGATGTTCCCTATCCTTTGGCATTCGTCACAAGACAAGACAAACTTGCGAGCATCCTTGAAGAGAGTGGCCCCATAGAAACCTGATTGTAATACCTTATGGGCAGTTCTATCTCCAGCATGGTGTCCTCCGTAGGCTTCGGAATGACACTTCTGCAGGATCTGTCCCTGTTCATGTTCAGGCACACAACGCCTAATAACACCATCTAATCCTTCCTTATAAAGGTGAGGATCATCCCAAAAGTAGTGTCTCAAATCAACGAAGAATTTCCTCTTTTGTTGATAGGTGAAACTGGGTGGTATGTATTTGGCTACGATATAGTTTGCATAATCGGCATACCACGGTGCACTAAGTGAAGTGTGGATGACATTTAGTTGCTCATCAGGAAAGCTGCCATCAATTGGTAGTCGGTCATCAAGGACATTCTCTAGCCTAGACAAGTTATCTGCTACAGGGTTATCAGCACCCTTTCGGTCAACGATGTGCATATCAAATTCCTGTAGCAGGAGAACCCATCTGATCAGCCTAGGCTTAGCATCCTTCTTCTGCATAAGGTACTTAATAGCAGCATGATCAGAGTGAATAGTGACTTTGGAGTCAACTATGTAAGATCTGAACATTTCACATGCAAACACGATTGCTAAAACTTCCTTCTCCGTAGTGGCATAGTTTCTTTGGGCACTGTCTAGAGTTTTACTAGCGTAGTGAATGACATTCAACTTCTTGTCAACTCTTTGTCCTAGAACAGCACCAACAACATAATCACTAGCGTCACACATGATTTCAAAGGGCAAGTTCCAGTCAGGTGGTTGAACAATAGGTGCGGTTATCAAAGCCTTCTTAAGTATTTCAAACGCTTCCTCACAATCCTCATCAAAAACAAAAGGAACATCCTTCTGCAAGAGGTTGGTAAGAGGCCTAGAAATCTTAGAGAAGTCTTTAATGAACCTTCTATAGAAACCAGCATGACCTAAGAAACTTCGTATACCTCTGATATCTGTGGGGCAAGGCATTTTCTCAATTGCATCAACCTTAGCCTTATCAACTTCAATGCCTCTCTCAGAGATTTTGTGTCCTAAGACGATACCTTCATTAACCATAAAGTGGCACTTCTCCCAATTCAAGACGAGGTTGGTTTCTTCGCATCTCTGTAAGACTCGATCAAGGTTGCTGAGGCAATCATCAAAGGAAGACCCGTAAATGGAGAAGTCATCCATGAAAACCTCGACAATCTTTTCACAAAAGTCAGAGAATATAGCCATCATACATCTTTGGAAGGTGGCAGGTGCATTACATAAGCCAAAAGGCATACGTCTATAGGCAAAGGTACCGAAAGGGAAGGTGAAAGTGGTTTTCTCTTGATCAGATTGTGCAACAGGTATTTGCGAGAAACCTGAATAACCGTCTAGAAAGCAGAAGTGAGTGTGCTTTGATAGCCTTTCTAGCATTTGGTCGATGAACGACAAAGGATAATGATCTTTCCTGGTTGCCTTGTTCAGTTTTCGGAAGTCTATCACCATTCTATAGCCGGTAATAATCCTTTGTGGGATTAGTTCATCCTTATCATTATGAACAATGGTGATACCTCCCTTCTTAGGTACGCAATGTACTGGACTTACCCAATCACTATGAGCAACATGATAAATGATTCCTGCTTCCATAAGCTTTAATATTTCTTTTCTAATGATCTCTTTCATCTTAGGATTTAATCTCCTTTGATGATCAGCAACTGGTTTAAAGTCAGGATCGGTTTTAATCTTGTGCTGACATAGAGTAGGACTAATACCCTTAAGATCATCAAGAGTATATCCAATAGCAGCGCGGTGCTTCCTCAGAGTTTTTAGTAACTTCTTCTCTTCGCGCTCTGAGAGGAGAGCACTAATAATGACAGGATATATCTCCTTCTCATCAAGATAGACATACTTAAGAGTATCAGGCAACTGTTTAAGCTCGAACACAGGATAACCCTTTGGTGGGGGAGGATCCCCAAGCAGTTCAACACGTAGATTATTCTTGAGAATAGGATGTTGTTCTAAGACAATTCTATCTATCTCATCTCTCTCTTCCATATGCATATCATTTTCATGCTCAAGCATATATTTCTCTAAAGGATCCGTAGGAGGTACGACAATAGAGGCAAGAGCAATGATTCCATCTCTACCAGACGACTCTCTTTCGTGGGGTTGTCTTCCAAACTTGGAGAATTTAAATTCATGAGACACACCCTCGAAACTTACTGTGACAGTCTGCTTAATGCAATCAATGTGAGCATTGACTGTTGGAAATATGCCCTAGAGGCAATAATAAATTAGTTATTATTATATTTCTTAGTTCATGATAATCGTTTATTATCCATGCTATAATTGTATTGATTGGAAACACAATACTTGTGTGGATACATAGACAAAACACTGTCCCTAGTAAGCCTCTAGTTGACTAGCTCGTTGATCAAAGATGGTCAAGGTTTCCTGGCCATAGGCAAGTGTTGTCACTTGATAACGGGATCACATCATTAGGAGAATCATGTGATGGACTAGACCCAAACTAATAGACGTAGCATGTTGATCGTGTCATTTTGTTGCTACTGTTTTCTGCGTGTCAAGTATTTATTCCTATGACCATGAGATCATATAACTCAATGACACCGGAGGAATGCTTTGTGTGTATCAAACGTCGCAACGTAACTGGGTGACTATAAAGATGCTCTACAGGTATCTCCGAAGGTGTTAGTTGAGTTAGTATGGATCAAGACTGGGATTTGTCACTCCGTGTGAACGGAGAGGTATCTCGGGGCCCACTCGGTAATACAACATCACACACAAGCCTTGCAAGCAATGTAACTTAGTGTAAGTTGCGGGATCTTGTATTACGGAACGAGTAAAGAGACTTGCCAGTAAACGAGATTGAAATAGGTATACGGATACTGACGATCGAATCTCGGGCAAGTAACATACCGAAGGACAAAGGGAATGACATACGGGATTATATGAATCCTTGGCACTGAGGTTCAAACGATAAGATCTTCGTAGAATATGTAGGATCCAATATGGGCATCCAGGTCCCGCTATTGGATATTGACCGAGGAGTCTCTCGGGTCATGTCTACATAGTTCTCGAACCCGCAGGGTCTGCACACTTAAGGTTCGACGTTGTTTTATGCGTATTTGAGTTATATGGTTGGTTACCGAATGTTGTTCGGAGTCCCGGATGAGATCACGGACGTCACGAGGGTTTCCGGAATGGTCCAGAAACGAAGATTGATATATAGGATGACCTCATTTGGTTACCGGAAGGTTTTCGTGCATTACCGGAAAAGTTTCGGGCTCATCGGTAGTGTACCGGGAGTGCCGGGAGGGGTGCCGGGGACCATCGGGAGGGGTGTCACGCCCCAAGGGGTCTCATGGGCTATGGGAAGAGATAAACCAGCCCCTAGTGGGCTGGAATAAGTTCCCACTAAGGCCCATAAGGTTTGAGAAGGAAAAAACACAAGGTGGAAAGAGTTTCCAAGTGGGAAGGTGGAATCCTACTCCAAGTAGGATTGGAGTAGGACTCCTCCACCTCCAATTTCGGCCAAACCTTTAGGTTTTGAGGCTGCCTCCTCCCCTCCCTCCCACCTATATATACGGAGGTTTTATGGCTGATTTGAGACGACTTTCTCACGGTTGCCCGACCACATACCTCCATAGTTTTTCCTCTAGATCGCGCTTCTGCGGAGCTCGGGTGGAGCCCTGCTGAGACAAGATCATCACCAACCTCCGGAGCGCCGTCACGCTGCCGGAGAACTCTTCTACCTCTCCGTCTCTCTTGCTGGATCAAGAAGGCCGAGATCATCGTCGAGTTGTACGTGTGCTGAACGCGGAGGTGCCGTCCGTTCGGTACTAGATCGTGGGACTGATCGCGGGATTGTTCGCGGGGCGGATCGAGGGACGTGAGGACGTTCCACTACATCAACCGCGTTCACTAACGCTTCTGCTGTACGATCTACAAGGGTACGTAGATCACTCATCCCCTCTCGTAGATGGACATCACCATGATAGGTCTTCGTGCGCGTAGGAAATTTTTTGTTTCCCTTGCGACGTTCCCCAACATTGACAGTGTTGAGAAAGGGTCTACCAAATATGATGGGACAAAAGCTATCTTGTGCAGTACCAAGGATGAGGAAATCAGTCGGATACTTCGTCTTACCACACAGGACTTCTACGTCTCTCACAATTCCCAGAGGGCAGATAGTGTCTCTATTAGCTAGCATGATAGTGACATCAATGGGTTCTATCTCAGCAGGTGCAATCTCATCTTTGATTTCATCATAGAGAGAACGGGGTATTGCACTAACACTAGATCCCATATCACATAAACCATGGTAATAGTGATCTCCTATCTTAACAGAAACAACGGGCAGGCCAACTAGAGGTCCGTGTTTGTCTTTCGCGTGAGGTTTAGCAATTCCAGCGGAGTCTCACAGAATTTAATAACATGCCCGTCTATGTCTTCGGCTAAGAGATCTTTGATAATAGGAACACTAGGTTTAACTCTAATCTCCTCAGGGGGTGCAAGTGGTCTAATGTAACCCCTATGTATCACAGTTGGAGCTCTAGAATAAACCTTCATTCTAGCAGGGTATGGTGGTTTCTCAGTGTAAGCACAAGGAACAACAGGATCACTAAAAGCTATGATTTTCTCCTCAACTAGATTGGTTTTGGATATGTTGCTTTCTACTGGAGGATGATATTTAAACCACTTCTCTTTGGGAAGTTCAACATGAGCAACAAAAGATTCACATAGAGAAGCTACTATCTCAGAGTCAAGTCCATACTTAGCGCTAAAATCTCTAGAAGTGTTTGTCTCAACAAAAGATTTAACGCAATCAAACTGGAAATTCATACCTGAGTCCTTACCTTCCTCCAGCTCCCATTCTTCAGAGTTGCGTCTGATTCTCTCCAATAAAATCCACTTGCGATCAATATCCTTCTTCATAAAAGAACCGGCACAAGAAGTGTCAAGCATGGTACGATCTTCATGAGAAAGCTGAGCATAAAGGTTTAGAGTGATGATTTATCTCGAGAGCTCATGATTGGGGCATGAATATAGCATTGATTTAAGCCTCCCCCAAGCTTGAGCTATGCTTTCCCTGTCACGATGCCAAAAGTTATAAATAAAGTTCCGATCACGATGTGCTATATGCATAGGATAGAACTTTCGATGAAATTTCAATTTCAACCGATTGTAGCCCCATGATCCAGTATCATCACATAGCCTATACCATGTCAACGCCTTATCCTTCAAAGATAAAGGAAAGACTTTCTTCTTTACGTCATCCTCGGGCAAATCTGCAAGCTTAAATAAACCACAAACTTCATCTACATAGATTAGATGCAAGTCTCGATGTGAAGATCCATCTCCTGTGAAAGGATTAGCCAGCAGTTTCTCAAGCATACCCAAAGGAATTGCATAAAAGATATTTTCAGTAGGTACCTCAGGTCGAGGAGAAACTCCTCGTGCTTCCATTCGTGGTGAAGATACCCCGAACAAACTCCTCAAAGGAAGAGTTTCCATAGTGACAAGTGACAATAAATTTCAGCACAGTATAAAAATGTTTCCTTACCAATTTCCACTTACCAAAGGCGCTTCACTCCCCGGCAACGGCGCCAGAAAAGAGTCTTGATGACCCACAAGTATAGGGGATCAATCGTAGTCCTTTCGATAAGTAAGAGTGTCGAACCCAACGAGGAGCAGAAGGCTCTGATAGATGGTTTCAGCAAGGTAATAACTGCAAGCACTGAAAGTAGCGGTAACAAGTGATTGTGTAGCGAGGTGAAATGGAGCAAGCAAAGAGTAACAAGTAACAAGTAGTAGCAACGGTGCAACAAGTGGCCCAATCCCTTTTTAACAAGGGACAAGGCTGAACAAAGTCTTATAGGAGGAAAAACGCTCCCGAGGACACACGGGTTCTGTCATGCTAGTTTCATCATGTTCATATGATTCGCGTTCGTTACTTTGATAGTTTGATATGTGGGTGGACTAGCGCTTGGTGATACGTCTCAAACATATCTATAAATTTTGATGGTCTCACGCTGTTATCTTGTCTTCTTTGTATGTTTTATGTACCTTTTTTATATCTTTTTGGGGACTAATTGATTCAGTGCCAAGTGCTAGTTCCTGTTTTTCCGTGTTTTTGACTCTTTTCAAATCTGATTTTGGAATGGAGTACAAATAGAATAAAATCCCCGAAATGATTTTTTCCCGAACGAAAGAAGACCAGGGAGCCTTTGGGCCAAGCCAGGTGGGCCCCAGGGAGCCCACAAGCTTGCACCACGCCACCAGGTGGGGAGGCGGTGGTGGGCAAGCTTATGGTTTCCCTGGCCGCCTCCTGACCTAGGTTTTGCGCCTATATATTCCCAAATATTCTGCAAAAAATCAGGGGAGCCTTGAATACACTTTTCCGCCGCCGCAAGCTTTCGTTTCCGCGAGATTTCATCTCGAGACCATTCCCGGCGCCCTGCCAAAGGGGACTTTGGAGGTGGAGGGCTTCTTCATCATCATCATCGCCCCTCCAATGACTCGTGAGTAGTTCACGTCAGACCTACGGGTCCGTACTTAGTAGCTAGATGGCTTCTTCTCTCTCTTGGATCTTCAATACAAAGTTCTCCATGATCTTCATGGAGATCTATCCGATGTAATATTCTTTGGCGGTGTGTTTGTCGAGATCCGATTAATTGTGGACTTGTGATCAGATTATCTATGATATATATTTGAGTCTTTGCTGATTTATTATATGCATGATTTTATATCCTTGTAAGTCTCTCCGAGTCTTGGGTTTTGTTTGGCCAACTAGATCTATGATTCTTGCAATGGGAGAAGTGCGTGGTTTTGGGTTCTACCATGTGGTGACCTTTCCCAGTGACAGTAGGGGCAACAAGGCACACATCAAGGAGTTGCCATCAAGGGTAAAAAGATGGGGTTTTTATCATTGGTTTGAGATTATCCCTCTACATCATGTCATCTTGCTTAAGGCGTTACTCTGTTCTTATGGACTTAATACACTAGATGCATGCTGGATAGCGGTCAACGTTTGTAGTAATAGTAGTAGATGCAGACAGTATCGGTCTACTTGTTTCGGACGTGATGCCTATAGAAATAATCATTGCATAGATATCGTCACGACTCTGCACAGTTCTATCAATTGCTCGACAGTAATTTGTTCACCCTCCGTCTACTTGCTTTCATGAGAGAAGCCACTAGTAAACACTACGGCCCCCGGGTCTATCCACATCCATCGTTTACACCTCCGCTTTTACTTTGCTTTGTTACTTTGTTGCTTTCAGTTCTCTCTTGGCAAACAATCTATAAGGGATTGACAACCCCTTCATAGCGTTGGCTGCAAGCTTTTGTGTTTGTGCAGGATCTTGACATACTCTTCCGCCGGATTGATACCTTGGTTCTCAAACTGAGGGAAATACTTACCACCGCTACGCTACATCACCCTTTCCGCTTCGAGGGAACACCAACGCAAGGCTCCAAGGCCACGAGGGAAATCCTTTGCATACTTGCCTAGGAAGTCCCTTAAGGTGTAGCCGTAGCTGAAGGATTCCTGGTGCCGTTGCTGAGGAGTATCAAGCAACACTCCTATTTCTGGCACCGTGGAAGGTCTTTTGTTGCAGTAGCAGAAGAATTTCTAGCGCCGTTGCCGGGGAAGAGGATCGTCAAGAATATTCTCCCGACAACGTGCCAACTTCTGGCGCCGTGGCCGGGGAGGAGAAATCAAGATCTATCCAAGTAGGTCTCACAAACTCTTCTCTTGCATTTACTTTTGTTGCCAGTTGCCTCTCGTTTTCCTCTCCCCCACTTCACATTTGCCGTTTCCTCCTTTGCCTTTTTTGTTCGCCCTTTTCTCTCGCTTGCTTTCTGTTCGCTTGTGTGCCATGTGCCCTCAATATGCTTGCATCTTCGCTTGCTGAAAATCTAGTGATATGGATCCTCATCCACTTGCTAGTCTCTTTAAGAGACCCACTCGTGTGGAACAAATTGCTATTGAGTTGAGGGAAATTGCCTATGTCTTTGGAGTTTTTCGTAAGATGCGTGAATCTGAAAATTGTGAGGAAGAAATTCATGAAGTGATTCACGAGGGCTCCTTGGATGAAAAGCATGATTACAATGATTTCACTACAAATCCTATTAGTGACAATCATGCTAAAAATATGCAAAACCCTAAGCTTGGGGATGCTAGTTTTGCTTTGACCACTACTTATTGCAATAATCATGATTGGGGTGATGCTCTTTCTTATGATCCTGAAAATTTGTTCAGACCTCATGATGAATATGATATTTGCAACAATATTGAAAGTGGGATTGGAGAAGTCATGACTTTATTTGATGATAATCCCACTATTTTTGAAGAGCGTCAACTTTGCATGCATGTGGATCATGAAAAGAATATCCTATGGGATAGCTGTATTGTTGAATTTGAATATGATCCCACATGTAATTGCTATGAGAGAGGAAAATATTTTGGTAGAAACTTTCATGTTACCAAATTACCTCTCATTTTGTGGAGATTGCTAGTGTCTCTTTCTTCTTCCTTGCATATGACAACTATTGGTTGTCTTGACAATCTGTTTTCCTACAAAATGCCTATGCATAGGAACTATGTTAGACTTAGATGTGATTTTCACATGCTTTAGGATGCCCTCGTTATGCTTCAATTCTTGTCTTTTGTGAGAGTATCATTGAATGAATAGCTAAGGGCGTTAAACAATAGCGCTTGTTGGGAAGCAACCCAACGAATCTATCCTTTTTCTTTCTGTTTTGTGTTTTCCACACTTTCATAATTCTGTTATGATTGTGTTTTTTGTGTTTCTTTTTGCGTTTGTGCCAAGCAAAACCGTTATGATTAGTCTTGAGGATGATCGTTTGGTCATGCTGGGAAAGACAGAAACTTTCTGCTCGCGAAACGAATTGTCATTTTTTTTTCTGTAAGAGGTTTTGAGTTGATTCTTTTTGCTGCTGATTGCTACGCAAATTCTTCAGACTGTCGTAATATTTCTTTTCTAATGACCTCTTTCATCTTAGGATTTAATCGCCTTTGATGATCAGCAACTGGTTTAAAGTCGGGATCGGTTTTAATCTTGTGCTCACATAGAGTAGGACTAATACCCTTAAGATCATCAAGAGTATATCCAATAGCAGCGCGGTGCTTCCTCAGAGTTTTTAGTAACTTCTTCTCTTCGCGCTCTGAGAGGAGAGCACTAATAATGACAGGATATATCTCCTTCTCATCAAGATAGGCATACTTAAGAGTATCAGGCAACTGTTTAAGCTCGAACACAGGATCACCCTTTGGTGGGGGAGGATCCCCAAGCAGTTCAACAGGCAGATTATTCTTGAGAATAGGATGTAGTTCTAAGACAATTCTATCTATCTCATCTCTCTCTTCCATATGCATATCATTTCCATGCTCAAGCAGATATTGCTCTAAAGGATCCGTAGGAGGTACAGCAATAGAGGCAAGAGCAATGATTCCATCTCTACCCGACAACTCTCTTTCCTGGGGTTGTCTTCCAAACTTGGAGAATTTAAATTCATGAGACACACCCTTGAAACTTACTGTGATAGTCTGCTTAATGCAATCAATGTGAGCATTGACAGTGTTGAGAAAGAGTCTACCAAATATGATGGGACAAAAGCTACCATGTGCAGTACCAAGGACGAGGAAATCAGTAGGATACTTCGTCTTACCACACAAGACTTCTATGTCTCTCACAATTCCCACAGGGCAGATAGTGTCTCTATTAGCTAGCGTGATAGTGACATCAATGGGTTCTATCTCAGCAGGTGCAATCTCATCTTTGATTTCATCATAGAGAGAACGGGGTATTGCACTAACACTAGCTCCCATATCACATAAACCATGGTAACAGTGATCTCCTATATTAACAAGAACAACGGGCAGGCCAACTACAGGTCCGTGTTTGTCTTTCGCGTGAGGTTTAGCAATTCTAGCGGAGTCCTCACAGAATTTAATAACATGCCCGTCTATGTCTTCGGCTAAGAGATCTTTGATAATAGGAACACTAGGTTCAACTCTAATCTCCTCAGGGGGTGCAAGTGGTCTAATGTAACCCCTACGTATCACAGTTGGAGCTCTAGAATAATCCTTCATTCTAGCAGGGTATGGTGGTTTCTCAGTGTAAGCACAAGGAACAATAGGATCACTAAAAGCTATGATTTTCTCCTCAACTAGATTGGTTTTGGATATGTTGCTTTCTACTGGAGGATGATATTTAAACCACTTCTCTTTGGGAAGTTCAACATGAGCAACAAAAGATTCACATAGAGAAGCTACTATCTCAGAGTCAAGTCCATACTTAGCGCTAAAATCTCTAGAAGTGTTTGTCTCAACAAAAGATTTAACGCAATCAAACTGGAAATTCATACCTGAGTCCTTACCTTCCTCCAGCTCCCAATCTTCAGAGTTGCGTCTGATTCTCTCCAATAAAATCCACTTGCGATCAATATCCTTCTTCATAAAAGAACCGGCACAAGAAGTGTCAAGCATGGTACGATCTTCATGAGAAAGCGGAGCATAAAGGTTTAGAGTGATGATTTCTCTCGAGAGCTCATGATTGGGGCATGAATATAGCATTGATTTAAGCCTCCCCCAAGCTTGAGCTATGCTTTCCCTGTCACGATGCCAAAAGTTATAAATAAAGTTCCGATCACGATGTGCTATATGCATAGGATAGAACTTTCGATGAAATTTCAATTTCAACCGATTGTAGCCCCATGATCCAGTATCATCACATAGCCTATACCATGTCAACGCCTTATCCTTCAAAGATAAAGGAAAGACTTTCTTCTTTACGTCATCCTCGGGCAAATCTGCAAGCTTAAATAATCCACAAACTTCATCTACATAGATTAGATGCAAGTCTCGATGTGAAGACCCATCTCCTGTGAAAGGATTAGCCAGCAGTTCTCAAGCATACCCAAAGGAATTTTATAAAAGATATTTTCAGTAGGTACCTCAGGTCGAGGAGAAGCTCCTCGTGCTTCCATTCGTGGTGAAGATACCCTGAACAAACTCCTCAAAGGAATTGTTTCCATAGTGACAAGTGACAATAAATTTCAGCACAGTACAAAAATGTTTCCTTACCAATTTCCACTTACCAAAGGCGCTTCACTCCCCGGCAACGGCGCCAGAAAAGAGTCTTGATGACCCACAAGTATAGGGGATCAATCGTACTCCTTTCGATAATTAAGAGTGTCAAACCCAACGAGGAGCTGAAGGCTCTGATAGATGGATTTCAACAAGGTAATAACTGCAAGCACTGAAAGTAGCGGTAACAAGTGATTGTGTAGCGAGGTGAAATGTAGCAAGCAAAGAGTAACAAGTAACAAGTAGTAGCAACGGTGCAGCAAGTGGCCCAATCCCTTTTGTAGCAAGGGACAAGCCTGAACAAAGTCTTATTGGAGGAAAAACGCTCCCGAGGACACACGGGAATTTCTGTCATGCTAGTTTCATCAAGTTCATATGATTCGTGTTCGTTACTTTGATAGTTTGATATGTGGGTGGACCAGCGCTTGGTGATACGTCTCAAACGTATCTATAATTGTTGATGATTTCACGCTGTTATCTTGTCTTCTTTGTATGTTTTATGTACCTTTTTTATATCTTTTTGGGGACTACCTTATTGATTCAGTGCCAAGTGCTAGTTCCTGTTTTTTCGTGTTTTTGACTCTTTTCAGATCTGATTTTGGAACGAAGTCCAAACGGAATAAAATCCCCGAAATGATTTTTTCCCGAATGAAAGAAGACCAGGGAGCCTTTGGGCCAAGCCAAGTGGGCCCCAGGGAGCTCACAAGCTTGCACCACGCCACCAGGGGGGAGGCGGCGGTGGCAAGCTTGTGGTTCCCTGGCCGCCTCTTGACCTAGGTTTTGCGCCTATATATTCCCAAATATTACGCAAAAAATAAGGGGAGCCTCGAAAATACTTTTCCGCCGCCGCAAGCTTCCGTTTCCGTGAGATTTCATCTGGAGACCCTTCCCGACACCCTGCCGAAGGGGACTTTGGAAGTGGAGGGCTTCTTCATCATCATCATCGCCCCTCCAATGACTCGTGAGTAGTTCACTTCAGACCTACGGGTCCGTAGTTATTAGCTAGATGGCTTCTTCTCTCTCTTGGATCTTCAATACAAAGTTATCCATGATATTCATGGAGATCTATCCGATGTAATCTTCTTTGGCGGTGTGTTTGTCGAGATCCGATGAATTGTGGACTTGTGATCAGATTATCTATGATATATATTTGAGTCTTTGCTGATTTCTTATATGCATGATTTGATATCCTTGTAAGTCTCTCCGAGTCTTGGGTTTTGTTTGGCCAACTAGATCTATGATTCTTGCAATGGGAGAAGTGCTTGGTTTTGGGTTCTGCCATGTGGTGACCTTTCCCAATGACAGTAGGGGCAGCAAGGCACACATCAAGCAGTTGCCATCAAGGGTAAAAAGATGGGGTTTTTTATCATTGGTTTGAGATTATCCCTCTACATCATGTCATCTTTCTTAAGGCGTTACTCTGTTCTTATGGACTTAATACACTAGATGCATGCTGGATAGCGGTCGACGTGTGTAGTAATAGTAGTAGGTGCAGACAGTATCGGTCTACTTGTTTCGGATGTGATGCCTATAGAAATAATCATTGCATAGATATCGTCACGACTCTGGACAGTTGTATCAATTGCTCAACAGTAATTTGTTCACCCTCCGTCTACTTGCTTTCATGAGAGAAGCCACTAGTAAACACTACGGCCCCCGAGTCTATTCACATCCATCGTTTACACCTCCGCTTTTACTTTGCTTTGTCACTTTGTTGCTTTTAGTTCTCACTTGGAAAACAATCTATAAGGGATTGACAACCCCTTCATAGCGTTGGGTGCAAGCTTTTGTGTTTGTGCAGGATCTTGAGATACTCTTCCGCCGGATTGATACCTTGGTTCTCAAACTGAGGTAAATACTTACCACCGCTACGATACATCACCCTTTCTGCTTTGAGGGAACACCAACGCAAGGCTCCAAGGCCACGGGGGAAATCCTTTGCGTACTTGCCTAGGAAGTCCCTTAAGGTGTAGCCGCAGCTGAAGGATTCCTGGTGCCGTTGCTGAGGAGTATCAAGCAACACTCCTATTTTGGCGCCGTGGAAGGTCTTTTGTTGCAGTAGCAGAAGAATTTCTGGCACCGTTGCCGGGGAAGAGGATCGTCAAGAATATTCTCCTGACAACGTGCCAATTTCTGGCGCCTTAGCCTGGGAGGAGAAATCAAGATCTATCCAAGTAGGTCTCACAAACTCTTCTCTTGCATTTACTTTTGTTGCCAGTTGCCTCTCGTTTTCCTCTCCCCCACTTCACATTTGCCGTTTCCTCCTTCGCCTTTTTCGTTCGCCCTTTTCTCGCGCTTGCTTTCTGTTCGCTTGTGTGCCATGTGCCCTCAATATGCTTGCATCTTCGCTTGCTGAAAATCTAGTGATATGGATCCTCATCCACTTGCTAGTCTCTTTAAGAGACCCACTCGTGTGAAACAAATTGCTATTGAGTTGAGGGAAATTGCCTATGTCTTTGGAGTTTTGCGTAAGATGTGTGAATCTAAAAATTCTGAGGAAGAAATTCATGAAGTGATTCACGAGGGCTCCTTGGATGAAAAGCATGATTGCAATGATTTCACTATAAATCCTATTAGTGACAATCATGCTAAAAATATGCAAAACCCTAAGCTTGGGGATGCTAGTTTTGCTTTGACCACTACTTATTGCAATAATCATGATTGGGGTGATGATCTTTCTTATGATCTTGAAAATTTGTTCAAACCTCATGATGAATATGATATTTTCAACAATATTGAAAGTGGGATTGGAGAAGTCATGACTTTATTTGATGATAATCCCACTATTTTTGAAGAGCGTCAACTTTGCATGCATGTGGATCATGAAAAGAATATCCTATGGGATAGCTGTATTGTTGAATTTGAATATGATCCCACATGTAATTGCTATGAGAGAGGAAAATATTTTGGTAGAAACTTTCATGTTACCAAATTACCTCTCGTTTTGTGGAGATTGCTATTGTCTCTTTCTTCTTCCTTGCATATGGCAACTATTGGTTGTCTTGACAATCTGTTTTCCTATAAAATGCCTATGCATAGGAAGTATGTTAGAATTAGATGTGATTTTCACATGCTTTAGGATGCTCTTGTTGTGCTTCAATTCTTGTCTTTTGTGAGAGCATCATTGAATGCCTAGCTAAGGGCGTTAAACAATAGCGCTTGTTGGGAAGCAACCCAACGAATCTATCCTTTTTCTTTCTGTTTTGTGTTCTCCACACTTTCATAATTTTGTTATGATTGTGTTTTTCGTGTTTCTTTTTGCATTTGTGCCAAGCAAAACCGTTATGATTAGTCTTGAGGATGATCGTTTGGTCATGCTGGGAAAGACACAAACTTTCTGCTCACAAAACGAATCGTCATTTTTTTGTAAGATGTTTTGAGTTGATTCTTTTTGCTGCTGATTGCTAAGCAAATTCTTCAGACTGCTGTAAGTTTTCAGAATTTTTGAAGTACCACAGGTATACGAAACATACATATTGCTACAGACTGGTCTGCTGTTAACAGATTCTGTTTTTGTTGTGTTGGTTGCTTATTTTGATGAAACTATGGATAGTATCGGGGGGGGGGGGGTATTAGCCATGGAAGATTGAAAGTACAGTAACCCAATATCAGCACGTGTAGAATTTAAGTTTGCTATAGTGCCTAAGGAAGTGGTGGTTTGCTTTCTTGTACTAATGTTATCACGAGTTTCTGTTTAAGTTTCGTGTTGTGAAGTTTTCAAGTTTTGGGTGAAGTTCTTATGGACGAAAAGATAAAGAGTGGCAAGAGCTCAAGCTTGGGGATGCCCAAGGCACCCCAAGAGATTCAAGGATGCCGTAAAATCCTAATCTTGGGGATGCCCCGGGAAGGCATCCCCTCTTTCGTCTTCAATCCATCGGTAATGTTACTTGGGGCTATATTTTTATTCACCACATGTTATGTGTTTTTTCTTGGAGCGTCTTGTATCGTAGGAGTCTTTTATTTTTGTTGTGTCACAATCATCCTTTCTGCACACCTAGAGAGAGAGAGAGAGATGCACACAACGTGATTTTGTCGAGCTTCACTTATATGTTTTGGTAGACAATTCAGCTCACATGTGCTTCACTTATATCTTTTGAGCTAGATACTTTTGCTCTATGTGCTTCACTTATATCTTTTAGAGCGCAGCGGTGCGTGGCTTGGTAGTTGATCTATGCTTTGAAAGTAGTCTCAAAAGGGGTAGTTATCCAAAGGGATACGAAAACTTCCTCCTTCATGTGCATTGAATAATTAGAGAAGTTTGATTCATCTCAATTAGTTTTGAGTTGTGGTTATGGTAATATTGAAATCATGCTAGTGAGGTGTTGTGAATCTAGAAATACTTGTGTTGAAGTTAGTGATTCCCGTAGCATGCACGTATGGGGAACTGCTATGCGATGAAATCTGAGCACGATTAGTCTATTGATTGTCATCCTTTGCGTGGCGGTCGGGATCGCGCGATGGTTTATACCTACCAACCCTTCCCCTAGGAGTATGCGTTGAATGCTTTGTTTTGATTACTAATAAAAATTTTGCAACAAGTATATGAGTTCTTCATGACTAATGTTGAGTCCATGATTTATATGCACTTTCACCTTCCACCATCACTATATTCTTGGTGCCGTGCAACTTTCGCCGGTGCACAAAACCCACCATTAGCCTCCCTCAAAACAGCCACCATACCTACCTACTATGGCTTTTTCAAAGTCATTCCGAGATATATTGCCATGCAAATACCACCATGATATGTGCCACCACGTCTACATTGCCATTGCATGATCGTAAGATAGCTAGCATGATGTTTCCATTGATGTCTATGCCATGCTAGATCATTGCCACGGTACACCACCGAAGGCATTCCATATAGAGTCATAATTGCTCTAAGTTTTGAGTTGAAAGTGTGATGATCATCATTATTGGAGCATTGTCCCATGTGAGGAAATAAAAGAGGCCAAAGAAGCCCATAAAAAAGAGGCCAAAATCCCACCAAAATAAATATAAATAATGAGAGAAAAAGAGAGAAGGGACAATGCTACCATTTTTTTTCCACACTTGTGCATTTTGAGCACCATGATCTTCATGATTAAGAGTCTCTCGGTTTGTCACCATCATATAGCTAGTGGGAAATTTTCATTATATAACTTGGCTTGTATATTCCAATGATAGGCTTCCTCAAAATTGCCTTAGGTCTTCGTGAGCAAGCAGGTTGGATGCACACCCACTAGTTTTCTTTAAGAGCTTTTATAGCTCTAGTGCATCATTTGTATGGCAATCCCTACTCATTCACATTGATATCTATTGATGAGTATCTCCACAGCTCATTGATATGCCTAGTTAATGTGACTATCTTCTCCTTTTTGTCTTGCAAACTCTACCACATTCCACACCATCTATAGTGCTATAACCATGGCTCACGCTCATGTATTGCGTGAGAGTTGAAAATGTTTGAGAAAGTAAAGGTGTGAAACAATTACTTGGCCAATACCGGGGTTGTGCATGATTTAAATTCGTTGTGCAATGATGATAGAGCATAGCCAGACTATATGCTTTTGTAGGGATAACTTTCTTTTGGCCTTGTTATTTTGGAAGTTCATGATTACTTTGCTAGTTTGCTTGAATTATTATTGTTTCCACGTCAATAGCAAACTATTGTTTTGAATCTAATGGATCTGAACATTCACGTCACATAAGAGGAATTACAAAGGACACCTATGCTAGGTAGCATGAAAGCATCAAAAATTCATTCTTATCACTTCCCTACTCGAGGACGAGCATGAGTTAAGCTTGGGGATGCTTGATATGTCTCAAACGTATCTATAATTTTTGATGGTTTCACGCTGTTATATTGTCTTCTTTGTATGTTTTATGTACCTTTTTTATATCTTTTTGGGGACTAACTTATTGATTCAGTGCCAAGTGCCAGTTCCTGTTTTTCCGTGTTTTTGACTCTTTTCAGATCTGATTTTGGAATGGAGTCCAAACGGAATAAAATCCCCGAAATGATTTTTTCCCGAACGAAAGAAGACCAGGGAGCCTTTGGGCCAAGCCAGGTGGGCCCCAGGGAGTCCACAAGCTTGCACCACGCCACCAGGGGGGAGGCGGCGGTGGGCAAGCTTGTGGCTTCCCTGGCCGCCTCCTGACCTAGGTTTTGCGCCTATATATTCCCAAATATTTCGCAAAAAATCAGAGGAGCCTCGAAAATACTTTTCCGCCGTCGCAAGCTTCCGTTTCCGCGAGATCTCATCTGGAGACCCTTCCTGGCGCCCTGCCGAAGGGGACTTTGGAGGTGGAGGGCTTCTTCTTCATCGTCATCGCCCCTCCAATGACTCGTGAGTAGTTTACTTCAGACCTACGGGTCCGTAGTTAGTAGGTAGATGGCTTCTTCTCTCTCTTGGATCTTCAATACAAAGTGCTCCATGATCTTCATGGAGATCTATCCGATGTAATCTTCTTTGGCGGTGTGTTTGTCGAGATCCGATGAATTGTGGACTTGTGCTCAGATCATCTATGATATATATTGGAGTCTTTGCTGATTTCTTATATGCATGATTTGATATCCCTGTAAGTCTCCTCGAGTCTTGGGTTTTGTTTGGCCAACTAGATATATGATTCTTGCAATGGGAGAAGTGCTTGGTTTTGGGTTCTGCCATGTGGTGACCTTTCCCAGTGACAGTAGGGGCAGCAAGGCACACATCAAGCAGTTGCCATCAAGGGTAAAAAGATGGGGTTTTTATCATTGGTTTGACATTATCCCTCTACATCATGTCATCTTGCTTAAGGCCTTACTCTGTTCTTATGGACTTAATACACTAGATGCATGCTGGATAGCGTTCGACGTGTGTAGTAATAGTAGTAGATGCAGACAGTATCGGTCTACTTGTTTCGGACGTGATGCCTATAGAAATAATCATTGCATAGATATCGTCACGACTCTGCACAGTTCTATCAATTGCTCGACAGTAATTTGTTCACCCTCCGCCTACTTGCTTTCATGAGAGAAGCCACAAGTAAACACTACGCCCCCGGGTCTATTCACATCCATCGTTTACACCTCCGCATTTACTTTGCTTTGTTACTTTGTTGCTTTCAGTTCTCACTTGGCAAACAATCTATACGGGATTGACAACCCCTTCATAGCATTGGGTGCAAGCTTTTGTGTTTGTGCAGGATCTTGAGATACTCTTCCACCGGATTGATACCTTGGTTCTCAAACTGAGGGAAATACTTACCACCGCTACGCTACATCACCCTTTCCGCTTCGAGGGAACACCAATGCAAGGCTCCAAGGCCACAGGGGAAATCCTTTGCATACTTGCCTAGGAAGTCCCTTAAGGCGTAGCCGTAGCTGAAGGATTCCTGGTGCCGTTGCTGAGGAGTATCAAGCAACACTCCTATTTCTGGCGCTGTGGAAGGTCTTTTGTTGCAGTAGCACTTGGGTACTGCCCTTACTTGGACAAGCATCCCACTTATGATTAACCTCTCTCGCAAGCATCCGCAAATACAAAAGAAGAATTAAGACAAAGTCTAACCATAGCATTAAACTAGTGGATCCAAATCAGCCCCTCACGAAGCAACGCATAGACTGGGGTTTAAGCTTCTGTTACTCCAGCAACCCATCATCTACTTACTACTTCCCAATGCCTTCTTCTAGGCCCAAATATGGTGAAGTGTTATGTAGTCGACGTTCACATAACACCACTAGAGGAAAAACAACATACTCCCTCCGTCCGGAAATACTTGTCCTAGAAATGAATAAAATGGATGTACCTATAACTAAAATAGGTCTTGATACATGCATTTTTAGGACAAGTATTTCCGGACAGAGGGAGTACATCATATCAAAATACCGAACGAATATCAAATTCACATGACTATTATCAGCATGACTTATCCCATGTCCTCAGGAACACAAGTAACTACTCACAAGACATAATCATAATCATGACCAGAGGTGTAATGAATAGCATCAAGGATCTGAACATAAACTCTTCTGCCAAATAATCCAACAATCGTCAACTACAAAGAGTAATCAACACTACTAGCAACCCTACAAGTACCAATCGGAGTTGCGAGATGGAGATTGGTTACAAGAGATGAACTAGGGATTGGAGAGGAGATGGTGCTGATGAAGATGTTGATGAAGATGCCTCCCCTCCGACGAGAGGAGTGTTGGTGATGATGATGGTGACGATTCCCCCCTCTGGGAGGGAAATTTCCCTGGCAGGATCGTCCTGCCGGAGCTCTAGATTGGATCTGCTCAAGTTCCGCCTCGTGGTGGTGGCAAAACCACGGAAAAGCTCCCGTATGATTTTTTCCAGGTCAGGACGCATCATATAGCAAAGGAGGGGGCTAGTGGGCCTTCATGCAGTCCACAAGCTTGCCCACAGCCACCAGGGGGGTGGTGGCGGAGTGGGGGCTTGTGGGGCCCTGGTGGCCCCCTCCGGTAGTTCTTTCGCCCAGTATTTTTAATATATTCCGGAAAAAATCCACGTAAATTTTCAGGGCATTTGGAGATGTGTAGAATAGTGAACTAGGATTTGCTCCTTTTCCAGTCCAGAATTCCAGCTGCCTGAATTCTCCCTCTTCAAATAATCCTTGCAAAATAAGAGAGAAAAGGCATAAATATGGTACCACAAGTAATATAACAGCCCAAAAAGCAATAAATATCAACATGAAAGCATGATGCAAAATGGACGTATCAGGGTGCAACCCCGAGCCCCTGGACATGGCGGCTGGTGCCGGAGACGATGGGAACAGGAGATCGAGGGCGGCGCTCTTCCTCTCTCTCACTGCTACTTGCACTACAGAGGCTTACCAGGGGAGGAAGAAGATGGAGGAAGATGGTGGCGGCGGCGCAAGGAGAGGACGCGGAACCCTAGGGAAAGGGGGGGGGGCACGGACGCCAATGATTTATGGGGGGCCTCGATGTCTGTAGCCCTCACGGCGGCTCGCTCTCTTTCTCTGAAGCAAGATGGAAAGCAGGCACGGGGGTAGACGATGTCACTAAGGAGAAAAAGGGACGCGCAGGATGGGCTACTGCGAAAGACAGGGAAGGAAATGGGCCACTTAGGGGGGGGGGAGGGAGCCCACCAGTGGCGCCATATAGAAGGAAAATAACTCCTCGGGGCTTTCTAATTGAATTAAACTAGAGAAAAGAAACAAAAGCACAAGCTAAACATATAATTCTAAAAATGAAACAAGGGTACCCCTGGTCATAAGAAAATATAACCTATTTAAGAAAAATAGAAAAGGAATTTTAGGAGCAACTAAATATTTACAAAACAGAATATGTTTGCTCTGTTGTGTGAATATTTACACCTTTTAAACTTGGATCAAAGCAGCAACTTCACATCTACAAATCCACCACAAAAATATGCCAAACCTTGGCATTTTTGAAACAAGGAAGAGACAAGTGAAAATAGAGCTTAGGACAAAGAGAGGGGGGGGGGAGTTTTAAAAGCTAGAGCAACCACATAGCTTTCTACTAGCAATGCACCACTCCAACTCTCACACACACTATCATCACATAACATAATCATCAAAGCACATACAAACATGGATTCACAAGGCACAAACACAAGACAAGGATGAAATGATGGTGATGCATGCATGCAAAGGAAGAACAATGCAAGGTGACACATGAAATCATAACACATAGAAGCTCTCATATCAATGACAAGTTGGACCCACATGGAGAAGGTTCCAAAAAGGGAAAGATACACTCTTGGGGCATTACACTTCGGCACCTCCATAAACGAGAAACATATCTTTATTCCTTTTCAGGTACTTAAGGATGTTCTTGACCACTGTCCAGTGATCCACTCTTGGATCACTTTGGTACCTCCCTACCAAACTTATGGCAAGGTTCACATCAGGTCTGGTACATAGCATGGCATACATGATAGAGCCTATGGCTGAAGCATAGGGGACGGTACTCATCTTTTCTCTATCTTCCGTCGTGGTTGGGCATTGAGTCGTACTCAACCTCAAACCTTGTAATACAGGCAAGAACCCCTTCTTAGCCTTATCCATATTGAACTTCTTCAATATCTTGTCAAGATATGTGCTTTGTGAAATACCTACGAGGCGTCTCGATCTATCTCTATAGATCTTGATGCCTAATATGTAAGCAGCTTCTCCAAGGTCCTTCATTGAAAAACTCTTATTGAAATAGGCCTTGATGCTTTCAAATAGTTCTATATCATTTCCCATCAACAATATGTCATCCACATATAATATGAGAAATGCTACAGAGCTCCCACTCACTTTCTTGTAAATACAGGCTTCTCCACAAGTCTGTACAAACCCAAACGCTTTGATCACCTCATCAAAGCGAATGTTCCAACTCCGAGATGCTTGCACCAGCCCATAGATGGAGCGTTGGAGCTTGCATACCTTGTTAGCTTTGCTAGGATCGACAAAACCTTCCAGCTGTATCATATACAATTTTTCTTTAAGAAAGCCGTCGAGGAATGCCGTTTTGACGTCCATTTGCCAGATTTCATAATCATAAAATGCGGCAATTGCTAACATGATTCGGACCGACTTCAGCATTGCTACGGGTGAGAAGGTCTCATCGTAGTCAATCCCTTGAACTTGTCGATAACCCTTAGCGACAAATCGAGCCTTATAGATGGTCACATTACCATCCGTGTTAGTCTTCTTCTTAAAAATCCATTTATTTTCTATGGCTCGCCGATCATCGGGAAAGTCCACCGAAGTCCATACTTTGCTCTCATACATGGATTCTATCTTGGATTTCATGGCCACAAGTCATTTGTTGGAATCCAGGCCCGCCATCGCTTCTTCATAGTTCGAAGGTTCACTATTGTCCAACAACATTATTTCCATGACAGGGTTCCCGTACCACTCTGGTGCGGAACGTACCCTGGCGGACCTTCGAGGTTCAACAACAACTTGATCCAAAGTTTCATGGTCATCATCATTAACTTCTTCTCTAGCCGGTTCAAGCGCCCCAGAAACATTTTCTTGCGCTGTGCTACTCTCTGGTTCGAGAGGAGGTACTATTACCTCATCAAGTTCTATTTTCCTCCCACTTACTTCTTTCGAGAGGATCCGTTCTTGGCAACAAAGATCTTGCCTTCGGATCTAAGATAGAAGGTGTACCCAATAGTTTCCTTAGGGTATCCTGTGAAGACGCATTTTTCCGCTTTGGGTTCGAGCTTCTGTGGTTGATGTTTCTTCACATAAGCATCGCAGCCCCAAACTTTAAGAAACGACAACTTAGGTTTCTTGCCAAACATAATTCATATGGTGTTGTCTCAACGTATTTAGACGGTGCCCTATTTAAAGTGAATGCGGCAGTTTCCAATGCATATCCCCAAAATGATAACGGTAAATCGGTAATAGACATCATCGATCGCACCATATCCAATAAAGTGCGATTACGACATTCAGACACACCGTTGCGCTGCGGTGTGCCACGTGGCGTGAGTTGTGAAACAATTCCACATTTCCTTAGGTGCGTGCCAAACTCGTGACTTAAATATTCTCCTCCACGATCAGATCGTAGAAACTTTATTTTCTTTTCACGTTGATTCTCCACCTCACTCTGAAATTCGTTGAACTTTGCAAAGGTTTCACACTTGTGCTTCATTAAGTAGACATACCCATATCTACTCAAATCATCAGTGAGGGTGAGAACATAATGATATCCACCGCGAGCCTCAATGCTCATTGGACCGCATACATCAGTATGTATTATTTCCAACAAGTTGGTTGCTCGCTCCATTGTTCCAGAGAACGGAGTCTTGGTCATCTTGCCGATGAGGCACGGTTCGCATGTGTCAAATAATTCAAAATCAAATGACTCGAAAAGTCCATCTGTATGGAGTTTCTTCACGCGCTCTATGCCGATATAACCAAGGCAGCAGTGCCACAAGTATGTGGGACTATCACTATCAACCTTACATCTTTTGGTACTCACACTATGAATATGTGTAACATCACGATCGAGATTCATCAGGACTAAACCATTGACCAGCGAGGCATGGCCATAAAACATACCACTCATATAAATAGAACAACCATTATTCTCAGATTTAAATGAGTATCGATCTTGCATCAAGCGAGATCCCGATACAATGTTTAAGCTCAAAGCTGGTACAAATAACAATTATTAAGGTTTAAAACTAATCCCTAAGGTAGATGTAGAGGCAGCGTGTCGACGGCGATCACATCGACCTTGGTACCATTCCCGACGCTCATCATCACCTCATCCTTAGCCAGCCTACGCTTGTTCCGCAGTTCCTGCTTAGAGTTGCAAATGTGACCAACATCACCGGTATCAAATACCCAGGAGCTACTACGAGCGCTGGTAAGGTACACATCAATAACAAGTATATCACATATACCTTTGACGTTGTCGGCCTTCTTGTCCGCTAAGTACTTAGGGCAATTCTGCTTCTAGTGACTGGTTCCCTTGCAATAATAGCACTCAGTCTTAGGCTTGGGTCCTTACTTTGACTTCTTCCTGGCAACTTCTTTGCCGTCTTTCTTGAAGCTTTTCTTACCCTTGCCTTTCTTGAAACTGGTGGTCTTACTGACCATTGCTACTTCTCGAGCTGGCGTTGGTTTTTCCCTTGAAGAGGAAAGGGTGATGCAGCAAAGTAGGGATAAGTATTTCCCTCAGTTTGAGAACCAAGGTATCAATCCAGTAGGAGTATCAAGATGAGGCACCAATGCACCTCCGCAAAAACAAACAAACTTGCACCCAACGTGATAAAGGGGTTGTCAATCCCTTCACGGTTACTTGCAAGGTGAGATCTGATGGAGATGAAAGGTAAATAAGTAAAAGCACAACAAGGTATTTTTGGTATCTAGATCTGAATATATGATCTGTAAAATAGACCCGGGGGCCATAGTGTTCACTAGAGGCTTCTCTCATGATAGCAAGTATTACGGTGGGTGAACAAATTACTGTCAAGCAATTGATAGAATCGCGCAAAGTCATGACGATATCTAAGGCAATGATAATACATATAGGCATCACGTCCGAGACAAGTAGACCGATACTGTTTGCATCTACTACTGTTACTCCACACATCGACCGCTATCTAGCATGCATCTAGTGTATTAAGTTCATAACAAACGGAGTAATGCCTTAAGCAAGATGACATGATGTAGAGGGATAAATTCATGCAATATGATATAACCCCCATCTTTTTACCCTTGATGGCAATAACATGATGCGTGCCTCGCTACCCCTTCCGTCACTAGGTGAGGACACCGCACGGTATGAACCCAAAACCAAGCACTTCTCCCATTGCAAGAATTATAGTTCAAGTTGGCCAAACGAAACCCATAACTCGAAGAGACTTACAAGGATACGAAATCATGCATATAAGAAATCAGAGGAGACTCAAATAATATTCATAGATAATCTGATCATAAATGCACAATTCATCGGATCTCGACAAACACACCGCAAAAGAAAGTTACATCGGATAGATCTCCATGAAGATCATGGAGAACTTTGTATTGAAGATCCAAGAGAGAGAAGAAGCCATCTAGCTACTAGCTATAGACCCGTAGGTCTGTGGTGAACTACTCACGCATCATCGGAGAGGCAATGGTGTTGATGAAGAAGCCCTCCGTGTCTGAATCCCCCTCCGCCAGGGCACCAGAATGGTCCCCAGATGGGATCTTGCGGAGACAGAAGCTTTGCGGTGGCGAAAAAGTATTTTCGTGGCTCCCTTCTTTGGTTTCAGGATTTTAGAGAATTTATAGGCGAAAGAGGTAAGGCACAGGAGCCACGGGGGGCCCACGAGCCTGCTAGGCACCCCCTAGGTCGCGCCTAGGGGGCTCGTGACCTCCCCCGAGACCTCCTGCCTTGGTTCTCAAGTCCCCTGCGTATCTTCTGTTATGGAAAAAATCATCCAACATGTTTTATTCCATTTGGACTCCATTTAATATTTATTTCTGAAAAAGGTCAAAAGCACGGAAAAACAGAATCTGGCACTGGGCACTAAGTTAATAGGTTAGTCCCAAAAATGATATAAAATGGCATATAAATGAAGATAAGACATCCCAAGTTTATAATATAATAGCATGGAACAATAAAAAATTATAGGTACGTTGGAGACGTATCAAGCATCCCCAAGCTTAACTCCTGCTCGTCCTCGAGTAGGGAAGTGATAAAGACCGAATTTTTGATGTGGAATGCTACCTAACATATTTGTTCTTTGTAACTTCTTTACTGTGGCATGAATGTTCAGATCCGTAATATTCAAAACAATAGTTTAATATTGACATGAAAACAATAATACTTCAAGCATACTAGCAAAGCAATCATGAACTTTTGAAACAACAAGGCCAAAGAAAGTTATCCCTACAAAATCATATAGTCTGGCTATGCTCCATCATCCTCACACAACGAGTTTAAATCATGCACAACCCCGGTATTGGCCATGTAATTGTTTTCACACTCTTACTTTCTCAAACTTTTTCAACTCTCATGCAATACATGAGCGTGAGCCATGGATATAGCACTATAGGTGGAATAGAGTGTGGTGAAGGTTGTGAGGCAAAAAGGAGGAGAAGGTCACATCGACTCGGCGTATCAATGGGTTATGGAGATGCCCATCAATACATATCAATGTGAATGAGTAGGGATTGCCACGCAACAGATGCACTAGAGCTATAAGTGTATGAAAGATCAAAAAGAAAACTAGTGGGTGTGCACCCAACTTGCTTGCTCACGAAGACCAAGGGCAATTTTGAGGAAGCCCATCATTGGAGTATACAAGCCAAGTTATATAATGAAAATTCCCACTAGTATATGTAAGTGACAAAACAAGAGACTCTCTATCATGAAACATGGTGCTATTTTGAAGCACAAGTGTTAGAAAAAGATAGTAGCATTGTCACTTTCTCTTTTTTCTCTCATCATTTTTTTGTTTGGGCTCTTTGGCCTCTTTTTTTTCATTTCATTTTTTTGGTGGGCATCTTTGGCCTCTTTTTTATTTCATCACATGGGACAATGCTCTAATAATGATGATCATCACACTTTTATTTACTTACAACTCAATACTTAGAACAATAATGACTCTATATGAAATGCCTCCGGCAGTGTACCGGGATGTGAAACGATCTAGCTTAGCGTATGACATTGAAACATCTCACTAGCTATCTTACGATCATGCAATGGCAATATGAAAGTGATGGCACATGTCATGAGACAGAACGGTGGAAGTTGCATGGCAATATATATCAGAATGGCTATGAAAATGCCGTAATAGGTAGGTATGGTGGTTGTTTTGAGGAAGGTATATGGTGGGTTTATGCACCGGCGAAAGTTGTGCGGCACTAGAGAGGCTAGCAATGGTGGAAGGTGAGAGTGCATCTATACCATGGACTCACATTAGTCATGAAGAACTCATATACTTATTGCGAAAGTTTTATTAGTAATCGAAACAAAGTGTTAAACGCATACTCCTAGGGCAAGGGTTGGTAGGTGTTAACCATCGCGCGATCCCGACCGCCACACAAAGGATGACAATCAATAAATCAATTATGCTCCGACTTCCTAACATAGCGCTTCACCATACGTGCATGCTACGGGAATCACTAACCTCAACACAAGTATTTCTAGATTCACAACACCCTACTAACATGACTCTAATATTACCATATCCATATCTCAAAACTAATTGTGAGGAATCAAACTTCTCTTACTAATCAATGCACTTGAATAGGAAAGTTTTTATTGTATCCTCTTTGGATGCCTATCATATTTAGGACTAATTTCATAGCACACGCCAATTACCAAGTTACTTAGAGAGAACACTCTCAAAATGATATAAGTGAAGATCGAGAGTTTTTATTTCTAAAAAATATGACACCGCCGTGCTCTAAAAAGATTTAAGTGAAGCAGTAGAGCAAAATTATCTAGCTCAAAAGATATAAGTGAAGCTCATGGGAGCTAAATTGCCTAGCTCAAAACATATAAGTGAAGCTCATTGAGTATTGTAACAAATTCACGATGAGTGCATGTCCCTCTCAAAAAGGTGTGCAACAAGGATGATTGTGATAAAACAAAAAGCAAAGACTCCTATAATACACGACGCTCCAAGCAAAACACATATGATGTGGTGAATAAAAATATAGATCCAAGTAACGTTACTGTCGGTGAATACTCACAACATATGCCATAGGTAGGCTAAAGTCGGCGAGAACCAAAGGGACAAAGGAGAGCGCTAGGAACAAGGTTGGTACAAGCATGGAATGAATGATGTACCCAGGTTCAGGGCTCTCCGTAGAGATAAGACCCCTAGTCCTGCCGGAGTGTTTGAGCGTATGAATGGATTACAAGGTTGCTCCTCGAGCTGTGTTGGGAGGAGGAAGAGGGGAGCAGCCGGCTCGTCTCTGCCTCTGTCTATGTGGTTGGTGGATGTGAAGTGTTGTCCGACCGTCCTCTGCATGGAGGCTGACCGGGGGGTTTTATAGACGAACCCACCGACCTACAATATGGATAAAGGGTATGATCCGTCTCAAACGTATCTATAATTTTTGATGGTTTCACGCTGTTATCTTGTCAACTTTGGATGTTTTGTTTACCTTTTATATCTTTTTTGCGACTAACTTATTAATTCAGTGCCAAGCGCCAGTTCCTTTTTTTTCCTGTGTTTTTGACTCTTTTCAGATCTGATTTTGGAACGAAGTCCAAACGGCATAAAATCCCCGAAATAAATTTTTCCAGAACGGAAGAAGATTGGGAGGCTTGAGGGCCAAGAAAGTGGGCCCACAGGGGCCCCACAATCCCCGTTGCCGCGGCCAGGGGGGGAGGCCACGACAACCAAGCTTGTGGCCCCCTGGCACTCCCCTGCCCTAGGTCTTTGGCCTATAAATTCCCTAAAAATCCAGAAAAAATCAAGGAATCCACGAAAACACTTTTCCGCCGCCGCAAGCTTCCATTTCCGTGAGATCTCATCTGGAGACCCTTCCTAGTGCCGTGCCGGAGGGGACTTTGGAATTGGAGGGCTTCTTCATCAACATCATCGCCCCTCCAATGACTCGTGAGTAGTTCACTTCAGACCTACGGGTCCGTAGTTAGTATCTAGGTGGCTTCTTCTCTCTCTTGGAACTTCAATACAAAGTTCTCCATGATCTTCATGGAGATCTATCCGATGTAATCCTCTTTGGCGGTGTGTTTGTCGAGATCCGACGAATTGTGGATTTGTGATCAGATTATCTATGATATATATTTGAGTCTTTGCTGATTTGTTTTATGCATGATTTGATGTCCTTGTAAGTCTCTTCGAGTCTTGGGTTTTGTTTGGCCAACTAGATCTATGATTCTTCCAATGGGAGAAGTGCTTGGTTTTGGGTTCATACCGTGTGGTGGCCTTTCCGAGTGACAGAAGCGGCAGCAAGGCACGCATCGTGTTGTTGCCATCAAGGGTAAAAAGATGGGCTTTTATCGTAGATATGAGATTGTCCATCTACATCATGTCATCTTGCTTAAGGCGTTACTCTGTTCTCATGAACTTAATACACTAGATGCATGCTGGATAACGGTCGACGTGTGGAGTAATAGTAGTAGATGCAGAAAGTATCGGTCTACTTGTTTTGGACATGATGCCTATAGATATAATCATTGCCATAGATAACGTCACGACTTTGCGCGGTTCTATCAATTGCTCGACAGTAATTCGTTCACCCACCGTCTACTTTCTTTCATGAGAGAAGCCACTAGTGAACACTACGGCCCCCGGGTCTATTCACACCTATCGTTTCCACTTTCACTTTTACTTTTCTTTGTTTCTTTTTGCTTTCAGTTCTCACTTGGAAACAATCTATAAGGGATTGACAAGCCCTTCATAGCGTTGGGTACAAGTCTTTGTGTTTGTGCAGGTACTTGTGATATTCCTTCACTGGATCGATACCTTGGTTCTCAAAACTGAGGGAAATACTTACCACCGTTGTGCTACATCACCCTTTCCGATTCGAGGGAACACCAACGCAAGGCTCCAAGGCCACGGGGGAATCCTTTGCAAATTTTCCAAGGAAGTCCCTAAAGGCGTAGCCGTAGCAGAAGGATTCCTGGTGCCGTTGCTGAGGAGTATCTAGACAAGAATAGTCTCCCGTCAGCACGCTTGTTTCTGGCGCCGTTGGAAGGTCTTTTGTTGCAGTAGCAGAAGTATTTCTGGCGCCGTTGCCGGGGAAGGAGGAGATCTATCCAAGTAGGTATCACAAACTCATCTCTTGCATTTACTTTTTTGCCAGTTGCCTCTCGTTTTCCTCTCCCCCACTTCACATTTGCCGTTTTCATTTGCCTTTCTCCTTTGCCGTTTTCAATTGCCTTTTGCCTTTTTCCCGTTTTCCTTTGCCGGTTTTCTTGCTTGCTTGTGTGCTTGTTTGTTTGTTGAAGTCATCATGGCTGAAAACACCAAACTTTGCGACTTCTCGAGTACCAATAATAATGATTTTATTAGTACTCCGATTGCTCCCGCCACTAGTGCGGAATCGTATGAAATCAACGCAGCTTTGCTGAATCTTGTTATGAAAGAGAAATTCTCTGGCCTTCCTAGTGAAGATGCCGCATCCCATCTCAATACCTTCATTGAGCTCTGTGATATACAAAAGAAAAGAGATGTGGATAATGACGTGATTAAGTTGAAGCTTTTTCCTTTCTCGTTGCGAGATCGCGCAAAAACTTGGTTTTCTTCTTTGCCTAAAAATATTATCGATTCTTGGGATAAGTGCAAAGATGCTTACATATCCAAGTATTTTCCGCCGGCTAAGATTATGTCCTTACGTAACGATATCATGAATTTCAAGCAACTTGATCATGAACACGTTGCACAATCTTGGGAGAGGATGAAGTTAATGATTAGAAATTGTCCCGCTCATGGCTTGAGTTTGTGGATGATTATACAAATCTTTTACGTTGGCTTGAATTTTGCCTCTCGCAATATCTTGGACTCCGCCTCAGGTGGAACATTCATGGAAATCATGTTAGGAGACACTACGAAACTCCTAGACAATATCATGACCAACTACTCTCAGTGGCACACTGAAAGGTCACCTGCTAGCAAAAAGGTACACGCTCTAGAAGAAGTTAACTCGCTTAGTGCTAAGATGGACTAGTTGATGAATTTGGTTGCTAGTAGAAATGCTCCTTTAGATCGTAATGACATGCCACTATCTTCCTTGATTGAGAGTAGCAACGCTAGTTTGGACATTAACTTTGTTGGTAGGAACAATTTTGGCAACAACAATGCTTTTAGAGGAAACTATGTTCCTAGGCCTTTTCCTAGTAACTCCTCTAACAATTATGGCAATTCCTACAACAACACTTATGGAAATCACAACAAATTACCCTCTGATTTAGAGAGTAATATCAAAGAGTTCATCAACTCTAAAAAGATTTTCAATGCGTCCATAGAGGAAAAACTACTCAAAATTGACGATTTGGCTAAGAGCGTTGATAGGATGTCTTGTGATATTGATGCTTTAAAAGTTAGATGTGCTCCTCCCAAGGTCAACTTGGATGAAACTTTGAAAGCTATGCGTGTCTCCATGAATGAGAGCAAAGAAAGAACCGCCCAAATTCGCGCTAGGCATGAATGGTTTAAAAGGGTGCGTTCTAGTGATGCAGATCACAAAGATCTTAAAGTGCTTGGTGTGACTCCTTTTGAATCTTTGTTTTCGCATGTCAAACCTATTGATGAAGGGGCTGGATATGAATCCACTTTGGTTGAAAAACGCCCCAATGATTCAGAGTCCACCTATCTTGATGATGAAGGTGTGGAGAGTGGAGTAGAAGAAATCAAAATTTTGGGTAGTAATGAAACTCCCACTTTGGATTTCAAGGAATTCAATTATGATAGTTTCTCCTTGTTTGAATGCATTTCTTTGATGCAAACCATTGCAAACTCTCCACATGCTTATAGCCAAAGCAAAGCCTTTACCGCGCATATCGTAGATGCTATGATGAAATCTCTCGAAGAGAAGCTCGAACTAGAAGTCTCTATACCTGGAAAACTTCATGATGAGTGGGAACCTACTATCAAAATCAAGATCAAAAACTATGAGTGCAATGCTTTGTGTGATTTGGGTGCTAGTGTGTCCGCGATTCCAAAGTCTTTATGTGATATTCTTGGTTTTCATGAGATTGAAGAGTGTTCTCTTAATTTGCATCTTGCGGATGCTACTGTCAAGAAACCCATGGGAAGGATCGATGATGTTCTTATTGTTGTAAATAAGAACTATGTACCCGTGGATTTCATTGTACTTGACATAGATTGCAATCCTTCATGTCCCATTATTCTTGGTAGGCCTTTTCTAAGGACTATTGGTGCTATCATCGATATGAAGGAAGGGAATATTAGATTTCAATTTCCTCTAAAGAAGGGCATGGAGCATTTTCCTAGAAAGAAAATAAGATTGCCTTATGAATCTATGATGAGGGCTACTTATGGTTTGAGCACCAAAGATGACTATACGTGATTCCATCACCTTTTGCCTAGCTAAGGGCGTTAAACAATAGCGCTTGTTGGGAGGCAACACAACGAATCAATCCTTTTGTTTCTGTTTTGTGTTTTCCACACTTTCATAATTCTGTTATGATTGTGTTTTTGTGTTTCTTTTTTGCGTTTGTGCCAAGCAAAACCGTTATGATTATTCTTGGGGATGATCGTTTGGTCATGCTGGAAAAGACAGAAACTTTCTGCTCATGAAAAGAATTTTCTTTTTTTCTTCTGTAAGAGCTTTTTAGTTGATTCTTTTTTCTTCTGATTTCTACACAAATTCTTCAGACTGTAGTAATTTTTCAGAATTTGTGAAGTACCAGTAATATACGAAGTTTACAGATTGCTACACACTGGTCTGCTGTTAACATATTCTGTTTTTGTTGTGTTGGTTGCGTATTTTGATGAAACTATGGATAGTATCGGGGGGTATTAGCCATGGAAGATTGAAAATACAGTAACCCAACATCAACATAAGTAGAATTTAAGTTTGCTACGGTACCTAAGGAAGCGGTGGTTTGCTTTCTTATACTAATGTTATCACGAGTTTCTGTTTAAGTTTCGTGTTGTGAAGTTTTCAAGTTTTGGGTGAAGTTCTTATGGACAAAAAGATAAAGAGTGGCAAGAACTCAATCTTGGGGATGCCCAAGGCACCCCAAGATGATTCAAGGATGCCAAAAAGCCTAAGCTTGGGGATGCCCCGGGAAGACATCCCCTCTTTCGTCTTCAATCCATCGGTAACGTTACTTGGGGCTATATTTTTATTCACCACATGTTATGTGTTTTTCTTGGAGCGTCTTGTATCGTAGGAGTCTTTTATTTTTGCTATGTCACAATCATCCTTGCTACACACCTAGAGAGAGAGCCATGCACTCACCGTGATTTTGTCGAGCTTCACTTATATCCTTTGGTTAGACAATTCAGCTCACATGTGCTTCACTTATATCTTTTGAGCTAGTAGCTCTTGCTCTATGTGCGTCACTTATATCTTTAAGAGCACGGCGGTGCGTGTCTTGGTAGTTGATCTATGCTTTGAAAGTAGTCTCAAAAGGGTTAGTTATCCAAAGGGATACGAAAATTCCACCTTCATGTGCATTGAATAGTTAGAGAAGTTTGATTCATCTCAACTAGTTTTGAGTTGTGGTTATGGTAATATTGAAGTTATGCCAGTAAGGTGTTGTGGATCTAGAAATACTTGTGTTGAAGTTATTGATTCCCGTGGCATGCATGTATGGTGAACCGCTATGTGATGAAGTTTGAGCATGATTAGTCTATTGATTGTCATCCTTTGTGTGGCGGTCGGGATCGCGCGATGGTTTATACCTACCAACGCTTCACCTAGGAGTATGCGTTGAATGCTTTGTTTCGATTAGTAATAAAACTTTTGCAACATGTATATGAGTTCTTCATCACTAATGTTGAGTCCATCGTTTAGATGCACTTTCACCTTCCACCATCACTATCTTCTTAGTGCCGTGCAACTTTCGTCGGTGCACAAAACCCACCATTAGCCTCCCTCAAAACAGCCACCATACCTACCTACTTTGGCTTTTTCAAAGTCATTCCGAGATATATTGCCATGCAACTACCACCATGACATGTGCCACCACGTCTACATTGCCATTGCATGATCGTAAGATAGCTAGCATGATGTTTCCATTAATGTCCATGCCATGCTAGATCATTGTCACGGTACACTACCTAAGGCATTCCATATAGAGTCATCATTGCTCTAAGTTTTGAGTTGTAAGTGTGATGATCATCATTGATGGAGCATTGTCCCATCTGATTAAATAAAATAGGCCAAAGATGCCCACCTAATAAAAATAAATAAAAAAAGAGGCCAAAGAGCCCATCCAAAAAAATGAGAGAAAATGAGAGAAGGGACAATGCTACCACCTTTCCACACTTGTGCATATTAAGCACCATGATCTTCATGATTGAGAGTCTCTCGTTTTGTCACCACCATATAGCTAGTGGGAAATTTTCATTATATAACTTGGCTTGTATATTCCAATGATAGGCTTCCTCAAATTTGCCTTAGGTCTTCGTGAGCAAGCAAGTTGGATGCACACCCACTAGTTTTCTTTAAGAGCTTTCACATACTCTTAGCTCTAGTGCATCATTTGTGTGGCAATCCCTACTCATTCACGTTGATATCTATTGATGAGCATCTCCATAGATCATTGATATGCCTAGTCAATGTGACCATCTTCTCCTTGTTTGTCTTGCAACCTCCACCACACTCCACACCACTTATAGTGCTAAAACCATGGCTCACGCTCATGTATTGCGTGAGAGTTGAAAAAGTTTGAGAAAGTAAAGGTGTGAAAACAATTACTTGGCCAATACCGGGGTTGTGCATGATTTAAATTCCTTGTGCAATGATGATAGAGCATAACCAGACTATATGATTTTGTATGGATAACTTTATTTTGGCCTTGTTATTTTGAAAGTTCATGATTACCTTGCTAGTTTTCTTGAAGTAATATTGTTTCCACGTCAATAGCAAACTATTGTTTTGAATCTAATGGATCTGAACAATCACGTCACATAATAGGAGTTACAAAGGACATCTATGCTAGGTAGCATGAAAGCATCAAAAATTCATTCTTTATCACTTCCCTACTCGAGGACGAGCAGGAGTTAAGCTTGGGGATGCTTGATACGTCTCAAACGTATCTATAATTTTTGATGGTTTCACGCTGTTATCTTGTCAACTTTGGATGTTTTGTTTACCTTTGATATCTTTTTTGGGACTAACTTATTAATTCAGTGCCAAGCGCCAGTTCATGTTTTTTTGTGTTTTTGACTCTTTTCAGATCTGATTTTGGAACGGAGTCCAAACGGAGTAAAATCCCCGAAATAAATTTTTCCAGAACGGAAGAAGATCGGGAGGCTTGAGGGCCAAGCAAGTGGGCCCACAGGGGGCCCACAAGCCGTGTTGCCGCGGCCAGGGGGAGGCCGCGACAACCAAGCTTGTGGCCCCCTGGCACTCCCCTGCCCTAGGTCTTTGGCCTATAAATTCCCTAAAGATCCAAACAAATCAGAGAATCCACGAAAACACTTTTCCACCGCCACAAGCTTCCGTTTCCGCGAGATCTCATCTGGAGATCCTTCCCGGTGCCCTGTCCGAGGGGACTTTGGAGTTGGAGGGCTTCTTCGTCAACATCATCGCCCCTCCAATGACTCGTGAGTAGTTCACTTCAGACCTACGGGTCTGTAGTTAGTAGCTAGATGGCTTCTTCTCTCTCTTGGATCTTCAATACAAAGTTCTTGATGATCTTCATGGAGATCTATCTGATGTAATCCTGTTTGGCGGTGTGTTTGTCGAGATCCGATGAATTGTGAATTTGTGATCAGATTATCTATGATATATATTTGAGTCTTTGCTGATTTCTTTTATTCATGATTTTATATCCTTGTAAGTCTCTTCGAGTCTTGGGTTTTGTTTGGCCAACTAGATCTATGATTCTTGCAATGGGAGAAGTGCTTGGTTTTGGGTTCATACCGTGTGGTGACCTTTCCCAGTGACAGAAGGGGCAGCAAGGCACGCATCATTTTGTTGCCATCAAGGGTAACAAGATGGGATTTTATCATAGATATGAGATTGTCCATCTACATCATGTCATCTTGCTTAAGGCGTTACTCTGTTCTCATGAACTTAATAAACTAGATGCATGCTGGATAGCGGTCGACGTGTGGAGTAATAGTAGTAGATGCAGAAAGTATCGGTCTACTTGTTTTGGACGTGATGCCTATAGATATAATCATTGCCATAGATAACGTCACGACTTTGCGTGGTTCTATCAATTGCTCGACAGTAATTCGTTCACCCACTGTCTACTTGCTTTCATGAGAGAAGCCACTAGTGAACACTACGACCCCGGGTCTATTCACTCCTATCGTTTCCACTTTCGCTTTTACTTTGCTTTGTTTCTTTTTGCTTTCAGTTCTCACTTGGGAAACAATCTATAAGGGATTGACAACCCCTTCATAGCGTTGGGTGCAAGCTTTTGTGTTTGTGCAGGTACTTGTGATATTCCTTCACTGGATTTATACCTTGGTTCTCAAAACTGAGGGAAATACTTACCACCGCTGTGCTACATCACCCTTTCCGCTTCGAGGGAACACCTACTCAAGGCTCCAAGGCCACGGGGGAATCCATTGCATATTTGCCAACGAAGTCCCTAAAGGCGTAGCCGTAGCAGAAGGATTCCTGGTGCTGTTGTTGATGAGTATCAAGACAAGAATAGTCTCCCGTCAAGCATGCTTGTTTGTGGCGCCGTTGGAAGGTCTTTTGTTGTAGTAGCAGGGTACAAGAGTGGGACTCGGCTGGCAGCCTTGCCGGCTAACCAGGGGCCACGAGAGTCTTGTCTTGTCTCTTGAGGGGCCCGCCGGCTGCATGGTCTCGATTGGCTGTGGGACCCGCCGACTGGCCAATGAAGCTCTCACGTAAGGTTGACGTCGAGCACACGTTGTACGTCGAGCGTCGTCCAACGAGATTCGTCATGGGCAGGTAGTACGACCGCCTCCACTGTTCCCCACGCCGAGTGACGTAATGGAGTGGGAGTGTGACGGTCCGACACTATGCTAGCTGATGGATCAGAGCCGGGGTAGGTCAATGGCGTGGCCGCCGACACTCGTACCTGCCGGACACTCCGATCCAGTACCTTTGATGACACGTAGATACCTTTAATCGTTAGGTCTCATCCTGACTTACGATTTGATGTGACTTGTGATCCCTGGCTGGCTAGCTTGCTTGGCTAGCCGGCTTGGGCACGGCCGCCTCGCTCTAGACGACCGGCTTGGTCAAGCCAGTCAGGAAGAGGTTGCCGTATCGACTCTAGCCGGCAAGGGTTGCCTGGCCGGCCAGTGAGATGGCCGCCTCGTCCTCCAGCCGGTAGGCGCGGCTTAGCCAGCCAGAAGACTTGGGCCTTGGGAAGCTGTACTTGTTCATATCCTTTGGGAAGGAAATGAAGGGGAAGGCTTGATGAGCTTACCCCGGGGTTATCCCCCCGACAGTAGTCCCCGAAGCTGGAGAGGCCTACCGTCTGCGGACGGGCGGCCTCACCGGCTTGATGATTTGTCTTGGTATTTTCGCCGCTATACGCAACTGGGAGCATCGGCTCCGAAACCGGTTGGCTTCGAGGCGAGGCCTCGGCTTCATCGTAGGTCGCCCACAAGGCGCCATGTGCCATGCCTCGCCTTACGTAATGATGGTGATTATTGGTGATGGGACCGGGCCTGGGCCCTGGATCCCGCCACGACGCCCCCTCGGCCTCCGCGCGAGAGATACTTTGCAGATTTACTCCGCGACGGTTGGGCTTAGGGAAGCGTTACCGCCCGTAATACACGGGGTTAGGGGGGGGGGGGGTCCCGCGCGCACCGGATCCCCTCCCCATGATGCTTTGTGGGGTTTAAATGGGATGCGGGGGTTCTGAGGAGGCCATTGGCCCCCCTTCTCGCCCCGCATCGACGCTCTCTTCCTCCCTGAGCCCACAGAGAAAGAGCTCGCCTTCTTCGTCTTCCTCGCCTTTGTCGCCGCAGAGTCACCAGCCCTTTCGAGCTTTAGCCGCCCGCAGCCATGGCCGGCGGCTCCACCTCAAAAAGATCCTCGTCACAGAAGGCCTCGTTGCAGGGAGCCTGGCTGGGCAGCGAGATCTGCGAAGGCCACATCGAGGCGCTCCGCCATCACCGGCTGCTGCCCCCAACCTCCCAGGTGCTGGTGCGAATCCCCGGCTTCGGGCTTCGGGCTTCCGGCCAGCGCCTGCTTCTCCGAGTGGCTTCGCTTCTTCGGCGTGCAGCCGCATCACCTAGCGCCGGACGCCATTTTGCAGCTGTCGGCCTTTGTGGTCCTGTGCGAGGGCTTTGTGGGGATGGAGCCCCGCGTAGATCTCTGGCGCAGCTTGTTCTTCTTCAAGCAGCAATCCATCGCCATGGAGAAGCCCGAGGTGGAGAAGCTCGCCGGACCGCGCCCGGTGATGCCGTGCGGAGCCGCGCTAGTGCATCACCGCTCGAAGTCTGGCTTCCCCCAGATGCCACTGCAGGAGTCCATCAAGCAGTGACAGAGGGGCGTCTTCTATGTGAAGAACGCCGACCCTGCCCAGAACGCCCTCAACATGCCCCCGTTCAACATCGACCCATCGACGAAGTTGAACTGGGCGGCGAGGACCCCCAAGCCCATTCCCGAGGTGGCGCTGATCTGCGCGCACCTCGAGATCCTGGAGAAGAGCGGCCTCCTCGGCCGCGAGCTGCTCACCACCATTGTGACCTGCCGGATGCTGCCGTTGCAGAGGCGGCCACATCTAGTCTGCCAGATGAGCGACCGGCTTGACCCCTGCAGGCTGTCCACCAAGAGGTTCACCCCTAGCGCGGTAGCGCGAAGGGTGAACCTGATCTCCACTGCACACATGGACGACAGCGGGAACTGGTCGTGGGGGATGACCCCCTTCAACAGGTCCCGTCCGCCTCGAGTGGTAAGTGGTTTCTTTGTTCTTTGTTGTTCGTCTTGCGACTGGCCGTCTCGCTGAGCCGGCTGTCGAATCCATTTCCATAGATGTTTGACAAGCTGCAGGGGTCTCTAGGTCCGCCTGCTCTCGATGTGGATATGTCCAACGCCTCGGAGATTGAGGACGAGGGCATGATCGAGTCCCGCTCGGATTCCTCCGCAGGCTTGGAGAACGCCCTGGAGTCGGAGGAGACAGAGCCGTACGGTGAGTACCCGTGGCCCTCCGTCGCAGACTGGACGGATGAGGAGGAGACTCCCTCATTCCTCTATGATGCAGCCTTTGAGGAGGACTCCGACGGGGTGGAGGAGGTCACCAGCCCCCCGCTGACGCATGGTCAGCGTCAAAGGGCTGGGGCAACCGTCGCTGACGAGACGGCCGAGAAGAAGGGCAAGGGTGCCACAGCTTCCAGGACGGCTCCTAAGCGCCCGGTGCCGGGTCCTCTAGCCGGAGCACGGGTAGGCGGCGCCGAGAAGCGCCGTGGTGGCGGCAGGAGGCAGGTGCCCATAGTCGCGGGGTAAGATTTCCTCCCCCTTTTCTTCGCTTATCCTCTGGGAAGCTTTGTTCCCAAAGGATGTCGCTCGACAGGGAGGCGGAGGACATGGAGGAAGACACCGCCTCAGTAGCCGAGCGGGCTGGCTGGGCAGCTGCCGATGCTGCCCAGAGGGGGTTGAGGAGCAGTCCAAGCACCGGTGGGACGCGGCCGCGGGGAAGACGGCCGAGGGCCAGTCTCGCCCCAACCGGGCCGAGAAGCCGACGGAGAAGCGTACGAAGGCTAGACATGACCCCTCCGTGCATGCTCGCGCGGAGGAGCCAGCTAGCAAGCGGCCCCAAGGCACGCCCCAAGGGCTGAGGGGGCCCAGCGCTCCGAGCCGGACGCTTCCGCACCGGTGGACTTGGAGACGATCCCCGACTCCCCTCGGGCTGAGGCGGCGCCCGACGCGCAGGAACTGATCCTGGATGTGCCGGACGCGGTCCCTGATGTGCCGGGAGTGTCCATGGACGCGCCGGGTGTGGCCCATCCACCTCCCGTTGAGGAGGCAACACCGGCCGTGAAATTGGCGGAGCCGGCGCCATCGTCGTTCCCCACCACGGTCCAGCTGCGTCGGGAGCTGGAGGCCGGGTCGGGAGCCGGCCCATGAAGTCGTGGCAGGCGGCGAATTCAGCGCGCGCGCGACTGCCTGCCGGCACTGCGCTCACCGGTGTGCCGGAGCTGGTGTCGATGTTTTCCAGCAGTCGGACCAAGGTGGAGCAGTCGGCCTGCGTGGCGGGCGGCGACCTGGAGCGCATGGAAGCCCGCACTAGGGTAAGTGCCTTACCTTGGTTTTGAATTTTTCCTCTTTCTTCTTCTTGCGTCAGTGGGGGCGCGACAGCGCACCCACTCGGTGTAGCCCCCGAGAATCGGGTCGGCCGATCATCGGCCGGGCAGAATCTCTTTGAACTTCTTTTCTTGTTTTGCTTCTTTAGTGGGGGCGCGCTAGCACACCCACTGGGTGTAGCCCCCGAGAATCGGGCTGGTTATGTTTTAACCAGGCCGAATCTTAGTCTTGCTTCTTCTTTTGCTTTTTTGCAGGAGCTCTATGATGCTCAGGCACATGCTTATAATGAGCTGCGAACTCAGCACCACGCGGCCGAAGGCCAGATCGCCGGGCTCGAATTCCGGCTGGGCGAAGTTGCCATGGAGCGGGACGCCCTGCGAGGCGCTGACAACCGCTCCAGGAGCAACTGGCTCTTCTCCAGAAGGAGAAGAAGGAGCTCGAGGCGGCCAGCCGGGTCGAGCTGGAGCAGCTGCGCGGTAAGCTGCAGGAGAAGGACGCCTCCCACTCTGCCGACGTGGAACGCCTCGCGTCGGCTCATCTCGAGGAGATGAAGCTCAAGGATGCTGCCTTGAGAGAGAAGGAGGAGGCTCTTGTCCAGAAACAGGCACAACTGGTCAAGGCCTTGGAGTCTGTGGCGTCTCTCCAAGAGGAAGTCGCCCGCCTTACTCAAGCAAGCAAGGTGCAGGAGCGCGACGTCCTGGAGAGCGCCCATGAGACCGATGGCACCTTCCATCGTGAGTCTCTTTCTTTTTTGGGTTTGTCTCGAGCTTTCTTGGCTGTCTTCTCTTCTTACTTGCTTCTGCGCCTCTTTTCCTGTCTCAGGCCTCTTTCCTAAGACCCAGGGCGCGGCTGACACGGCCGTCGAGGTGAGCCGTGAGGAGCGCCACGTGGCCGGGCAAGAGGTAGATGCTACCTCCGGCTGGAGCGTGGAGGAGATCAGAGTGGGTCTCCGGGCCCGCCTGCACGCCCTGGGCAAGTCTGTGGCTCGGCTCCAGGTCGCGGGCTCGTCGATGGTTGCGGCCCCGTGGCCGTCTGGCGTGGAGCCAACATCGATGAGCCAACTCGCCCGCTGGCTTGCAGCTGGCGATGAACGCCTGGATGCCTGGAGCGCCTCGGTCGCGCGTGCTGGAGCCTACATGGCCCTGCGCTTGGCCAAGTCCTGGTATCGAAACATGGACTTGGGCAAGCTCATCGCCTAGCGCGACGACTCGGAGGTGGAGCTGCAGGTTGTGGAGGAGGCGTTGCGCGTGAGTGCCAGTGGCATCGCCGAGTACGCCGCTTGGGACGAACTCGTTTTGGAGCAGGGTGAAGATGGTAGTGTGATCCCTGAAGATCTGCACGGCCTTCACCCCTATGACCCCGATGGCAGCTCCGCCGAGACGGCCCACGGTGTGGATACTGCTACCGCCTCCAGCGGTGCGGCGTATGCCGACTCCGGTGAGGATGGAGCCGGGAGCCCCCGCGAAGGAGACGGCGCAACCGCCTCGGGAGCAGCCGGGGATGGTGAAGCCACCACTTCAGGAGCAGCAGCCGGGGCGACCGATGAGGCCGCAGCCCCATAGCCGGTGTCCTGTTTGTTGTCTGCAATTTTCTTTCTTGTCAGTCCAACAGTTCCACCCACTGGGGGTGTAATGAACCTCGGCCATGGGCCAATGCATTTTGAATGTATGTATTCAACATCATATTCATATTGCCATGCGTGCTATTTTATATCTTTATCTTTTTGATTCCTGGTTGACTTCTTTTTCTCCAATCCCTGTATTTCTGAGTTTCCACCCCGCCAGCCTGACAGCCGGGAGCCGGTCTGTGACTGGGTCGAGGTTTCTGGCCTTGGAACACAGAACTTAGATTTTTCGAAGCCATCAAGACTTAAAGATTTAGACATAAACCAGCAGAGGCCGACCTGAATGAGATCGTAAATTTGATGGAGCCAACCTGAGCTGGCAACCCTTTTGTAGTCGAACTTTGCATGCATCCGACCTTACCTGGCGTTACCTCGCAAGCCGGACAGCCGGAGCCGGTCTGCAAGCTGATACGAGGTGACCAGGGATCGGTCTGGCTTACACTATGTGTTCTTCTACAACATAGGGAAGGCGTCCGGGCGGCTAGCGAGCCCCCGATCTTATTAGAGCCAGCAAGGGGCGTCACAGAGTGAGCACTCTAGATATGAATTCTAAAAAGAAGCACGAGGCATGCTCTTTCTATTGCATTCATCGAGGATCCCTGAAGAGGGAGAAAGATACACTTGTGCATGCTCTTTCCATGTTTGATACTTGCCTTCTAGCAGTAGAACGGGCGAAGCAACGCCGCGTTCCATGGACGTTCCGTCTCCTGGCCGGAGTCGTCCTTCTTGTGCTTCCTTGGCTTTTGGGCATCGATTAAGTAGTAAGCTTTGTTGTGGAACTCCCTACTGATGATGAAGGGTCTCTCCCATCGGGATGAGAGCTTGTGCTGGCCGACAGTGCGCTGGATTCTTCCGAGGACCAAGTCTCCCTCCCTGAAAGAGAGAGGCTTGATCTTTTTGCTGTGGTAGTATCTCAACTTCTGTTGGTAGATGAATGTCCGGCTCAAGGCTAAGTCCCTTGCTTCTTCGAGGAGGTCCACACCATCTTCTCTTGCCTCCTTCGCCTCCGTTTCCGTATATAAGGTGACCCGAGGCGAGTCGAACTCGATATCAGTGGGGATAATAGCCTCGAACCCGTATGCGAGGAAGAATAGAGTGAAGCCGGTCGACCGGTTCGGCGTGGTGCGGAGGCTCCATAGTACAGCCGACAATTCTTTGATCCAGCAGCCAGCCGACCTGACAAGTGGTGCCACCAGTCTTGGCTTGATGCCGGCCAGGATCAGGCCGTTGGCCCTCTCCGCTTGGCCATTCGACTGGGGATGTGCCACTGATGCCAAGTTGAGCCGGATGCCTACCTTGGAGCAGTAGAGCGCGAGAGCGCCTTTGGCGAAGTTGGTGCCGTTGTCGGTGATGATACTGTGGGGGACACCATATCGAACAGAGATGTCCGTGATGAACTTGAGAGCCGTGGGGCCATCAAGCTTCTTGATAGGCCTGACTTCAATCCACTTGGTGAATTTATCGACGGCTACCAAGAGATGGGTCATGCCACCACGAGCCGTCTTGAAGGGTCCTACCATGTCCAGCCCCCAGACGGTGAACGACCATGACAAGAGGATGGTTTTGAGGGCCGAAGGCGGCATGTGGCTCTTTGCACTGAAGAACTAGCAACCTTCGCATTTGTCGACCAGATCCACGGCCTCCTCGAGGGCCGTGGGCTAGTAGAATCCATGGCGGAATGCCTTGGCCACCAGGGTTCTAGAGGCGGCATGATGCCCGCACTCCCCCTCATGAAAGTCTCTGAGGATCTCCTGTCCCTTTTCTGATTCGACGCAGCGCTGGAACACGCCCGTCACTCTGCGCTGCACCAGCTCACGATTGATGATGGCGTAGGCTGCAGACCTGCGCTGGATCTGCCTTGCTTCGGCCTCATCTTGAGGAAGCTCGCCGCGAAAGAGGAAGGCCAGGATAGGTTGAGCCCATGACGGAGCCGACACAAGGGCTTGCTCCGCCTCGACCTGACTGTTAGGGGCTTCTGCAACCCCCGTGCTTGCTGAAGCGGCGGTCGTGGACTCGAGACGAGGTGTCTCTGGCGCCGCAGAGGCAGCTGGCTCACTGTCAACCTCCATGGCGTCCACCCACTGGGTGCCGACACTATAGGATTCGAGGCGGGGCGGAGCCGGAGTTGTTGTTGTAGCCGGTGCCGCTATTGGAGTCGGCGTAGCCAGCGTAGCCGGCATAGAAGTTGTAGCCGACACAGCTGGTGGAGCCGGCGGCGCTTGCACCGTAGATTCAACCCGTGCCGCTATTGGAGTCGGTGTGGCCAACTTAGCCGGCGTAGCTGGTGGAGCCGACGGCGCTTGCACCGTGGAGTCAGCCGGCATGAAGATCGATGTCGACTCGGGAGACGACCTGATAGACGGCTTATGGAGTTGCTCGAGGGAGACGCCGGCTGGGATAGCCTGTCTCATGGAGCCAATTTTTGCCAGTGTATCAACCCCCTCATTGTCTGCTCTGGGAACATGGTGGAACTCACAACCCTCGAAGGGGCCGTAGAGCTGCTGGATGAGGAAGCGATAGCTTGCCATGTTGGCGTCCCTGGCGTCCCATTCGCCAGAAACTTGCTGTACCACCAAGTCTGAGTCGCGGAAGCATATGAGCAGCAGGATGCCAATCTCCTTGGCGAGCCGGAGGCCGTGAGACAGTGCTTCGTACTCGGCGATATTGTTGGCGGCAGCAAAGTGGATCTGGAGAGCATACTTGAGCTGGTCTCCTTTCGGAGACGTCAAGACGATGCCGGCTCCCAGACCCGTCCGGATCTTCGAGCCATCGAAGTGCATCCACCAATGCGTAGAGTCTGGAGGCGGCGGCTCGAACTAGGTCTCGGCCCAGTCGACTAAGAAGTCGGCCACCACCTGAGATTTGATGGTGGTGCGAGGCTCGTAACGAATATCTGTTGGAAATATGCCCTAGAGGCAATAATAAATTAGTTATTATTATATTTCTTAGTTCATGATAATCGTTTATTATCCATGCTATAATTGTATTGATTGGAAACACAATACTTGTGTGGATACATAGACAAAACACTGTCCCTAGTAAGCCTCTAGTTGACTAGCTCGTTGATCAAAGATGGTCAAGGTTTCCTGGGCATAGGCAAGTGTTGTCACTTGATAACGGGATCACATCATTAGGAGAATCATGTGATGGACTAGACCCAAACTAATAGACGTAGCATGTCGATCGTGTCATTTTGTTGCTACTGTTTTCTGCGTGTCAAGTATTTGTTCCTACGACCATGAGATCATATAACTCACGGACACCGGAGGAATGCTTTGTGTGTATCAAACGTCGCAACGTAACTGGGTGACTATAAAGATGCTCTACAGGTATCTCCGAAGGTGTTCGTTGAGTTAGTATGGATCGAGACTGGGATTTGTCACTCCGTGTGACGGAGAGGTATCTCGGGGCCCACTCGGTAATACAACATCGCACACAAGCCTTGCAAGCAATGTAACTTAATGTAAGTTGCGGGATCTTGTATTACGGAACGAGTAAAGAGACTTGCCGGTAAACGAGATTGAAATAGGTATGCGGATACTGATGATCAAATCTCGGGCAAGTAACATACCGAAGGACAAAGGGAATGACATACGGGATTATATGAATCCTTGGCACTGAGGTTCAAACGATAAGATCTTCGTAGAATATGTAGGATCCAATATGGGCATCCAGGTCCCGCTATTGGATATTGACCGAGGAGTCTCTCGGGTCATGTCTACATAGTTCTCGAACCCGCAGGGTCTGCACACTTAAGGTTCGATGTTGTTTTATGCGTATTTGAGTCATATGGTTGGTTACCGAATGTTGTTCGGAGTTCCGGATGAGATCACGGACGTCATGAGGGTTTCCGGAATGGTCCGGAAACGAAGATTGATATATAGGATGACCTCATTTGATTACCGGAAGGTTTTCGGAGTTACCGGGAATGTACTGGGAATGACGAATGGGTTCCGGGAGTTCACCGGGGGGGGGGGGGGGGCAACCCACCCCGGGGAAGCCCATAGGCCTTGAGGGTGGCACACCAGCCCTTAGTGGGCTGGTGGGACAGCCCAAAAGGTCCCTATGCGCCAAGAAGAAAAAATCAAGGGAAAAAAAAGAGGAGGTGGGAAGGAAGGGAAGGACTCCCTCCCACCAAACCAAGTCCAACCCGGTTTGGGGGGGGGGAGTCCTCCCCCCTTGGACTCGGCCGACCCCCTTGGGGCTTCTCCCTGCCACCTATATATACAGAGGTTTTAGGGCTGATTTGACACGAACTTTGCCACGGAAGCCCGACCACATATCTCCACGGTTTTACCTCTAGATCGCGTTTCTGCGGAGCTCGGGCGGAGCCCTGCTGAGACAAGATCATCACCAACCTCCGGAGCGCCGTCACACTGCCGGAGAACTCTTCTACCTCTCTATATCTCTTGCTAGATCAAGAAGGCCGAGATCATCGTCGAGCTGTACGTGTGCTGAACGCGGAGCTGCCGTCCGTTCGACACTAGATCGTGGGACTGATCGCGGGATAATTCGCGGGGCGGATCGAGGGACGTGAGGACGTTCCACTACATCAACGGCGTTCACTAACGCTTCTGCTGTACGGTCTACAAGGGTACGTAGATCACACATCCCCTCTCGTAGATGGACATCACCATGATAGGTCTTCGTGCGCGTAGGAAATTTTTTGTTTCCCATGCGACGTTCCCCAACAATATCATGAGCTAGGTTCATGCGTAGATGTCTTCTCGAGTAGAACACAAAAGTTTTTGTGGGCGGTGATGTGCGTTTTTCTGCCCTCCTTAGTCTTTTCTTGATTCCGCGGTATTGTTGGATTGAAGCGGCTTGGACCGACATTACTCGTACGCTTACGAGAGACTGGTTTCATCGTTACGAGTAACTCCGTTGCTCAAAGATGACTGGCAAGTGTCGGTTTCTCCAACTTTAGTTGAATCGGATTTGACCGAGGAGGTCCTTGGATGAGGTTAAATAGCAACTCATATATCTTCGTTGTGGTGTTTTCATAAGTAAGATGCGATCCTACTAGATACCCATGGTCACCACGTAAAACATGCAACAACAAAATTAGAGGACGTCTAACTTGTTTTTGCAGGGTATGCTTGTGATATGATATGGCCAATGATGTGATGTGATATATTGGATGTATGAGATGATCATGTTGTAATAGAAATATCGACTTGCACGTCGATGGTACGGCAACCGGCAGGAGCCATAGGGTTGTCTTTATACTAACGTGTGTGCTTGCAGATGCGTTTCCTATTTTGCTAGGATGTAGCTTTAGTAGTAATAGCATGAGTAGCACGACAACCCCGATGGCGACACGTTGATGGAGATCATGATGATGGAGATCATGGTGTAACGCCGGTGACAAGAAGATCGTGCCGGTGCTTTGGTGATGGAGATCAAGAAGCACGTGATGATGGCCATATCATGTCACTTATGAATTGCATGTGATGTTAATCCTTTTATGCACCTTATTTTGCTTAGAACGACGGTAGCATTATGAGGTGATCTCTCACTAAAATTTCAAGACGAAATTGTGTTCTCCCCGACTGTGCACCGTTGCTACAGTTCGTCGTTTCGAGACACCACGTGATGATCGGGTGTGATAGACTCAACGTTCACATACAACGGGTGCAAAACAGTTGCGCACGCGGAACACTCGGGTTAAGCTTGACGAGCCTAGCATGTGCAGACATGGCCTCGGAACACATGAGACCGAAAGGTCGAGCATGAATCGTATAGTTGATATGATTAGCATAGAGATGCTTACCACTGAAACTATTCTCGACTCACGTGATGATCGGACTTGACATAGTGGATTTGGATCATGAACCACTCAAATGACTAGAGAGATGTACTTTTTGAGTGGGAGTTCTTAAGTAATATGATTAATTGAACTAATTGTCATGAACATAGTCTAATGGTCTTTGCGAATTACGATGTAGCTTGCGCTATAGCTCTACTATTTTTATATGTTCCTTGAGAAAATTTAGTTGAAAGTTGATAGTAGCAAACTTTGCAGACTGAGTCTGTAAAACCGAGGATTGTCCTCGTTGCTGCATAGAAGGCTTATGTCCTTAATGCACCACTCGGTGTGATGCACCTCGAGCGTCGTCTGTGGATGCTGTGAACATCCGACATACACGTTTCTGATGACTACACGATAGTTCAGTACAAAAATACTTAATGGCTTAGAAGCAAGGCGCCAAAAACGTTGTAAAACTTCACGGAACATAAGTGATGTTCTAAAGAGATGAAATTGTGATTTCATGCTTGTGCCCTTGTTAAGAGGTACGAGACCTCTGACAAGATTCTTTGTCCACAAAGTAAAGGAGAAAGGCTCAATCGTTGAGCATGTGCTCAGATTGTCTGAGTACGACAATCGCTTGAAACAAGTGGGAGTTAATCTTCTAGATGAGATAGTGATAGTTCTCCAAAGTCACTGCCACCAAGCTGTGAGAGCTTCGTGATGAACTATAACATATCAAGGATACATACAATGATCCTAGAGCGATTCGTGATGTTTGACACTGTGAAAGTAGAAATCAGGAAGGAGCATCAATAGTTGATGGTTTGTAAAACCACTAAGTTTCAAGAAGGGCAAGGGCTAGAAGGGATACTTCGTGAAACGGCAAAACAGTTGCTGCTCTAATGAAGAGACCCAAGATTAAACCCAAACCCGAGACTAAGTGCTTCTGTAATGAGGGGAACAGTCACTCAGGCGGAGCAACTCTAGATACTTGGTAGATAAGAAGGCCGGCAAAAGGCGAAAGAAGTGTATTTGATATACATGATGTTGATGTGTACTTTACTAGTACTCCTAGTAGCATGTGGGTATTGGATACCGGTTCGGTTGCTAAGTGATTAGTAACACGAAATGTAAGCTACGGAATAAACGGAGACTAGCTAAAGGCGAGGTGACGATACGTGTTGGAAGTGTTTCCAAGGTTGATATAATCAAACGTCGCACACTCCCTCTACCATCGGGATTGGTGTTAAACCTAAATAATTGTTATTTGGTGCTTGCGTTAAGCATGAACATGATTGGATCGTGTTTATTGCAATACGATTATTCATTTAAAGAGAATAATGGTTACTCTATTTTCTTGAATAATCACCTTCAATGGTTTATTGAATCCCGATCGTAGTGTTACACATGTTCATGATATTGGTGTCAAAAGATACGAGTTGATGATGATAGTACCACTTACTTGTGGCACTGCCGCTTGAGTCATGTTAGTACAAATTGCATGAAGAGGCTCCATGCTGATGGATCTTTGTACTCACCTGATTTCGAATCACTAGTGACATGCAAATCATACCACATGAGCAAGGCCTTGTTTTCATTGAGATGAAATAAGATAGTAACTTGTTGGAAGTGATACATTTTGATGTATGCAGTCCAATGGGTGCTGAGGCACGCAGTGAATATCATTATGTTCTTACTTCACTGACGATTTGAGTAGATACTTGAGTATTTGCTTAATGAATCACAAGTCTGAAATATTGAAAAGTTCAATTCTGTTTCGGAGTGAAGTTCGTCGTAACAAGAGGATAAACTGTCTACGATATGATCATAGAAATGAATATCTGAGTTACGAGTTTTGGTACGCAGTGAAGACAATGTGGAAATTGTTTCGCGGTTCATGCCACCTAGAACATCATAGTGTGATGATGTGTCTGAGCGTCATAGCCACGCACTGTTTGGTATGGTGCATACTATGATCTCTCTTATCGAATTACCACTATCGTTTATGGGTTATGCATTAGAGACAACCACACTCACTTTAAATAGGGCACCGCGTATTTCCGTTGAGATGATACAGTATAGACTGAGGTTTAGAGAAATCTAAACTGTCGTTTCTTGAAAGTTTGGGGCCTCGACACTTATGTGAAAAAGTTTCAGTCTGATAAGCTCGAACCCAAAGCGGATAAATGCATCTTCATAGGATATCCAAAACAGTTGGGTACATCTCCTATCTCAGATCCGAAAGCAAAGTGTTTGTTTCTAGAAATGGATCCTTTCTCGAGGAAAGGTTTCTCTCGAAAGAATTGAGTGGGAGGGTAGTAGAACTTGATGAGGTTATTGAACCATCACTTTGACCACTGTGTAGCAGGGCGCAGGAAGTTGTTCCTATGGCGCCTACACCAATTGAAGTGGAAGCTGATGATGGTGATCATCAAGCATCGGATCAAGTTACTACAAGCCTCGTAGGTCGACAAGGTCGCGTACTACTGCAGAGTGGTACGGTAACCCTGTCTTGGAGGTCATGTTGTTGAGCAACAGTGAACCTACGAGTTATGGAGAAAGCAATGGTGGGCCCGGATTCCGACAAATGGCTGGAAGCCATGAAAATCCGAGAGAGGATCCATGTATGAAAACAAAGTGTAGACTTTGGAAGAACTACTTGATGGTCATAAGACTATTGAGTAGAGATGGATCTTTAAAAGAAGACAGACGATGATGGTGATAAGTCACTATTAAGAAAAGCTCGACTTGTCGCAAAGATGTTTTCGACAAGATCAAACAGTTGACTATGATGAGACTTTCTCACTCGTAGCGATGCTAAAGGTCTGTTAGAATTATGTTAGTTGTTGATGCATTATTTATGAAATATTGCACGTAGGATGTCAAAACATTGTTTCCTCGACGGTTTCCTTGAGCAAACATTGTATGTGATACAACCAGAAGGTTTTGTCGATCCTAAAGATACTAGCAAGTATGCAAGCTCCAGTGATCCTTCAATGGACTGGTGCAAGCATCTCGGAGTTGGAATATACACTTTGATGAGATGATCAAAGATTTTGGGTTTGTACAAGGTTTATGAGAAACTTGTATTTCCAAAGAAGTGAGTGGGAGCACTATAGAATTTCTGATAGGTATATGTGGTTGACATATTGTGGATCAGAAGTAATCTAGAATTTCTGTAAAGCATACAAGGTTGTTTGAAAGAAGTTTTCAAAGGAGTACCTGGATTACGCTACTTGAACGTTGAGCATCAAAGATCTATGGAGATAGATCGAAAGCGCTTAATAGAAGTTTCAACAAGATGCATGCCTTGACAAGTTTTTGAAAGAGTTCAAAATAGATCAGCAAAGAAGGAGTTCTTGGTTGCGTTGTGAGGTGTGAATTTGAGTAAGACTCAAAACCCGACCACGACAGAATAAAGAGAATAGACGAAGGTCGTCTTCTATGCCTTAGCCATAGAATCTAAAGTATGCCATGCTGTGTACCGCACCTGATGTGTGCCTTGACTCAAAGTATGTTGAGAGGTACAGAGAGTGATCCATGACTGAATCACTAGCAGCGGTCAAAATTTATCCTTAGTAACTAATGGACTAAGGAATTTTTCTCGATTATGGAGGTGGTTAAAGAGTTCGTCGTAAAGGGTTACGTCGATGCAAGCTTTGACACTAATCCGAATAACTATGAGTAGTGAAACGGATTCGTATAGTAGAGTAGATATTTGGAGCATTTCCGAATAGCACGTAGTAGCAGCATCTATAAGATGACATAAAGGTTTGTAAAGAACGCACGGATCTGAAAGTTTCAGAACCGTTGACTAAAACCTCTCTCACGAGCAAGACGTGATCAGACCCCATAACAATATGGGTGTTGGATTCGTTGGAATCACATGGTGATGTGAACTAGATTATTGACTCTAGTGCAAGTGGGAGACTGTTTGAAATATGCCCTAAAGGCAATAATAAATTAGTTATTATTATATTTCTTAGTTCATGATAATCGTTTATTATCCATGCTATAATTGTATTGATTGGAAACACAATACTTGTGTGGATACATAGACAAAACACTGTCCCTAGTAAGCCTCTAGTTGTCTAACTCGTTGATCAAAGATGGTCAAGGTTTCCTAGGAATAGGCAAGTGTTGTCACTTGATAACGGGATCACATCATTAGGAGAATCATGTGATGGACTAGACCCAAACTAATAGACGTAGCATGTTGATCGTGTCATTTTGTTGCTACTGTTTTCTGCGTGTCAAATATTTGTTCCTATGACCATGAGATCATATAACTCACGGACACCGGAGGAATGCTTTGTGTGTATCAAACGTCGCAACGTAACTGGGTGACTATAAAGATGCTCTACAGGTATCTCCGAAGGTGTTCGTTGAGTTAGTATGGATCGAGACTGGGATTTGTCACTCCGTGTGACGGAGAGGTATCTCGGGGCCCACTCGGTAATACAACATCACACACAAGCCTTGCAAGCAATGTAACTTAATGTAAGTTGCGGGATCTTGTATTACGGAACGAGTAAAGAGACTTGCCGGTAAACGAGATTAAAATAGGTATGCGGATACTGACGATCAAATCTCGGGCAAGTAACATACCGAAGGACAAAGGGAATGACATACGGGATTATATGAATCCTTGGCACTGAGGTTCAAACGATAAGATCTTCGTAGAATATGTAGGATCCAATATGGGCATCCAGGTCCCGCTATTGGATATTGACCGAGGAGTCTCTCGGGTCATGTCTACATAGTTCTCGAACCCGCAGGGTCTGCACACTTAAGGTTCGACGTTGTTTTATGCGTATTTGAGTTATATGGTTGGTTACCGAATGTTGTTCGGAGTCCCGGATGAGATCACAGACATCACGAGGGTTTCCGGAATGGTCCGGAAACGAAGATTGATATATAGGATGACCTCATTTGATTACCGGAAGGTTTTCGGAGTTACCGGGAATGTACCGGGAATGACGAATGGGTTCCGGGAGTTCACCGGGGGGGGGGGGCAACCCACCCCGGGGAAGCCCATAGGCCTTGAAGGTGGCACACCAGCCCTTAGTGGGCTGGTGGGACAGCCCAAAAGGGCCCTATGCGCCAAGAATAAAAAATCAAGAGAAAAAAAAAGAGGAGGTGGGAAGGAAGGGAAGGACTCCCTCCCACCAAACCAAGTCCAACTCAGTTTGGGGGGGGGGGAGTCCTCCCCCGTTGGACTCGGCCGACCCCCTTGGGGCTCCTTGAGCCCCAAGGCAAGGTCCCCTCCCTCCCACCTATATATACGGAGGTTTTAGGGCTGATTTGACATGAACTTTGCCACGGCAGCCCGACCACATATCTCCACGGTTTTACCTCTAGATCGCGTTTGTGCGGAGCTCGGGCGGAGCCCTGCTGAGGCAAGATCATCACCAACCTACGGAGCACCGTCACGCTTCCGGAGAACTCTTCTACCTCTCCGTCTCTCTTGCTGGATCAAGAAGGCCGAGATCATCGTCGAGCTGTACGTGTGCTGAACGCGGAGGTGCCGTCCGTTCGGCACTAGATCGTGGGACTGATCGCGGGATAGTTCGCGGGGCGGATCGAGGGACGTGAGGACGTTCCACTACATCAACCGCGTTCACTAACGCTTCTGCTGTACGGTCTACAAGGGTACGTAGATCACACATCCCCTCTCGTAGATGGACATCACCATGATAGGTCTTCGTGCGCGTAGGAAATTTTTTGTTTCCCATGCGATGTTCCCCGACAATATCATGGTCCGCCATGGCGATGGACCATTTGGCAATCCTACCCGTTGCATCACAGTTGCCCATGATCTCTGAAAGTGGAGCAGTGCTCACTACAGTGATGACATTCTCTTGGAAGTATTGCTTCAACTTCTTTGCGGCAAGGTAAACACCATAACACATTTTTTGGTAATGGGGGTAGTTCTGCTTGGAGGCGGACAAGACCTCGCTGAGGTAGTAGATAGGGCGTTGTACTGACAGTACCTTCCCCCCTCCTTGCGTTGAACTACCAACACTACACTAACCACACAGGTGGTCGCTGCAATGTATATGAGTATGGGTTCCCTTTCAGCCGGTGCTGCCAAGATTGGCAGGCTCGAGATGACCCGCTTGAGGTCGCGGAAGGCCTCGTCCGCCTGGTCGTTCCACTAAAATTTTGTCGTCTTCTTCATGAGCAGGTAGAGTGGAAGGGCCTTCTCGCCAAGCCGGCTGACGAACCGGCTAAGGGACGCCAGGCAGCCGACGAACTTCTGGACGTCTAGCATTCGAGCCGGCCGCACCATCCACTCGATGGTGCCGATTTTCTCGGGGTTCGCCTCGATGCCATGAGAGGACACGAAGAATCCCAAGAGTTTGCCGCCTGGAACCCCAAAGACGCACTTCTCTGGGTTGAGCCAAATCTTGTACTCGCGCAGGTTGGCGAACGTCACCCGCAGGTCGTCGAGGAGGCTGAAGTGCTTCTTTGTCTTGACGACGATGTCATCCACATAGACGTGGATGTTTTTGCCGATCTGTGGCAGTAGGCACTGCTGCATGCAACGTTGGAACGTCGCACCAGCGTTCTTCACACCGAAAGTCATGGTGGTGTAGCAGTAGGCCCCGAAGGGCGTGATGAAGGAGGTCTTCAGGCGATCAGCTGGATCCAGCTTGATTTGATGGTAGCCTGAATAAGCATCCAGAAATGAGAGCAATTCGCAGCCTGCAGTGGAATCGATCACTTGATCTATCCTAGGCAACGTGAAAGGGTCTTTCGGACATGCCTTATTCAGGCTAGTGTAGTCGATACACATTCGCCAGGTGTTGTTCTTCTTGAGCACCAGGACTGGATTAGCCAACCAGTCCGGGTGAAAAACCTCCATGATGAAGCCGGCTGCAAGGAGCCGGGTGATGTCTTCTCCGATTGTGCGCCGCTTCCCCTCGGCGAAGTGGCGCAAAGGTTGTTGTACTGGCTTTGCATCCGGTCGCACGTGAAGTTTGTGCTCGGGGTACTTTCTCGGAACACCCGACATGTCCTTGGGGGACCATGCAAAGATGTCCTGATTCTCACGGAGGAAGTCGACGAGCTCGCCTTCCTATTTGGGGCTGAGGCCAGCCCCGATGGTGACACACTACTTGGGGTTGGCAGGGTTGAGTGGGACCTGCTTGGTCTTTTTGGCCGGCTTGAAACAGCCCTCGCCGGCCGACTGGGACGGATGAGAAGGAATCGCCGGCTGCTCAGTAGCCTGGGCCACGAGCCAGTCGATATGCCGCTTCTCCTCGGCGATCACCAGGGCGTTGGCGAGGCGGTTGCTATCTTGGGCACACTCGAGCAACTTCTTGTAGTCGCTAGCAACAATGATGATGCCCTTGGGACCCGACATCTTCATCTTCAGGTAGGCGTAGTGCGGAATAGCCATGAATTTGGCCAGAGCCGGTCTACCCAGCAACGCGTGATACGGGCTGCTGATACGTCCATTTTGCATCATGCTTTCATGTTGATATTTATCGCTTTATGGATTGTTATTTTACTTTGTGGGACCATACTTATGCCTTTCCTCTCTTATTTTAAAAGGTTTATTTGAAGAGGGAGAATACCGGCAGCTCGAATTCTGGACTCGAAATGGAGCAAGTCTGAGTCCTCTATTCTGCGCAACTCCAATTCCCTTGAAAATCAATGTGGATTTTTTTGGGAATATATAAAAAATACTGGGCGAAAGAAGTGTCAGAGGGGACCAACCACGGGCCCACAAGCCTGGTTGCCGCGTCCTACCCCCTGGCCATGGCAACAGGGCTTGTGGGCACCCTGGTGGCCCACTGGCCCCCTCTTTTGCTATATGAAGGGTTTCGACCGAGAAAAAAATCAGGGTGGAGCTTTTTCGTGGATTCTCCGCCGCAACGAGGCGGAACTTGAGCAGATCCAATCTAGAGCTCCAGCAGGATGATCCTGCCGGGGAAACTTTCCTCCCGGAGGGGGAAATCGTCGCCATCGTCATCACCCACACTCCTCTCGTCGGAGGGGAGTCATCTCCGTCAACATCTTCATCAACACCATCTCCTCTCCAAACCCTAGTTCATCTCTTGTAACGAATCTCTGTCTCGCGACTCCGATTGGTACTTGTAAGGTTGCTAGTAGTGTTGATTACTCTTTGTAGTTGATGCTAGTTGGATTACTTGGTGGAAGAGTTTATGTTCATATCCTTGATGCTACTCATTACACCTCTGATCATGATTACGATTATGCTTTGTGAGTAGTTACTTTTGTTCCTGAGGACATGGGATAAGTCATGCTGATAATAGTCATGTGAATTTGGTATTCGTTCGGTATTTTGATATGTTGTATGTTGTCTTTTACTCTAGTGGTGTTATGTGAATGTCGACTACATAAAACTTCACCATATTTGGGCCTAGAGGAAGGCATTGGGGAGTAGTAAGTAGATGATGGGTTGCTAGAGTGACAGAAGCTTAAACCTCAGTCTATGCGTTGCTTCGTAAGGGGTTGATTTGGATCCACTAGTTTAATGCTATGGTTAGACGTTGTCTTAATTCTTCTTTCGTAGTTGCGGATGCTTGCGAGAGGGGTTAATCATAAGTTGGATGGTTGTCCAAGTAAGGGTAGTACCCAAGCGCCGGTCCACCCACATACCAAACTATCAAAGTAACGCACACGAATCACATGAACATGATGAAACTAGCATGACAGTAATTCCCGTGTGTCCTCGGGAGCGTTTTCCTCTTATAAGACTTTGTTCAGGCTTGTCCCTTGCTACAAAAGGGATTGGGCCACTTTGCAACACCGTTGCTACTACTTGTTACTTGTTACTTTTCGCTTGCTATGTTTCACCTCAGTACACCATCACTTGTTACCACTACTTTTAGTGCTTGCAGTTATTACCTTGCTGAAAACTGTTTATCAGAGCCTTCTGCTCCTCGTTGGGTTCGACACTCTTACTTATCGAAAGGACTACGATTGATCCCCTATACTTGTGGGTCATCAGCTGCTGAGGTCCACTACCTCGAACCATATGGACTCTCGGCAGAAATGAGCTTTGTCACCGAAGAGGACGTCCAGCTGGATTTTGCAAACGGGCGAGTAGGACTGCCCAGGCACGATACCGTGGAAGACAGTACTGGTCGGCAGGATGTCCGTTTCCTTGAGCCCGAGCTTGAGGAGAGTGTCGAGGTAGAGGATGTTGATGCTGCTGCCGCCATCGACCAACACCTGGGAGAACCGACAGGTGAGCCTCTTGGAGGCGAAGGTGGGGTCGAGGACGAGCGCGTATGAGCCTGGGTTGGGCATCACCGCAGGATGGTCCACCCGGATCCGTTTGGTTTGTCAGACCAATGCATGTACTTGGGAACCGGGGGAACCGTGGCATTCACATCATGCCGTCTATGGCGCAGGCTGTGCTTGTCGTCACCTTCGCTGGTGAAGACGGCGAATGCTCCGTCTGGATGAGGGTAGTCGTCATGGAGGTGGACATCGTCGCGAGGCGGCGGCGGTGGAGCCGGAGCAGGAGCAGGAGCTGGTGTGCGAGGCGCCGCCTGTGCACCTGGGGGAGCCAGCAGGCCATCCCCTTGTGACAGCCGGCGTGCGAAGCTGCACTGTCGAAGGGTGTGGTTGGACGGTTGCGCCCCGGAATGTATCTTGCAGGGGGCGTCAAGAAGTTGCTCGAAGGACTGCTTCGGCAGCCAGTTGGCGTTGTTCCTGTTGGAACGCTTCCGCGGAGGGCCGGCTTGAGGAGCCGACGTCTCGCCCTCCACGCTGGCTACCAACTTGCTGTTGGAGCGCGAATCCATCTAATCCGCCTTGTGCTTGTTGTTGTTCTGGCCGCCTCGATTGTCTCCAGCCGGCTTGGGAGTAGCCGGCGTGGGGACAACCTTGTCCGAGGCGGTCACCTTGACGTGCATCACCGAGTCGGCCGTGGCGTAATTGTCCGCCTTGGCCATGAGCACCGCCAGAGAGGTGGGCTCGGAGCACATAAGCCTGTGCTTGAGGAGGGTGCCGTCTCGACAACCGTTGATGAAGTACTGGATGGCTTGTACCTCATGCACCCCTCGCAGGAGTTGCAGAGGTGTGTCCACCGGGTGACGTAGTCGCAAAGGGGTTCGTCGGGCCTCTGGACGCACATGGCCAGCTCGCGAGGCCGGCCAGGGCGCTTGTAGGTGCCAGTGAAGTTGCAGACGAACGCCTCCTCGAAGTCCACCCAGGAGTTGACGCTGCCGGCCGGAAGGCTGTTAAGACAAGTCCGAGCCGAGCTGGCCAACATGAGTGTCACGTAGCGGACCGCTATGCGCTTGTTGCCCCTGGCGATGCCGAGGGGCGTGGTGTAGTCGATCAGCCAGTCCTTTGGCTTGGCAGTGCCGTTGTATTTAGGCGTGTCCCACGGTAAGGTGAAGCCTCGAGGGAATGGCTCCCCTCGGATCCGGGGGCCGAAGCAAGCCGGACCGATGGGGTCGTCTTCCTCCAGAAGGGCTGACTGGGCCAGGACAATGAGACGCCTGCGGGCGTCCCGATCATCCTGGGGAGTGCGAGCGCCAATCCGAGTAACAAGAGGGGAGGCGCCTCGCGAACCAGAGACATGAGTTCTACCCGGGTGAAGAACATCACACTCTGAATCGCCCTCGTCGCCTCCACGACGCTTGCTTGAAGTGTGCTTGCTCTGGTGCTGGGAGCGCCGGTCTTGGCTTCCCTCGCCCCTCTGGCCGGAGGTGCGATGCAAGGAAGATCCTTCTGCGTGATGCAGACCGCTAGGGTTGCGGCATGCTCCGGAGTTGGGTCCCGGAGACTCTGAGTGGGCCTGGCCGGGGTCAAGCCGAGTGTGTTGTTTGTTGGCGGTGTCAAGGAGATCCTTGACCTGCTTCTCCTGGAAAGCGCGCTCCTCGCCATCCAGGCTCGCCACCAACTCCATGGCCGCCTGCGCCGCCCGCATGTTGGCTGTAGGGATCTCGTAGGTGGGCTGATTGCCGCTTAGGACCTCGGCAATGAACCGGCCGCGACTGCGGACCAATCCAAGCCGGCTAGGTGCCTCGGAAATTGGAGTGAGGCTGTATGCGGAGTTATACTTGCGCTGCGTGGCCTCCATCCGACGTTTTGCCGAGGCGACGGCAATGCCCTCCTCCAAGATACGCTTGCAAGCCTCCTCCAGTGAGGACCGGGCGTCGCTAGGGTTCGCGGAAGCAGCGACGGGTGTTTTCAGGCCGGCGATGGCGTCCTGAAGAGTATTAGCAGTGGCAACAACGGGCTCACCAGTGTCCGCTGACGCCTTGCCATGAGCCGCGCTGGTGCCAGCACCGATAACCATCACCTCCACGAGTTGGAGACGGCGGCGACATGGTATGGGGTGAAGAACCCCACCGACGGCGGAGGGCCGTCGAAGACGAGGACATTGCTGGGGTACATGTCATGGGTAGGCGTCTCAGCGATAGAGAGCCTGCTGAAGCTAGCGCAGAGCGCCTCAACGTCGAAGTCCTCGCCGAAGTAACGAGGACCGTCGTTGAGACGTAAGTCGCTAAAGAGAACGCTGAAGTTCTCCATAGCAGCGACGACGACGCTAGGAAGCGCCTCGTCGTCAGAATGTTCATCCGAATCCGCATAGCGGACAGGGACGTCGATCATCGTCGGTGTTGCCTCGTCGAAAGCGGGTTCCACGGGCATGCAGACCGATCCGGACGCGATGCATCCGGCAACGTAGGTGCGGGGCCCCGCCCAGCGCGTACAGCCAGCCGATGCCGCGATCGGCCCCATGGTGGGCGCCAAATGTTGGTGAATACTCACAACATATGCCATAGGTAGGCTAAAGTTGGTGAGAACCGAAGGGACAAAGGAGGGCGCTGGGAACAAGGTTGGTACAAGCATGGAACACACGATGTACCCAGGTTCAGGGCTCTTCGTAGTGATAAGACCCCTAGTCCTACCGGAGTGTTTGATGCGTATGAATGGATTACAAGGTTGCTCCTTGAGCTGTGTTGGGAGGAGGAAGAGGGGAGCAGCCGGCTCGTCTCTGCCTCTCTCTATGTGGTTGGTGGATGTGAAGTGTTGTTCGATCGTCCTCTGCATGAAGGTTGACCGGGGGGTTTTATAGATGAACCCACCGGCCTACAATATGGATAAAGGGTACAAGAGTGGGACCCGGCTGGCAGCCTCGCCGACTGACCAGGGGCCCACGAGAGTCTTGTCTTGTCGCTTGAGGGGCCCGCCGGCTGCATGGTCTCGATTTGCTGTGGGACCCTCCGGCTAGCCAATGAAGCTCTCGCGTAAGGTTGACGCCGAGCACGCGCTGTACGTCGAGCGTCGTCCAGTGATATTCGTCATGGGCAGGCAGTACGACCGCCTCCACTGTTCCCCACGCGGAGTGGAGTAATGGAGTGGGAGTGTGACGGTCCGACACTATGCTAGGTGATGGATCAGAGCCGGGGTAGGTCAGCAGCGTCGCCGCCGACGCTCGTACCTGCCGGATGCTCCGACCCAGTACCTTTGCTGACGCGTAGCTACCTTTAATCGTTAGGTATCATCCTGACCTACGATTTGATGTGACTTGTGATCCCTGGCCGGCTAGCCTGCTTGGCTAGCCGGCTTGGGCACGGCTGCCTCGCTCCTAGCCGGCCGGCTTGGTCAGGCCGGTCAAGAAGAGGTTGCCGTCTCGACTCTAGCCGGCAGGGGTTGCCTGGCCGACCAGAGAGATGGTCGCCTCGTCCTCCAGCCAGTAGGCACGGCCTAGCCGGCCAGAAGACTTGGGCCTTGGGAAGTTGTACTTGTTCATATCCTTTGGACAGGAAATGAAGGGGCAGGCTTGATGAGCCTACCCCGGGGTTATCCCCCCGACAGTTACCGATGGATTGAAGATGAAAGAGGGGATGCCTTCTCGGGGCATCCCCAAGCTTAGGCTTTTTGGTGACCTTGAATTTGGCTTGGGATGACTTGGTATCCCCAAGCTTAAGCTCTTTCCACTCTTTGTTACATTGTCAATAAGATCATCACCCAAAACTTGAAAACTTCACAACACAAAACTTAAACAGAAACTCGTGATATCATTAGCATAAGAAAACAAACTACCAACCTTTAGGTACTGTAGTAAACTTGATTTCCATTTAGATTGATGTTATATTACTGTATTCTCACTTTTCCATGGCTCGTACCCCCCGATACTAACTAGAGTTTCATCAAAATAAGCAATCAACACAACAAAAACAGAATCTATCGAAAACAGAACAGTCTGTAGTAGTATGTATATTTCGTATACCTATGGTATCCCAATTTTTTTGAACAATTACGAAAATTAGGGCAATTTGCATATCAATCAGCAGAAGAAAGAATCAACTCAAAAGCTCTTTCTGGATAGGAATTAAAAATAATTTCGTGAGCACAAACTTTCTATCTTTTTCAGCATGATTAAACAACATCACCAAAACTAATCATAAAGGTTCTACTTGGCACAAACACTAATTAAAACATAAAAAACACAATCATAACAGAAGCATGATGGTGTGGACTCAACAAAACAGAAAGTGAAAAGAAAAAATAAATTTATTCATTGGGTTGCCTCCCAACAATCGCTTTTCTTTAAAGCCCTTTAGCTAGGCATTGATAATTCAATGATGCTCACACAAAAGACAAGAATTGAAGCACAACGAGAGCATCATGAAGCATGTGAAAATCACATCTAAGTCTAATATACTTCCTATGCATAGGAATTTTATAGGAAAACAAAGTATCAAGACAACCAATAGCTACCATATGCAAGGAAGAAGAAAGAGACAATAGCAATCTCAACATAACGAGAGGTGATTTAGTGATATGAAAATTTCTACAACCATATTTTCCTCTCTCATAATAATTACATGTGGGATCATATTCAAATTCAACAGTATAACTATCACATAGGATATTCTTTTCATGATCCACATGCATGCAAAGTTGACGCTCTTCAAAAATAGTGGGATTATCATCAACTAAAGTCATGACTTCTCCAAACCCACTTTCAATATTATTGCAAACATTATTATCATATTCATCATGAGGCTTAAACAAATTTTCAAGATCATAAGAAAAATCATCACCCCAATCATGATCATTGCAACAAGTAGTGGACATAGCAAAACTAGCATCCCCAAGCTAAGGGTTGTGCATATTTTTAGCATGATTGACATTAATAGAATTTATAGTGAAACCATTGCAATCATGCTTTTCATTCAAGGAGCCCTCGTGAATCACTTCATAAATTTCTTCATCACAATTTTCAGATTCACGCATCTCAAGCAAAACTTCATAAAGATAATCTTGTGCACAAAACTAACTAGCAATTGGTTCAACATAACTGGATCTTTTGAAAAGATTAGCAAGTGGATGAGGATCCATATCAATAGATTTTTAGCAAGCGAAGATGCAAGCAAATAGAAGGCACATGGCAACACAAGCAAACAGAAAGCAAGCGAAAGAAAGGGCGAACGAAAAGGCAAATGTTTTTTCGTAAATTTTGTTTTAGAAGTGGGGGAGAGGAGAACGAGAGACAAATGGAAAATAATGTAAATGCAATAGATGAGTTTGCGATAGGTACTTGGTAGATATGGTTCACTTGAATACTCCCCGACAACGGCGCCAGAAATTCTTCTTGCTACTTCTCAAGCTTGCATTGGTTTTTCCCTTGAAGAGGAAAGGGTGATGCAGCAAAGTAGCGATAAGTATTTCCCTCAGTTTGAGAACCAAGGTATCAATCCAGTAGGAGTATCAAGATGAGGCACCAATGCACCTGTGCAAAAACAAACAAACTTGCACCCAATGCGATAAAGGGGTTGTCAATCCCTTCACGATTACTTGCAAGGAGAGATCTGATGGAGATGAAAGGTAAATAAGTAAAAGCACATCAAGGTATTTTTGGTATGTAGATCTGAATATATGATGTGTAAAATAGACCCGGGGGCCATAATGTTCACTAGAGGCTTCTCTCATGATAGCAAGTATTACGGTGGGTGAACGAATTACTGTCGAGCAATTGATAGAATTGCGCAAAGTCATGATGATATCTAAGGTAATGATCATACATATAGGCATCACGTCCGAGACAAGTAGACCGATACTGTCCGCATCTACTACTATTACTCCACACATCGACCGCTATCCAACATGCATCTAGTGTATTTAGTTCATAACAAACAGAGTAACGCCTTAAGCAAGATGACATGATGTAGAGGGATAAATTCATGCAATATGATATAAACCCCATCCTTTTACCCTTGATGGCAACACCACGATCCGTGCCTCGCTACCCCTTTTGTCACTAGGTGAGGACACCGCACGGTATGAACCCAAAACCAAGCACTTCTCCCATTGCAAGAATTATAGATCAAGTTGGCCAAACGAAACCCATAACTTGAAGAGAATTACAAGGATACAAAATCATGCATATAAGAAATCAGAGGAGACTCAAATAATATTCATAGATAATCTGATCATAAATCCACAATTCATCGGATCTCGACAAACACATCGCAAAAGAAAGTTACATAGGATAGATCTCCATGAAGATCATGGAGAACTTTGTATTGAAGATCCAAGAGAGAGAAGAAGCCATCTAGCTACTAGCTATGGACCCGTAGGTCTGTGGTGAACTACTCACGCATCATCGGAGAGGCAATGGTGTTGATGAAGAAGCTCTCCGTGTCCGAATCCTCCTCCGGCAGGGCACCAGAACGTCCCCAGATGGGATCTTGCGGAGACAGAAGCTTTGCGGCAGCGGAAAAGTATTTTCGTGGCTCTCTTCTTTGGTTTCGGGATTTTAGAGAATTTATAGGCGAAAGAGGTAGGGCACAGGACCCACGGGGGGCCCACGAGCCTGCAAGGCGCGCCCACCTAGGGCGCGCCTAGGGGGCTCGTGACCTCCCCCGAGACCTCCTGCCTTGGTTCTCAAGTCCCCTGCGTATCTTCTGTTATGGAAAAAATCATCCCGCAGGTTTTATTCCGTTTGGACTCCGTTTAATATTCTTTTCTGAAAAAGGTCAAAACACGAAAAAACAGAAACTGGCACTGGGCACTGAGTTAATAGGTTAGTCCCAAAAATGATATAAAATGGCATATAAATGCATATAAGACATCCCAAGTTGATAATATAATAGCATGGAACAATCAAAATTATAGATACGTTGGAGACGTATCAACCATCAACACTTGATATTCTTTCTTGATTTCTACCTCCACAGGTTTCAGCAATGAATACAACTCGGGAATAGTATTTTCCATCTCTTACATGTTGTAATTCATCACAAAGCCTTTATATCTAGGTGGAAGCGAGTGGAGGATTCTGCCAATGACCGCATCATCCCGAAGTTCAACTCCCAGCCGAGTCAAGCGGTTGTGCAACCCAGACATTCTGAGTATGTGCTCACTGACAGAACTATTCTCCTCCATCTTACAGCTAAAGAACTTGCCGGAGAGTTCATTGATAACCCACAAGTATAGGGGATCGCAACAGTTTTCGAGGGTAGAGTATTCAACCCAAATTTGTTGATTCGACACAAGGGGAAGCCAAAGAATATTCTCGAGTATTAGCAGTTGAGTTGTCAATTCAACCACACCTGAAAGACTTAGTATCTGCAACAAAGTATCAGTAGCAAAGTAGTGTGATACCAACAGTAGCAACGGTAACAGTAGCAGCAGTGACATCAGTAGCGGTAACAATAGCAGCAGTGACAACAGCGGTGGCAAAGTAACGTTGCAAGGACCAGTAGGAAAAACTCGTAGGCATTGGATCGGTGATGGATAATTATGCCGGATGACATTCATCATGCAACATTTGTAACATGGAGAGATATGTAACTAGCTCCAGTTCGTCAATGTAATGTAGGCATGCATTCCGTATATAGTCATACGTGCTTATGGAAAGGAACTTGCATGACATCTATTGTCCATCCCTCCTGTGGTAGCGGGGTCCTAATGGAAACTATGGGATATTAAGGTTCTCCTTTTAATAGAGAACTGGAACAAAGCATTAGCACTTGTAGTGAATACATGAACTCCTCATACTATGGTCATCTCCGGGAGTGGTTCCGGCTATTATCACTCCGGGGTTGCCGGGTCATAACACATAGTAGGTGACTACAACTTGCAAGATAGGATCAAGAACACACATATATTGACGAGAATATAATAGGTTCAGATCTGAAATCATGGCACTCGGGCCCTAGTGACAAGCATTAAGCATGTCAAAGTAGTAGCAACATCAATCTCAGAACATAGTGGATACTAGGGATCAATCCCCATCAAAACTAACTCGATTACATGATAGATCTCATCCAACCCATCACCGTCCAGCAAGCCTACGATGAGATTACTCACAAACGGTGAAGAGCATCATGGAATTGGCGATGAAGGAAGGTTGATGATGACGACGGTGACAATCTCCCCTCTCCGGAGCCTAGAACGGACTCCAGATTTGCCCTCCAGAGGAAGAACAAGTGGTGGCGGCGCCTCCGTATCGTAAAATGCGATGAACTATTGTCTTTGATTTTTTTCTGGACGAAAGGGACTAAATAGAGCTGGAGTTGGAGGCGGCGGAGCCCCAAGGCCCCACAAGCCTGCTAGGCGCGGCTAGGGGGGCGCCTCCTGGGCTTGTGGGCTCCTCGCTCCACGTCTCCGGTTGATTCTTGCGCTAGTATTTTTATATATTCCACAAAAAATCCTCGTAAATTTCCAGGTCATTCCGAGAACTTTTATTTCTGCGAAAAACAACACCATGGCAATTCTGCTGAAAACAACGTTAGTTCGGGTTAGTTCCATTCAAATCATGCAAATTAGAGTCCGAAACAAGGGCAAAAGAGTTTGGAAAAGTAGATACGATGGCGATGTATCAACTCCCCCAAGCTTAAAGCCTTGCTTGTCCTCAAGCAATTTAGTTGACCAACTGAAAGAGACAAAAGAAAAACTTTTACGGACTTTGTTTGATCATGTTGTTGTAATTATGTTTAACTCATATTCAGATTTTCAGCAAGATCATAAGCTAACAACATAAGCAATGACATTTAGGTCTCATGATGAACTCATATCAATGGCATAATCAACTAGCAAGCAATAATAATGAGTTTCAAACGTCAACACTTCAATCAAAACAATCATGAAGCAACATGAACAGATGGTATCTCGCTAGCTCTTTCTGAGACCGCAAAACATAAATGCAGAGCACCTTCAAAGAACAAGGGCTGACTGAACATTGTAATTCATGGCAAAGAAGATCCAGTCACAGTCATACTTAATATCAATTAAAAGCAAAGCATAAAAATGACGGAGGTGCTCTCTAATTGGTGCTTTTATAAGGAGAGGATGACTCAACAGAAACATAGATAGATAGGCCCTTCGCAGAGGGAAGCATTGATTTGCAGAGGTGCCAGAGCTCAAGCTTTTAAAACAGAGATAAATAATTTTGGGTGGCATGCTTTCATTGTCAACGTGATGACCAAGAGTGTTCAGCATATTCCATGCTACACATACTATAGGCGGTTCCCAAACATAAAAGTAAAGTTTTGACTCCCCCACCACCGATCAATCACACTCCACGGCTAGCCGAATCCTCGGGTGCCATCCATACCAACAACAATCCATGGGGTGTTTTGTTTGCAATTATGTTTTCGATTTGAGCATGGAACTGGGCATTCCAATTACTGGCCCCTTTCTCGTGAATGATAGTGAATAAACACATATCGAGGATAATATGCCTAGCATGAAAGATACTGATCGCCCCTTGTCACCACATGAGCAGTTCAGGCATGCAAAACAGATTATTACTTGAAGGTTTAGAGAGTGGCACATGCAAATTTACTTGGAACGACAGGTAGATACCTCATATAGGTAGGTATGGTGGACTCATATGGAACAACTTTGGGTTTGGAAGTGGATGCACAAGCAGTATTCCCGCTTAGTACAAGTGAAGGCTAGCAAAAGACTGGGAAGCGACCAACTAGAGAGCGACAACAGTCATCAATACGCATTGAAATTAACCAACATTGAGTGCAAGCATGAGTAGGACATAAATCACCATAAACATGAATATCATAGAGGCTATGTTGATTTTGTTTCAACTACATGTGTGAACATGTGCCAAGTCAAGCCACTTGAATCATTCAAAGGAGGTTACCATCCTATCATACTACATCATAATCATCTCGAAATTCATGTTGGCATCCAAGACAAACCATTATAAGCTCCTAGCTAATTAAGCATGGAATCAGAAACTATGATCTCTAAGTTGTCATTGCAAACATGTTTCTCTCACAACAAAGATGAATCAGGAACGATGAGCTAGTCATATTTACAAAAACAAAATAGATCGAGTTCATACCAGCTTTTCCAGGCTCAGTCACTTCATCATATATCATCATTATTGCCTTTCACTTGCACTACCGAATGATGTGAACAATAATGAGAGTGTTCATGCATTGGACTATGCTAGAATCTGCAAGCAAACACAAAGGAGAAGACAAAGTAATATGGCTCTTTGACAGATAAACAGATATGCATGCGAGAGCCACTAAACATTGTAACCATGGTCTTCTACCTTGACCCAAAGAAAAAGAAAACTATTTACACGGGATAGCTCCCAACAAGAAAAAGAAGAATATGAAATCTTTTTGGGTTTTCTCAATCTAGACAAACACACAAGAAGAAAGCGAGAAAAAGAAATAAACTAGCATGGACGATACAGTGGCAAGGTGTGAACACCGACTATCAAAGTGAAAGCATGAGCAAGAATGTAAAGTCGGTGAGGAACACGTACTCTCCCAAGCTTAGGCTTTTGTCCTAAGTTGGTATACTCCCAAGGCTGGCCCGTGTGATTTCCAAAATCATAATGGGGGTTGTACGGGAGCGCGACACCTACCGCCTGAATAGCTGCCTAACGGAGGCGAGCAGCCTTTGCCACCCTCTCATACTCCTGTGCCTCTCCTCTGGTTATGTAATATCTCCGTTTTAGCTGAATGTCAAAGAAGGCAGGATCAGGAAGGGAAATATGGAAAACACGTTGTCTGTTAAATATTAACCGGTATAGGAGGGATTCATCATCCCTCTCAAGGAACTGATAACGTGTCATAGCGGCGCGATCAAGGAAAGCTGTATGGAGCGGGGGATCTCCTTCGTGGATGGGTACTCCAAGAAAATTTGCTATGCGAGTGGCATAGATCCCACCAAATAAATCCCCTTCATTAGCATTATTATTTAGCCTCCTCGCGATTATAGCTCCCATCTTGAAACTTCTATCACCCATTACTGCGCTCTTAAGAATACTAAGGTGAGGTGCGCAGAAGTGACAATGCTCAATCTTGCCATTAATGCATCTACCTATGAAGAGGGCAAAGTAATGCAAGGCGGGAAAATGAGTGCTCCCCATGGTAGCCTGCGTAATATATCTAGTTTCTCCAACAGTTATACTAGAGATAAAATCTCTAATCGAAGACTTAGGAGGATCATTGAGACTACCCCAATCAGGTATCTTACAAATTCTATTGAAATCCTCTAAATACATGGTATACGATTTGTCATACAGATCAAACAGTATGGATGCGTCACGGCCAGCTGAAAATTTGAATCTACGAACAAAAGAGGCTGTGAGAGAAGTATACTGTTCACATTTATTGGAGATGAATTCTTCAAGTCCGGTATTGCGAACAAGTGCATCAAACTCGTCTTTGAAACCTGCATCAATCATGAATTCATCAGAAGGCCATTCACATGGTTGTACCTGTGCGTTCCTCGGTTGGTAAGGACCGGGCTCGCGAATCGCGAGACGGGGACCCTTCTTGCTTGAGGAACCACCATGATAGTTTCTTCTGAACATCTTCCTTTTCTGAAATTTTTAGTGACTCAAAGGAAAAGTGAACAAGGCTCAACGAATGTCATAGCAACTACTCCTACAAGTGCCTATAGGCCATATCATGCATCAAAACTACTTGGGACCAGCTAAAATTAGCATGCAAAGCTCAAGAACAGGGTCACCAAGGCAGCAATAATACGCAACGAATAAGGCACTAGAGCAAAAACTAATTGGACCAATGGAGGAGTCACATACCAAGGAACAATTCCCCCAAAACAGTTTGGTGAATGAGGCTTTGCACAAGGAGATCGAAAATCGCAGCAAGAAGAGCAAGAACACGAGTTTGAGCTGTAGAATGAATTTTTCTGGAGGTAGGAGAAGGAGATGGGAGCTGGAATAAGTGGAGGGGGGCCACATGGGCCCCACAAGCCTTGTAGGCGCGGCCAAGGGGGGTGCCAGCGCCTCCTCGGCTTGTGGCCCACTGGTGCATCCCACTGACTAGCTCTTTGTCTCAGAATTTTTCAAAAATTTCAGAAAAATCATACTTGATTTTCAGGGCATTTGAAGAACTTTTATTTTCGGAACACTTTTCTACGGGATGCAAAAAGCAGAAAATAGGAAAAACTAAAGCTAAATCTATCATTTTTCTTCTAAGCAACCGAAGGTAAAGGTTTGGAACACAGGGTTGTGACTCCTAGATTCATCCATCTCATGGTCATCAAAAGAAATCTGTTAATGAGGTTGATCAAGTCTCCTTGACAAACTTTTTCAAATCGCATAAAAACGGAGAATTTTCGAATAGTCACTAGGTTACCTCAATGGGGATGTGCATATCCCCAACAAGCAAATCATACTTCATCTTAACAGTAGGTATAGGGTATTCAAAGTTCCCAATAAGAATCGATGATGTTTATCAATAACATTGATGCAATGTACTCGATATTGTTTCTTCGGAAAGTGCACCGTATGCTCATTACCATTGACATGGAAAGTGACATTGCCTTTGTTGCAATCAATAACAGCCCCTGCAGTGTTTAAAAAGGGTCTTCCAAGGATGACCGCCATGGCATCATCCTCGGGAATATCCAGAATAACAAAGTCTGTTAAGATAGTAACGTTAGCAACCACAACAGGCACATCCTCGCAAATGCCGATTGGAAAAGCAGTTAATTTTTCGGCCATTTGCAAGGAGATTTCAGTGGGTGTCAACTTATCCAATTCAAGTCTATGATAAATAGAGAGAGGCATAACACTAACACCGGCTTCAAGGTCGCATAAAGCAGTTCTAACGTAGTTTCCTTTAATGGAGCAAGGTATAGTGGGCACTCTGGGATCACCTAGTTTCTTAGGAGTTCCACCCTTGAAGGTGTAATTAGCTAGCATTGTGGAAATCTCAACCTCAGGTATCCTCCTCTTATTAGTCACAATATCCTTCATGTACTTAGCATAAGGAGACATTTTGAGCATATCTGTCAAACGCATTTGCAAAAAGACAGGTCTAATCATTTCAACAAATCGCTCAAAATCCTCATCATCCTTTTTCTTGGATGGTTTGGGAGGAAAGGGCATGGGTTTCTGGTCACATGGTTCCCTTTCTTTACCATGCTTCCTAGAAATGAAGTCATTCTTATCATATCTCCTATTCTTAGATTGTGGGTTATCAAGATCAACAGGTTCAATCTCCACATCCTTATCATTGCTAGCTTGAGCATCATCATGAACACCACTATCGATATTATCCCTAGGCTCATGTTCATCACCAGATTGTGTTTCGGCATCAGAAACAGAGACATCATTTGGATTCCTGTGTGTAACATCAATAGGGTCGCTAGCATGCAAGTTCCTATCATCCTTATTTTCCTTCCTAGGATGACTAGGTGCATCAGTGCTAACTCCTTGAGAATCTTGTTCAATTCTCTTAGGATGACCCTCACGATACAAAGGTTCCTGGGTCATTCTACCGCCTCTAGTGACGACTCTAACAGAATTGTCATTCAACTCATTGAGCAAGTCATTTTTAGCTTTAAGTACTTGTTCTACCTGAGTGGTGACCATAGAGGCATGTTTACTCAAAATCTTAAGGTCATTGACATTTCTATCCACACAAGCACTTAAATGGCTAAGCATGCGAGCATTCTGTTCCAATTGTCTGCTAACATAATGATTGAAACTTTGTTGTTTGGCAAAAAAGTTATCAAATTCATCTAAGCATAAGCTAGCAGGTTTATCCTAAGGAATATCACTCATTAAATCTATAAAGAGAAATTACCTCTACTACCTGTGTCGGGTTATCAAGACCATGGATCTCTTCGATAGGTGGTAGATTCTTGACATCTTCAGATTTGATGCCTTTCTCTTGCATAGATGTCTTAGCTTCTTGCATATCTTCAGGACTGAGGAATAGGATACCTCTTTTCTTCGGAGTCGTCTTCGGAGGTGGTCCGGGAATAGTCCAAGCATTCTCATTGCACAAGACATTATTCAATAGAATCTCAGCTTGTTCCACAATTTGTTCCCTAAAAACACAACCAACACAACTATCTAGGTGGTCCCTAGAAGCATCGGTTAGTCCATTATAGAAGATATCAAGTATTTCATTCTTCTCAAGAGGGTGATCAGGCAAATCATTCAGTAGCTGGACAAGCCTCCCCCAAGCTTGTGGGAGACTCTCTTCTTCAACTTGCACAAAGTTATATATTTCCTGCAAGGCAACTTGTTTCTTATGGGCAGGAAAATATTTCTCAGAGAAGTAGTAGATCATATCCTGGGGACTACGCACACAACCAGGAGCAAGAGAAGTGAACCAAGTCTTAGCATCATCCTTTAGCGAGAAAGGAAACAACTTAAGGATATAGTAGTGGCGGATCTTTTCCTCACTCGTGAATAGAGTGGCTATATCGTGCAACTTAGTAAGATGTGCTACAACCGTTTCAGACTCATAACCATGAAAAGGATCAGATTCGACCAAAGTGATTAACTCAGGATCAACAGAGAATTCATAATCCTTATCGGTCACAAAGTTAGGCGAAGTAGCAAACTTCGGGTCGTATTTCATCCTAACATTCAGAGATTTTTCTTTCCACTTGCGCAGTAATTTCTCAAGATCATAGCTATCCTTACAAGCAAGAAAGTCCTCAACTATCTCTCCCTCCATAACATAACCCTCAGGTATATCAGGCAATTCATATCTAGGAGATCTAGTTCTAACAGGTGAAATCGCAGGTTCTACTTCAATAATCTCAGGAGTTTCAGAAGTATCATTACATTCAGCAGCAACTCGAGCAATTTGTGCATCAAGGAATGCACCTAGTGGCAAAGCAGTATCAAGCAAAGCATCATCACAAGCATCATGGATAGCAGAAGTAGCATCATCAAGCACAGGCGACACATCAAAGTTTCTAGCAGGAGGTGGTGTCGCAAACTTACTCATAACTGAAGGTGAATCAAGTGCAAAGCTAGATGGCAGTTCCTTACCTGTCCTCGTAGTTGAGGGCAAGACTTTAGTTTTTGGATCTCTCGGATTCCTCATAGTGATCAACAGACGTAAATCCCAAGTGACTTAGAGAATAGAGCTAGGCCTCCCCGGCAACGGCGCCAGAAAATAGTCTTGATAACCCACAAGTATAGGGGATCGCAACAGTTTTCGAGGGTAGAGTATTCAACCCAAATTTGTTGATTCGACACAAGGGAAAGCCAAAGAATATTCTCGAGTATTAGCAGTTGAGTTGTCAATTTAACCACACCTGAAAGACTTAGTATCTACAACAAAGTATCAATAGCAAAGTAGTGTGATAGCAACAGTAGCAACGGTAATAGTAGCAGCAGTGATAGCAGTAGCGGTAACAATAGCAGCAGTGACAGCAGTAGCGGCAAAGTAACGTAGCAAGGACCAGTAAGAAAAACTCGTAGGCATTGGATCGGTGATGGATAATTATGCCGGATGACATTCATCATGCAACCCTTATAACATGGAGAGATATGTAACTAGCTCCAGTTCGTCAATGTAATGTAGGCATGCATTCCGTATATAGTCATACGTGCTTATGGAAAAGAACTTGCATGACACCTATTGTCCATCCCTCCCGTGGTAGCGGGGTCCTAATGGAAACTACGGGATATTAAGGTTCTCCTTTTAATAGAGAACCGGAACAAAGCATTAGCACTTAGTGAATACATGAAGTCCTCATACTATGGTCATCTCCGGGAGTGGTTCCGGCTATTGTCACTCCCGGGTTGCCGGGTCATAACACATAGTAGGTGACTAAAACTTGCAAGATAGGATCAAGAACACACATATATTGACGAGAATATAATAGGTTCAGATCTGAAATCATGGCACTTGGGCCCTAGTGACAAGCATTAAGCATGGCAAAGTAGTAGCAACATCAATCTCACAACATAGTGGATACTAGGGATCAATCCCCATCAAAACTAACTCTATTACATGATAGATCTCATCCAACCCATCACCGTCTAGCAAGCCTACGATGAGATTACTCACAAACGGTGAAGAGCATCATGGAATTGGTGATGAAGGAAGGTTGATGATGACGACAATTACGATCTCCCCTCTCCGGAGCCCATAACGTACTCCAGATCTGCCCTCCAGAGGAAGAACAGGTGGTGGCGACGCCTCCGTATCGTAAAACGCGATGAACTCTTCTTCTTGATTATTTTCTGGATGAAAGGGACTAAATAGAGCTGGAGTTGGAGGCGGCGGAGCCCCGAGGGCCCCACAAGCCTGCTAGGCGCGGCTAGGGGGGCCCGCACCTCCTGGGCTTGTGGGCTCCTCGCTCGACGTCTCCGGTTGATTCTTGCGCCAGTATTTTTATATATTCCACAAAAAATCCTCGTAAATTTCCAGGTCATTCCGAGAACTTTTATTTCTGTGTAAAATCAACACCATGGCAATTCTGCTGAAAACATCGTTACTCCGTGTTAGTTCCATTCAAATCATGCAAATTAGAGTCCAAAACAAGGGCAAAAGAGATTGGAAAAGTAGATACGATGGAGACGTATCATTCATATCTCCCGACCCGGGCATGAGCTTGAAAAACAAGTTTCAGCTCCTCAAACATCTCATATGCTCCGTGTTGCTCAAAATGCCTTTGGAGCCCCTTTGCATGGGCATGAACTTGAAAGCATGCCGCACTGAACGAAAGAGTAGTCATCACTCCGCGACTGCCAGGCGTTCCTAGCGTCCTAGTCTGCAGCGGGAACGGGAGGATCACCTAGCGGTGCATTAAGGACATATGCCTTCTTGGAAGCACTGAGGATGAGCTTTAAGTTACGATCCCAATCCGCATAGTTGCTCCCATCATGTTTCAGCTTGGTTTTCTCTCAGAACGCGTTGAAGTTGAATGAAACATTTGCATTGGCCATTGGATCTACAATATTTGTAAAGACAATTTTAGACTAAGTTCATGATTAAGTTCATCTAATCAAATTACTAATGAACTCCCACTTAGATCGACATCCCTCCAGTCATCCAAGTGTTACATGATCCACGTCGACTAGCCCGTGTCCGATCATCACGTGATACGGACTAGTCATCAATGGTGAGCATCTCCATGCTGATTGTATCAACCATACGATTCATGTTTGACCTTACGGTCTCCCGTATTCGAGGCCATGTCTGTACATGCTAGGCTCGTCGAGTCAACCTAAGTGTTCTGCGCGTGTAAACTGGCTTACACCCGTTGTATGCGAACGTTAGAATCTATCACACCCGATCATCACGTGGTGCTTAGAAACAACGATCCTTCACAATGGTGCACACTTAGGGGAATACATATCTCGAAATTTAATGAGGGATCATCTTATATTTGCTACCGTCGTTCTAAGCAATAAGATGAAAAACATGATAAACATCACATGCAATCATATAGTGACATGATATGGCCAATATCATCTTGCTCCTTTGATCTCCATCTTCGGGGCACCATGATCATCATCATCACCGGCATGACACCATGATCTCCATCATTGTGTCTCCATGAATTCGTCACGCCAACTATTACTTCTACTACTATAGCTAACCGTTAGCGATAAAGTAAAGTAATCAACACGGCGTTGCATCTCATACACTAAATTAAGACAACTCCTATGGCTCCTGCCAGTTGTCATACTCATTGACATGCAAGTCGTGAATCCTATTACAATAACATGATCAATCTCATACATCACATATGTAACATCATATCCTTTTGGCCATATCACATCACATAGCATACCCTGCAAAAACAAGTTAGACGTCCTCTAATTGTTGTTACAAGTTTTACGTGGCTGGTTAGGGTTTCTAGCAAGAACGCTTCTTACCTACGTGACAGCCACAACGTTGATATTCCAATGCTATTTACCTTTCATAAGGACCCTCTTCATCAAATCCGATCCGACTAAAGTGGGAGAGACAGACACCCACTAGCCACCTTATGCACCAAGTGCATGTCAGTCGGTGGAACCAGTGTTACGTAAGAGTACGTGTGAGGTCGGTCCGGGCCGCTTCATCCAACGACGCCACCGAATCAAGATAAGACTACTAACGGCAAGCAAATTGACAAATCAACGGCCGCAACTTTTGTGTTCTACTCGTGCATAGAATCTACGCATAGAACCTTGGCTCGGATGCCACTGTTGGGGAGTCAAAAAAATTCGTATGCCATACAAGGATCTATCTATGGAGAAACAAGCAACCAGCCAAGGACTAGAGCACCTTCATACCTTTGAAGATCGCTAAGAGGAAGCGTTGCCAAAACGCGGTTGATGGAGTCGTACTCGCAGAGATTCAGATCGCGGTGGATTCCGATCTATGCGCCGAACGTTGGCGCCTCCGCATTCAACACATGTGCAGCCTGGTGACGTCTCCAACGCCTTGATCTAGCAAGGAGGGAGGACAGGTTGAGGGAGAGCTCCAGCAGCACGACAGCGTGGTGACGGTGGAGCTACGTGGCACTCCGACAGGGCTTCGCCAAGCAATACGGAGGACGAGGAGGAGGAGGTGTAGGGCTGCGTCGAGAGAGAGAGAGAGAAGTTGTCTCAAATCAGCCCCAAACCCTCCACTATTTATAGGAGGAGAGGGAGGAGGGTACCAATCCTTAGGGTTTCCCACCCTAAGGGGTGAGTCAGCCCATCTAGGGCAAGGGGCGGCGGCCAAGGGTGGAGAGGTGGTGGCGCCCTAGGGTGGGCTAGCCCACCACGCCTAGGGTTAGCCCACCACCCTCTCTCTTGCGCCTTGGGCTGCTGGTGGCGGCGCACCAACCCACATATGGGCTGGTTCCCATCCACCTTTTGCCCCCAAATACCCTTTTGTGGCTGTAGGCCCTTCCCGGTGGACCCCGGAACCCTTCCGGTGGTCCTGGTACATTACCGGTGTCGCCCGAAACAATTCTGGTGACCAAATCCTCACTTCATATACATAATTCTTTACCTCCAGACCATTCCGAAACTCCTCCTGACGTCCAGGATCACATCCGGGACTCCAAAAAACCTTTGGTAACCACGTACACTATTCCCCTATAACCCTAGCATCATCGAACCTTAAGTGTGTAGACCCTACGGGTTCGGGAAGCATGCAGACATGACTGAGACACCTCTACGGTCAATAACCAACAACAGTTTCTGGATATCCATGTTGGTTCCCACATGTTACTCGATGATCTCATCGCATGAACCATGATGTCGGGGATTGGACCAATCCCGTATGCAATTCCCTTTGTCTATTGGTATGATACTTGCCCGAGATTCGATCGTGGGTACCCCTATACCTTGTTCAAACTCGTTACCGGCAAGTCTCTTTACTTGTTCCGTAATACATCATCCTGTGGCTAACTCCTTAGTCACACTAGTGTCAATATGATGATAGATAACCGAATGGGAGCAGAGATACCTGTCCGTCACACGGAGTGACAAATCACAGTCTCGATTCGTACAACCCAACAGACACTTTCGGAGATACCTGTAGTGCACCTTTATAATCACCCAGTTACGCTGTGACCTTTGATGCACCCAAAGCACTCCTACGATATCTGGGAGTTGCACAATCTCATGGTCTAAGGAAATTATACTTGACATTAGAAAAGCTTTAGTATACGAACAACACGATCTAGTGCTATGCTTAGGATTGGGTCTTGTCCATCACATCATTCCCCAATGATGTGATCCTGTTATCAATGACATCCAATGTCCATGATTAGGAAACCATGATCATCTATTGATTAACGAGCTAGCCAACTAGAGGCTCACTAGGGACACATTGTGATCTATATATTCACACATGTACTACGGTTTCCGGTTAATACAATTATAGCATGAATAATAGGCAATTATCATGAACTAGGAAATATAATAATAACTACTCCCTCCGTCTCAAAATAAGTGTCTTAACTTTGTATTAGCTTTAGTACAAAGTTGTATTAAGATTGAGACAATTATTTGGGGACAGAGGGAGTACTCTATTATTGCCTCTAGGGCATATTTCCAACAGTTATCACCGTAGAGGTCCATACTTCAATTGCACTAATTTTGCTAATTGGAAGCATAAGATGAAAATGCATCTTCTTGGTTATAATCCTGCCGTATGGGGCATTGTTCAAGTTGGTGTACAAGGTGATTTCTTTAGAGAAGGGCGAGAACCAGATCGTGATGCGGCAGCGGAAGAATTGAATATGTTGCAATACAATGCACAATCTTGTGACATCATATTCAACCCAGAAGAATTCAACAAAATCAGTCGCCTTGAGAATGCAAATGAATTTTGGGATACTTTGATTGATATGCAAGAAGGTACCAATTCTATTAGAGAATCTAAGTTGGATGTGCTTCAAATTCACCTTGACAAGTTCAAGATGAAGGATGGTGAAGGAGTCGCTGAAACGTACTCTAGGCTAGCTCTCATCAGAAATGAGATTGGCGGCTTAGGAAGCGAAGAGATGACCGAAAAATTCATCATCAAGAAGATAGTTAGAGCTTTGGTTGGAAGCTATGCCACCCTGTGCACATTAATCCAAATGATGCCCAACTACAAAGATCTCAAGCCTACTGAAGTCATTGGAAGGATTGTTGCTCATGAAATGTCTCTCAAAGACAAAGATGAGTTGCACAACAAGTCAAGCGATGCTTACAAAGCTTCAGTCAATTCTCTCGTTACTACAAGTGACAACCTTGTTACCAATGAAGAGATAAGCCTTATGGTCAGAAAATTCAACAAGTTCTATAAGAGTAGAAGCATACAGAGAAGCTCAAGCTCAAGACACGATGAGAAGCGTTCGTCTAGTCGTGATCGAAACTCCTACAACTTTGGGAAGCCCACACACTACTCCAATGAGTCCTCGGCTCACTACAAATTAAGAGAAGAGTCACCTAGAAGATGAAGCTCATGAGATGAGTCACCTTGTAGAGAGAAAAGGAGTAGAGAAGATAATTATGAACGAAGACACTCCCGGAGAGGCAAGGAATCGGAGAAGAAGGGCAAATACACCAAGAGCAGCTCTAGAAGAAGACATCAAGCTCATGTTGGTGAATGGGTTTCTCGCTCCTAGAGTGACAACCAATCCGAGAGAAGCAACAACTCCAATTCTGACTATAGTCAAGATGAAGGTGTTGTCGGCATTGCACTTGTTTCCTCCAACTCCTACAACACATTTGATTCACCAGATGAAGGGATTGGAATCTACTTCATGGCAAAAGGCCCCAAGGTATCACACCCCAAATAATTTGACTTTCATAGTGATGACGATGACTTGTTAGGTGAATATGACTTGCTTCTTGATAAGACTAGTGATAATGCTGAAAATGAACTTGCTAATTGTCATGCTAGTCAAGAGAAATCGACTGACGATGATAAGAGAGAAATTGAACTGCTAACTACAAAATTAAACACTCTTAAGTTAGCTCATGAAACTACTCTAGAAGATCATAGAGAGCTTGCAAGAACTCACGAGAAGCTACGCTTCGAGAAGCTAAATTTAGAGCAAGAGCATGAGTTTCTAAAAGAATCAATGATGATCTTCGAAAGAAGAGTTCCTCTTATCTAGCCAAACGATTACTCTTGTCTAGTTTTGTTCCACAAGTTAAACCTAAGAACACTAGTAACAAAGGCAAGAACGTTTCTTCATCTAGTAACAACAATGCTAAATCTAAGGGCCCCTTTGTTTGGGCTACAGATTCCTGAGAATCACTTTGCTAGGGATTCCTGAGAATCAGTTGTGGCTCTGGATTCCTGAGAATCAGAATCTGGTTGTTTGTTTACTCTATTGTGTGTCAGCTTTAGGAGTTGTGGCTGTTCTGCAATGTCAGTAACGCCCGCGACTGCTTATATGTAGATTAACTGCATGTTATCCGTTTTGACTTGATAAAGTGTGAATTAGCACAAAAACACAATATATTAAAAATACGCACTAACCATAGTCTTACATACGTACACAAATCATCCAAAATATTCACCATTCATCAAAGTCTCATCAAGTAATATGTGAAACTATACTTGATCCGCCATCAATCCATCAGCAATCGCATCACGAGTTGTTTTCATGGTCGCATCATCACCAACCACAATGTTCGATACATGTCCTATGGGTAGGGGATGTAAATTCCCTGGCATGTAGTTCTCATCATGATCACATTTGTCAAACTCCAAGTCTCTCAAATTTCTTTCTCTAATGCAATTATGAAGTGCCATGCATGCAATGATGATTCGAGCTTGCTTCTCAGGAGAGTAACTTGGCATATTTTGTAAAATACGCCATTTCATCTTCAAGACACCAAATGAACGCTCAATAACATTGCGTAGAGATGAATGTGCAAAGTTAAATGTTTCCTTCTTTCCATTTGGTGGGAGACCTTGACGAAATTCTGGCACATGGTAGTTTTGCCCGTTGTATGGAGCTAAATATCCATCACAATTGGGATAACCCGAGTCAACAAGATAGTACCTCCCTGCACAAAGTAATATTCATCACAACAAGGTTGCTATGAAGTACTCATCACTTTGTTCATCTGCTCCACATGCGACAACGTCTTCCATTATCTTCTCAATTTCAGTAGCAACACTATTCTTATGTGAGTTCATTGCCGCATCTTCACTAATCAAGTGGTCAACCATGCGCTTGAAGTCCCTTTGAACGGGATTCTTTTTACTAGAGGTACCATCTATCTTCACTGGCAATTTCTTTGCCTTCTTGGCTTGGGTACCTTCTATCTCCTCTATTTCATCTTCAAGATCAAGCACTTCAAGCTCACAACCTGGCATCATAGAACTTTCTCCAGTAACATTGATATTCTCATACATGATACTCATTTCCTCCAAATTATCTGGACCACATTTACGAAACTGCAAGAAGTCCTTGTTCTCCTGAATAAATAAACCGCTTGACACATGTAAACAAACAATTCTAGTTAAATATTAGGTACGCAACTATTTGATCTTTGAATATGACTTACTTCACCGGCTTTTTTCCACCATTCATCATCAGCTATCACTGTGTTCGTTTCATCATTCCAACCTAGGCCAGTTGATGTGTTCTTAAGGATCAACCAGTCCCTATACAAAGTCCTCAAACTGCCCCATTTATTTTTGAACTGCAACCTACTGTAAAGTTTTCCGGTCTGCTGTAAGAAACCAACTTCTACATTCTTGTACCCAGCCGGGTTCAAGAATTTTGTAGGCCTATTCCCCTTTACCTTCTCATTGGCAGCAAGTTTACAAAAAATAGTGGTCATTTCTGAACTCCAATTGGCTTTTGACATCTATAAATATTCAGCATGCAAATAATGTTAACAAGATGCATATTCTACCAATTGGAACAATCATATGGCACAACACAGGCATGCTCAGGAAATAAACGCATGAAACAGACCATGAAACAATCATATGTTCATAATATTCCCTGTTTACCTTGTTCTGATGGGGATGGGGGCAGCAACGCAGCAGGAGCCGACGACAGGGAGGGCGCAGCTGGAGGCGACGGGGCGGAGCTGGAGGCGACCGAGCCGGAGCTGGGGGCGACGGGGCGGGCGCAGATGGAGGCGACCGGGCCGGAGCTGGGGGCGACGGGGCGGGCGCGCTTGGGGCGACGGGGTGGGCGCAGCTTGGGGTGACGGGGCCGACGACGGGCGGGCACGCTTGGGGCGATGGGGCGGGCGCAGCTGGAGGCGACGGGGCGGGCGCAGCTGGAGGCGACGGGGCCGGCGACGGGGCGGGCGCAACTGGAGGCTTCGGGGCGGGCGCAGCTTGGTGGACGGCGGAGGGGCCAGATCCGCACGCCGGGGTGGCGACGGCCCGACGATGGCGGCGGCGGTGGCGACGGAAACCTAGAGAACGAGACTCTCTGTCCCAGAACGAATGCGAGCTGTTTCGATGGAGAGATGAGTTTGGGCTGCGGTGGCATATCCATCGTAATAACGGTGAGAAGAGTGCCTGTATTTGGAATGGGGTAAGTGGCAGCTCGGGAATCAGCGATTTCGCTGATTCTGGCTTCCGGCTGCGTGTAGTGCATTTTCAGGAATCGATTCTATGTAGCTGTGATGCGAATCTGCTGTTTGTTTCAGAATCTGATTCTGGAGGAGCTAGAATCTGGGAATCAATAGCTAAAGCCCAAACAAAGTCCACCTAAATCCAATAATGTTGTTGCTAGTAACTCTATTGATTCCACTAACGATTCTCTTAGCCAAGTTACACTTGAGCAAGAAAATGATTTATTGAAAGTGATTATAGAGAGAGGTGTCTTCAAGAGTCTTGTCGGAAGTAAGAAATTTGAGAAAATTGTGCGCAAGCAAGGAGGACATCGGAAGAAACAAGGTGTTGGTTACTTCAACGTCAACGGAGATGTTTGGGAAGAAGGTCCATATCCCACTCCCAAGTTTGTTCCCAAAGAGGAGAAGCCCACTCCTTCCTAAGGAACATGCTCACAAGATGGCCTTCTAAAGATATGAACACATTAATGCTTTATGTAAAAGTGGTAACCCCACTTGTGCTTAATCGATGACTATGACCTATGATCAAGTATTCTTACTTGACTCCTAAGTAAATATACTCATATATAGATGACTTTGTCATCGCCAAAGTGCTTGACAGATGCTAGGATGTTTGTGTTATTCATCATGATTATATTGGACATCTTATTGTGTGAGCATGTTGGTCTGCATATCTTCTCTCATTTGAGGATATCCAATTGTTGCTATTTGGCTTTTGATTTATATTTTGCCAATTGGATAGACAAGAATGCCTTGGACCCTTCTCTAGCTATCTATGCTTTCTCGTCTCAAGTTCTATTCATGCTTCATCACAAAACTTGAACAAGCACTTCTCGACCCCTCTGTGAAGGAGAACTCGGAGTTCCATATCGACAAAGGCTGCACTCCTAAACCTCTTGGTGAATATCGGTGCGACCAACCCCACAATCTCCGTTCTGCCGAATCCCAAAGTTGATCTGGGTTTTCAATCTCGGTACCACCGAAACCATTATCTCGGTTTCACCGAGTTTCCATGTCAACTGAGAATAGCGAAACTCGGTGGCACCGAAATTTTAGTCTTGGTGACACCAACAGTGATGGGTATATATATTCTAGCGGATCTGATGTTTTGAAATTACTCCTCAAATGTTTTGTCCCCAACCCTAAGCTGCAGTCACAAGGACCCATGGTCATCGCCTTTGCATCCCCGAGCGCCTCCGCCGTTGGGATTCGCCGTCGCCGACGGAATCCTCGCCATCGTCGTCGTCTAGCGGGTTCATCACCGAATTAGGGTATGAATTCGAACCCTCTTGCGCTCCTTAATCTGAATATCACACATGAAGTTTTTCCCCATCCACAATACAAAGTTTGAAATCTTCCTATACCATAAGAAAACTCCATAGATTAGAGAATGAAGGAACTTTTGGATCTGATTTCCCGCAGCATGCATCTCGGTGATACCAAGTTGGAAAAATCGGTTCCACCGATTTATGTTATAGGGTTTCTGAGAACCGCTTAGCTGAGACCGAGTAGCTCTTTTTGGTTACATCGAAAAGACTACCCAAGTTTCTGTTTAGCAAGTGGTCACTGTCGGTGACTCCAAAATACTCCACCCGGTGCTACTGACATTCATTCTGCAGTAGATCACACCCAAAGTTTCCGAATTCAAATTTTGAAAAATTCTGTGTTTTGTGATGCTCAACCCTTCTGCTCCTCTATATCTATTTCACAGGGTTGCTTATCTACTGATTTGCTAGTCTTCCTGTCCGTCTGGTCTGCAAGATGTCAGGATCTGAGGACAACCAAAACAATTTTAGTGAGGATAATGTTGAGATGGACTCAGGCACAAGTCCTGAGAGGTCCCCTTCTGATCCAGACACCCCACTTTCCATGGCTTACCCAAGGCTACTACAAGGACAAGAAGGAAACTGAATTCTGATGAAGAAGACTCATACTTTGTTCCTGTTGAGTCTGCTCTTCAAAAGCAGAAAGAGAAGCCTGCTGTCGAGAAAACTGTCAGGAAGGAGTACTCAAAACCTTCTGACATGAGAGCTTCGACGTTTGCAAGGAAAGATACAGTTACTCTTGAGAATCGTCCTAAGAAGGGTGGTGTGAAGAGAGTCAGGAAAGGACTATTCATGTCATTGGTGGACAAACTTCCATGTATGGAGACGCGTCTGAAACTATTGCTACCGAGGAAGAGGAAGTACCAGCTAAGGCCCCTCCTGCAAAGAAGAAAAAGAAGCTTATGGTAGATGCTATGAAGCCTTCTGCTCCAAAGCCTTCAGCTACAAAGAAGCATGTAGCTCCCAAGAGGACTACAAAGGAGATACCTGCATCTGCTAAAGAGAAAGGCAATGCTTCCAGAGCCTTTGCTGCAGAGGAAGATGTAGACAATGCACCAATTCTCATGAAGTTAAGGCCTCACTTGCCACTTCACAATGAGGCTCATCCAATAGCTGAAGACATGAAGAAGTGAAGAGATGCTGGGTTGAGGAAGTGGATAGCTATTGATCCATATGCTGCAAGGAGAAGAACTGCAGTTGATCCCAGATTTCATACAAAAGAACAACAAGACTTTCATGAGACAATTTTGAGAAATGTCCAACAATTAGTGACATGAGATATGTTGGCTAGAATTATATCAAAGCCAATGAAGATTTCCTTCCTCGTGTGAGAGAGATGACTGCATGGAATGATGAAATGATAATGCAATTCTATTCAACAGTTCGTTTCTATTCAGATGGCACAATTGTGTGGATGACTGATGGGCATACATATGAAGCCACAATTAAAGAATGGGCTAATATCATTGGTGCTCCAGAGTCATGAGTAGAGGACTTGGATGTGTATTTAGAACCAAAGAAGAATCAGAACTCCATGGCCAATATGTACAAAACAATGCCAAATGACTTCTTGTCATCTCACAAGGTTGGGTCTGTGTATTTCTTGCAAGCTGGAATAACCACTACAAACACTATTTTGAGGCATACCTTGATGCCCAAATCAGGTGATGACAAAATGATTAGAGGCTATTCGATTAATATGCTCATTCATTTAGACACCCACACTTGCTTCAATGTCATGTATTTGATTACTGAGACTATCAGGAGAACTTCTGCAGATCAGAAGAGATCTTGCGGATAGGCACCTCATCAATGCCAAGATTGTCAAGTATGCATATCAGTTTGATCGTCCTCATTTGCATCTAAATCCGGAGTACGAGGATAATGAATTTGTGATGGATGACACTCATCCAGATTCAGCTACAGCTAGCGAGGCTATAGAGGCAGCTGTTGTTGAGGCAGCTACTGCAGAGATCGCTAAGAATGCTCCAGCTCCACGACCACAGCTCAAAACCACAGAGGAACATATGTCGTCCTTGGTCAGCACCATCCAAGGGATGGAGAAGAAAATTTCTAAGATCATGCTGAACCAGAAGAGCCTAGAGAGGATCGTGGAAACAAAGTTCCATGACCTGGATGTGAAGGTTACAGAGTAGACCAATACAGTCAAACAGCTTCAACATGAAGTTGACTCAATGCAGATTCCATGCTCACATGATGAAGATGATGATGATTATGATGATGATGATGATGATTCACCTCTTCGTACTACCACACGTTTCTCGACCCAGACGAGGTCAGTAGTCGTGCTAGTACTAGAAGGTAGACCATCTTCATCAGCTCAAGCTTCAACTCCTGCTCCACCACCTCCAGTGTCTACACCTCCATCTCCTACTCGAGCGACATCAACCGAAGCCTTCGTCAATGCTCTCTTGCCTACTCAAACATCTGCTACCAGAGGAGATCATGCCCCAGAGACACGCTTAGATTATACCTTTGAACTTTTTGGTACTTGTTGCTAAAGGGGGAGAAGTGTATAGATCATGGAGCTTCGAGAGAGGGAGAGATTTTGACTTTATTTGATCTCGTTTGGTTTTCAAAACTTTATTTGGTATTTTGGATGACATTATCTTCTTAGATGTGTGTTTGATCATACGCTTTGATTGTTTGATGCTACCATGTTATTATCTTTGAGCTATCTACATCATGATCATTCACTTGTTTTTGGTGATATGTGCATTGCTATTCATTCTTATCTTTAATGCGCACGACCAAGTTGTATGTGACATGGAAGAGTAGCCCATATTCCTAATCGATTATGCATTTGCATTCAAACGCAAATTGAAAATAATGCACAAACTTAGGGGTTGCTCTTGTTTTTCACATACTTCTCAAAGCGTCGATGCTAATCATTGATTATATCTTTTTGTCAAAGCTTTGATCTATATGTGTTCATCAGTTACCAAAAAGGGGGAAATTGGAAGCACAATTGCTCCATAAGGTTTTTTTGGTAATTAATCACAACATATGCATCATTGGACTAATGAGTTTTTCCAAGTATATTTCAGAAAAGTTCAAAAGATGCTTTGGCTATAGAATTGAGTGGAGATGCCCCTTGATGAAGGAAGGAATATGATTGGCTAAAGCTTCAAGCAAGAAGACTATGCATTTTACACTTTGTGATAAATCACATTTGAGTCCATAGGAAAGCCAATACTATTAAAAGGGGATGAGGTGTTATGATGAATTGGTTGCTCAAGTGCTTAGAGTATCCACCAAAAATACTCAACCACTCTTCCACAAAATATATCTGTCCCAAGCCAAATGTCCAAAAATTGGTGCCACCAACAATTTCTAGTCGGCCCTACAGATTTCAGACATAGAGAGATCCTAACCAAACCCTACCACTTCGGTGCAACCAAAATTGCATCGGTGCTACCGAGTTCATGTGACCAACTTTCTGTTGCCTTGGTACACAAAATTGAAATTTACGAGTTTGAGTATCGGTGTCACCGAGTTGTGTCATCTCATGGCTAGTCACCTTTTCGGTGCCACCGAGTTGTGTATATCAGTTCCATCGAGATTCAATGTTACTGCCTTTTGAACAAGTCGGTACCATCGAGTTTGTAACTTCAGTGTCACCGAGTTGGTTAATCATGGTGTATCAGTTGGATTTTGTGTGCTTCCTATATATACCCCTCCACCTACCTCTCATTCGCAGAGGAAGCACTAAGAACACACACTTCATTGTCAGATTCATTTTTCTGAGAGAGAGCCACCTACTCATGTGTTGAGATCAAGATATTCCATTCCAACCATTTGAACCTTGATTTCTAGCCCCCCAAGTTTCTTTCCACAAGATCAATCTCTCCTACCCCTGCCAAATCAGAGAGAGAGAGTGATTGAATGTTGAGGAGACTATCTTTAGAAGCACAAGATCAAGGAGTTCATAGTTCTACCATATCTATTACCTTTTGGAGGGTGGTGCCTCCTACATTTGTTAGGTGTTTCTTGGGAGCCTCCTACTTCGTGTTGTGGAGTTGAACCAAGATGTTTGTAAGGGAAAGTAGATCACCTACTTCATGAAGATCTACCGTGAGTGAGGCTAGTCCTGTATGGACGAAAGTCGTGGTGGAATAGACAAGGCCACTTCTTCGTGGACCCCTTGTGGGTGGACCTCCGTGGACTCTCACAACCGTTACCATCCATGGATGGAAGTCTCCACTAACATGGACGTACGATAGCGCCACCTATCAGAACCATGCCAAAAATCTACGTGTCAACCTCATGCGTTTGATCTCCCTACCTTTCCTTACTTCACACTTGCATGTTTTACTTTCCGCTGCTATATACTCTTAGATGTGCATGTGTAGGGTGTACTTGATTAGTCATAGTTGCTAAAACTGGCCCACACTAAAAATTGGGAATCAGATAAGTTTTTATCTTGTCAAGTAGTCTAACCACCCCCTCTAGACATACTTTTGATCCTACATAGATCGATACATATAAATACATATTTGAATACCCGTGTCAATCGACAAATGTAAATGTGTGCCTGAATACCCCATCACAATTTTTTGTATATTTTTGGGAGTCTTAAAAAATAGTTACGTATAAGTAAAAAGAAGGTTTTCTACAACAATCCATTTGTACTATAAATTGGAAAATTGCAAATACTTACCCGAATATCCCGTCATATAAATAAAAAGAAGTTTTTCTTATACTCGAATACCCAAACCAATACATATAAATACGTTCCCGAATACCAATGTGGTGGCCGACAAGTGCAAATACTTACCCGAATATCCCATCATATATGCTTTATATATTTTGGAGAATTTTATAAAATAGTTACAAATATGTAAAAAATGTAGTCAATAATCTTTATCTAACATTAACTAAAAAATTGTTCTTTTTTTGTTGTGGAAAAGATCATATCTGAAAAAACAGACAAACAAGGGTCAAATCAAGCTAAACTTATGTCAAAAGTTCAAAACAATAATTTTATCCACCGACTGTTGGTCTGGTTGCCGAGGGGTACACGGAAAACATGGCCTTTGCTGAGTACCTCAGACAAAACACTCAGCAAAAATGGGTACTCAGGAAACAATTTTATTGCCGAGTGTTACACTTGTCAAAGCAAGGTCTTTGTCGAGTGTCATTTTTAAGACACTAAACAAATAGGTCTTTGAAGAGTTTTCTGTATAAGACACTCAACAAAAAATTCAAATCTAAGTACTCAACAAATAGATCTTTGAAGAGTGTTTTGTATTCTACACTTGGCAAACAATTAAAATCAATAAATGCATGCGTTAATTTGGATTGTTAAGACCAAACTTCATTAGTTTCTATATTCAAGTCATTAAATATATTTTAGGAATTTTTTTATGAAATTGTTTTGTCAAATTTGTATTATTGAATCCATGTGTAGGCCTTATCCAAGGAAAGAAAAGGAATTCAAACATGATGGTGCCAAGACACGACCACAAACATGGAGTTTATTAGTTTTTAGTTTCAAAAATGCAAACAAAGTCTGAAAAATGAGACGTAACATGGTGCCATTATATAACACCTAGAGTCTATGAAAAAACATTAAGGTTTTGTAAAAGTTGTGATGTACACCATTTGGAACCAGAGCATACCAAAGGACAAATCATGGTTTCAAGACGGAACGGGGCTCGTTTGAAGGCGATGCAAGCGGTGCTTCATCCGTTGCCCTTAAAAAGATTATACACTCAAAATATACCATTATATGATCCATTTAAAAAATTGACATCTTTTTGTAGTCTGTTTTCTATATTCAAGTAATTAAATGCATTATATGTATTTAGTGAATATGAGGATTTTTTGAATTGCAAGTGCATGAAAAAGTTGGCCAAATTGTGTTGGAAAACCATATTTGCTTTCTTGACTCCATGTTTAGGCCTCATCCAAAAATGAATTTCAAACATGTGGGTACAAGAAATGACCTCGAAAAATAAATTTGTTGTTTTATTAATTTATTAAATTCAAACAAAGTTCGAAAAGCATGAAAGATGGCATGGTGGCACTATATGCACCTAGAGGCTATGCATTTTTTAAAAGGTTTCTCAAAAGTTATGTCGTACACAACTTACAGTTTATGCCATAATCAAGGAAGAATCGTTGTTTTGAGAGTGAACATGTGACGTTGAAATAATGAAAGGATCGATAAAGTCGACTAGAGGGACGGTGAATAGGCGATTAACAATTTTTAGCTTTTTTTAATAATCTAGGCCAAATAATAAAATAGGTTGTCTAGATATGCAACTAGGTGGACAGACTATATGATGAGCTCATCAACAACAATGCAATCACAAGGTACAAACATAATATATCTTGCACAAAGTAAATGATAGAAATAACCACAAGTGTAGTTAATGGTGACGAGGATGTGTTACCGAAATTCCCTGCCTTTAGGGGAGGTACGTCTCCATTGGAGCGGTGTGGACACACAATGCTCCCCAAGAAGCCACTAGGGCCACCTTATTCTCCTCACGTCCTCGCATAATACAAGATGTCGTGATTCCACTAGTGATGCCCTTAAAGGCGGAACCATTTTTTTACAATCAAGGTTAGGCAATCTCCACAACTTAATTAGAGGCTCCGAACACCACCACAAAGTTTCACCACAATGGAATGTGTCTTTGAGGTGACCTCTTCCATCCATACTGATCAAACATCCAAAAGTAACAAGATCCGCAATGGATTAGTGAGGGAATCAAATATCTCTTGATGGAAGTGTAGATCGGACCCTCTCCTCCAAACCCTAGAAGAGAAAAAAGTTTTGATGCCTAGGAGAGAGATCGGGGAAAAATGAGCTTTGGGACAACAATGGATCTTGGGGGGATAAGATATAGGTCTTCTTGAAGAACAAGACCCCTTTTATATAGGAGCGGAAAATCCTACCATTTTTTGTCCTCAGCCCGCACACAAGCGGTACTACCGCTTCGTGCGATAGTTACACACCGATGCGTGCGAGTACACAAGGTACATGAGCGGTAGTGTCGCCGGAGTGATACTACCATCCCAAAATACTCCACCCGGTGCTACTGACATTCATTCTGCAGTAGATCACACCCAAAGTTTCCGAATTCAAATTTTGAAAAATTATGTGTTTTGTGATGCTCAACCCTTCTGCTCCTCTATATCTATTTCACAGGGTTGCTTGTCTACGGATTTGCTAGTCTTCCTATCCGTCTGGTCTGCAAGATGTCAGGATCTGAGGACAACCAAAACAATTTTAGTGAGGATAATGTTGAGATGGACTCAGGCACAAGTCCTGAGAGGTCCCCTTCTGATCCAGGCACCCCACTTTCCATGGCTTACCCAAGGCTACTACAAGGACAAGAAGGAAACTGAATTCTGATGAAGAAGACTCATACTTTGTTCCTGTTGAGTCTGCTCTTCAAAAGCAGAAAGAGAAGCCTGCTGTCGAGAAAACTGTCAGGAAGGAGTACTCAAAACCTTCTGACATGAGAGCTTCGACGTTTGCAAGGAAAGATACAGTTACTCTTGAGAATCGTCCTAAGAAGGGTGGTGTGAAGAGAGTCAGGAAAGGACTATTCATGTCATTGGTGGACAAACTTCCATGTATGGAGACGCGTCTGAAACTATTGCTACCGAGGAAGAGGAAGTACCAGCTAAGGCCCCTCCTGCAAAGAAGAAAAAGAAGCTTATGGTAGATGCTATGAAGCCTTCTGCTCCAAAGCCTTCAGCTACAAAGAAGCATGTAGCTCCCAAGAGGACTACAAAGGAGATACCTGCATCTGCTAAAGAGAAAGGCAATGCTTCCAGAGCCTTTGCTGCAGAGGAAGATGTAGACAATGCACCAATTCTCATGAAGTTAAGGCCTCACTTGCCACTTCACAATGAGGCTCATCCAATAGCTGAAGACATGAAGAAGTGAAGAGATGCTGGGTTGAGGAAGTGGATAGCTATTGATCCATATGCTGCAAGGAGAAGAACTGCAGTTGATCCCAGATTTCATACAAAAGAACAACAAGACTTTCATGAGACAATTTTGAAAAATGTCCAACAATTAGTGACATGAGATATGTTGACTGGAATTATATCAAAGCCAATGAAGATTTCTTTCCTCGTTAAGTTGACTGGAATTATATGTTGACTGGAATTATATCAAAGGAATTATATCACCCCCTCTTAATAGTATGGTTTGTCTATGGGTTAATACCACCAAAAAAGAGACACGGGGAAACTGTCTTCACTCTTTATCACCAAGGGGAATAAAATTGACTTGTGCTATGAATAGAAATATATGAAACGTTCAATGCACATGGTTAGTCCGCAAATAGCATTGTTATCAATCACAAAAACTATCAGAGAGGGAGAGATGCTTTGTCATAGGGGCTGCAACTGTTGCTTCACCCACTCACCTTGAACGGGTCGGGCAGAGCTTGTGATGTCACTCTTTCGCCCCGTTCGGTGAACGTGCAGATGGAGGAAGCACCAGGGAAATTGAATATCTTTGAGTAAGAAGTGACGCCTCTGGTACTCTGATGACCCACAAGTATAGGGGATCAATCGTTGTCCTTTCAATAAGTAAGACTGTCGAACCCAAAGAGGAGCAGAAGGAAATGATAAGTGGTTTTCAGCAAGGTATTCTGTGCAAGTGCTCTAAGTAAGAGTGATAGATAGTTTTGTACAAGATAATTCATAACAAGTGACAAGTAAAAATAGTAGAAAAGGTGCAACAAGGTAGCACAATCCTTTTTATAGCAAATGACATGCCTGAAAGTACTCTTATATTAAGCAAGCGCTCCCGAGGACACATGGTAATTTTTGTCTAGTCATGTCCGTCATATTGAGTTGATTCATGTTCGCTACTTTGATAATTTAATATGTTTGTGGACTGGTGCTAAGGTGCTATTCTTACTTGAACAAACAACCAACTTATGATTACCCTCTCTTGCAAGCATCCACAACTACGAAAGAAGAATTAAGATAGATCTAACCGTAGCATTAAACGTGTGGATCCAAATCAACCCCTCATTAAGCAACGCATAAACTAGGGTTTACGCTTGTGTCACTCGCGGAATCCATCATCTACTTGTTACTCCACAATGACTTCCCTTAGGCCCATACCATGGTGAAGTGTCATGTAGTCGACGTTCACATGACAAAACTAAGAGAAGTAACACCATACATATCATCAAAAGATCGAACAATACCAACTTTATATGATTACTTATAACAAGACTTCCCCCATGTCCTCATGAACAATAGTTACTACTCACACCTCATCAACATGTTCAAGATGATAGGTGTAACAATAATAATTAAGGATCTGAACATAATATCTTCCACCATGTAATCAAATAAGCATCAACTACAAGATGTAATCAACACTACTAGTAACCCACATGTACCAATTTAAGGTTTTGAGACAAAGATTGAATACAAGAGGTGTACTAGGGTTGGAGATGAGATGGTGCTAGTGAAGATGTTGATGAAGATTGATCCTCCCACAAAGGAGGAAGCATTAGTGATGATGATGGCTTCGATTTCCCACTGCCGGAGAGAAGTTTCCCCGATGAAATCTCTCCGCTCGAGAACAAAATGGCCTTTGTTCAGGTTTCCGCCTCCAGACGGCGGCTTTTCGCCCCGAAAGGTTTATTATGATTTTTCTAGGTCAAAACACACCATATAGGAGAAGAGGGACGTAAGTGGGCCAGCAGGGGCCCCACAAGGCATCACGGCACGACCAGGGGGGTGGGGGTGAGGGTGGTGGTCGCGCCTCATTGCCTTGTGGAGAGAAGGTGGCCCCCCTCTGGTATACTTCTGATCCAATAATTCTTAAATATTCCAGAAAAATTCTCCGTGAAATTTCAGGTCATTTGGAGCAAGTTGATTTTTCTGCCTTTTTTGGGTTTCTCGGTCCATAATTCCAGCTTCCAGATATTTTCCTCTTAGTGATGTACCTTGCATATTCAGAGAGAAAGTACATAATAATTGTATGATGATAGGGAATGATGAACAAGAATAACACATATATCAATAATAATTCATGATGTAAAATGGATGTATCAACTCCCCCAAGCTTAGACCTCGCTTGTCCTCAAGCGAAAGCCGAGCAAAAAAATAATGACCACATGATTTGAGAGAGAGGTGTCGAGAAAAAAGAATACAAACATGAGAGCATCATGAATATTAGGATATCAGCAAGTATTTTATCATATATCTCCTCATAAACAAGTAGTAATCCATTCAGAACTATTGGAGTAAGAAATATAAACTTTGTTGACAATCAACAAACTCTGTTCTCAGCATTGGGACAATCATAATTCATCATATTTCAGAGGAGGGTCTGTGTAAGAGCTTTCTTTATGGCAGGTTCATATACTCAACTATCATTTAATCTTCTATGATTGCTCATGCTCAACACATATTTTTGGAGCTCATGTTCCCATAGGACAAATAGGAAGATAGGGGCTCAAATGATTTGCCACCCAACTTATTTACCTCAAGGATAATGTCAACAATAATAAATCATGAACATCTACATCCACTTGGATATATAAGTCTGCATCTTTCCTCAACACATGGTGCTTGCCACTATAGAGTTAATAGGTAGGAAGAGGAATGACCGTAATTCACTCACACACGTGAATGAACTCGTGAAGATAAAAGATAGGCCCTTCGCAGAGGGAAGCAGAGGTTGTCATGCGCTTTTAAGTTTTTGGATGTGCAAACTCTTAATGCTAAGGAATGTCACTTTATATTGCACCTTGTGATAGCAAACTTTATTATGCAGTCCATTGCTTTTATGTCTTTGCCATCACAAGATCGTACAAATATTATTTTCCCTTACAATAAAAGATCATACATGTTTAGGATCAACTTTTATTGCTTTGATGCACTGATGACAACTTACTTGAAGGATCTTACTCAATCCATAGGTAGGTATGGTGGACTCTCATGTCAAAAGACTGGGTTTGAGGTATATGGATGCACAAGTAATATCTCTACTTAGTGCGGAATTTCCGGTCTAGAAAGTATCTAAAGAAAGCACCACATGTTAAAGGATACATGCCCATGTAACTTCTATGTGAATGTAAACTACCATAATCATTATGTTGTGTTCCATGTCCAACATCAACACTTGATAATTATATGATATTTGGCGAGGTCTCACAATCAAGGTTGTCAGAATCACGATTCTAAATCGGATCGGAGCTTCGTTGGTAGGATCGTGAATCGTAGAATCATAACTATTAGGATCCTAGAAACTTAGATTCTATGAGCAAAATCGTAGAATCCGAGGGGCTATTTCGGATCGTAAAGTCGTAAGATTCCAAGACTTGAGTCACGATTCTGAAAAATTTGCTCACATCAGTAAAGGCATCAATTATAGTGTATTTATATGTGAGTCTTCTCTTGTCCATCATAATTGCTCTTAGATTGCATCAATGACTAATACTTTGTTTGTTTACTATCAACAACTTTTATCGCTTATACCCTTTTTTCGTGTGAAGTCATTACTTCTCATAAGATAAGCATATGATCTTTCTATGTATTTTTATTGCCATGCTATGATGATGGGTGCACACAAGTAAAGCACACAAACTAAACTAATCTTTATTATATAACTCTCATACTCGATACAAGGATGGGTGGATCTCAAAGCAAAAGTTCTAAGCAAAGCAAATCTGAAATTTATTTCTCTAAATCGTGAAACAACTAAGGATCGAACTAAGATAGATGGTAATTGTGGAAGTGACAGTGATACAATACCGGGGCACCTCCCCCAAGCTTAGAGCAAGCTAAGGGTGGTACCCATACCCATGTGCTCAGGCGTTCTTCTTGGGTGATGGCGGTGATGATGCGGCAACATTCTTCTTCTCCAGCTTATGTCAGAGGATAAAATTCTCCTCCCTCAAGTCATCATTTTTCTTGCTCAAGCTTCAATTTTTTTTTCATAATGTCATCTTTATTTCCTACGGAAAATGGGACGGGATAAATTGGACCTTATATTTCTTTACCCCATTTGGGAGACTTGGCTTCTTGAATTCCACATGCATATGTTCAGGTTGAGGTAATGGAACTTCATCTTCATCCGAGATGGCATCCTTTGTTTCCTACCAATCATTGTCTTCCTCCTCATCTGTGGACTAAAGGAAGGGATAGATATCCCCAAAGATCTTTGGGTCAGCAACATAATGGGAAACATAGCTCTCTCGATCCGAATCTTGTGACGACTCATTTTTATATCTGCCAGAAAAACAGCCGGAAACAAGAACACACGGAATCGCAATGCGGTGGTTAAAACAAATAGGGGTATATATAATGATTTTTCCTGGTAATAATACGTGCTTGGGAAGAAAACGGAGTCCGGGAGGCACACAAGGTGCCCACAAGGCATCATGGCGCGCCCCCCGGGGAGGGGGGGTGTTGCCTTGTCGACCCCTCATGGGTCCCTGTCGGTGTCAAAACCGACAGATCTTGGGCAGGGCGTCCCGAGATGTGGACCTTGGATCGATGGGTTGCATGAGACAAAGGAGATAGTATTTACCTAGGTTCGGGCCCTATTAAGGAGGTAAAACCCTACATCCTGCTTGATTATATTGATGGGGTATGAGGATTACAGAGTTGATCTACCTCGAGATCGTATGAGCTAAAACCCAAGATGAATCAAATTGCTTATGCAGATGAAACCCTCTGGTTTATATAGACACTAGGGGTCCCTAGGGTTACATACAACCGACCTCGAGTCGGGTGTAGATGCGCCGACCTAGACTACTAAACTTGGATGATACGCCGGTCTTCAGAGCTTTCCTTCTTGAATACGAAGTCGTTATGCAACCTGTTCTTCAATAATACGACCCATATGGTCGGCCTCTAAGAGATGGGCTGACCATCCGAGGACCCCTTAGTCTAGGACTCCCTTAGTAGCCCCTGAACTCGCATCTAACACCGATGTACATGGTCTTCGGCAGCTTGTTGCATCCAGAGTTATCGGCTTGCGAGGCCAGTTCCTCCACCCCCATGATTTATAGAATGACGATCCAGTCATTGACCAATTCTCGATTATCGAAGCGTCGTAGGCCCATGGACTCCAACCTTTCCGCTCTATAATCGATAGTAGCATTCAATTCTTGTGCGCATTAATGAAGACAAGCAACCTAGCAGTCCCTCACGGAATCCAGTTCTTGTAACCGTGGGAGAAAACACTCTTTATAAACAGATCAAATCCGTCCTTGGGTCACCGTAACCCTTGAGGCACCACCAAGAAAACCCTAAAGATCTAGCGTCTAGAGCCATGACGAGTTCCTCCTCGTGACCCTTTGACCCCCTCCCCGGAGATTGGGCAAGCTGTTCCATCTCCGTGCTCCAGTTGCGCAACCTTGAAGTACAAGGATATCTTCACACGTAGGATCTTGCACCCACTCGTGCTAGATTGACCTCTGCTAACGGCGAGTCCTTCGCAGATAATTTCCCTGCTCCGAGGTATGGGCTTTTTGATTCACCCCTTCCTAAGGGGCCTGTTGGAATTCTACGGGCTTCAGCTTCATAACCTCTACCCTAGCTCAATACTTCACATCTTAGGCTTCATAGCCTTGTGCGCGATGTTCTTGGGCTGCGAGGCCCACTTCGACCTACGGAGAAAATACTTTGGCCTCGTTCCCCGAACTAGGGGAACGTTAATTTGGGAAGTGGGCGGAGCTGAAGTGTGGCGTATAGTCGGAACCGGATACCCGGTCGGGACTCTAAAGAAGGAAACTAACGAGTGGTCTTCAGAATGGTTTTATATTGAGGACATTCCTTTATTTGACCCAGTTCCGAGGGGTCTTACCGAATACTCTGAGGTCACCATGAAGAAGCGGTTTAGCTGGCGGCCAGTTAGTCCTTCCCAAGAAGGGAGCCCCGAAGTAATGTGCCTAGCCGCCAAGGTGAGGTTACTCGCTCACAGTGGGCTGACCATCGTCGAAGTTATTGCCACGACAATTGCTAGACGATAGGGTCCGAATAATCAAGAAGCTTTAGCAGTTATTTTGATCAACCTCTTTAAGGGGGGAAAAGAGAATTTCGCCTGCCTAACTATGAGGGATGGCTACTCGGTAGATAATCCTGTCAAATGTGTAAGTGTGATCATAATCCCATAGTCTGGACGCTTATTCTTGATTTTACCGATCAATAACCCCTTGTCTTTCTTAATAGACATGGAGGCATTGGATTGAGACAGTTGGCTATCCTGCCATCAGCCCGAGAATTACTCCCACGATGACGACCCCAGATTCTATGAGGATCCAGAGATTTCGATCGACTTTGAGGATGGAGTATTTTACCCAGAAAGTGTCGACAAACTCAAGATGGCCCTTGAGGCTGACAATCCTGGGCCTCTTCCGTCTTCCACAGTGAACAAAAGGAAAACCAATACTCGAAGAGGAGTTGTACCTCCCGTCATCCAAAATGTCCCTGGCTCCAACCCCAAAGGTCGTCGGTTGATACATCCATTTTGCATCATGCTTTTATATCCATATTTATTGCATTATGGGCTGTCATCACACATTATGGTACAATAGTTATGTCGGCAGCTGGAATTCTGGACCGGAAAAGGAGAAACTCTGAGATACCTACTATGCATAGCTTCAAAAGTCCCAAAAACTTACGGAGAATTATTATGGAATATATAAAAAATATTGGGCAAAAGGAATACATCAGGGGACCCACCAGGTGGCCACAAGCCACGAGCTTGCCCTACCCCCTGGGCGCGCCCTACAGGCTTGTGGCCCCCCTGGCAGGCCTCCGGTGCCCATATTCTACTATATGAAGGGTTTTGACATGGATAAAATCATATCAGAACTTTCGGGGCGAAGCGCCATCGTCTTGAGGCGGAACTTCGGCAGAACCAATCTAGAACTCCGGTGGAGTTATTCTCCAAGGGAAACATCCCTCCCTAAGGGGGAAATCGAAGCCATCGTCATCACCAACGATCCTATCATCGAGAGAGGGTCAATCTCCATCAACGTATTCATCAGCACCATCTCCTCTCCAAACCCTAGTTCATCTCTTGTATCCGATCTTTGTCTCAAAACCTTAGATTGGTATCTGTGGGTTGCTAGTAGTGTTGATTACTCTTTGAAGTTGATGCCAGTTAGTTTACTTGGTGGAAGATCATATGTTCAGATCCTTAATGATTATTAATACTCCTCTGATTACGAACATGAATATGCTTTGTGAGTAATTACGTTTGTTCCTCAGGACATGGGATAAGTCTTGCTATAAGTAATCATGTGAATTTGGTATTCGTTCGATATTTTGATGAAATGTATGTTGTCTCTCCTCTAGTGGTGTCATGTGAACGTCGACTACATGGCACTTCACACCATTATTTGTGCTTAGGGGAAGGCATTGGGAAATAATAAGTAGATGATGGGTTGCTAGAGTGATAGAAGCTTAAACCCTAGTTTATGCGTTGCCTTGTAAGGGGCTGATTTGGATCCATATGTTTCATGCTATTGTTAGATTTATCTTAATTCTTCTTTCGTAGTTGCGGATGCTTTCGAGAGATGTTAATCATAAGTGGGATGTTTTTCCAAGTAAGGTCAGCACCCAAGCACCGGTGCACCCACATACCAAATTATCAAAGTAAGAACACAAATCATATGAGCATGATAAGACTAGCTTGACAGAAATTCCCATGTGTCCTCGGGAGCGTGTTGCTTTATATAAGAGCTTGTCCTGGATTGTCCTTTGATACAAAAATGATCGATCCACCTTGTTGAACCTTTGTTACACTTGTTACTTGCTACCCTTACGAATTACCTTATCACAAAACTATTTGTTACCGATAATTCCAGTGCTTGTAGAGAATACCTTACTGAAAACCTCTTGTCATTTCTTTCTGCTCCTCGTTGGGTTCGACACTCTTACTTGTCGAGACGACTACGATAGATCCCCTACACTTGTGGGTCATCAAGAATATTTTCCGGCACCGTTTCCAGGGAGTGAAGCGCCTTTGGTGAGTGCAACTTGGTAAGGAAAAATTTATATACTATGGTGAAATTACTGTCAGTTGTCACTATGGAAAACAATCCTTTGAGGGGTTTGTTCGGGGTATCATCACTCCATTCAGAAGAACAAAGAGATGATCCTCAACCTTCTACGCCTACTAAAAATATTTATTATGAAATTCCTTCGGGTATGATAGAAAAACTGCTAGCTAATCCTTATGCAGGAGATGGAACACAACATCCTGATTTGAATCTAATCTATGTGGATGAAGTTTGTGGATATTTAAGCTTGAAGATCTGCCCGAGGATGATGTCAAGAAGAAGGTATTTCCTTTATATTTCAAGGAGAATTAATTGACATGGTATAGGCTATGTGATGATATTGGATCATGGAACTATAACCGATTGAAATTGGAATTTCATCAGAAATTTTATCCTATGCATCTGGTTCCTTGTGATTGGAATTATATTTAGAATTTTTGGCCTCGTGAAGGAGAAAGAATCGCTCAAGCTTGGGGGAGGCTTAAGTCAATGTTATATTCATGCCGCAATCATGAGCTCCCGAGAGAAATTATTATTCAAAAATTTTATGCTCGGCTCTCTCGTAATGATCAATCCATGCCTGATACTTCTTGTGTTGGTTCCTTTATGAAGAAAGATATTGAATTCAAATGGGACTCACTGGAAAGAATTAAACGCAACTCTGAAGACTAGGAACTCGATGAAGGTAATGAGTCAGTTATAAGCCTTAAGTTTGATTGTGTTAATTCCTTTATAGAAACCGATGCTTTTCGTGATTTTAGCACTAAACATGGACTTGACTCGGAGGTAGTAGCTTCATTCTGTGAATCTTTTGCTACTCATGTTGATCTCCCCAAGGACAAGTGGTTTAAATATCATCCTCCATTGAAGTTAAAGTGGTTGAACCTATTAAAGTTGAAGAAGAAACTATTTTTTATAATGTTGTTCCTCTTATTCCTACTGCTTATATTGAGAAACCACCCTTTCCTATTAGGATAAAGGAGCTTGCTAAAGCTTCAACTGTGGTTTGTAAGAGTTGTGCTAGAACACCTTGCCATCCCACAGACAACAGCGCCAGAAATTGACACGTTGACAGAGCCTGGGCTTGCGTTGGTTCTTCCATTGAAGAGGAAAGGGTGATGCAGCACAGGAGCAGTAAGTATTTCCCTCAGTTTGGGAACCAAGGTATCGATCCAGAAGGAGGGTCTCGCCAGGTCCAGAGTACCTGCGCAAACACAAACAAGCTTGCACCCAACGCTTCAAAGGGGTTGTCAATCCCTTCAAGATTGTTTGCAAAATGAGATCTGAAGGCGGAAAGTGCAACAAAGTAAAAAGTGTACGGCTGAAAATATGGTGTGGAGTAGACCCTGGGGGCCATAGTGTTCACTAGAGGCTTCTCTCAAAATAGCTAGTATCACGGTGGGTGATCAAATTACTGTCGAGCAATTGATAGAACCGCACAAAGTCATGATGATATCTAAGGCAATGATCATACATATAGGCATCACGTCCGAGAGAAGTAGAGCGATACTTTCTGCATCTACTACTATTACTCCACACATCGACCACTATCCAGCATGCATCTAGTGTATTGAGTTCATGACGAATAGAGTAACGCCTTAAGCAAGATGACATGATGTAGAGGGATAATCTCAAACCAATGATGAAAACCCCATCTATTTACCCTAGATGGCAACAACATGATGCGTGCCTCGCTACCCCTTCTGTCACTGGGTGAGGTCACCGCACGATATGAACCCAATACCAAGCACTTCTCCCATTGCAAGAATCATAGATCTAGTTGGCCAAACAAAACCCACAAATCGAAGAGAATTACAAGGATATGAAATCATGCATAAGAGAGATCCGAAGAAACTCAAATAAGATTCATAGATAATCTGATCATAAATCCACAATTCATCGGATCTCGACAAACACACCGCAAAAGAAGATTACATCGGATAGATCTCCATGAAGATCATAGAGAACTTTGTATTGAAGATCCAAGAGAGAGAAGAAGCCATCTAGCTACTAGCTATGGACCCGTAGGTCTATGGTGAACTACTCACGCATCATCGGAGAGGTCATGGTGTTGATGAAGAAGCCCTCCATGTCTGAATCCCCCTCCGGCAGGGCACCCGGACGTGCCCCAGATAGGATCTTGCGGAGACAGAAGCTTGCAGCGGTGGAAAAATAATTGCGATGATCTCCTGATTTTTTCTGGAATTTTTGGGAATATATAGGCGAAAGACCTAGGTCAGGGGACGTCCAAGGGGCCCACAAGCCTGGATGGTGCGCCCCCTGGCCACGGTGTGGGGGCTTGTGGGGCCCCTGGGGCTCCCCTGCCTTGGCTCCCAAGCTCCCCGATCTTCTTCCATTCCAAAAAAATATTTTCGGGGATTTTCTTCCGTTTGGACTCTGTCTAAAAATCTCCTCTCAAAGGGGTCAAAAACAAGGAAAAAACAGGAACTAGCACTTGGCACTGAGTTAATAAGTTAGTCCCCAAAAATATATAAAAGGCATGCAAAACATCCAAAGTTTGACAAGATAATAGCATGAAACCATCAAAAATATAGATACGTTGGAGACGTAACAAGCATCCCCAAGCTTAACTCCTCCTCGTCATCAAGTAGGGAAGTGATAAAGAATGAATTTTTGATGTGGAATGCTACCTAGCATAGTTGTCCTTTGCAACTTCTCTCACGTGACATGAATGTTCAGATCCGTAAGATTCAAAACAATAGTTTGCTATTGACATGAAAATAGTAATACTTCAAGCAAACTAGCAAAGTAATCATGAACTTTCAAAATAACAAGGCCAAAGGAAGTTATCCCTACAAAATCATATAGTCTGGCTATGCTCCATGATCCTCACACAACTAATGTAAATCATGCACAACCCCGGAATTGGCCAAGTAATTGTTTTCGCACTCTTACTTTCTCAAACCTTTTATAACTACGACGCAATACATGAGCGCGAGCCATGTATATAGCACTATAGGTGGAATAGAGTGTGGTGGTGGTTGTGTGACAAAAAGGAAGAGATGGTCACATTGACTTGGCGTATCAATAGGCTATGGAGATGCCCATTAATAGATATCAATGTGAATGAGTAGGGATTGCCATACAAAAGGATGCACTAGAGCTATAAGTATGTGAAAGCTCAAAAGGAAAACTAGTGGGTGTGCATCCAACTTGCTTGCTCACGAAGACCTAGGGCAATTTTGAGGAAGCCCATCATTGGAATATACAAGCCAAGTTATATAATGAAGATTCCCACTAGTGTATATGGTGGTGACAAAACGAGAGGCTCTCAATCATGAAGAACATGGTGCTTATTATAAAGCACAAGTGTGGAAAAATATAGTAGCATTGTCCCTTCTCTGTTTTTCTCTTTTTTTTATTTGGGCTCTTAGGCCTCTTTTTTTTGTTATTGGGCTCTTTGGCCTCTTTTTTATTTTTTTTATTTCCTCACATGGGACAATGATCTAATAATGATGATCATCACACTTTTATTTAATCTCAAAGATCACAATGATGATGACTCCATAGGAAATGCCTCTGGCAGTGTACCCGGATGTGCAACGATCTAGCATGGCGTATGATATTGAAACATCTCGCTAGCTATCTTACGATCATGCAATGGCAATATGAGAGTGACGGCACAAGTCATGAGATGGAACGGTGGGAGTTGCATGTCAATATATCTCAGAATGGCTATGAAAATGCCATAGTAGGTAGGTATGGTGGCTATTTTGAAGAAGAAATTTGGTGGGTTTGTGTACCGGCGAGAATTTCGCGGCACTAGAGAGGCTAGCAATGGTGGAAGGTGAAAGTGCATCCACATTAGTCATGAAGAACTCACATACTTATTGGGAAAGTTTTTATTAGTAATCAAAACAAAGTGCTAAACGCATACTCCGACAGGAAGGGTTGGTAGGTGTAAGCCATCGCGTGATCCCGATCTCAACACAAAGGATGGAAATCAATAGATCAATTATGCTCCGACTTCCTAACATAGTGGTTCACCATACGTGCATGCTACGGGAATCACTAACTTCAACACAAGTATTTCTAGATTCACAACACCCTACTAACATAACTCTTAATATTACCGAATCCACGTCTCAAAACTAATTGAGAGGAATCAAAACTTCTCTTTCTACTCAATGCTCGTGAAGATAGAGGTTTTTGCATCCTCTTTGGGTACCTAGCACATTTGGGACTACTTTCATCGCATAAGCCAACTACCAAGTCATGCACCTCCGTGCTCTAAAGATATAAGTGAAGCACAAGAGCAAAAGTGTCTATCTCAAAAGATATAAGTGAAGCACAAGAGCAAAAGTGTCTAGCTCAAAAGATATAAGTGAAGCACTATGAGCATTCTAGCAAAATCATGATGAGTGCATGTCTCTCTCTCAAAAAGGTGTGCAGCAAGGATGATTGTGACACAACAAAAAGAAAAGACTCCTAAGATACAAGACGCTCCAAGCAAAACACATATCATGTGGTGAATAAAAATATAGCTCCAAGTAATGTTACCGATGGATTGAAGACGAAAGAGGGGATGCCTTCCCGGGGCATCCCCAAGCTTAGGATTTTTGGTGTCCTTGAATTTGGCTTCGGATGCCTTGGGATTCCCCAAGCTTGAGCTCTTTCCACTCCTTATCTCTTTGTCCAGGAGAACATCACCCAAAACTTGAAAACTTCACAACACATAACTTAAACAGAAACTTGTGATAACATTAGTACAAGAAAACAAACTACCACTTCTTTTGGTAGTGTAGAAAAATTGAATTACATCTATATTGATGATGGGCTATTGTATTCTCACTTTTCCATGGCTTGTACCCCCCGATACTAACCATAGTTTCATCAAAACAAGCAACCAACTCAACAAAAACAAAATCTGTCAAAAACAGACCAGTCTGTAGCAATCTGTATACTTCGTATACTTACCGTACCTCAAAAAATCTGAAACCTTACGAGGACCTGGGAAAAAAGCATATCAATCAGAAAAAAAAGAATCAACTCAAAATCTCTTTCTGAATAAAAATGAAAAATCAAACAACCATTACCAAGACTAGTCATAAAGGCTTTGCTTGGCTAAAACACAAAAAGAAACACAAAAAACACAATCACAACAGAATTATGAAAGTGTGGACGCAAAAAAATATAAAGAAAAAGATAAATTCATTGGGTTGCCTCCCAACAAGCACTATTGTTTAACGCCCTTAGCTAGGCATAGAAGCGATAGAATCACATATCGTCGTCTTTGGTGCTCAAACCATAACTGGCCCTCATCATGGATTCATAAGGCAATCTTATTTTCTTTCTAGGAAAGTGTTCCATGCCCTTCATTAAAGTAATTTGAAATCTAATATTCCCTTCCTTCACATCGATGATAGCATCGATAGTCCTTAGGAAAGGTCTACCAAGAATAATGGGGCATGAAGGATTGCAATCAATGTCAAGCACAATGAAATCCACGGGTACATAGTTCCTATTTGCAATAACAAGAACATCATTGATCCTTCCCATGGGTTTCTTGACCGTAGAATCAGCAATATGCAAATTAAGAGAACACTCTTCAATCTCATTAAAACCCAGAACATCACATAAAGACTTTGGAATCGGAGAAACACTAGCACCCAAATCACACAAAGCATTGCACTCATAGTTTGTGATTTTGATTTTGATGGTAGGTTGCCACTCATCATGAAGCTTTCTAGGGATAGAGACTTCCAATTCAAGTTTCTCTTCAAGAGATTTTATCATAGCTTCGATGATATGATCGGTAAAGGCTTTGTTTTGGCTATAAGCGTGTGGAGAGTTTAACATGGATTGCATCAAAGAAACACATTCAATCAAGGAGCAACTATCATAATTGAATTCCTTGAAATCCATGGTAGTAATTTCATTACTACTCAAAGTTTTAACGTCTGATGTCTACTACGCAACCTTCTCCTTGTAGACGTTGTTGGGCCTCCACGTGCAGAGGGTTGTAGGACAGTAGCAATTTTCCCTCAAGTGGGTGACCTAAGGTTTATCAATCCGCAGGAGGCGTAGGATGAAGATGGTCTCTCTCAAGCAACCCTGCAACCAAATAACAAAGAGTCTCTTGTGTCCCCAACACGCCCAATACAATGGTAAGTTGTATAGGTGCACTAGTTTGGCGAAGAGAAGGTGAAACAAGTGCAATATGGATGGTGATATAGGTTTTTGTAATCTGAAATTACAAAAACATCAAGGTAACTAGTAACAAAAGTGAGCACGAACGGTATTGCAATGCGTGGAAACAAGACCTAGGGTTCATACTTTCACTAGCGAAGTTCTCTCAACAATGATAACATAATTGGATCATATAACTAGCCCTCAACATGCAACAAAGAGTCACTCCAAAGTCACTTATAGCGGGGAACAAACGAAGAGATTATTGTCGGGTACGAAACCACCACAAAGTTATTCTTTCTAATCGATCTATTCAAGAGTCTGTAGTAAAATAACACGAAGCTATTCCTTCTGTTCGATCCATCATAGAGTTCGTACTAGAATAACACCTTAAGATACATATCAACCAAGACCCTAATGTTACCTAGATACTCCATTGTCACCTCAAGTATCCATGGGCATGATTATACGATATGCATCACATAATCTAAGAATCATCTATTCAACCAACACATAGAACTTCAAAGAGTGCCCCAAAGTTTCTACGAGAGAGTCAAAACGTGTGCCAACCCCTGTGCATAGGTTCCCAATGTCACGAACCCGCAAGTTTATAACCAAAACATACATCAAGTACTCACATGAATCCACGTGTGCCAACCCATATGCATAGGTTCCCAATTGTCACAAACCCGCAAGTTGATCACATCAGATAGACACGTGCAAGAGATACATCAAGTGTTCTCAAAGACTCAATCCGATAAGATAAGTTCAAAGGGGAAACTCAATTCATTACAAGAAGGAGAGGGGGAAGAACATCATAAGATCCAACTATAGTAGCAAAGCCCATGTTACATCAAGATCAAGACATATCAAGAACACGAGAGAGAGAGAGAGATCAAACACATAGCTACTTGTACATACCCTCAGCCCCGAGGGAGAACTACTCCCTCCTCGTCATGGAGATCGCCGGGATGATGAAGATGGCCACCGGAGACGGATTCCCCCTCCGGCAGGGTGCCGGAACGGGCTCCATATTAGTTTTTGGTGGCTACAGAGGCTTGCGGCGGCGGAACTCCCGATCTAGGTTTCTTTTTGGGGGTTTCTGAATTTATAGGAATTTATGGCGGTGGAATTACGTTGGTTGGGTCCACGAGGAGGTCACAAGCCTGCTCTGCGCCACCTAGGGGGGGGTGGTGGTGGCGGGATCAGGGCTTGTGAATCCCTCGTGGCTCTTCTGGCCTTCTTCCAAAGCTTCGGGGGTCTCTTTTGGTCCAAAACAAATCATCATAAAGTTTCATTCCATTTGGACTCCATCTGAAAATGGGCCAAAAACACTGAAAAAACAGAAACTGGCACTTGGTACTGAGTTAATAGGTTAGTCCCAAAAAGATATAAAATAGCATATTCATGGATACAAAACATCCAAAGTTGACAAGATAATAGCATGGAACCATAAAAAATTATAGATACGTTGGAGACGTATCAAGCATCCCCAAGCTTAACTCCTGCTCGTCCTCGAGTAGGGAAGTGATAAAGAATGAATTTTTGATGTTGGATGCTGCCTAGCATAGTTGTCCTTTGTAACTTCTCTCAAGTGACATGTATATTCAGATCCGTTAGATTCAAAACAATAGTTTGCTATTGATGTGGAGACAATAATACTTCAAGCAAACTAGCAAGGTAATCATGAACTTTCAAAATAACAAGGCCAAAAGAAAGCTATCCCTACAAAATCATATAGTCTGGCTATGCTCTATCATCATTGCACAATGGATCTAAATCATGCACAACCCCGGTATGGGCCAAGTAATTGTTTCACACCTTTACTTTCTCAAACCTTTTCAACTCTCACACAATACATGAGTGTGAGCCATGGTTTTAGCACTATTAGTGGTGTGGAGTGTGGTGGAGGTTGCAAGATGAAAAAGGAGACGATGATCATATTAACTAGGCATATCAATAAGCTGTGGAGATGCTCATCAATAGATATCAATGTGAATGAGTAGGGATTGCCATACAAATGATGCACTAGAGCTAAGAGTATGTGAAAGCTCTTAAAGGAAACTAGTGGGTGTGCATCAAACTTGCTTGCTCACGAAGACCTAAGGCAATTTTGAGGAAGCCTATCATTGGAATATACAAGCCAAGTTATATAATGAAAATTTCCCACTAGCTATATGGTGGTGAGAGAACGAGAGACTCTCAACCATGAAGATCATGGTGCTTAATATGCACAAGTCTGGAAAAGTGGTAACATTGTCCCTTCTCTCTTTTTCTCTCATTTATTTTTATTTTTTTGGTGGGCTCTTTGGCCTGTTTTTTTTGGTGGGCTTCTTTGGCCTCTTTTATTTCCTCACATGGGACAATGCTCCATCAATGATGATCATCACACTTTCAACTCAAAACTCAGAGCAACGATGACTCTATATGGAATGCCTTCGGTAGTGTACCGTGACAATGATCTAGCATGGCATAGACATTAATGGAAATATCATGCTAGCTATCTTATGATCATGCAATAGAAATGTAGACGTGATGGCACATCTCATGGTGGTAGTTGCATGACAATATATCTCAGAATGACTTTGAAAAATCCATAGTACATAGGTATGGTGGCTGTTTTGAGGGAGGCTAATGGTGGGTTTTGTGCACCGGCGAAAGTTGCACGACACTAAGAAGATAGTGATGGTGGAAGGTGAAAGTGCATCTAAACCATGGACTCAACATTAGTCATGAAGAACTCATATACTTGTTGCAAAAGTTTTATTAGTAATCGAAACAAAGCATTCAACACATACTCCTAGGGGAAGGGTTGGTAGGTATAAACCATCGCGTGATCCCGACCGCCACGCAAAGGATGACAATCAATAGACTAATCATGCTCAGATTTCATCACATAGCGGTTCACCATACGTGCATGCTACGGGAATCACTAACTTCAACACAAGTATTTCTAGATCCACAACACCTTACTAGCATAACTTCAATTTTACCAAAACCACAACTCAAAACTAATTGAGATGAATCAAACTTCTCTAACTATTCAATGCACATGAAGGTGGAAGTTTTCATATCCCTTTGGATAACTACCCCTTTTGAGACTACTTTCAAAGCATAGATCAACTACCAAGCCACGCACCGCTGTGCTCTAAAAGATATAAGTGAAGCACATAGAGCAAAAGTATCTAGCTCAAAAGGTATAAGTGAAGCACATGTGAGCTGAATTGTCTACCAAAAGATATAAGTGAAGCTCGACAAAATCACGATGAGTGCATGTCTCTCTCTCTAGGTGTGCAGCAAGGATGATTGTGACACAACAAAAATAAAAGACTCCTACTATACAAGACGCTCCAAGCAAAAACACATAACATGCGGTGAATAAAAATATAGCCCCAAGTAACGTTACCGATGGATTGAAGATGAGAGAGGGGATGCCTTCCCGGGGCATCCCCAAGCTTAGGCTTTTTCAGCATCCTTGAATCAACTTCGGGTGCCTTGGGCACCCCCAAGCTTGAGCTCTTGCCACTCTTTATCTCTTTGTCCATAAGAACTTCACCCAAAACTTGAAAACTTCACAACACGAAACTTAAACAGAAACTCGTGATAACATTAGTATGAAGAAGAAAACCATCACTTCCTTAGGTACTGTAGCAAACTTAAATTCTACTTATGATGATGTTGGGTTCCTGTATTTTCAATCTTCCACGACTAATACCCCCCCCCCCCCCGATACTATCCATAGTTTCATCAAAATAAGCAACCAACACAACAAAAACAGAATCTGTTAGCAGCAGACCAGTCTATAGCAATCTGTATATTTCTTATACCTCTGGTACTTCAAAAATTCTGAAACGTTATGACAGTCTGAAGAAATTGCTAGCAATCAGCAGCAAAAAGAATCAACTCAAAAGCTCATACAGAAAATAAAATGAAAATTCTTTTCGTGAGCAGAAAGTTTCTGTCTTTTCCAGCATGATCAAACAATCATCACCAAGACTAATCATAACGGTTTTGCTTGGAACAAACACAAAAAGAAACACAAAATACACAATCATAACAAAATTATGATGGTGTGGAGAAAACAAAACTTGAAGCAAAAAGCAAAGAAAAATTTATTCATTGGGTTGCCTCCCAACAAGCGCTATCGTTTAACGCCCTTAGCTAGCTATTGATTTCAATGATGCTCACATAAAAGGTAAGGATTGAAACACAACGAGAGCATCATGGAGCAAATGGCTAGCACATTTAAGTCTAACCCACTTCCTATGCATAGGGATTTTGTGATCAAACGATTTATTGGAGCAAGAATCAACTAGCATAGGAAGGCAAAACAAGCATAGCTTAAAAAATTTCAATATATGGAGAGGAAGCTTGATACTATTGCAATAAGTAGAAGCATATGATCCTCTCTCATAGTAATTTTCAGTAGCATCATGAATGAATTCAACAATATAACCAACACCTAAGGCTTTATTTTCATGATCTACAAGCATAGAAATTTTACTACTCTCCACATTAGGATATCTATTCTCAAGAATAGTAGTGGGAGTATCGTAAAAGACTTGAGCACTACAAATTGTGTCCACAATGAAAAAGCAAGGTTTAGCAAAGGGGTTCTCGCGAGTATGACAATTTTTATCATCCCTCTTCTTTAAAGCATAAGTATCCTCACAATAATCATCATAGATAGGGGCATGCTTTCATCAAAATGATTTTGATCATTCAAAGTGGAAGAACTAAAAAGATCATCATTATCCAATATAGCATCCCCAAGCTTGTGGATTTGCATATCATTAGCATCATGGGTATTCATAGAATTCATGCTAATAACGTTGCAATCATGCTCACCATTCACATATTCTATGCCAAGCATTCTATCTAATTCTTCTTTCAGCACTTGAGCACAATTTTCCTTCCCATCATGCTCACGAAAGACATTGAAAAGATGGAGCATATGAGGCATCCTCAATTCCATTTTTTTGTAGTTTTCTAGCGAAAGAACAAGAAACAAAAAGATTCAATTCCAAGATCTAAAGATATACCTTCAAGCGCTAACCTCCCCGGCAACGGCGCCAGAAAAGAGCTTGATGTCTACTATGCAACCTTCTCCTTGTAGACGTTGTTGGGCCTCCAAGTGCAGAGGGTTGTAGGACAGTAGAAATTTTCCCTCAAGTGGGTGACCTAAGGTTTATCAAACTGCGGGAGGCGTAGGATGAGGATGTTCTCTCTCAAGCAACCCTGCAACCAAATAACAAAGAGTCTCTTGTGTCGCCAACACACCCAATACAATGGTAAGTTGTATAGGTGCACTAGTTCGGCGACGAGAAGGTGAAACAAGTGCAATATGGATGGTAGATATAAGTTTTTGTAATCTGAAATTACAAAAACAGCAAGGTAACTAGTAACAAAAGTGAGCACGAACGGTATTGCAACGCGTGGAAACAAGGCCTAGGGTTCATACTTTCACTAGCGAAGTTCTCTCAACAATGATAACATAATTGGATCATATAACTAGCCCTCAACATGCAACAAAGAGTCACTCCAAAGTCACTAATAGCGGGGAACAAACGAAGAGATTATTGTCGAGTACGAAACCACCACAAAGTTATTCTTTCTGATCGATCTATTCAAGAGTCCATAGTAAAATAACACGAAGCTATTCTTTCCGTTCGATCCATCATAGAGTTCGTACTAGAATAACACCTTAAGATACATATAAACCAAGACCCTAATGTCACCTAGATACTCCATTGTCACCTCAAGTATCTATGGGCATGATTATACGATATGCATCACATAATCTCAGAATCATCTATTCAACCAAGACATAGAACTTCAAAGAGTGCCCTAAAGTTTCTACCAGAGAGTCAAAACGTGTGCCAACCCCTGTGCATAGGTTCCCAATGTCACGAACCCGCAAGTTGATCACCAAAACATACATCAAGTACTCACATGAATCCACGTGTGCCAACCCATATGCATATGTTCCCAATTGTCACAAACCCGCAAGTTGATCACAACAGGTAGACACGTGCAAGACATACATCAAGTGTTCTCAAAGACTCAATCCGATAAGATAACTTCAAAGGGGAAACTCAATTCATTACAAGAAGGAGAGGGGGAAGAACATCATAAGATCCAACTATAGTAGCAAAGCCCATGGTACCTCGAGATGAAGACATCTCAAGAACACGAGAGAGAGATCAAACACATCGCTACTGGTACATACCCTCAGCCCCGAGGGAGAACTACTCCCTCCTCGTCATGGAGATCGCCGGTATGATGAAGATGGCTACCAGAGATGGTTCCCCATCAGGAAGGGTGCCGGAACAGGCTCCAGATTGGTTTTTGGTGGCTACAGAGGCTTGCGGCGGCGGAACTCCCGATATAGGTTTCTTTTTCGGAGTTTCTGAAGTTATAGGAATTTATGGCAGTGGAATTACGTCGGTTGGGCTCACCAGGAGGTCACAAGCCTGCTCTGCGCCACCTAGGGGGGTGGTGGCGGCTTCAGGGCTTGTGACTCCCTCGTGGATCTTCTAGCCTTTTTCGAAAGCTTTGGGGGTCTCTTTTGGTCCAAAAAGAATCATCGTAAAGTTTCATTCCATTTGGACTCCGTGTGAAAATGGGCCAAAAACACGGAAAAAACAAAAACTGGCACTTGGCACGGAGTTAATAGGTTAGTTCCAAAAAAGATATAAAATATCATATTCATGCATATAAAACATCCAAAATTGACAAGATAATAGCATTGAACCATCAAAAATTATAGATACGTTGGAGATGTATCAACGTCTTCTACTCCACTTTTAATGCTTTTAGCATCAAGATCGATGGACTCCGAATCATTGGGGCACTTTTCAACCAAAGTGGATTCATATCCAGCCCCATAATCATTAGGTTTGACACAAGAAAACAAAGATTCAATGGGAGTCACACCAAGCACTTTAAGATCTTCGTGATTCTCATCACGAGAAAACGCCTTTTTAAGCCATTCATGTGTAGCACGAATTTGGGCGGTTCTTTCTTCGCTCTCAATCATGGAAACACGCATAGCTTTTAAAGTTTCATCCATGTTGATTTTGGGAGGAGAACATCTAACTTTCAAAGCATCAACATCACAAGAAATCCTATCAACGCACTTAGCCAAATCGTCAATTTTGAGTAGTTTTTCCTCTATGGACGCATTGAAAATCTTTTGAGAGTTGTTGAACTCTTTGATATTACTCTCTAGACCAGAGGGTAATCTATTGTAATTTCCATGAGTATTATTGTAGGATTTGCCAAAGTTACTAGAGGAGTTACTAGGAAAAGGCCTAGGAACATTGTTTTCTCTAAAGGCATTGTTGTTGCCAAAGTTATTCCTACCAACAAAATTAACGTCCAAGCTAGCGTTGCTACTCTCAATCAAAGAAGACAAAGTCATATCATTAGGATCCAAAGGAGCACTTCTACTAGCAACCAAATTCATTAACTCGTCCATCTTAGCACTCAACGAGTTAATTTCTTCTATAGCGTGTACCTTCTTACTAGTAGGTGACCTTTCAGTGTGACACTGAGAGTAGTTTGTCATGATGTTGTCTAAGAGCTTTGTGGCTTCCCATAACATGATTTCCATGAACGTTCCACCTGAGGCGGAGTCCAAGATATTTTTTGAAGCGAAATTCAAGCCAACTAAAAGATTTGAATAATCATCCAAAGGCTCAAGCCATGAGCGGGACAATTTCTAATCATTAATTTCATTCTCTCCCAAGCTTGTGCAACATGTTCATGATCAAGCTGCTTGAAATTCATGATATCATTACGGAGAGAGATGATCTTAGCTGGCGGAAAATACTTGGATATATAAGCATCTTTGCACTTATCCCAAGAATCGATATTATTTTTGGGCAAAGAAGAAAACCAAGTTTTTGCACGATCTCGCAACGAGAAAGGAAAAAGCTTCAATTTAATCACGTCATTATCCACATCTTTTTTCTTTTGCATATCGCAAAGCTCAATGAAGGTATTAATATGGGATGCCCATCTTCACTAGGAAGGCCAGAGAATTGCTCTTTCATAACAAGATTTAGCAAAGCGACATTGATTTCGTATGACTCCGCACTAGTGGCGGGAGCAATCGGAGTACTAATAAAATCATTATTATTAGTATTCGAGAAGTCACAAAGTTTGTTTTTTTCGTTCATGGTGACTTCATCAAGCAAGCAAGCACACAAGGAAACAAAAAGCAGACGAGAAAAAGGGCGAACAAAAAGGCGAACGAAAAGGGGAACGAAAAAGGCAAACGAAAAAGGCAAATTGGTGAAGTGGGGGAGAGGAAAACGAGAGGCAACTGGCAAACAAAGTAAATGCAAGAGATGAGTTTGCGACACCTACTTGTTGAGTTCTTGACTTGATCTTCCTCCCTGGCAACGGCGCCAGAAATTCTTCTGCTATCCCACAGACAACAGTGCCAGAAATTGACACGTTGACAAAGGCTGGGCTTGCGTTGGTTCTTCCCTTGAAGAGGAAAGGGTGATGCATCACTAGAGCAGTAAGTATTTCCCTCAGTTTGAGAACCAAGGTATCGATCTAGAAGGAGGGTCTCGTCAAGTCCAGAGTACCTGCGCAAACACAAACAAGCTTGCAACCTACGCTTCAAAGGGGTTGTCAATCCCTTCAAGATTGTTTGCAAAGTGAGATCTGAAGGCGGAAAGTGCAACAAAGTAAAAAGTGTAAGGCTGAAAATATGGTGTGGAGTAGACCCTGGGGGCCATAGGGTTCACTAGAGGCTTCTCTCAAAATAGCAAGTATCACGGTGGGTGAATAAATTACTGTCGAGCAATTGATAGTACCGCGCAAAGTCATGACGATATCTAAGGCAATGATCAAACATATAGGCATCACGTCCGAGACAAGTAGACCGATACTTTCTGCATCTACTACTATTACTCCACACATCGACCGCTATCCACCATGCATCTAGTGTATTGAGTTCATGACGAACAGAGTAACGCCTTAAGCAAGATGACATGATGTAGAGGCATAAACTCAAACCAATGATCAAAACCCCATCTTTTTACCCTTGATGGCAACAACACGATGCGTGCCTCACTACCCCTTCTGTCACTGGGTGAGGTCACCGCACGGTATGAACCCAAAACCAGGCACTTCTCCCATTACAAGAATCATAGATCTAGTTGGCCAAACAAAACCCACAACTCGAAGATAATTACAAGGATATGAAATCATGCATAAGAGAGATCAGAAAAAACTCAAATAAGATTCATAGATAGTCTGATCATAAATCCACAATTCAACGGATCTCGACAAACACACCACAAAATAAGATTACATCGGATAGATCTCCATGAAGATCATGGAGAACTTTGTATTGAAGATCCAAGAGAGAGAAGAAGCCATCTAGCTACTAGCTATGGACCCGTAGGTCTATGGTGAACTACTCACGCATCATCGGAGAGGTCATGGTGTTGATGAAGAAAGCCTCCGTGTCTGAATCCCCCCTCTGGCTAGGCACCAGGACATGCCCCAGATGGGATCTTGCGGAGACAGAAGCTTCCGGCGGCAGAAAAGTGATTGCGATGATCTCCTGATATTTTCTGGAATTTATGGGAATATATAGGCGAAAGACCTATGTCAGGGGACGTCCTGGGGGCCCACAAGCCTGGATGGCACGCCCCTGGCCGCGGGGTGGGGGCTTGTGGGGCCCCTGGGGCTCCCCTGCCTTGGCTCCCAAGCTCCTCGATCTTCTTTCGTTCCAAAAAAATATTTTCAGGTATTTTCTTCCGTTTGGACTCTGTTTCAAAATCTCCTATGAAAGGGGTCAAAAACATGGAAAAAACAGGAAGTGGCACCTCGCACTGAGTTAATAAGTTAGTCCCCAAAAATATATAAAAGGCATGCAAAACATCCAAAGTTTGACAAGATAATAGCAAGAAACCATCAAAAATTATAGATACGTTGGAGACGTATCACACCTATACCTCGTGAACAAATTAAAGTTGAACCTAATATTGCTATGGTTAAACATCTCTTGGTTGATAATATTGACGGGCATGTCATTCATATCTGTGATGAAGCTGCTAGAATTGCTAGACCTGATACTAAAGGAAAACATAGACCTATTGTTGGCGTGCCTGTTGTTTCTGATAAAATAGGAGATCATTGTTATCATCTCTTATGTGATGTGGGTGCTAGTCTGAGTGCAATTCCCTTTACCTTATACCAAGAAATTATGAAGGATATTGCATTAGCTGACTTAGAAGAAATTGATGTTACCATCAAGCATGCTAATAGGGATACTATTGTACCAATTGATTGTTAGAGATGTTGAAGTCTTGTGTGGGAAAATAAAGTATCCTACTGATTTTCTTGTACTTGGTTCCCCACAAGATGACTTTTGTCCCATTGTATTCGGTAGACCCTTCTTGAATACTGTTAATGCTAAGATTGATTGTGATAAAGAAACGATTATCGTAAGTTTTGGGGATGTGTCTGATTGCAATCCCCAGCAATGGCACCAGAACAATGCTTGATGTCAACTGTTCTTCCCCTTTGCAACGGCACCAGAAGAATGCTGCTAGCACTCTCCGGCAATCAAAACTAGAAGAATGTTGTTGACGGCCCACCAGCGCGTAGGATCGTAGCAGTTTTCGAGGGTAGAGTATTCGACCCAAATTTGTTGGTACACCAGATAGGAGGTGAGAGAATACTCTCGAGTATTAGCAGCTGAATGCGTCATATTCAACCACACCTGACAGATTAGTATCTGCAAGCAAAGTAGTAACAGCAAAGTAGTATGATAACAACAGTGTCAGAAACGATCTGTTGATGGCAGACTATTCCTAACGATTGTATCAATGGCGCCAAGTTGCCTCATTGACGGAAATTGTCAGTTCCCGTCAACAACCAGCGATCAAGATTGTAGCAGGTAGCATCAGTGTAACGAGAAATAGCAGCGGCAAGGAAAAGCAGTAGTGATAGCAGTAGCAAGTAGCAACAGTAGCAAGCGAGAGTAGTAGCAACAGTAGCAGCAGAGCAAGACAAGTAACAACAACAACAACAACAACAACAATAGTAACAGCAGCAGAGAAAAACAAGTAACAACAGCAGAGAAAGACAAGTAACAGCAACAGTAGGACAAACTCGTAGGCAATGGGTCGGTGATTTGTTTGGATGATATTCATCGTGCAACAGTTATAACACGGAGAGATATGTGGCTAGCTCCCGTTCATCAATGTGATGTAGGCATGCATTCTGTGTGTCGTCATACGTGCTTAGGGAAAAGAACTTGCATGACATCTATTGTCCATCCCTCCCGTGGCAGCGGGGTCCAAAAGGAAACTATGGGATATTACGGTTCCCCTTTTAATAAAGAACTAGACCAATGCATTAGCACTTGGTGAACACATGAACTCCTCAAACTATGGTCATCACCGGGAGTGGTTCCGGTTATTGTCACTCCGGGGCTACCGGATCATAACACATAGTAGGTAACTACAACTTGCAACATCGGATCTAAAACACACATATATTGGTGACAACATAATAATTTCAGATCTGAAATCATGGCACTCGAGCCCTAGTGACAAACATTAAGCATGGCAGAGTAGTAGCAACATCAATCTCAGAACATAGTGGATACTAGGGATCAATCCCCATCAAAACTAACTCAATTACATGATAGATGTCATCCTACTCATCACCGCCCAGCGAGCCTACGAATAGATTACTCACGAACGACGAAGAGCTTCATGGAATTGGAGAGGGAAGAAGGTTGATGATGACGATGGCGACGATTTCCCCTCTCCGGAGCCCAAGACGGACTACAGATGTGCCCTCCAGATGAAGAACAGGTGGTGGCGGCGGCTCCATATCGCAAACGCGACGAAAACTTCTCTCTTTTATTTGTTCTAGGACAAAAGTGAACTTATAGACCTGAGGTTGGGGGCGGAAGAGCCGTGTGGGCCCCACAAGCCTGCCCACCACCACCGGGGGGGTGGGGGTGGTGGCGGAGCCAGGGCTTGTGGCCCACTGGCCCACCACCTGAGGTGGAACTTGGCGCAGATATTTTTCTTATTTTCCAAAACTGCTCCCGTAGAATTTCAGGACGTTTGGAGAACTTTAATTTCTACACAAAAATAACACCAAGGCAATTCTGCTGAAAATAGCGTTAGTCCAGGTTAGTTACATTCAAATCATGCAAATTAGAGTCCAAAACAAGGGGAAAAGAGTTTGGAAAAGTAGATACGATGGAGACGTATCAACTCCCCCAAGCTTAAAACCTTGCTTGTCCACAAGCAACTCAGTTGAAAAACTGAGAGAGAAAGAAAAACTTTGACAAACTATGTTTGATCTTGTTGTTGCAACCATGTCTAACTCATAACCAGAATTTCAGCAAGATCACAAGTTAATCACATAAGCAAAGACACAAAGGTCTCACGGTAAACTAATATCAACGGCATAATCAGCTAACGAGCAAATAATAATGAGTTTCAAATACCAACACTTCAATCAAAACAAGCATGAAGCAATATGAATTGGTGGTATCTCGCTAGCTCTTTCTGAGACCGCAAAACATAAATGCAGATCACTTTCAAAGATCAAGGGCTGACTAAACATTGTAATTCATAGAAACGAAGATCCAGTCATAGTCATACTCAATACCAATCAAAAGCAAAGCATAAAAATGACAGAGGTGCTCTCTAATTGGTGCTTATATAAGAGGAGGATGACTCGACAGGAAAATAAATAGACAGGCCCTTCGCAGAGGGAAGCATTGATTTGCAGAGGTGCCAGAGCTCAAGCTTTGAAAACAGAGATAATAATTTTGGGTGGCATGATTTCATTGTCAACGCAATGACCAAGAGTTCTCAATATCTTCCATGCTACTCATGATATAGGCGGTTCCCAAACAGAAAAGTAAAGTTTTAACTCCCCCACTACCAAATCCACGGCTAGCCGAATCCTCGGGTACCGTCCATACTAACATCAATCCGGGGGAGTCTTGTTTTACAGTTATGTTTTCGATTTAAGCGTGGAACTGGGCATTCCAATTACCGACCCCTTTCTCGTGAATGACAGTGAATAAACACATGTCGAGGATAACACTCCTAGCATGGAAGATACCAATAGCCCCCTGTCACCACATGAGCGTTTCGGGCATGCAACACAAATTATTTCTAGAAGGTTTAGAGAATGACACATGCAAATTTACTTGGAACGGCGGGTAGATACCGCAAATAGGTAGGTATGGTGGACTCTCATGGAAAAACTTTTGGGTTTATGGAAGTGGATGCACAAGCAATATTCCGCTTAGTACAAGTGAAGGCTAGGAAAAGACTGGGAAGCGACCAACTAGAGAGCGACAACAGTCATCAAGATGCAATGAGTTTGACTAACATTGAATGCAAGCATGAACAGGATATAAATCACCATGAACACGAACATCATAGAGGCTATGTTGACTTTGTTTCAACTACATGCATGAACATGCGCCAAGTCAAGCCACTTGAAACATTCAAAGGAGAATACCATCCTATCATACTACATCATAGTCATCTCAAAATCTATGTTGGCAATCAAGACAAACCATTATAAGCTCTCAGCTAAATAAGCATGGCATCAGAAACTATGATCTCTAAGTTGTCATTGCAAACATGGTTCTCTCACAACAAAGCTAAATCTGGGTCGACAAGCTAGTCATATTTACAAAAACAAAATAGATAGAGTTCATACCAGCTTTTCAGTCTCAGTCACTTCATCATATATCATCATTGTTGCCTTTCATTTGCACGATCGAACAATGTGAACAATAATAAGAGCATTGGACTAAGCTGAATCTGTAGGCAAAAAAAAGGAGAAGACAATGTAATATGGCTCTTTTGAAAGCTAAATAGGTAGCATGCAAGAACCACTAAGCATTGTAACCAATATCTTCTACCTTGACACAAATAAAAAGAAAACTATTTACACAGGAAAGCTCCCAACAAGCAAAAGAACAAAGAAAAATCTTTTGGGTTTTCTCAAAAGGACACAAAACAAGAAAACAAGAAAACAAAAATAAACTAGCTTGGATAATACAGTGGCAAAGTGTAAACACCGGCTAACAAAGTGAAAGCAAAGGCATGAATGTAAAATCGGTGAGAACACGTACTCCCCCAAGCTTAGGTTTTTGGCCTAGCTTGTTCTACTCCCAAGGTGGGAAATAACCAGCTCCACGATACTCCGGAGCAGACTATGGATGCCACTGCTGTGGGAGCTCCTCTGGCTCCCACTGATAAACTGGCGTCTGGTACTCGACTGGCGGCTCGGGCACGGGCGCCTGTGGTTGGGCCAAGCCCCAATATGCGTAGATGTCCGAGGGCATAATAGTGTACCTGCCTGCATGAAGATCGAACAAGGAAGGAGCAGGCAAAGTAATAGTCTCTCGAGTACCCTGACTAAATACCATGTTATAAATCTTCCGTCTACTAGCATCTCTATCCAGAAAATCATGGCGATCCATGCTGTCATAATCCAGATATTTCTCAGGGAGAAGCATCTCTCCTTCCTCTCCCAGTCTAATGGGTATCTCAAAGTGTCTGGCAAGACGGGTAGCATAGATACCTCCATAGACAACACCTTTAGAACAGTTCAGGTTCAACCATTGAGCTACTATAGCACCCAAGCTATAAGTCTTATCGTTATAAAGGCCATCGTGCAAAACCGCAAGGTCTGAGAACTAAGTGATCCAGCCTCCCCACGGCCAATCAAACATTTTCCCACAAATAGTGAGAAGGACCAAGCACAGGAAAATCTATCCTAGCAATTCTAGCACGAGACACTCCTCTCTCCTCTCCAACAGCAATAGAACAAATGAAACCCTCCAAGTCCCGTGGACGAAGGTCACAGATATCCCCAACATAAGGTAATTTGCATACATTGCAAAAATCCTGTAGCGTCATTCACTCGGGGACATCGTATATCATGAACTCAACCATGCGAGGATTCTTCCTCGGATAAAAGTGGAAGCTTTGAACGAAAATATTGGCGAGGAGGACATATTTTGAGCACTTATCTTCAACGAACGCAGTAAGACCTGCGTTCTCCACCAAGTAATAAAAGTCTTCATAAAGTCCGGCGGCGCGCAAAAATTCATCACTTGGCCACTCGCACGCTCGAACTTCTGTGACTCAAGGAACTACGTACTTGGGGTGGTTCTTCTCATCCTCCTTGGGGTTACGGCCTGAGGAGCCTCTCAAGAACCTCCTCATCTTTTCCTTTTACTAGCTCTGAAAAATTCTGAAATTTTTAGAGACTTTGAAAGAAAAGTGAATAAGGATTAACCCAACTTGTAGCAACTACTCCTACTAGTTCCTAGAGACCGTATCACACGCTAAAACTACTTGGGACCAGCAAAAATCAACATTTCTAGCTCAAGATCAGGGTCACCAAGGTAGCAAGAATTTGCGAAGGATAAAGCACTAGAGCAAAAACTAATTGGACCAATGGAGGAGTCACTTACCAAGGAGTAATTCCCCCAAAACGGTTAGGAGAATGGTGCTTTGAGCAAGGAGATCGAAAATCACAGCCAAATGAGCAAGAACACGAGTTTGAGCTGTGGAACATTTTTTTCTGGAGGTGGAAGAAGAGGCTGGGAGCTGGAATGAGTGGAGGGGGTCCCTGTGAGCCCCACAAGCTTGCACTCCGCCACCAGGGGGGTAGGTGGGGGTGGCAGGGCTTGTGGCCCACTGGTCTGGCCCCCAGGCCAGCTCTCAGGCCCAGTAATTTTCAAAAATTCCAGAAAAAATCATACTAAATTTTCAGGACCATCGAAGAACTTTTATTTTCGAGGTATTTTTCTCCGGGACGCTAAAACAGAAAACAGGAAAAGCTAAACTAATTCTATCATTTTTCTTCTAAGCAAAAGAAAATGAAAGCTTTAAAACAGAGGTATGTGACTTTTTGATTCATCCGTTTCATGGTCATCGAAAGAAATCCGTCAATGGGATTGATCAAGTCCTTATGACAAAACCTTCTCGAATCGCAAGAGAGAACGGAGAATTTTCGAATAGCCACTAAGTCACCTCAATGGGGATATGTATCTCCCCAACAAGCAAATCATACTTCATCTTGACACGAGGAATAGGGCATTGAAAGCTCCCAATGAGAATCGATGAAGTCTTTCCGATAGCATTGATGCAATGTACTTGATATCGTTTCTTCGGAAAGTGCACGGTGTGTTCATTACCGTTGACGTGGAAAGTGACATTGCCTTTGTTGGAATCTATAATAGCCCCTGCAGTGTTTAAAAAGGGTCTTCCGAGGATGACAACCATGGCATCGTCCTCGGGAATATCCAAGATAACAAAGTCTGTTAAGATAGTGGTGTTAGCAACCACAACATGCACATCCTCGCAAATGCCGATAGGGAAAGCAGTTGATTTGTCGGCCATTTGCAGAGAAATTTCAGTGGGTGTCAACTTATCCAATTCAAGTCTATGATAAAGAGAAAGTGGCATAACACTAACACCGGCTCCAAGGTCACATAAGGCAGTTCTTACGTAGTTTCCTTTAATGGAACAAGGTATAGTGGGCACTCCGGGATCACCAAGTTTCTTAGGAGTTGCACCTTTAAAAGTATAATTGGCAAGCATGGTGGAGATCTCAAGATCTGGTATCTTCCGTTTATTGGTCACGATATCTTTCATGTACTTGGCATACAGAGATATCTTGAGCATATCCGTTAACCGCATCTGCAGAAAGATGGGTCTTATCATCTCAACGAAGCGCTCAAAATCCTCATCATCCTTTTTCTTTGATGGCTTAGCAGGAAAGGACATAGGTCTCTGAACCCATTGCTCTCTTTCTTTACCATGCTTCCTAGCAATAAAGTCATTCTTATCGTATTTCTTAGGTTATGGGTTATCAGGATTAACCGTAGGTTCAATCTCCACATCCTCATCATTGCTAGGTTGAGCATTATTATGAACATCACTGTCCATATTGTCACCAGGTTCATGTTCATCACCAGACTATGTTTCTGCATCAGACGCAGAAATATTATTAGGTTCTTCAGATGTGACAGTATTTGGTGAACTGGCATGCAGGTTTCTATCATCTTTCTTCTTCTCCTTAGGATGACTGGGTGTATCAGCATTGATTCCTTGAGAATCTTGATCAATTCTCTTAGGGTGGCCTTGAGGATACAAAGGTTCCTGAGTCATTTTGCCTCCTCTAGTAATGACTCTGACAGAGTTGTCATTTAATTCATTGAGCAGGTCATTCTGATCTTTAAGTACTTGTTCTACCTGAGTAGTAATCATAGAGGCATGTTTACTCAGAAGCTTCAGATCATTGACATTTCTGTCTACACAAGCACTTAAATGGCTAAGCATACGAGTGCTTTGTTCCAAATGTCTGCTAACATAATCATTGAAACTCTGTTGTTTGGCAACAAAGTTGTCAAATTCATCAAATCATAGGCTAGCAAGTTTATCAAAAGGAATATCAGTCTCATCAAACCTACATAGAGAATTCATTTCCACTACCTGTATCGGGTTATCGAGACCATGGATCTCTTCGATAGGCGGTAGATTTTTGACATCTTCAGATATAACGCCTTTCTCTTGCATAGATTTCTTGGCTTCTAGCATGTCTTCGGGACTGAGGAATAGAATACCTCTTTTCTTTGGAGTTGGCTTAGGAGGTGGTTCGGGAATAGTCCAAGCATTATTGTTGATCAAGATGTTATTCAGCAGGGTCTCAGCTTGTTCTACAGATCGTTCCCTAAAAACACAACCGACACAACTATCTAGGTGGTCTCTAGAGGCATCGGTAAGTCCGTTATAGAGGATATCAAGTATCTCGTTCTTCTTAACAGGGTGATGAGGCAAAGCATTTTGTAGCTGGACGAGCCTCCCCCAAGCTTGTGGAAGACTCTCTTCTTGGAGTTGAGCAAAGTTGTATATTTCCTGCAAGGCAGCTTGCTTCTTATGGGCAGGGAAATATTTCTCACAGAAGTAATAGACCATCTCCTGGGGACTACTCACACATCCAGGAGCAAGAGAGGTGAACCAGGCTTTAGCATCATCCTTTAGAGAGAAAGGAAACAACTTAAGGATATAGTAGTGGCGGATCTTCTCCTCATTAGTGAAAAGGGTGGCTATATCGCGTAGTTCGGCAAGATGGGCTACGACCGTCTCAGACTCATAACCGTGAAAAGGATCAGATTCGACTAAAGAGATTATCTTAGGGTCGACAGAGAATTCATAATCCTTATTAGTGATAAAGATAGGTGAAGTGGCAAACTTTGGGTCGTATTTCATCCTAGCTTCCCGAGATTTTTCCTTCCACTTGAGAAGTAATTTCTCAGTGTCATAGGCATCCTTAGATGCAAGAAAATCCTCAGCTATCTCTCCCTCCATAACATAACCCTCAGGTATATCAGGCAATTCATATCTAGGAGAGCTAGATCTAGCAGGAGCAAAAGCAGGTTCTATCTCAATAGTATCGGCAGCATCAGAAGCATCATGAGCATTGACAGTAACTCTAGCAATATGAGCATCAAGGAACACTCCTAGAGGAACATAAGGCAAAGCAGTATCTCTAGCATCATCAAGCATATCATCTCGAGCAGTATCAAGCATAGCATCATCAGGCATAGTATCAAGCATAGCATCTCTAGCAGTATCAAGTATAGCATCTCTAGCAGTATCGGGCATAGTATCAAGCATCGTATCATCAGGCATAGTATCAAGCATAGCATCTCTAGCAGTAGCATCATAAGCATCATCAAGCACATGTGACATATCAAGATTTCCAGTAGGAGGTGATGTCGCAAACTTACTCATAACTGAAGGTGAATCAAGTGTAGAGCTAGATGGCAATTCCTTACCTACCCTCATAGTTGAGGGCAAGACTTTGGTCTTCGGATCCTTCAGATTCTTCATAGTGATCAGCAGATATAAATCCCAAGTGACAAAGAGAATATAGCAATACCTCCCCGGCAACGGCGCCAGAAAAATGCTGATTGCAATCCCCGCCAATGGCGCCAGAACAATGCTTGATGTCAACTGTTCTTCCCCTTTGCAACGGCACCAGAAGAATGCTGCTAGCACTCTCCGGCAATCGAAACTAGAAGAATGTTGTTGACGGCCCACCAACGCGTGGGACTGCAATCGAAACTAGCACTCTCCGGTTTTCGAGGGTAGAGTATACGACCCAAATTTGTTGGTACGCCAGACAGGAGGTGAGAGAATACTCTCGAGTATTAGCAGCTGAATGCGTCAGATTCAACCAGACCTGAAAGATTAGTATCTGCAAGCAAAGTAGTAACAACAAAGTAGTATGATAACAACGGTGTCAGAAGCGATCTGTTGACGGCAGACTAGTCCGAACGATTGTATCAATGGCACAAAGTTGCCTCATTGATGGAAATTGTCAGTTCCCGTCAACGACCAGCGATAAAGATTGTAGTAGGCAGCAGCAGTGTAACGAGCAATAGCAGCGGCAAGGAAAAGCAGTAGTGACAGCAGTAGCAAGTAGCCACAGTAGCAAGCGAGAGTAGTAGCAAAAGTAGAAGCAGAGCAAGACAAGTAACAACAGCAGCAACAGTAGTAACATCAGCAGAGCAAAAACAAGTAACAACAGCAGAGCAAGACAAGTAACAACAGCAGTAGGACAGACTCGTAGGCAATGGGTCGGTGATTTGTTTGGATGATATTCCGCATGCAACAATTATAACACGGAGAGATATGTGGCTAGCTCCCGTTCGTCAATGTGATGTAGGCATGCATTCCGTGTGTCGTCATACGTGCTTAGGGAAAAGAATTTGCATGACATCTATTTCCATCCCTCCGGTGGTAGCGGGGTCCAAAAGGAAACTACAGGATATTAAGGTTATCCTTTTAATAAAGAACCGGACCAACGCATTAGCACTTGGTGAACACATGAACTCCTCAAACTATGGTCATCACCGGGAGTGGTTCCGGTTATTGTCACTCCGGGGTTGCCGGATCATAACACATAGTAAGTAACTACAACTTGCAAGATCGGATCTAAAACACACATATATTGGTGACAACATAATAATTTCAGATCTGAAATCATGGCACTCGGGCCCTAGTGACAAGCATTAAGCATGGCAAAGTAGTAGCAACATCAATCTCAGAACATAGTGGATACTAGGGATCAATCCCCATCAAAACTAACTCGATTACATGATAGATCTCATCCTACTCATCACCGCCCAGCGAGCCTACGAATAGATTACTCACGAACGATGAAGAGCTTGATGGAATTATTGAGGCAAGAAGGTTGATGATGACGATGGCAACGATTTCCCCTCTCCGGAGCCCAAGGCGGACTCCTGATTTGCCCTCCAGATGAAGAATAGGTGGTGGCGGTGGCTCCGTATCGCAAACGCGACGAAAACTTCTCTCTTTTATTTTTTCTGGGACGAAAGTGAACTTATAGACCCGAGGTTGGGGGCGGCAGAGCCGTGTGGGCCCCACAAGCCTGCCCACCGCCACCAGGGGGCTGGTGGCGGAGCCAGGGCTTGTGGTCCACTGGCCCACCCCCTCAGGTGGAACTTGGGGTAGATATTTTTCTTATTTTCCAAAACTACTCCCCGTAGATTTTCAGGACGTTTGTAGAACTTTGATTTCTGCACAAAAATAACACCAAGGCAATTCTGCTGAAAACAGCGTCAGTCCAGGTTAGTTCCATTCAAATCATGCAAATTAGAGTCCAAAACAAGGGCAAAAGAGTTTGGAAAAGTAGATACGATGGAGACGTATCAGTGTCTCATGAGTTCAATTTCTCTAAATTTAGTAGACGACCCCATGACAAAGAATTGCATAGTAAAGATGAAATTATTGGTCTCGCTTCTCTCGCGGTGCCTCCTACAGATCCCTTAAAACAATATTTGCTAGATCATGAAAATGATATGCATATGCATGAAAGGAATGAAATAGATAAGATTTTCTTTGATCAGCAACCTATTTTGAAACACAACCTAAATACTTGGGTATCCTCCTCCACCCAAGGGTGATCTCGTGTTTGAGCTTAAACAATTATCTGATACTCTGAAGTATGCTTATCTTGATGAAAAGGAGATATATCCTGTTATTATTGGTGCTATCCTTTCAGAGCATGAAGAAAAGAAATCATTGAGAACTTTGAGGAAGCACCGTGCCGCTGTTGGATATACTCTTGATGATCTTAAGGGCATTAGTCCCACTCTATGTCAGCACAAAATCAATATGGAGTCTGATGCTAAACCAATTGTTGATCACCAACGACGATTAAATCCTATAATTAAGCAAGTGGTAAGAAATTAAATACTTAAGCTTCTGGAGGCAGGTATAATTTATCCTATTGCTGATAGTAGATGGGTTAGTACCGTTCATTCTGTCCCTAGAAAGTGGTATTACCGTTGTTCCTAATGATAAAAATGAATGGATCCCGCAAATAATTGTTATAGGATACAGAATGGTAATTGATTTTAGGAAATTAAATAAAGCTACTAGGAAAGATCATTACCCGCTACCTTTTATTGATCAAATGCTAGAAAGACTATCCAAACCTACACATTTTTGCTTTCTAGACGGTTATTCTGGTTTCTCTCAAATACGTGTGTCAAAAGAGGATCAAGAGAAGACCACTTTTACTTGCCCTGTCGGTACCTTTGCTTAGAGGCGTATGCCTTTTGGTTTATGCAATGTACCTGCTACCTTTCAAAGATGTATGATGGCTATATTCTCTGAATTTTGTGAAAAGATTGTTGAAGTTTTCATGGATGATTTTTCCGTTTACGGAACATCTTTTGATGATTGCTTGAGCAACCTTGATCGAGTTTTGCAGAGATGTGAAGAAACTAATCTTGTCTTGAATTGGGAGAAGTGCCACTTTATGGTTAATGAAGGCATTGTCTTGGGACACAAAATCTCCGAAAGAAGTATTGAAGTCGATAAAGCTAAAGTTGATGCTATTGAAAAAATGCCATGTCCAACAAATATCAAAGGTATAAGAAGTTTCCTTGGTCATGTTGGTTTCCATAGGAGATTTATTGAAGACTTCTCTAAGATTTCTAAGGCTCTCACTAGTCTTTTGAAAAAGGATGTTTCGTTCGTTTTCGATGATGATTGTGTAGAAGCATTTGAAATTCTTAAGAGAGCATTGATGACTGCACCTGTTGTTCAACCACGTGAATGGAACCTACCCTTTTAGATTAAGTGTGATGGTAGTGATTATGCTGTTGGTGCTGTTCTAGGACAAAGAGTTGATAATAAATTAAATGTCATCCATTACGCTAGTAAAACTCTAGACAATGCTCAAAGAAACTATGCTACCACTGAAAAGGAATTTTAGCAGTTGTGTTTGCTTGCGATAAGTTTAGTCCTTATATTGTTGATTCCAAAGTAACTGTTCACACTGATCACGCTGCTATTAAATACCTTATGGAAAATAAAGATGCTAAACCTAGACTTATTAGGTGGGTTCTTCTGCTACAAGAATTTGATCTGCATATTATCGATAGAAAGGGCGTTGATAACCCTGTAGCAGATAACTTGTCTAGACTAGAGAATGTTCTTGATGACCCACTACCTATTGATGATAGCTTCCCTGATGAACAGTTAGCTGTCGTAAATGCTTCATGCAGTGCTCCTTGGTATGCTAATTATGCTAACTACATTGTTGCTAAATTTATACCGCCCAGCATCACATACCAACAAAATAAAAAGTTCTTCTATGATTTAAGATATTACTTTTGGGATGATCCACACCTTTAGAAAGAAGGAGTAGATGGTATAATTAGACCTTGTGTACCTGAGCATGAACAGGGACAAATCCTACACAAGTGTCACTGTGAGGCCTATGGAGGATATCACGGTGGAGATAGAACTGCACACAAGGTATTACAATCTGGTTTTTATTGGCCTACTCTCTTCAAGGATGCTCGTAAGTTCGTCTTGTCTTGTGATGAATATCAAAGAATTGGTAATATTAGTAGACGTCAGGAAATGCCTATGAATTACTCTCTTGTTATAGAACCATTTGATGTCTCGGGTTTTGATTATATGGGACCTTTTCCAAAGTCCAACGGGTATACTCATATTCTAGTTGCTATTGATTACGTTACTAAGTGGGTAGAAGCTATTCCAACTAGTAATGTTGATAAACACACTTCTATCAAAATGTTGAAAGAAGTTATTTTCCCTAGATTTGGAGCCTAAATATTTAATGACTGATGGTGGTTCACACTTTATTCTTTGTGCTTTCCGTAAATTGCTTGTTAGGTATGATGTTAATCATAGAATTGCATATCCTTATCATCCTCAGTCTAGTGGTCAAGTAGAATTGAGCAACAGAGAAATTAAATTTATCTTGCAAACGAACATTAATAGATCTAGAAAGAATTGGTCCAAGAAACTTGACGATGCATTATCGGCTTAAAAACTGCTTACAAAAACCCTATGGGTATGTCTCCGTATAAAATGGTTTATTGTAAAGCATGTCACTTACCTCTAGAGCTAGAACACAAAGCTTATTGGGCAATTAGAGAGCTTAACTATGATTTCAAACTTGCTGGTGAGAAAAGGTTATTTAACATTAGCTCACTTGATGAATGGAGAACCCATGCCTATGAGAATGCTAAGTTGTTTAAAGAAAAGGTTAAGAGATGGCATGATAGAAGGATACAAAAGCGTGAATTCAATGTAGATGATCATGTCTTGTTATACAACTCTCGTTTAAGATTTTTTGCAGGAAAATTTCTCTCGAAATGGGAAGGGACTTACATTATCGAGCAAATATATCGTTCCGGTGCCATCAAGATCAACAACGCCGAAGGCACAAATCCAAAGAAGACCAGAAGCATGGAGACAAGGCTCGAAGCAATGGAGCAACAAGTCTTCAAGTGCCAAGGGATGGTGGAACGAGGGCTCAATGCCAATCACATGATTATCACGGAGTTTACCCATAAGCACAATTTATACGCCAAGGACATCTGGGATCACGTCTTCAAGATTTACGAGAAAATCGAGCATCTCCAAGCCCAGATCTATGACCTGCAAAACCAAAACAGTGAGTATGAATACATATTTAAGAGAATGAGTTTGGCTGCATACTTGAGGATCCCGGTGACTTGTTCATCTTTTTATGATGGTGAGCCCATGCCTTTGAAGACGGAGGACAAGCATTCAACCTCACCAACAAATCCAACATCACCACCTCCGAGGAAAGACAACTAAACACATGGGTATGGGCACTCACCTTGGCTTGTGCCAAGCTTGGGTTAGGTGCCCAGTATCGTATCACCATCACACCTTTTACTTTCTTTGTTTTTCTTCATTCGATCCTTTTGGTTATATCTTGATCTAGTAGAATAAAGTTTTAGTGTGGTCTAGTTTTGAGTTTTGGTTTATGTTCCCCCTATGTAAGCAAGTCCTAGAGTTATATAATAAAGAGTAGTTTTGAGTTGAGGGTTTTTCTTGCTTGCTATGATCTTGAGAAATAGAAATAGAAAGAAGTATAGAATAAAAGCAAAAGAGTATATATAATGATCTTATGGGGAGTGACGACTTCACATATAGAAAGTATGTCGATTGAAATTTGTTGTGAGTTGACAAACAAAGCTATTGGTCATTGTTGCAGTTAAAAGGAAGTAATAAAGAAAGAGAGGTTCAGATATAAATATATTATCTTAGACATCTTTTGTGATTGTTAGCACTCATTAAAGTATTATATGTTAAGAAGTTGATGTTGGACAAAGAAGACAACAAAATGAGTTATGTTTGCTTATTTCTGAATAGAAGTTATATGGTTATAGATTCTTCAACATGTGTCGCTTTTTTCCACCCCATATCAGCCAGAAACTCCCGCACCAAGTAGAGATACTACTTGTGGATCCAATCACCTTTAACCCAATTTTGCCTTGAGAGTACACCACACATACCTATGGATTGAGTAAGATCCTTCAAGTAACTTGTCATTGGTGCAAGCAATAAAAATGCTCTCTAAATATGTGTGATCTATTAGTGTGAGGAAAATAAACTTTATAAGAACATGTGATATAGAAGAAATAAAAGCGAGAGACTGCATAATAAAGTTCTTTATCACAAGGGGCAATATAAAGTGACGTTATTTTGCATTAAGGGATTGTGCATCCAACTATAAAAGCGCATGACAACCTCTGCTTCCCTCTGCGAAGGGCCTATGTGTTACCTTTACTTTCTAGTATTTACCTTTATGTAAGAGTCATGGTGATCTTCACCGGTTCCTTTATTCCGCCTTTATGTTTTGCAAGCGTCATGTGTTGGGGAATGATCTAGAAAAATATATCCACTGAAATGTGGGTGATCATGAGTTATTATTGTTGACATTACTCTTGAGGTAAATAGTTGGGAGGGAAAACTATAAGCCTCTATCCTTGTCTGTGTCCGATTGAAGCTTTGACCTCATAGGTACCACGTGAGTGTTAGCAATTATGAAAGACCATAAGATGATTGAGTATGTGGATTTGCTTTACAAGATCTTATATTGATTCTTTCCTACGTTGCGATAAATTGGAATTGCTTCAGTGACTGAAATCATAGTTTGTTAGTTTTCAATAGAGTTCTTGATTCATATTTTACCTTGTGAATGAATTGTTACTCTAGCATGAGATATTCTATGTCAATATCTGTTGTTGTTCCAAAGATAAACAAGATGCCTTCATGTCCATATTTTATTTTTATCGACACCTCTATATCTAAACATGTGGGCATATTTATCGATCTCAGTTTTCGCTTGAGGACATGCAAGATCTAAGATTGGGGGAGTTGATATGTCCATTTTGCATCATGCTTTTATATCAATATTTATTGCATTATGGGATGTTATTACACATTATGGTACAATGCTTATGCCTTTTCTCTCTTATTTTACAAGGTTTACATGAAGAGGGAGAATGCCGGCAGCTGGAATTCTGGACCAGAAAAGGAGCAATTCTGAGAGATCTATTCTGCACAGCTCCAAAAGTCCTGAAAACTTACGGAGAATTATTTTGGAATATATAAAAATATTGGGCAAAAGAAATACATCAGGGGACCCATCAGGTGGCCACAAGCCAGGGGGCGCGGCCTACCCCCCTCGACACGCCCTACAGGCTTGTGGGCCCCCTGGCAGGCCACCGGTGCCCATCTTCTGCTAAATGAAGGGTTTTTACCTGGAAAAATCATATCAGAACTTTCGGGGCGAAGTGCTGCCGTCTCGAGGCGGAACTTCGGCAGAACCAATCTAGAGCTCCGGTGGAGCTATTCTGCCGGGGAAACTTCCCTCCCGGAGGGGGAAATCGAAGCCATCGTCATCACCAATGATCCTCTCATCGAGAGGGGGTCAATCTCCATCAATATCTTCATCAGCACCATCTGCACTCCAAATGGTAGTTCATCTCCTGTGTCTGATCTTTGTCTCAAAACCTCTGATTGGTACCTGTGGGTTGCTAGTACCGTTGATTATTCTTTGTAGTTGGTGCTAGTTGGTTTACTTGGTGGAAGATCGTATGTTCAGATCCTTAATGATTATTAATACTCCTCTAATTATGAACATGCATATGCTTTGTGAGTAATTACATTTGTTCCCGAGGACATGGGATAAGCCTTGCTATAAACAATCATGTGAATTTGGTATTCGTTCGATATTTTGATGAGATGTATGTTGTTTCTCCTCTAGTGGTGTCATGTGAACGTCGCCTACATGAAACTTCACCATTATTTGGGCCTAGGGGAAGGCATTGGGAAGTAATACGTAGATGATGGGTTGCTAGAGTGATAGAAGCTTAAACCCTAGTTTATGCGTTGCTTCGTAAGGGGTTGATTTGGATACATATGTTTCATGCTATGGTTAGATTTATCTTAATTCTTCTTTCATAGTTGCTGATGCTTGCGAGAGAGGTTAATTATAAGTGGGATGTGTGTGCAAGTAAGGGCAGCACCTAAGCACCGGTCCACCCACATACCAAATTATCAAAGTAACGAATGTGAATCATATGAGCATGATGAAAACTAGCTTGACAGAAATCCCATGTGTCCTCGGGAGCGCTTTGCTTTATATAAGAGTTTGTCCATGTCGGGACCCCGATCCTAAGCCATAGGAATCCAGCCTGTAACACATCGCATTTCTTTGCGGTCTCACGCATGGTTAACTCCACGGCTGCAGCCTTACCTTAGCCGGGACCGTTTGCGTCTTTTGACTCACGTATGCAATAGTGTTGCTAGCATTCCAATGTCAAAGAACCCGGATCAACATGTCTAGTCATAAACCAAAGCGGCAGTACCGCACAAGGACAGACATACATGACCCAACAAAGCAGGTGTCGGTCACCAGCGAGTGTAGACGAGTCGTAGCAAGCTACAAGGACTCCATTACGTCGCGTGACATTTCCCCAAAGGGGACAGACACAGCAGCTAAGAAGGACACATGCCGGTCAACCAATGTGTCCGGAGCAGTAGCGAACTACCAAGGCTCGTTGGATCACAAAGGGGCATTTACTTGTAAGGAGTGCTACTAAAGTTCACGACTAAGTAATCGAACCCCATACATATCAAGTACGACACACGTACGCATGGCATACCGATATGTATAGATACATCGATGGCATCACAACATAACCATAAACATACAACCTTTATTTAAGAGGCTCGGAAGAGCCACACACATAATATTACACATTAAGGGTCTCATGACCCATAATAGCAGTCATACAATTACAAGCCAGCGGAAGAGTTTTAAACTGTCTGAGTACAGACAGGACAAGTAGAAGGCACATGGCCTGACTATACTACAGATCCAACATAGGGCCAGATCGTAGCTGGGACACCAGCTACTCGTCGTCGTCGATGTCTACGAAGAACCCTCCATTAGGGTCATTAGCAACCTCTGCAACATTTATTAAGCAAACATGAGTACGAAAGTACTCAGCAAGACTTTAGGAGAACTAACTACTCATGCAAGGTATCAAAAGGTATTGTGGGGTTTCATGCGGGAAGCCAGCATATGACTCGTGGCTAGACACTTACATTTTTAAATAATTTTGACAACTTGATTTCTCGCACACGAGTCCACTAACACCACAACAATACACTATCGTGGAATCATTCCGTTGCCGTACGGAAATGCCGTCCACGACACTCACGCTTGTGTTGACAATTTTATGAGTAGCCATTGAAGTTATCTATGAACAACATATGTCTCCAAGTAGTCCATATCCGCGGACGCGGCTATTCGAATAGATCATAACCCTGCAGGGGTGTACTTCGTCACACACGCTCTCGCCACTTATCGCCATGTGCACGTCATGCACCTCGGCAACCTTCAAGCGGAAGCCCAGCGAGGGAGTCGGCCACGACCGTTAACCACACTAGTACCTAGTCCAGGTTTATCGCCTATCTGAGAGTAACCCGTACGGAAGTCCGGCCGAGGTTTCCGCCACGGCCTCAAACGATGTGCGCAGGGTTCCCAAGCCCACCATCCGGGTGCCACTTGGTACACCGTGCCACTGCGTACCGCATCACGGTCCACCTCTCAGGTCAGCACCATGCACGGCCTCCAGCATTACTATAAACACCAGAAACTACTTGCAACTCCTGGACCGAGTACAACGCGATTAATAGGCCGAGCGGGGTCATATTTCAGGGCCCAACATGTGGTAGTATCTAGTCTAGGAATACATACACGGAACTCAGTTCCTAAGGACGGTTCCAATGAAACAACCCGCCATGTACTCCTACACAGCCTTTCACCGGTACCTTTACCAAATCAAGTTCAACACACAACCTTTTCTCATCAAACACATTCCACAATTCTGTTCATCTCCTAGATGACAGACCATACACAGCTCTAAGCATAGCATGCATAGCAGGATAAGGCACATCATAGCTCAAGCAACTACCAGGTATGCTAGGTTGCAAGGTTCGGCTATTTACTGTGACAAGGTTAAGTCATGCAAAGGAAGTGGGTTCAACTATCGTGGCAAAAGCAGTTGAAGCATTTGATCTTAAATGCAATAAATAGGTGCAGGAGCAAGAACATGGGAGTTATTGGGATGATCAAAGGGGTTGCTTGCCTTGTTGCTCAGAGGAGGAACGATATCCGTTAGACGGATATTCGGTGGAATCCAGGGGTGCGGAGCCTACCGAAATGAATGGCAACATTCAATACCAATCATATGCACTCAAAATTATGCATGAGCATGGCATGAGAATGCAAGGTGATAAGTTGTTATAATCAATATGTATTAGGTTTAGAGTTGATTTGAATCACATTCGGATATCAATTCCAAACGGGTATTCGGATACCGTTTTAATTGATTCGACCTGATGCTTAGATCAACTTGATGTTAACATGCATGAAATGTCATGTTATGGTACTGATTTGTAATTAGGACAGTGGTGATCATTGTATTCATAATGAAATTTGAATAATTTTCCAAATTCCATTTTCAAAGTAATTATAAGAATTGAATTATTCCTTATTCCACAATTTAGGGTTCTGTAACTTTTTCAAACATAGATGAAAATAGCATATTCAGAATCCTTGAATTTTTCTGATACTTTTTCATATATAAATTATTTTCATTGGAGTTACAGATTAATTTCTATGATTTTTACAAGTTTTAGCAATTTCCTGGAATTAGTTTTATACTGGAAATTCTAATTATTGCATCAAACTGACGTCAGCAGGTCAGCCGACCTGTTTCAGGTCAAATCTGACAGGGGGGACCCACTGGTCATCCTCTCTGGGACTAATCCCGCGCTGACCAGCCCTAATTGAGGTTTGACTTGGCCTTGGGACCACTTGTCAGCGAGTGATTAAGTCCTGAGCTGCTGGGTTAGCTTTGCCACGTCGACCCCCACCGGAGGGTGGTCGCCGGCGACCAGGCCCACGGCGGAGGCGACCTAAACGGCGCTGCACAGCACCAAAACGCACGCGGTTTGCAGCTACGGCACGCTGGCGAAATGGCCGATCTGGCAGCGGCATCAGGGGAGGCTAGGGTCGCCGGAAGAGGCGCCGGCGACGAGCCGGAGCGGCGGCCGAAGCTTGGCCTTCTATGAGAGAAGGCTCTAGGGCACGGGGAGGGCAGCTGGAGGGCTCGACACGCTCCTGGAGGCTCCAGGAGTTCGAATCCTAGCTCGAGCGTGTGGATCGGACACCACAACGACGACGACGACATGGCCGGCGGCGAGGTGCTCTCGGCCTTGGTGGGGAAATAGGCTACGATGCACGGGAGAGCGTGGGGCGAGAGGGGAAACGACGACGAGCTCACGGCGGTTCCGATGGTGCTGAAGAGGGGCTCGGGGATGCGCCGGAGGGAGCGAATCGACGGGAGAGGTCCGGCGGCCGGAGGTGGGGCGATGCAGAGCTTGGGGAAGCTTCGACTTCTGCAGAGATGACCAGGGCGACGAGGCGGATCTAACAGACTACTCGGAGGCGGGATCCCATGGCTAGAGGTGATGCGGCTCGAGCTCGAGCTCGGCTCCAATGGCGGCAGCAGGAGGGAGGAAGAGATCCGAGAGGAGAGGAAGAACGGTGCTGGGGAATGGATAGAGACCTCCAAACCAAAAAGTAAAAACTATTTTAGACCTCCTGAAATATTGTTATAAAATTCCCAACCATTTCCAAAGTTTTCAACATTTTTGAAAATTTATAGTTTCTGATTTCAAATTGAAAGTTTGAAACCAGTGGCTTTTGCATTAATTTAAAATGCTTAAAGTGTCAAGAAAATAGTTTTCTCCAATGCTCATTTACTTTCATGATTTATCAAAAAGTTTGAACATTTCTTGAGGCCATTTTGGGTTCATTGATTTTAACTAGTTTGAGAAATCCTTTATTTGAAATAGTGGCTAGGGTTTTGAGTTTTTCCTTTGCCACTATCTTGTTTTTGTTGGAACTTCTTAGATGCAAATGCAAAGAAGACATGAGCACAAGGCTAACTTGCTTAAGGGTTAGGGATGTGACAACTCACCCCCACTCAAAAGAATCTCGTCCCGAGATTTAGAAGTCGTCGGGAATAACGCAGGATACTCAAGTCGGAGACGATCCTCTCTTTCCCAAGTTGCCTCCTTCTCAGAATGATTTGACCATTGAACTTTAAGAAACTTGAGGTTTCGACGTCGAGTGGTACAGTCAGCTTGATCAAGAATACGCACGGGGTATTCTCGGTATGAAAGGTTATGTTGGAGATCAAGCATTTCGTAGCCCACTTCACGGATAGGATCCGAAAAGCAACGCCTGAGTTGCGAGACGTGGAAAACATCATGAACCTTGGAAAGATGCGGAGGAAGTTCCAACTGGTAGGCAACTTCTCCTCGTTTGGCAAGAATGCGAAAAGGACCAATATAACGAGGAGCCAACTTGCCCTTGATACCGAAACGATGGGTACCCTTCAAAGGTGTAACCCGAAGGTAAGCCTTCTCGTCAACTTCAAAGGTCACAGCCTTATGATGACGATCATATTGGCTCTTTTGACGAGACTGGGCTGTTTTCAACTTTTCACGAATAATGCGAACCTGCTCTTCTGCATCCTGGATCATATCCGGGCCAAAGAGTTGCCTCTCTCCGGTTTCTGACCAATTAAGAGGTGTTCGACATCTTCGTCCATAGAGAACTTCAAAAGGGGCTTTTCCCAAGCTTGATTGATAACTATTGCTATAAGCGAATTCGGCGAATGGAAGACACTTCTCCCAATTCATACCGAATGATATAACACAAGCTCGGAGCATATCTTCTAGAATTTGATTCACTCTTTCTACTTGACCACTTGATTGGGGATGGAAAGCAGTGCTAAAAGATAGATGAGTCCCCATGGCATTCTGAAAACTTTCCCAGAATCGAGAAGTAAAGATACTTCCACGGTCCGAGTTAATCTCCAGGGGAACACCATGAAGAGACACTATTCGGGAGATATATAATTCCGCTAGCTGGCTAGCAGTTATACTCTCACGAACAGGAAGAAAATGAGCCACTTTGGAAAGACGGTCAATGACCACAAAGATAGCATTATTTCCTTTCTTGGTCTTGGGAAATCCGGTAATGAAATCCATGCTAACTTTATCCCATTTCCATTCAGGAATAGCTAGAGGTTGAAGGGTGCCAGCAGGCCTTTGATGTTCTGCCTTAACTCGACGACAAACGTCGCAGTTAGCAACGAACTCAGCAATTTCTCTCTTCATCCTAGTCCACCAGAACCTCTGGCGTAGGTCCTGATACATCTTAGTACTACCGGGATGAATGGTGAGAGGAGAATCATGAGCCTCCTTAAGGATTAACTGCCTTAGATGTGGGTTCTTAGGAACCACTAAACGATTCTGGAAGAACACAACACCTTGATCGTTCATGGAAAATTCTTTAGCGTTTCCGCTAAAAATATTCTCCTTGATCCGTGATATACCCTTGTCACGCTTTTGGCCAGCTATAATTTGATCCTTAAGAGTAGGCTTCGCCACCAGGGTAGAAAGGAATCCTTGAGGAACAATATGAAGATTCAACTTCCGAAAGTCCTCATGGAGATGTGGTTGACCTTGTTGTAGCATCAGATTGTTACAATAAGATTTACGACTTAGCGCATCGGCCATAACATTGGCCTTCCCCGGGGTGTAAGTTATCCCTAAGTCGTAATCCGAGATCAACTCAACCCACCGTCTTTGCCTGAGATTCAAATCCGGCTGGGTGAAAATATATTTCAGACTTTGGTGATCAGTGAATATTTCGCAACGATTACCCAGAAGGTAATGTCGCCAGGTTTTTAGTGCATGGACCACAGCTGCAAGCTCAAGGTCATGTGTGGGATAATTATCCTCATGTGGACGCAACTGTCGATATGCGTATGCGATCACATGACGATCTTGCATGAGAATGCAACCTAATCCTTGTCGCGAGGCGTCGCAATAGATAACAAAGTCCTTAGGAAAATCTGGTGGTAGCAACACAGGTGCGGAAGTCAGGCGTCTTTTCAGTTCGTGAAAACTATGCTCACACTGTGGCGTCCACTCGAATTTTTATCTTTCTTGAGGAGTTCAGTTAGAGGCTTTGCAACCTTGGAGAAATTCTCGACAAAGCGGCGAAATAGCTTGCTAGACCAAGAAAACTCCTAACTTGCTTAACCGATTCAGGTTGAGTCCAATCAAGGACAGCTTGAACTCTCTCGGGATTGACAGCAATACCCTTACGAGAGATTACGTGACCCAGATAGGTCACTTCTGGTAACCAGAATTCACATTTTGAAAACTTGGCATAAAGGCGATGCTCTCGAAGTTTCATCAATACCAGCCTTAGATGCTCGGCATGTTCTTGTTCATTCTTCGAGTAGATGAGGATATCATCGAGGTATACTACGACGAATTTATCCAAATACTCCATGAAGATTGAATTCATCAGCCAAGAGAAGGTGGCTGGGGCATTGGTTAAACTGAAAGACATAACGGTGTACACATATTGGCCATAACGAGTAACAAAAGTCGTTTTTGGAATGTCCCCGTTCTTAACCTTGATTTGATGGTATCCCAACCTCAAATCAATTTTGGAGAAGACTGAGGATCCAGCGAGCTGATCGTACAGATCATTGATCCTGGGGAGCGGATACTTGTTCTTAATGGTGACCAGATTAACTGGTCGGTAATCTACAACCATCCGATCCGTTCCGTCTTTCTTCTTGACGAAGAGGACGGGGCAAGCCCAAGGAGAAGAGCTAGGACGAATGAAACCTTGTTCAAGGCCTCATCTAGTTGCTTCTTAAGTTCGGCTAGCTCCAGTGGTGCCATCTTATAAGGTCTTCTGGCTATTGGGACAGTTCCCGGAACAAGATCTATCACAAACTCTACATCTCTGTCAGGTGGAATTCCTGGCAGTTCCTGTGGAAAAACATCTGGGAAGTCACGGACTACCGGAATGTCTTCAAGTTCCGGAAGAGGGTTGGCATTTAGGGAATAGAGTTGGCATTTGGCAACTCGAGTGGAGACATTTACTATCTCACCCGAGAGATGTGTAAGCTGGACATTTCTAGAGTGAGTATCAATCTTGGCATAGTGAGCTGACATCCAGTCCATGCCCAAGATGATATTAATATCCGAAGATTTCAATGTTATCAATGAGGCTAGAATAACTAGCCTGTCTACTAGAATTTCATTGTCATAGGTTATCCTAGAGGTTTGCCATTTACTACCAGGGGTTTGGACAACTAATGGAGTTGGCATATCACAAAAAAGACATGTTATGCAACTGTGCATAACTTTCCGAAATGAAGGAATGAGAAGACCCAGTGTCAAAGAGAACGGACGCTGGGTGATGATTAACAAGAAGCGTACCCAGCATGACGTCGGGATCCTCTGCAGCTTCTTGTGCTGACACATAGTTCACACGGCCACGTGCAGGAGTTGGCTTCACATAGAATGCTTTGCCCGACTTGGCCTGCCCGAAGGTCTTTCCGGGTTGCTTGGCACCCACATTCTGAGGACACTCACGGGAATAGTGCCCTGGTTCTCCACACTTGTAGCATATCACCTGGTTGGCACGTGGTGCAGCATTGCTAGCTGGACCACCATAAGCTTTTTCTGGAGGGTTGGCCTGATTCGTCTGAGGCGCCACGTAGGATGGCCTCGGAGTGTATCTTGGCTGCAGAGAACTGTTTGGAACCCACAGCCTGCGTTTTGGAAATGCGGAACCAGAAGACGAGCCAAAGTCACGGGAGTGCTTCCTTGTGGCTTCGAAGTCAGTATGACCAGTCTCGGCACTGATCGCTTTGTTGACCAGGGCTTGAAAACTTGCACACTCATGGAGGCGCAGGTCACGACGAAGCTCAGGGCTCAGACCCTTACGGAATCTTGCTTGCTTCTCTGCGTCAGTAGACACCTCCTCTGTTGCATAGCGGGCGAGGTTACCGAACTCGCGGCTATAGGCATCCACAGACAACTTGCCCTGAGTGAAGGCACATAACTCCTCTCTCTTTCTGTCCATCAGGCCCTCTGGAATATGGTGCAGACGAAAAGCTGCACTGAAGTCTGCCCATGTGGCCACTGGTTCAGCGGGACGCATAGCTTCAAAATTCTCCCACCACAGATTGGCGGGTCCTTGCAGGAAATACGCCGCAAAGGTCACCTTGTCGGCCTCAGACACATTCGTAGAGCGAATCTTGCGTGAGATGCTGCACAACCAGTCATCAGCGTCGAGGGGATCGACGGAATGATGAAATTTGGAGGATTCAGCTTCACAAAGTCATTGAGGGACACTGCAGCATTCCTAGGCTGTCGAGCCGTATTCTGCTCAATACGCTCTAGCAGTCGGTTGGTCTCCCTCTTGTTTCTTTCTGCCTCAAGCATCACTTCTACCAGAGAAGGTGGGTGAGGCAGGTCTTCCTGCGACGCTTGACTACCGTCACCTTGATCATGAGCAGGGGCACGGTTCAACCTGGTGAACACCATCCTGACAAACAAACTCATAGCTTAGACCAATATCATATCAATACTAACTATGGATTAAGAATGTACTGAACACACGGAATGCGGAAATGAATATCCGAACAGCATGGTAACAAGCAACTGCTATATATACACCATGGTTCATACACACTCTTACATAGTTCAGTACACCCTTAACCGAAGAGCAAACTACTGGAATTATGAAACTACTCATCAGAGGCTTACAAGCTTCCTATACATTATTTATCTAGGCCTCCGGAATTCATTTCACATTACATGCATACTTCACAAGTCATGCATGACTGTGAACGTACGGCTACTACCATACTATCCTTCCGCTCACAGCTCAGGCATCCGCATAGAACATCTCATAGAGATTACCTCCATGACCTGCAAGCTCAACCTGCGGATCAGGGAACACTCTAGCCTGAGATCCCTGGGATCCATAAGGACACGGATGTGGCCTTGGTCCCCTGACTGGTGGTAAGAGGGGTCCCCGAAGAGGTGTGACTCCTCCTATGGCTGGCCAGTCGACGTGGGCCGGAAGATGGTTCCTAACAGGGTTCAACATCTCCATCTCTCCATACCCTGTCTGGACTACCGGTGCCAGCTGCGTCAAAGCTGTCCATAGACGGGCACGGGTAGCATAAAGCTCCATACGGAGAGCACGAGCATCCCTGTCTCTGTTCTCTAGCATCTCAACAGTGGACTGCAGTAGTGGATCCTCCATAGAAGAATCAAAATAGACTCCACTGAGGTATCCCTCTTCACCAGGCTGAGAGGCCAGAACATAGCAGAACTCTGAATTCTGCAGCAGTGCATGTCTCGTTCTCATAATGGTCAGCATTGAATAGGCAACATCCTGTACTGCCATGTCAACAGTGACCCCCAACCCATAGGACCAATGGATTGGCTTCTCCGCTCCAGGGTAGTCTGGAAATACCCTAACAGTGCAGATGTACTAGCTATGGTTGAAGTCTCGGTACTGTTCCTCCACTGTGTACTCGGGGTACCAGCGGTAACCGCACACCGACATCACCCTGACCAGCATGGCCGTATGACCCGGCACATCAATGCACCTGGTCAGACGTACCACCTGACGAGAAGGACGGCCAGGCATCTGTAAATAGAGAGTAATGCAAAAGCATTAGAGCTCTGAATGCAAAATTGGGCAGCATAACGGCTGTAAATGCTCAAAAACAAATTTTGAGACAAGCCAAAATGGAATAGCGTAACAACTCAACTATCAAGTTCAACTCTTTGATCATCAAACTTACTTCCTGCTTCCTAGGAATAAAATAAACCCAATATCTCTCGACCCGTAGTCCTATAATCTACCGATCAGAAACACGAGCCTAGGAGAAGATGAGTAACCTAGTCCTTAATTCCCACAGAAAAGACGAGGATGACCAGAATAGAATATCTTGAGAAGAGAACAAGAGTCTTACGTTCCCTTCCACAAACAATTCCCTTATACATAAGTAAAGCAATTCTAGACTCAACTTCGACCAGTTTGGCTTAGTAATCCTACAGTCAGTCAGGCTCTGATACCAACGCTATCGGGACCCCGATCCTAAGCCATAGGAATCCAGCCTGTAACACATCGCATCTCTTTGCGGTCTCACGCACGGTTAACTCCACGGCTGCAGCCTTACCTTAGCCGGGACCGTTTGCGTCTTTTGACTCACGTATGCGATAGTGTTGCTAGCATTCCAATGTCAAAGAACCCGGATCGACATGTCTAGTCATAAACCAAAGCGGCAGTACCGCACAAGGACAGGCATACATGACCCAACAAAGCAGGTGTCGGTCACCAGCGAGTGTAGACGAGTCGTAGCAAGCTACAAGGACTCCATTACGTCGCGTGACATTTCCCCAAAGGGGACAGACACAGCAGCTAAGAAGGACACATGCCGGTCAACCAATGTGTCCGGAGCAGTAGAGAACTACCAAGGCTCGTTGGATCAAAAAGGGGCATTTCCTTGTAAGGAGTGCTACTAAGTAATCGAACCCCATACATATCAAGTACGACACACGTACGCATGGCATACCGATATGTATTGATACATCGATGGCATCACAACATAACCATAAACATACAACCTTTATTTAAGAGGCTCGGAAGAGCCACACACATAATATTACACATTAAGGGTCTCACGACCCATAATAGCAGTCATACAATTACAAGCCAGCAGAAGAGTTTTAAACTGTCTGAGTAGAGACAAGACAACTAGAAGGCACATGGCCTGACTATACTACAGATCCAACGTAGGGCCAGATCGTAGCTGGGACACCAGCTACTCGTCGTCGTCGATGTCTACGAAGAACCCTCCATTCGGGTCATTAGCAACCTCTGCAACATTTATTAAGCAAACATGAGTACGAAAGTACTCAGCAAGACTTTAGGAGAACTAACTACTCATGCAAGGTATCAAAAGGTATTGTGGGGTTTCATGCGGGAAGCCAGCATATGACTCGTGGCTAGACACTTACATTTTTAAATAATTTTGACAACTTGATTTCTCGCACACGAGTCCACTAACACCACAACAATACACTATCGTGGAATCATTCCGTCGCCGTACGGAAATGCCGTCCACGACACTCACGCTTATCTTGACAATTTTATGAGTAGCCATTGAAGTTATCTATCAACAACATATGTCTCCAAGTAGTCCATATCCGCGGACGCGGCTATTCGAATAGATCATAACCCTGCAGGGGTGTACTTCGTCACACACGCTCTCGCCACTTATCGCCATGTGCACGTCATGCACCTCGGCAACCTTCAAGCGGAAGCCCAACGAGGGAGTCGGCCACGACCGTTAACCACACTAGTACCTAGTCCAGGTTTATCGCCTATCTGAGAGTAACCCGTACGGAAGTCCGGCCGAGGTTTCCGCCACGGCCTCAAACGATGTGCGCAGGGTTCCCAAGCCCACCATCTGGGTGCCACTTGGTACACCGTGCCACTGCCTACCGCATCACGGTCCACCTCTCAGGTCAGCACCATGCACGGCCTCCAGCATTACTATAAACACCAGAAACTACTTGCAACTCCTGGAGCAAGTACTACGTGATTAATTGGCCGAGCGGGGTCATATTTCAGGGCCCAGCATGTGGTAGTATCTAGTCTTGGAATACATACACGGAACTCAGTTCCTAAGGACGGTTCCAATGAAACAACCCGCCATGTACTCCTACATAGCCTTTCACCGGTACCTTTACCAAATCAAGTTCAACACACAACCTTTGCTCATCAAACACATTCCACAATTCTGTTCATCTCCCAGATGACAGACCATACACAACTCTAAGCTTAGCATGCATAGCAGGATAAGGCACATCATAGCTCAAGCAACTACCAGGTATGCTAGGTTGCAAGGTTCGGCTATTTACTGTGACAAGGTTAAGTCATGCAAAGGAAGTGGGTTCAACTATCGTGGCAAAAGCAGATGAAGCATTTGATCTTAAATGCAATAAATAGGTGCAGGAGCAAGAACATGGGAGTTATCGGGATGATCAACGGGGTTGCTTGCCTTGTTGCTCAAAGGAGGAACGATATCTGTCAGACGGATATTCGGTGGAATCCGGGGTGCGGAGCCTACCGAAATGAATGGCAACATTCAATAGCAATCATATGCACTCAAAATGATGCATGAGCATGGCATGAGAATGCAAGGTGATAAGTTGTTATAATCAATATGTATTAGGTTTAGAGTTGATTTGAATCACATTCGGATATCAATTCCAAACGGGTATTCGGATACCGTTTTAATTGATTCGACCTGATGCTCAGATCAACTTGATGTTAACATGCATGAAATGTCATGTTATGGTACTAATTTGTAATTAGGACAGTGGTGATCATTGTATTCATAATGAAATTTGAATAATTTTCCAAATTCCATTTTTAAAGTAATTATAAGAATTGAATTATTCCTTATTCCACAATTTAGGGTTCTGTAACTTTTTCAAACATAGATGAAAATTGCATATTCAGAATCCTTGAATTTCTCTGATACTTTTTCATATATAAATTATTTTCATTGGAGTTACAGATTAATTTCTATGATTTTTACAAGTTTTAGCAATTTCCTGGAATTAGTTTTATACTGGAAATTCTAATTATTGCATCAGACTGACGTCAGCAGGTCAGCCGACCTGTTTCAGGTCAAACCTGATAGGGGGGACCCACTGGTCAGCCTCTCTGGGACTAATCCCGCGCTGACCAGCCCTAATTGAGGTTTGACTTGGCCTTGGGCCCACTTGTCAGCGAGTGATTAAGTCCTGAGCTGCTGGGTTAGCTTTGCCATGTCGACCCCCACCGGAGGGTGGTCGCCGGCGACCTGGCCCACGGCGGAGGGCTCGCCGGAGGCGACCTAAACGGCGCTGCACATCACCAAAGCGCACGCGGTTTGCAGCTACGGCACGCTGGCGAAGTGGCCGATCTGGCAGGGGCATCAGGGGAGGCTAGGGTCGCCGGAAGAGGCGCCGACGACGAGCCGGAGCGGCGGCCGAAGCTCGGCCTTCTATGAGAGACGGCTCTAGGGCATGGGGAGGGCAGCTGGAGGGCTCGACACGCTCCTGGAGGCTCCAGGAGTTCGAATCCTAGCTCGAGCGTGTGGATCGGACACCACAGCGACGGCGACGACATGGCCGGCGGCGAGGTGCTCTCGGCCTTGGTGGGGAACTAGGCTACGATGCACGGGAGAGCGTGGGGCGAGAGGGGAAACGACGACGAGCTCACGACGGTTCCGATGGTGCTGAAGACGGGCTCGGGGATGCGCCAGAGGGAGCGAATCGACGGGAGAGGTCCGGCGGCCGGAGGTGGAAGACGACGGCGTTGGGGGCGATGCAGAGCTTGGGGAAGCTTCGGCTTCTGCAGAGATGACCAGGGCGACGAGGCGGAGCTAACAGACTACTCGGAGGCGGGATCCCATGGCTAGAGGTGCTGCGGCTCGAGCTCGAGCTCGGCTCCAATGGCGGCAGCAGGAGGGAGGAAGAGATCCGAGAGGAGAGGAAGAACGGTGCTGGGGAATGGATAGAGAAGACCCTGGGGAGCTTATCCCCGGCCTTGCCAGCGCGAGGCGGCGGCCAGGCAGGCGCACAGGTGCGTGGCCGCGCCGGAGGAGGCGGCGGCCACCTCCTGCTCCTACTGGCGCGAGGGAGGGGACGAGCCAGGGAGATGGGCCGGGCCAGGCTAGGCGACAGGTAAGGGTTTCCCATTTTTTTTCTGTTTTTGTTTTTGTGTTTTGCTAACTATTGTTTTGCTATTTATTTCAGCTCCAAAACAAAAAGTAAAAACTATTTTAGACCTCCTGAAATATTGTTATAATATTCCCAACCATTTCCAAAGTTTTCAACATTTTTGAAAATTTATAGTTTCTGATTTCAAATTTAAAGTTTGAAACCAGTGGCTTTTGCATTAATTTAAAATGCTTAAAGTGTCAAGAAAATAGTTTTCTCCAATGCTCATTTACTTTCATGATTTATCAAAAAGTTTGAACATTTCTTGAGGCCATTTTGGATTCATTGATTTTAACTAGTTTGAGAAATCCTTTATTTGAAATAGTGGCTAGGGTTTTGAGTTTTTCCTTTGCCACTATCTTGTTTTTGTTGGAACTTCTTAGATGCAAATGCAAAGAAGACATGAGCACAAGGCTAACTTGCTTAAGGGTTAGGGATGTGACAGTCCAGGCTTGTCCTTTGCTACAAAAAGGATTCGGCCACCTTGCTGCACCTTTGTTACACTTGTTACTTGCTACCCGTTACGAATTACCTTATCACAAAACTATCTGTTACCGATAATTTCAGTGCTTGCAGAGAATACCTAAATGAAAACCGCTTGTCGATATCTTCTGCTCCTCATTGGGTTCGACACTCTTACTTATCAAAAGGACTACGATAAATCCCCTACACTTATGGGTCATCATCGATCCATGCGCCAAACTCCGCACCAAACTATACCGGCTTGGGCTGCATCGACCGAGCACAGGATTCCCGGACAAGGGACAACGGTGGAAAACATATCAGCCGCCCCTTAGACCAAGAGGTATACATATCAATTATTCCCTTATTTATAGTAATGATTGACTTGACTGTTCATGACCTTAGAAAAAATATTCAGGAGACGCATGCAACCGGCTTCGTCTGAAGAAGCTGCCGAAGTGTCCCGTAGTCATCAAAATCCGAGGTCCTCGGCTAACGTAAGAGTTCTGAATACGGACTTACTTCCTGACAACCCCGAGGAGTTTTTGGCAATGCCTTGGGGCTGCGAGAGGCGGACTCGAAAAAGTGACCAAGCTGATGTCTTCCAACGTGGAGGTAAGTCATCGATTTTTGTAGCCGGACATAAGTTTGGGCCTGGAATCCCCCGAGCCTTAATTTGGTCGGGACGATCGAGTTAACGGTCGAATTAATAGTTTACCACCATGTAGGATCTAAATCAAGATAACGAGAAACTTGCCAAAGATTTAGAGCTAAGCCAGGCGGAATTGCAAGTTGGTAAGGTCGAACTAGAGGGGGTGAAGAAGTTCACCGAAGAAGCACACAATGAGTAAATTATTTTGCAATATGCTGAATTCCCATTGGATTTTCTTTATAAAAGAAAACTTTGTATAGTAGGGGAATCTATAGGCCTATTGCAAAAAGACTTAGCCGCATCCCGAGATTCTCAAAGGTATGTCGAATCCCAGCTTGAAGCTGGTCATCATGTATTAAAGCGATGTCGTGAAGAAAATAAGCAACTCAAGGAGGAGAATAAGCGGCAAGCCGAAGAGGTTGAGAATTTGAAATCTCAATTGGTGCAAAACCATGAAGAGAATGAGAAATTAAAAGGGCGGCCTATTGTATAAGTAAAATCCCAATCCCGGAATGTGATAATTCACTTTTTATTGCATTGATCGTAAATATGTGCAATTCCTTTTGACCAGGTCTCTTGACTGGTCATCCCAAGGAAGAGGCGACCTCTTTCGGGGGGACCTTTTGAAGGAGTTATCCATTGTGCATGAGCGAGCTTGAAAATCTATGAGCAGCATGGTCAAAGTGTTGGAAATATGCCCTAGATGCAATAATAAATTGGTTATTATTATATTTCCTTGTTCGTGATAATTGTTTATTATCCATGCTAGAATTGTATTGATTGGAAACTCAAATACATGTGTGGATGCATAGGCAACACACTATCCCTAGTGAGCCTCTAGTTGACTAGCTCGTTGATCAAAGATGGTCAAGGTTTCCTGGCCATAGGCAAGTGTTGTCACTTGATAACGGGATCACATCATTGGGATAATGATGTGATGGACAAGACACAAACTATAAAGTAGCATATGATCGTGTGAGTTTATTGCTACTGTTTTCTGCATGTTAATGTATCTGTTCCCATGACCATGAGATCATGCAACTCCCGGATACCGGAGGAATACCTTGTGCGTATCAAACGTCGCAACGTAACTGGGTGACTATAAAGGTGCTCTACAGGTATCTTCGAAGGTGTCTGTTCGGTTGGCATGGATCAAGACTGGGATTTGTCAATCCGTGTGACGGAAAGGTATCTCGGGGCCTACTCGGTAATACAACATCCCAACAAGCCTTGCAAGCAATGTGACTAAGGAGTTAGTTACAGGATCTCGTATTACGGAACGAGTAAAGAGACTTGCCGGTAACGAGATTGAACTAGGTATGGAGATACTGACGATCGAATATCGGGCAAGTAACATACCGAAGGACAAAGGGAATAGTATACATGATTATATGAATACTTGAAATAGAGGTTCAATCGATAGAGATCTTCGTAGAATATGTAGGAGCCAATATGGACATCCAGGTCCTGTTATTGGTTATTGACCGGAGAGTTTCTCAGGTCATGTCTACATAGTTCTCGAACATGCAGGGTCTGCACACTTAAGGTTCGGTGACGTTTCCGTATAGTTGAGTTATATGTGTTGGTGACCGAAGTTTTGTTCGGAGTCCCGGATGAGATCCCGAAAGTCACGAGGAGTTACGGAATGGTCCGAAAACGAAGATTGATATATAGGAAGTTGGTGTTTGGATTGTAGAAGGTTTTCGGGCATTGCCAGCAGTGTACCAGGAGTGACGAATTGGTTCCGGGGGCCCATTGGGTGGGCCCACCACGCCCCAAGGGGTCCACATGGGTTTATTGGATGCGCAATAAGGCATAATGGGCTGACAAAGTCATCCAAGGAAAGCCCATGATTAAAAAGTGGAAAATCCAAAAGAGGTGGGAAATTTAGGAAGGAGTCCTAATCCAATTGGGATTGGAGGAGGACTCCTCCCTCCTCCACTTCGGCCGACCCAAGGGCTCCTCCCTTGTGGCGCAAGGCCTGCCCCCTCCCTCCTCTTTTATATACTAGAGGTTTAGGGCTTTTTGAGACACAACTTTGCCACGTGCTGCCCTCTCCTCTAGATCGTAGTTCTTCCTCTAGATCAGTTTTCCGCGGAGCTCAAGCGGAGCCCTACAGGAATAGATCACCACCACCACTGGAGCGCCGTCACGCTACTGGGGAACTCATCTACATCCCCTTCTCTCTTGTTGGATTAAGAAGGCAGGTATCGTCATTGAGCTGTACATGTGCGGAACGCGGAGGTGCCGTCCGTTCGGCACTTGATCGGGACGGATCATGGGACGGATCGTGAGACGGTTCATGGGACGGATCGTGGGACGGTTCGTGGGATGGATCGTGAAGACGTACCACTACATCAACAATGTTTATTAACGCTTCCGCTTAGCGATCTACAAGGGTATGTGGATTCGATCTCCCTCTCGTAGATGATCATCGCCATGGATAGGTATTGCGTGTGCGTAGGAATTTTTTTGTTTCCCACGCTACGTTCCCCAACAGTGGTATGAGACCTAGGTTCATGCGTAGATGATATCTCGAGTAGAACACAAAAGATTTTTTGGGCGTTGATGTTCCTTTTGATGCCCTCCTTAGTCTTTTCTCGATACGACGGTATTGTTGGATTGAAGCAGTCCGGATCAACCTTACTCGTACGCTTACGAGAGACCGATTTCATCGACTAACATGCAACTTGTTGCATAAAGATGTCTGGCGGGTGCCTGTTTCTTCAACTTTTGTTGAATCGGATTTGACCGAGGCGGTCCTTGGAGAAGGTTAAATAGCAAATTGCATATCACCGTTGTGGCTTTGCGTAAGTAAGATGCGATCATACTAGATTCCCAAAGCAGCCATGTAAAACATGCAACAACAAATTAAAGGACGTCTAACTTGTTTTTGCAGGGTATGCATGTGATGTGATGTGGGCAATGACATGATATGATATATTGGATGTACGAGATGATCATGTTGTAATAGTTAAATATCGACTTGCATGTCGATGCTACGACAACTGGTAGGAGCCATAGGGTTGTCTTTAAACTAATGTTTGTGCTTGCAGATGCGTTTAATATATTGCTAGGTTGTAGCTTTAGTATTAGTAGCATAGATAGCATGACAACCTCGATGGAGGCACAATGATGGAGATCATGGTGTGGCGCCGGTGACGATGAAGATCATGCCGGTGCTTTGGTGATGGAGATCAAGAAGCACAACATCATGGCCATATCATGTCACTTATGATTTGCATGTGATGTTAATCCTTTTATGCACCTTATTTTGCTTAGAACGACGGTAGCATTATAAGGTGATCCCTCACTAAAAAAATTCAAGATAAAATTGTGTTCTCCCCGACTATACATCGTTGCGACAGTTCGTCGTTTCTAGACACCATATGATGATCGGGTGTGATAGACTCAACATTCACATAAAACTGGTGCAAAACAGTTGCACACACGGAATATTCGGGTTAAACTTGACGAGCCTAGCATGTACAGACATGGTCTCGGAACACAAGAGACCAAAAGGTCGAGCATGAATCATATAGTTGATATGATCAACATGGAGATGTTCACCACTGAAACTATACTCAACTCACGTGATGATCGGACTTGAGTTAGTGGATTTGGATCATGCGCCACTCGAATGATGGGAGGGATGTCTATTTGAGTGGGAGTTCTTAAGCAATATGATTAATTGAACTAATTATCATGAACATAGTCAAAAGGTCTTTGCAAATAGTATTGTAGCTTGCGTTGTAGCTCTACTATTTGAGATATGTTCCTAGAGAAAATTTAGTTGAAAGATGATAGTAGCAATTATGCGGAGTGGGTTCGTAAACTACGGATTGTCCTCATTGCTGCACAGAAGACTTATGTCCTTAATGCACCGCTCGGTGTGCTGAACCTCGATGTAACATCCCAAAATTTTAAATTTTGGAATGTTATAACAAATATATAATTAGGATTTTTTTTGCTTGAATGATGTGTGATTGATTGTTTGAAATTGAGTGGAATTTTAAACTTTTTAAAAATTTAATGAGAGGGAATAAAAATGACTTTCCAAAAGTTTTCTCCCTATTCAATTTTGTAGTTTGAATATTTTCAAAACCCTCTCATAAAAAGAATCAAATGAGAGGATGAAAATGACACTCCAAAATCAGAGACAATGTCTTGATTCAAATTTTAAGTATTTGCAATTTATTTGAAATTCAAATTCCTTTTCACTTTAAAGTTATTGCAAAAAATATTTTTTTAAAAGTATTTTATTTTGTCTTAAAAATATGTTCCTGTTGTAGGAAATTTTATTCTGAAAATTTTGATATATAATATGCCTATATAAAATATTCTCTTAATTTCGTTTATATTTTTTCTTTGCTATTTTTTTAAAGAAGAACAAAAACTGTAAACACTTTTCATCCGGGAAGAAAAAGGACCCAGGCTGGCCATTAGCCTCGTGCGGCCGGCCGATTCGGAGTTGGCCCATGTGACGTTTTGATTTCTCTTTTCTCCACATTACGTATATGTTTAGTCCCACATTGCCTATCTATTGATCTTTAGGCCTTCCTTTCACCTATAAATATAGCTCCGTATAGAAGCATCCAAAAAATCATCTACTCCGGGTTAAATCAATCTTTTGGTTTAACTATATTTATTAAATAAAAATATTCTCTTCTCTTCGGCGGGATTTCTCGAAGTCATCTCCTCTTTGGAATTAATTCTTACTCTGCATTCTAAAGGTATTTCTCTTCGTATTTTTCTTTTATACCCCCGTAGTTTATTATTTCTACACTAGTATTCCTACACTAGTATACGATAGAGTAATTGGATTTATCAATTAGTCTCTGTATTTACACATTAGTCCTAGAATTCTTTTAGACAACACTTTTTCTTCCGTAAAACAGGTTGGCCCTGATTTTTCAAATAGCCATAACGTTTTACTCGTTTATTCGAATTAGATGAAACCAACGCCTAGAGTTTCATATTGATCCCACATATCCGGTGAACCTATCATATCAACTTTTTTGAAATTTTTGAAATTTCGAAATTTGTTCACACTCATATTCAAACTTCTTTTGATCATACCTTTTTATCCGTAGCTCCGTTTTAGATGAATCCAATTGCGTCGGATTCGTATCAAAGAAATCTTCCCATTTGTATCATTAGTTTTAACTTCTTAATTTAAAATTTTGATCAAATCAGATTTATCTATTAGTGCCCAAAAGTGTTCACATCGTTCTAAGCAGATTCAATGTTATATTGAAGTATTTGTATCTTTCGATCCGCTATTTCAAATCTAGTATTTCTTGTTTTTTCTACTTGTTCATATTGATCTCCTATATCCAGTAGCATCATTAGTTTCGACCATTGAACCTTACAAAATTGAGCGATTCAAATTAGTATTCGAACATTCATTTGATCTTATCTTGCAAATCGTAACACATTTTCAATTGATTCCTTTTACCCCTAAATACTCATGTCATATATATTTGTACATAACCATCGTACTTCAGTTCAACTTCTTCTGACCTTCTGAATGCAAATTCAATTCATACTTCAATTCACTATACCTTGTTTTGTACTTGTAGTGCTCCATTTCAATAAAAAATTTCTACAAATAAATTCTTATGTCTTATACTATTTGTCAAACAACATTCATGTTGTTCTCGCAATATTTTTGATCATCTCCCATAGTGTATACAAGTCGAGCTTATATAGCGATAGTTGATCATCCTTTGACTCTTTTGAGTTGACCCCTTTCGCCTTTCCTTTTACAACACCATAAGGCCCTATTTTTTCTTATTAAATCTTGGTATGTTGTTATTTTGCACCAATACATGTTTTGTTGTTATGTTCTTTTGGTTCTTCCTTTTGGCATGAATGTTTATTGAATGCTATTCATTTACTATAGATTGCTCGGAGTGTGACGAGTAGAATTATCAGGATTATGAGAGTGACTATCTTCATCAAGTAATACCAGGCAAGTCACGTTCATCATGTATTTACCTATGGTTTTATATGCATTGTAGTTCAACCTTCTTCACCCATTGCATGCAAGTAGGTACTTCGAAACTTTGATTGTTGAGTAGTATGTTATGATAGGTACCCCTAAACCCTTGTTACTTTGGCCGGGACGTTATTTGGCTATGCTCCTAGTAGACGGGGTTTGGTTGAGTGTTTATCATGAGTGTTGCGAGAAACTTAATAATCAAGACCTGAAGACTCCAAGACTTGCAAGACCTCAGAATGAAATATACCTCTAGGTGAAGGACGGTTCAGATGAGCTCCCTGGGAAAAACGAGCGGAGGACCCGGGATGCATGGAGAAGCGCCATGACATCTTGCGGAAAGCTTCACCCACACTCAAAGAGATTGATGGATATTTCAAGACCCAAGGCTTACCTGCACAACCAAAAGTCATTATGGGCTCTTGCTTTGTTGGACAACATGGTGACTCTGGGCGGGCTGTGCTACGAGATGTAGAAGAACGGTAGGATTGGATGGGCTCAAAGGAACCCGCTGAAAGACCATGTTTTGATCATCCGATTATCAAACACCCTGAAGTGCGAGGACTTCAACGGAGGCGATCAAATCTTGTGGGGAACGTGTGCAAAACTCTGCAGAGTACTCAAACCTAATCGATTAGCCGTGTCAACGGTCATGGACAATTTGAGCCAAAGGAACTGAAACTATGTGGAATTCTCAACACAAATAATATTAATGATGTGGGTATTATTGACAACTTGGGTATGAGAATTGGTTGGTGGAACCATCTCATTAACAACCAACAATGTAGTAAATTTTGCTTTTTACATCTCTCTTGTTGTAGGAAAATTTGCTTTACGCAAAACTTAAACTACAGCCCCACCTGCCATATATGCATATAGTATAGATGATATTTTCACCTCTCTCTTTTGTGACTTGCCAGCATATTCAATATGCTGACCTACACGGCTGCAACGTCTTATGTTGCACATACTTTCTTCGACGAGTAAGAGTACGATTCAGGGTTACAGTCTGCACTCAACCTGCCGTTGGTGTTTATTGGGACTCCACTCCCTTTGACTGTTTCCGCTGAGATTTTGAGGTATATATCAGTTTTATGTTATTTACATGTGATTGCACTTTGATATATACATTGATGTACTGTGTGTGCCAGCATACTGATCTAGGGATGGCAGAGAACACACAGAGGCTTGAATCGTTTTGAGTCGGGTCGCTACACTCGAGCATCGTCTGTGGATGTTGCGAACATCTGACATACACGTTTTTTGGTGACTACGTGATAGTTGAGTGCGTAATACTTAAGGACTTAGAATTAAGGTGCTGAAGATGTTTTGAACGTCACGGAACATATGAGATGTTCTAAGAGATGAAATTGGGATTTCATGCTCATGCCCTTGTTGAGAGGTATGAGACCTCCGACATGATTCATTGTCTACAAAGTAAAGGAGAAAAGCTCAATCGTTGAGCATGTGCTCATATTGTCTGAGTGCAACAGTCGCTTGAATCAAGTGGGAGTTAACCTTCCATATGAGATAGTGATGGTTCTCCAAAGTCACTGCTAGCAAGCTACTAGATCTTTGTGATGAACTATAACATATCAAGGATAGATATGATGATCCTTGAGCGATTCGCAATGTTTGACACTGCGAAAGTAGAAATCAAGTAGGAGCATCAATTGTTGATGGTTAGTAAAACCACTAGTTTCAAGAAGGGCAAAGGGCTAGAAGGGATACTTCATGAAATGACAAACCAGTTGCTGCTCAAATGAAGAAACCCAAGGATGAACCCAAACCCGAAAGTAAGTGCTTCCGTAATGAGGGGAACAATCACTGAAGTGGAACTACCCTAGATACTTGGTAGATAAGAAGGGTGGCAAAGTCAACAAAAGTATATTGGATATACGTGATATTGATGTGTACTTTACTAGTACTTCTAGTAGCACTAGGCTATTAGATATCGGTTCGGTTGCTAAGTGTTAGTGATACGTCCATTTTGCATCATGCTTTTATATTGATATTTATCGCATTATGGGCTGTTATTACACATTATGGTACAATGCTTATGCCTTTTCTCTTTTATTTTATAAGGTTTACATGAAGAGGGAGAATACCGGCAGTTGGAATTCTGGGCTGGAAAAGGAGCAAGTTTGAGATACCTATTCTGCACAACTCCAAAAGCCGTGAAAATCAGCGAGGAATTATTTTGGAATATATAAAAAATACTGGGCGGAAGAAATACTGGAGGCGAGCCACCAGGAAGTCACAAGCGTGTCAGGCGCGCCCTATCCCCTTGGGCGCGCATGGGGGGCTCGTGGGCCCCCTATTACCCCTCCGGCTCCCATCTTCTGCTATAAGGAGGGTTTCATCCTAGAAAAAATCAAGAGAGATCTTTCGGGAAGAATCGCCGCCGCCACGAGGCGGAACTTGAGCAGAACCAATCTAGAGCTCCGGCACGGCCGTCCTGCTGGGGAAACTTCCCTCCCGGAGGGGGAAATCGTCGCCATCGTCATCACCAACGCTCCTCTCATCGGAGCGAACTCATCTCCATCAACATCTTCATCAGCGCCATCTCATCTCCAAACCCTAGTTCATCTCTTGTACCCAATCTCCGTCTCGCGACTCCGATTGGTACTTGTAAGGGTGCCAGTAGTGTTAATTACTCCTTGTAGTTGATGCTAGTTGGTTTACTCTGTGGAAGATCATATGTTCAGATCCATAATGCTATTCAATACCTCTCTGATCATGAACATAATTATGCTTTCTGAGTAGTTACGTTTGTTCCTGAGGACATGGGATAAGTCTTGCTATAAGTAGTCATGTGAATTTGGTATTCGTTCGATATTTTGATGCGTTGTATGTTGTCTTTCCTCTAGTGCTATTACGTGAACGTCGACTACTGTCACATCCCTAACCCTTAAGCAAGATAGCATTGTGCTCATGTCTTCTTTGCATTTGCATCTAAGAAGTTTCAACAAAAACAACAAAGTGGCAAAGGAAAAACTCAAAACCCTAGCCACCATTTCAATTAAAGGAAATTTCAACTAGTTCAAAATCAATGAACGCAAAATGGCCTCAAGAAATGTTCAAACTTTCTGATAAATCATGAAAGTAAGTAAGCATTGGAGAAAACTATTTTCTTGACACTTTAAGCATTTTAAATAAATACAAAAGCTACTGGTTTCAAATTTAAAAATTGAAATCAGAAACTATAATTTTCCTAAAATGTTGAAAATCTTGGAAATGAGTGGGGATATTATAACAAATATTTCAGGAGGTCTAAAATAGTTTTTTTTTTTTGGAGCTGACTTAATTAGCAATACAATAATTAGCAAAACAGAAAAAAAAAACAGAGAAAATGGGAAAAAGCTTACCTGTCGCCCAAGCCTAGCCCGGCCCATCTCCCCGCTCGTCCCCTCCCTCGCGCCAGTAGGCAGCAGGAGGTGGCCGCCGCCCCCTCCGGCGCGGCCACGCACCTGCGTGCCTGCCTGGCCGCCGGTTCGCGCTGGCGACGACGGGGATAAGCTCCCCAGAGCTTCCCCTATCCATTCCCCGCCTCGGTTCTCCTCCTCCTCCCGGATCTCCTCCTCCTCCTTGCTGCCGCCATTAGAGCCGAGCTCGAGCTCGAGCTGCCCGTGGCCCTGGCCATAGGATCCCCTCCGAGAGCACGCCATTAGCTCCGCCTCGTCGCCCTGGTCATCTCTGCCGAAGCCGAAGCTTCCTCGAGCCCTGCAACGCCCGCAACGCCGTCGTCTTCCACCTCCGGCCGCCGGACCTCTCCCGTCGATTCGTTGCCCCCAGGCCTTCCCCGAGCCGTCTAAGCTCTGCTCTACACTCCCCGTGAGCATGCGGTCGTTTTCCCTAAGTTTCCCCCGTCGATCCTCGCCTCTAGCTCTAGTTTCACAGGAGCCCGACGAGGACCGCCGCTGCCGCTCGTCGCCGGTAGCCCTCCGATGATCAGCTCGTCCTTCCGAGGGCACCAGCAGCTCCAGGACGACGCGTAGATGCCGTAGCAGCTAAGAACCGAGCGTAGATCCCTCTGATTCAAAGCCCCCGATGACGCCCGAGCTTCGGCCGCCGCTCCGGCTCGTCGCCGACGCCTCTTCCGGCGACCCTAGCCTCCCAGATGGTCCTGCCAGATCGGTCACTTCGCGAGCATGCTGTAGCTGCAAACCGCGTGCGTTTTGGTGCTGTGCAGCGCCGTCTAGGTCGCCTCCGGCGAGCCCTCCGCCGCGGGTCTGGTCGCCGGCGACCACCCTCCGGTGGGCGTCGACGTGGCCGACCATTAGGGCGTAATCGCCCTCCCCTCAGTCGCTGCCAGAGGGCCCCACGCCTGGTCAAACCCCAATTAGGATCATGCATCATTTTGAGTGCATATGATTGTTATTGAATGTTGCCATTCTTTTCGGTAGGCTCCGCACCCCCGGATTCCACCGAATATCCATCTGGCGGATATCGTTCCTCCTCTGAGCAACAAGGCAAGCAACCCTTTTGATCATCCCGATAAATCCCATGTTCTTGCTCCTGCACCTATTTATTGCATTAGTATCAAATGCTTCAACTGCTTTTGCCACAATAGTTGGACCCACTTCCTTTGCATGACTTAACCTTGTCACAGTAAATAGCCGAACCTTGCAACCTAGCATACCTGGTAGTTGCTTGAGCTATGATGTGCCTTATCCTGCTATGCATGCTATGCTTAGAGTTGTGTATGGTCTGTCATCTGGGAGATGAACAGAAATGTGGAATGTGTTCGGTGGGCAAAGGTTGTGTGTTGAACTTGATTTGGTAAAGGTACCGGTGAAAGGCTATGTAGGAGTACATGGCGGGTTGTTTCATTGGAACCGTCCTTAGGAACTGAGTTCCGTGTATGTAATCCAAGACTAGATACTAACACATGCTGGGCCCTGAAATATGACCCCGCTCGGCCTATTAATTGTGTAGTACTCGGTCCAGGAGTTGCAAGTAGTTTCTGGTGTTTATAGTAATGCTGGAGGCCGTGCATGGTGCTGACCTGAGAGGTGGACCGTGATGCGGTAGGCAGTGGCACGGTGTACCAAGTGGCACCCGGATGGTGGGCTTAGGAACCCTGCGCACATCGTTTGAGGCCGTGGCGGAAACCCCGGTCGGACTTCCGTACGGGTTACTCTCAGATAGGCGATAAACCTGGACTAGGTACTAGTGTGGTTAACGGTCGTGGCCGACTCCCTCGCTGGGCTTCCGCTTGAAGGTTGCCGAGGTGCATGACGTGCACATGGCGATAAGTGGCGAGAGCGTGTGTGACGAAGTACACCCCTGCAGGGTTATGATCTATTCGAATAGCCACATCCGCGGATATGGACTACTTGGAGACGTATGTTGTTCATAGATAACTTCAATGGCTACTCATAACATTGTCAAGATAAGCGTGAGTGTCGTGGACGGCATTTCCGTATGGAGACGGAATGATTCCACGATAGTGTATTGTTGTGGTGTTAGTGGACTCGTGTGCGAGAAATCAAGTTGTCAAAACTAATTTCAAAATGCAAGTTGTCTAGCCACAAGTCAAATGCTGGCTTTCCGCATGAAACCCCACAATACTCTTTGATACCTTGCATGAGTAGTTAGATCTCCTAAAGTCTTGCTGAGTACCTTCGTACTCATGTTTGCTTAATAAATGTTGAAGAGGTTGCTAATGACCCTAATGGAGGGTTCTTCGTAGACATCGACGACGACGAGTAGCTGGTGTACCAGCTACGATCTGGCCCTACGTCGGCTCTGTAGTATAGTCAGGCCACGTGCCTACTAGTTGCCCTGTCTGTACTCAGAGAGTTTATAACTCTTCCGCTGGCTTGTATTGTATGACTGCTATTATGGGTCGTGAGACCCTTAATGTGTAATATTATGTGTGTGGCTCTTCCGAGCCTCTTAAATAAAGCTTATATGTTTATGGTTATGTTGTGATGCCATCGATGTATCTATACATATCGGTATGCCATGCGTACGTGTGTCGTACTTGATATGTATGGGGTTCGATTACCTAGTCGTGAACTTTAGTAGCACTCCTTACAAGGAAATGCCCCTTTGTGGTCCAACGAGCCTTGGTAGTTCGCTACTGCTCCGGACACATTGGTTGACCGGCATGTGTCCTTCTTAGCTGTTGTGTCTGTCCCCTTTGGGGAAATGTCACGCGATGTAATGGAGTCCTTGTAGCTTGCTACGACTCGTCTACATTCGCCGATGACCGACACCTGCTGTGTTGGGTCATGTATGCCTGTCCTTGTGCGGTACTGCCACTTTGGTTTATGACTAGACATGTCGATCCGGGTTCTTTGACATTGGATTGCTAGCGATACTATCGCATACGTGAGTCAAAAGATGCAAACGGTCCCGGCTAAGGTAAGGCTGCAGCCGTGGAGTTAACCGTGCGTGAGACCACAAAGGGATGCGATGGGTTACAGGCTAGATTCCTATGGCTTAGGATCGGGGTCCCGACAGCGTTGGTATCAGAGCCTGACTGACTGTAGGATTACTAAGCCAAACTGGTTGAAGTTGAGTCTAGAATTGCTTTAGTTATATATAAGGGAATTGTTTGTGGAAGGGAACGTAATACTCTTGTTCTCTTCTCAAGTTATTCTATTCTGGTCATCCTCGTCTCTTCTGCGGGAATTAAGGACTAGGGTACTCATCTTCTCCTAGGCTCGTGTTTCCGATCGGTAGCTTATAGGACTACGGGTCGAGAGAAATTGGGTTTCTTTTATTCCTAGGAAGCAGGAAGTAAGTTTGGTGACCAGAGAGTTGAACTTGATAGTTGAGTGGTTACGCTATTCCATTTTGGGTTGTCTCAAATTTGTTTTGAGCATTTACAGCCGTTATGCTGCCCAATTTTGCATTCAGAGCTCTAATGCTTTTGCATTACTCTCTATTTACAGATTCCTGGCCGTCCTTCTCGTCAGGTGGTACGTCTGACCAGGTGCATTGATGTACCGGGTCATACGGCCATGCTGGTCAGGGTGATATCGGTGTGCGGTTACCGCTGGTACCCCGAGTACACGGTAGAGGAACAGTACCGAGACTTCAACCAGAGCCAGTACATCTGCACTGTTAGGGTATTTCTAGACTACCCTGGAGCGGAGAAGCCAATCCATTGGTCCTATGGGTTGGGGGTCACCGTTGACATGGCAGTACAGGATGCTGCCTATTCAATGCTGACTATTAAGAGAGCGAGACATGCACTGCTGCAGAATTCAGAGTTCTGCTATGTTCCGGCCTCTCAGTCTGGTGAAGAGGGATACCTCAGTGCAGTCTATTTTGATTCTTCTATGGAGGATCCACTTCTGCAGTCCACTGTTGAGATGCTAGAGAACAAAGACAAGGATGCTCGTGCTCTCCGCATGGAGCTTTATGCTACCCGTGCCCGTCTGTGGACAGCTTTGACGCAGCTGGCACCGGTAGTCCACACAAGGTATGGAGAGATGGAGATGCTGAACCCTGTTAGGACCCATCTTCCGGCCCACGTTGACTGGCCAGCTCTAGGAGGAGTCACACCTCTTCGGGGACCCCTCTTACCACCAGTCAGGGGACCAAGGCCACATCCGTGTCCTTATGGATCCCAGGGACCTCAGGCTAGAGTGTTTCCTCATCCGCAGGTTGAGCTTCCAAGTCATGGAGGTAATCTCTATGAGATGTTCTATGCGGATGCCTGAGCTGTGAGCGGAAGGATAGTATGGTAGTAATGTGAAACGAATTCCGGAGGCCTAGATAAATAATGTATAGGAAGCTTGTACGCCTCTGATGAGTAGTTCCACCATTTCAGTAGTTTGCTCTACGGTTAAGGTTGTACTGAGCTATGTAAGGGTGTGTATGAACCATGGTGTATATATAGCAGTTGCTTGTTACCATGTTGTTCGGATATTCATTTCCGCATTCCGTGTGTTCAGTACATTCTTAATCCATAGCTAGTATTGATATGATATTGGTCTAAGCTATGAGTTTGTTTGTCAGGATGGTGTTCACCAGGTTGAACCGTGCCCCTCCTCATGAGCAAGGTGAGGGTAGTCAAGCGTCGCAGGAAGACCTGCCTCACCCACCTTCTCTGGTAGAAGTGATGCTTGAGGCAGAACGAAACAAAAGAGAGACCAACCAACTGCTAGAGTGTATTGAGCTGAATACGGCTCGACAGCCTAGGAACGCTGCAGTGTCCCTCAATGACTTCGTGAAGTTGAATCCTCCAAAGTTTCATCATTCCGTCGATCCCCTCGACGCTGATGACTGGCTGTGCAGCATCTCACGCAAGATTCGCTCGGCAAATTTGTCTGAGGCCGACAAGGTGACCTTAGCGACGTATTTCCTGGAAGGACCCGCCAATCTGTGGTGGGAGAATTTTGAAGCTATGCGTCCCGCTGAACCAGTGGCCACCTGGGCAGACTTCAGCGCAGCTTTTCGTCTGCACCATATTCCAGAGGGCTTGATGGACAGATAGAGAGAGGAGTTCTGTGCCTTCACTCAGGGCAAGTTGTCTGTGGATACCTATAGCCGCGAGTTCGGTAACCTCGCCCGCTATGCAACAGAGGAGGTGTCTACTGACGCCAAGAAGCAAGCAAGTTTCCGTAAGGGTCTGAGCCCTGAGCTCCGTCGTGACCTGCGCCTTCATGAGTGTGCAAGTTTTCAAGCCCTAGTCAACAAAACGATCAGTGCGGAGACTGGTCATACTGACTTCGAAGCCACAAGGAAGCACTCCCGTGACTTTGGCTCATCTTCTGGTTCCGCGTTTCCAAAACGCAGGCTGTGGGTTCCAAACAGTTCTCTGCCGCCAAGATACACTCCGAGGCCATCCTACGTGGCGCCTCAGACGAATCAGGCCAACCCTCCAGCAAAAGCTTATGGTGGTCCAGCTAGCAATGCCGCACCACGTGCCAACCAGGTGATATGCTACAAGTGTGGAGAACCAGGGCATTATTCCCGTGAGTGTCCTTAGAATTTGGGTGCCAAGCAACCCGGAAAGTCCGTCGGGCAGGCCAAGTCAGGCAAAGCTTACTATGTGAAGCCAACTCCTGCACGTGGCCGTGTGAACTATGTGTCAGCAGAAGAAGCTGTAGAGGATCCCGACGTCATACTGGGTACGCTTCTTGTTAATCATCACCCAACGTCCGTTCTCTTTGACACTGGGTCTTCTCATTCCTTCATTTCAGAAAGTTATGCACAGTTGCATAACATGTCATTTTGTGATATGCCAATCCCATTGGTTGTCCAAACCCCTGGTAGTAAATGGCAAACCTCTAGGATAACCTATGACAATGAAATTCTAGTAGACAGGCTAGTTTTTCTAGCCTCATTGATAGCATTGAAATCTTCGGATATTAAAATCATCTTGGGCATGGACTGGATGTCAGCTCACTATGCCAAGATTTATACTCATTTTAGAAATGTCCAGCTTACCCATCCCTCGGGTGAGATAGTAAATGTCTCTACTCGAGTTGCCAAATGCCAGCTCTATTCCTTAAATGCCAACCCTCTTCCGGAACTTGAAGACATTCCGGTAGTCCGTGACTTCCCGGATGTTTTTCCAGAGGAACTGCCAGGAATTCCACCTGACAGAGATGTAGAGTTTGTGATAGATCTTGTTCCGGGAACTGTCCCAATAGCCAGAAGACCTTATAAGATGGAACCCCTAGAGCTAGCCGAACTTAAGAAGAAATTAGATGAGGCCTTGAGCAAAGGTTTCATTCGTCCTAGCTCTTCTCCTTGGGCTTGTCCCGTCCTCTTCGTCAAGAAGAAAGACGGAACGGATCAGATGGTTGTAGATTACCGACCAGTTAACCTGGTCACCATAAAGAACAAGTATCTGCTCCCCAGGATCAACGATCTGCACGATCAGCTCGCTGGATCCTCAGTCTTCTCCAAAATGGATTTGAGGTTGGGATACCATCAAATCAAGATTAAGAACGGGGACATTCCAAAAACGTCTTTTGTTACTCGTTATGGCCAATATGAGTACACCGTTATGTCCTTCGGTTTAACCAATGCCCCAGCCACCTTCTCTCGGCTGATGAATTCAATCTTTATGAAGTATTTGGATAAATTCGTCGTAGTATACCTCGATGATATTCTCATCTACTCGAAGAATGAACAAGAACATGCCGAGCATCTAAGGCTGGTATTGATGAAACTTCGAGAGCATCGCCTTTATGCCAAATTTTCAAAATGTGAATTCTGGTTACCAGAAGTGACCTATCTAGGCCACGTAATCTCTGATAAGGGTATTGCTGTCAATCCCGAGAGAGTTCAAGCTGTCCTTGATTGGACTCAACCTGAATCGGTTAAGCAAGTTAGGAGTTTTCTTGGTCTAGCGAGCTATTGTTGCCGCTTTGTCGAGAATTTCTCCAAGGTTGCAAAGCCTCTAACTGAACTCCTCAAGAAAGATAAAAGGTTCGAGTGGACACCACAGTGTGAGCATAGTTTTCAGGAACTGAAAAGACGCCTGACCTCCGCACCTGTGTTGCTACCACCAGATTTTTCTAAGGACTTTGTTATCTACTGCGACGCCTCGCGACAAGGATTAGGTTGCATTCTCATGCAAGATCGTCATGTGATCGCATACGCATCTCGACAGTTGCGTCCACATGAGGATAATTATCCCACACATGACCTTGAGCTTGCAGCTGTGGTCCATGCACTAAAAACCTGGCGACATTACCTTTTGGGTAATCATTGCGAAATATTCACTGATCACCAAAGTCTGAAATATATCTTCACCCAGCCGGATTTGAATCTCAGGCAAAGACGATGGGTTGAGTTGATCTCGGATTACGACTTAGGGATAACTTACACCCTGGGGAAGGCCAATGTTATGGCCGATGCACTAAGTCGTAAATCTTATTGTAACAATTTGATGCTACAACAAGGTCAACCACATCTCCATGAGGACTTTCGGAAGTTGAATCTTCATATTGTTCCTCAAGGATTTCTTTCTACCCTGGTGGCGAAGCCTACTCTTAAGGATCAAATTATAACTGGCCAAAAGCGTGACAAGGGTATATCACGGATCAAGGAGAATATTTTTAGCGGAAACGCTAATGAATTTTCCATGAATGATCAAGGTGTTGTGTTCTTCCAGAATCGTTTAGTGGTTCCTAAGAACCCACATCTAAGGCAGTTAATCCTTAAGGAGGCTCATGATTCTCCTCTCACCATTCATCCCGGTAGTACTAAGATGTATCAGGACCTACGCCAGAGGTTCTGGTGGACTAGGATGAAGAGAGAAATTGCTGAGTTCGTTGCTAACTGTGACAATTGTCGTCAAGTTAAGGCAGAATATCAAAGGCCTGCTAGCACCCTTCAACCTTTAGTTATTCCTGAATGGAAATGGGATAAGGTTAGCATGGATTTCATTACCGGATTTCCCAAGACCAAGAAAGGAAATAATGCTATCTTTGTGGTCATTGACCGTCTTTCCAAAGTGGCTCATTTTCTCCCTGTTCGTGAGAGTATAACGGCTAGCCAGCTAGCAGAGTTATATATCTCTCGAATAGTGTCTCTTCATGGTGTTCCCCTGGAAATTAACTCGGACCGTGGAAGTATCTTTACTTCTCGCTTCTGGGAAAGTCTTCAGAATGCCATGGGGACTCACTTATCTTTTAGCACTGCTTTCCATCCTCAATCAAGTGGTCAAGTAGAAAGAGTGAATCAAATCCTAGAAGATATGCTCCGAGCTTGTGTTATTTCGTTCGGTATGAATTGGGAGAAGTGCCTTCCATTCGCCGAATTCACTTATAACAATAGTTATCAATCAAGCTTGGGCAAAGCCCCTTTTGAAGTTCTCTATAGACGAAGATGTCGAACCCCTCTTAATTGGTCAGAAACCGGAGAGAGGCAACTCTTTGGCCCGGACATAATCCAGGATGCAGAAGAGCAGGTTCGCATTATTCGTGAAAAGTTGAAAACAGCCCAGTCTCGTCAAAAGAGCCAATATGATCGTCATCATAAGGCTGTGACCTTTGAAATTGACGAGAAGGCTTACCTTCGGGTTACACCTTTGAAGGGTACCCATCGTTTCGGTATCAAGGGCAAGTTGGCTCCTCGTTACATTGGTCCTTTTCGCATTCTTGCCAAACGAGGAGAAGTTGCCTACCAGTTGGAACTTCCTCCGCATCTTTCCAAGGTTCATGATGTTTTCCACGTCTCGCAACTCAGGCGTTGCTTTTCGGACCCTATCCGTGAACTGGACCACGAAACGTTTGATCTACAAGATAACCTTTCCTACCGAGAATACCCCATGCGTATTCTTGATCAAGCTGAGCGTACCACTCGACGTCGAAACCTCAAGTTTCTTAAAGTTCAATGCTCAAATCATTCTGAAAAGGAGGCAACTTGGGAAAGAGAGGATCGTCTCCGACTTGAATATCCTGCGTTATTCCCGACGACTTCTAAATCTCGGGACGAGATTCTTTTGAGTGGGGGTGAGTTGTCACATCCCTAACCCTTAAGCAAGATAGCATTGTGCTCATGTCTTCTTTGCATTTGCATCTAAGAAGTTTCAACAAAAACAACAAAGTGGCAAAGGAAAAACTCAAAACCCTAGCCACCATTTCAATTAAAGGAAATTTCAACTAGTTCAAAATCAATGAACCCAAAATGGCCTCAAGAAATGTTCAAACTTTCTGATAAATCATGAAAGTAAGTGAGCATTGGAGAAAACTATTTTCTTGACACTTTAAGCATTTTAAATAAATGCAAAAGCTACTGGTTTCAAATTTAAAAATTGAAATCAGAAACTATAATTTTCCAAAAATGTTGAAAATCTTGGAAATGAGTGGGGATATTATAACAAATATTTCAGGAGGTCTAAAATAGTTTTTACTTTTTGTTTTGGAGCTGAATTAATTAGCAATACAATAATTAGCAAAACAGAAAAACAAAAACAGAGAAAATGGGAAAAAGCTTACCTGTCGCCCAAGCCTGGCCCGGCCCATCTCCCCGCTCGTCCCCTCCCTCGCGCCAGTAGGCAGCAGGAGGTGGCCGCCGCCCCCTCCGGCGCGGCCACGCACCTGCGTGCCTGCCTGGCCGCCGGTTCGCGCTGGCGACGACGGGGATAAGCTCCCCAGAGCTTCCCCTATCCATTCCCCGCCTCGGTTCTGCTCCTCCTCACGGATCTCCTCCTCCTCCTTGCTGCCGCCATTAGAGCCGAGCTCGAGCTCGAGCTGCCCGTGCCCCTGGCCATAGGATCCCCTCCTAGAGCATGCCATTAGCTCCGCCTCGTCGCCCTGGTCATCTCTGCCGAAGCCGAAGCTTCCTCGAGCCCTGCAACGCCCGCAACGCCGTCGTCTTCCACCTCCGGCCGCCGGACCTCACCCGTCGATTCGTCGCCCCCAGGCCTTCCCCAAGCCGTCTAAGCTCTGCTCTGCACTCCCCGTGAGCATGCGGTCGTTTTCCCTAAGTTTCCCCCGTCGATCCTCTCCTCTAGCTCTAGTTTCACCGGAACCCGACGAGGACCGCCGCTGCCGCTCGTCGCCGGTAGCCCTCCGATGATCAGCTCGTCCTTCCGAGGGCACCAACAGCTCTAGGAGGACGCGTAGATGCCGTAGCAGCTAAGAACCGACCGTAGATCCCTCTGATTCAAAGCCCCCGATGACGCCCGAGCTTCGACCGCCGCTCCGGCTCGTCGCCGACGCCTCTTCCGGCGACCCTAGCCTCCCCAGATGGTCCTGCCAGATCAGCCACTTCGCGAGCATGCTGTAGCTGCAAACCGCGTGCGTTTTGGTGCTGTGCAGCGCCGTCTAGGTCGCTTCCGGCGAGCCCTCCGCCGCGGGTCTGGTCGCCGGCGACCACCCTCCGGTGGGCGTCGACGTGGCCGACCATTAGGGCGTAATCGCCCTCCCCTCAATCGCTGCCAGAGGGCCCCACGCCTGGTCAAACCCCAATTAGGGGCTGGTCAGCGCGGGATTAGTCCCAGAGAGGCTGACCAGTGGGGCCCCCCTGTCAGGTTTGACCTGAACAGGTCGGCTGACCTGCTGACGTCAGCCTGACGCAATAAATAGAATTTCCAGTTTAAAACTAATTCAGGAAATTGCTAAGAATTGTAAAAATCATAGAAATTAATCTGTAACTCCAATGAAAATAATTTATATATGAAAAAGTATCAGAAAAATTCAAGGATTCTGATTATGCTATTTTCAACTATGTTTGAAAAAGTTACAGAACCCTAAATTGTGAAATAAGGAATAATTCAATTCTTCTAATCACTTTATAAATGGAATTTGCAAAAATATTCAAATTTCATTATATATGCAATGATCACACACTTCCCTAATTACAAATCAGTATCATAACATGACATTCATGCATGATAACATCAAGTTGATCTGAGCATCAGGTCGAATCAATTAAACCGGTATCCGAGAATACCCCGTTTGAATTGCTATTCGAATGTGATTCAAATCAACTCTAAACCTATTACTTGTTGAAAATAATAAATTATCACTTGCATTCTCATGCCATGCTCATGCATCATTTTGAGTGCATATGATTGTTATTGAATGTTGCCATTCTTTTCGGTAGGCTCCGCACCCCCGGATTCCACCGAATATCCGTCTAACGGATATCGTTCCTCCTCTGAGCAACAAGGCAAGCAACCCTTTTGATCATCCCGATAAATCCCATGTTCTTGCTCCTGCACCTATTTATTGCATTAGGATCAAATGCTTCAACTGCTTTTGCCACGATAGTTGGACCCACTTCCTTTGCATGACTTAACCTTGTCACAGTAAATAGCCGAACCTTGCAACCTAGCATACCTGGTAGTTGCTTGAGCTATGATGTGCCTTATCCTGCTATGCATGCTATGCTTAGAGTTGTGTATGGTTTGTCATCTGGGAGATGAACAGAAATGTGGAATGTGTTCGGTGGGCAAAGGTTGTGTGTTGAACTTGATTTGGTAAAGGTACCGGTGAAAGGCTATGTAGGAGTACATGGCAGGTTGTTTCATTGGAACCGTCCTTAGGAACTGAGTTCCGTGTATGTAATCCAAGAGTAGATACTACCACATGCTGGGCCCTGAAATATGACCCCGCTCGGCCTATTAATCGCCTAGTACTCGGTCCAGGAGTTGCAAGTAGTTTCTGGTGTTTATAGTAATGCTGCAGGCCGTGCATGGTGCTGACCTGAGAGGTGGACCGTGATGCGGTAGGCAGTGGCACGGTGTACCAAGTGGCACCCGGATGGTGGGCTTGGGAACCCTGCGCACATCGTTTGAGGCCGTGGCGGAAACCCCGGCCGGACTTCCGTACGGGTTACTCTCAGATAGGCGATAAACCTGGACTAGGTACTAGTGTGGTTAATGGTCGTGGCCGACTCCCTCGCTGGGCTTCCGCTTGAAGGTTGCCGAGGTGCATGACGTGCACATGGCGATAAGTGGCGACAGCGTGTGTGACGAAGTACACCCCTGCAGGGTTATGATCTATTCGAATAGCCGCGTCCGCGGATATGGACTACTTGGAGACATATGTTGTTGATAGATAACTTCAATGGCTACTCATAAAATTGTCAAGATAAGCGTGAGTGTCGTGGACGGCATTTCCGTACGGCGACGGAATGATTCCACGATAGTGTATTGTTGTGGTGTTAGTGGACTCGTGTGCGAGAAATCAAGTTGTCAAAATTATTTAAAAATGTAAGTGTCTAGCCACGAGTCATATGCTGGCTTCCCGCATGAAACCCCACAATACTCTTTGATACCTTGCATGAGTAGTTAGATCTCCTAAAGTCTTGCTGAGTACCTTCGTACTCATGTTTGCTTAATAAATGTTGCAGAGGTTGCTAATGACCCTAATGGAGGGTTCTTCGTAGACATCGACGACGACGAGTAGCTGGTGTCCCAGCTACGATCTGGCCCTACGTCGGCTCTGTAGTATAGTCAGGCCACGTGCCTACTAGTTGCCCTGTCTGTACTCAGACAGTTTATAACTCTTCCGCTGGCTTGTATTGAATGACTGCTATTATGGGTCGTGAGACCCTTAATGTGTAATATTATGTGTGTGGCTCTTTCGAGCCTCTTAAATAAAGCTTGTATGTTTATGGTTATGTTGTGATGCCATCGATGTATCTATACATATCGGTATGCCATGCGTACGTGTGTCGTACTTGATATGTATGGGGTTCGATTACCTAGTCGTGAACTTTAGTAGCACTCCTTACAAGGAAATGCCCCTTTGTGGTCCAACGAGCCTTGGTAGTTCGCTACTGCTCCGGGCACATTGGTTGACCGGCATGTGTCCTTCTTAGCTGCTGGGTCTGTCCCCTTTGGGGAAATGTCACGCGATGTAATGGAGTCCTTGTAGCTTGCTACGACTCGTCTACATTCGCCGATGACCGACACCTGCTTTGTTGGGTCATGTATGCCTGTCCTTGTGCGGTACTGCCACTTTGGTTTATGACTAGACATGTCGATCCGGGTTCTTTGACATTGGATTTCTAGCGATACTATCGCATACGTGAGTCAAAAGACGCAAACGGTCCCGGCTAAGGTAAGGCTGCAGCCGTGGAGTTAACCGTGCGTGAGACCACAAAGGGATGCGATGGGTTACAGGCTAGATTCCTATGGCTTAGGATCGGGGTCCCGACAACTACATAACACTTCACCATTATTTGGGCCTAGAGGAAGGCATTGTGAAGTAATAGGTAGATGATGGGTTGCTAGAGTGACAGAAGCTTAAACCCTGGTTTATGCGTTGCTTCGCAAGGGGCCGATTTGGATCCACCAGTTTAATGCTATGGTTAGACTTTGTCTTAATTCTCCTTTCATATTTGCGGATGCTTGCGAGAAGGGTTAATCATAAGTGGGATGTTTGTCCAAGTAAGGACAGCACCCAAGCACCGGCCCACCCACATATCACACTATCAAAGTAGCGAACGCGGATCATATGAACATGATGAAACTAGCTTGACAGAAATTCCCATGTGTCCTCGGGAGCGCTTTAACTTGTATAAGGGTTCGTCCATGCTTGTACCTTGCTACAAATGGGATTGGGCCATCTTGCTGCACCATTTTTACTATTGTTACTTGCTACCCGTTACGAATTATCTTATCACACAACCATCTGTTACCGATAATTTCAGTGCCTGCAGAGAATACCTTGCTGAAAACCACTTGTCATTTCCTTCTGCTCCTTGTTGGGTTCGACACTCTTACTTATCGAAAGGACTACGATAGATCCCCTACACTTGTGGGTCATCAAGACTCTTTTCTGGCACCGGTGCCGGGGAGTGAAGCGCCTTTGGTAAGTGGAATTTGGTAAGGAAACATTTATATAGTGTGCTGAAATTTATTGTCACTTGTCACTATGGAAACTAATCCTTTGAGGATCTTGTTTGGGGTATCTTCACCTCGACTGGAAGCACAAAGAGTTGCTCCTCAACCTACTGCACCTACTGAAAATGTTTATTATGAAATTCCTTCGGGTATGCTAGAGAAACTGTTGGCTAATCCTTTTACAGGAGATGGAACATCACATCCCGACTTGCATCTAATCTATGTAGATGATGTTTGTTGTTTTTTTACGCTTTCAAGTTTGCCTGAGGATGAGGTCAATACGAAATTATTTCCCTTATCTTTGAGGGATAAAGCATTAACATGGGATAGGCTATGTGATGATACTAGATCATGGAACTACAACCGATTGAAATTGGAATTTCATCAAAAGTTTTATCCTATGCATTTGGTACATCGTGATCGGAATTATATCTATAATTTTTGGCCTCGTGATAGAGAAAGTATCGCTCAAGCTTGGGGGAGGCTTAAGTCAATGTTATATTCATGTCCCAACCAAGAGCTCTCGAGAGAAATTATTATTCAGAACTTCTATGCTCGGCTTTCTCATGATAATCGCACCATGCTTGACACTTCTTGTACCAGTTCTTTCATCAAAAGAGATATTGACTTCAAATGGGATTTATTGGAAAGAGTTAAACACAACTCTGAAGATTGGGAGTTTGATGACGGTAAGGAGTCACGTATGAATCTTAATTTCGATTGCGTTAAATCCTTCACTGAAACAAATACCTTTCATGATTTTAGTGCTAAACATGGACTTGACTCTGAGATAGTAGCTTCATTATGTGAATCATTTGCTGCTCATACTAATCTCCCTAAGGAGAAGTGGTTTAAATATCATCCTCCCATAGAAGTCAATGTAGTAAAACCCAATCCAGTTGAAGAGAAAGTTATTGCTTATAATGATTCTATTGTTCCTAGTGCTTACATTGAGAAACCACCTTTCCCTGTTAGAATAAAGGATCATGCTAAAGCTTCAACTGTGAAACGTAAGGGCTACATTAGAACACCTACACCCCCTGAGCAAGTTAAAGTTGAACCTATGATTTCTATTATTAAAGATCTCTTGGCCGATAATGTTGATGGGCATGTTATTCAATTCTGTGAAGATGCTGCTAGAATTTGCTAAACCTCATGCTAGAGACAAACATAAACATGTTGTTTGCATGCCTGTTGTTTCTGTTAAGATAGGAGATCATTGTTATCATGGTTTATGTGACATGGGTGCTAGTGTTAGTGCAATACCTCGATCTTTATATAATGAAATTAAAGATGACATTGCACCTGTCGAGATGGAATTTATTGATGTTACTATTAAACTTGCTAATAGAGATACTATCTGTCCTGTGGGAATTGTTAGAGATGGTGAAGTCTTGTGTGGCAAAACTAAGTACCCTACTGATTTTCTCGTTCTTGCTACCACAAAAGATAGCTTTTGTCCCATCATATTTGGTAGACCTTTCCTCAATACTGTTAATGCTCAGATTGATTGTGAGAAACAAACTGTTACTGTTGGCTTTGAAGGTGTGTCACATGAATTTATTTTTTTCTAAGTTTGCTAGACAACCTCATGAAAAAGAATTGTCTACTAAGGATGAAATTATTTCTCTTGCTTCTATTGCTGTGCCTCCTATTGACCCTTTGGAGCAATACTTGCTTGAGCATGAAAATGATATGCATATGGATGAAAGGAATGAGATAGATAGAGTTATCTTTGAACAATATCCTATCCTTAAGAATAATTTTCCTGTTGAATTACTTGGAGATCCACCTCCAACAAAGGGTGATCCTGTGTTTGAGCTTAAACAATTACATGATACTCTTAAGTATGCTTATCTTCATGAAAAAGAGATATATCCTGTTATTATTAGTGCTAACCTTTCAGAGCATGAAGAAAAGAAATTATTGAAAACTCTGAGAAAGCGCCGTGCTGCTATTGGATATACTCTTGATGATCTTAAGGGCATTAGTCCCACTCTATGCCAGCATAAGATTAAAACTGATCCTGATTCCAAACTAGTTGCCGATCATCAACGAAGATTAAATCCTAAGATGAAAGAGGTGGTAAGAAAAGAAATACTAAAGCTCCTAGAAGTAGGTATTATCTATCCTGTTGCTCATAGTGATTGGGTAAGTCCGGTGCATTGTGTCCCCAAGAAGGGAGGTATTACCGTTGTCCCTAATGATAAAGATTAATTGATCCCACAGAGAATTGTTACCGGCTATAGGACGGTAATTGATTTTAGGAATTTAAATAAAGCTACTAAGAAAGATCATTACCCTTTGCCTTTTATTGATCAAATGCTAGAAAGATTTTCTAAACATACACACTTTTGCTTTCTAGATGGTTATTCTGGTTTCTCCCAAATACCTGTTGCACAATCTGATCAGGAGAAAACCACTTTTACTTGCCCTTTCGGTACCTTTGCTTATAGATGTATGCCTTTTGGTTTATGTAATGCACCTGCTACCTTTCAAAGATGTATGATGGCAATATTCTCTGACTTTTGTGAAAAGATTGTTGAGGTTTTCATGGATGATTTCTCCGTTTACAGATCTTCTTTTGATGATTGCTTGAGAAACCTTGATCGAGTTTTGTAGAGATGTATTCATACTAACCTTATATTGGGAGAAGTGACACTTTATGGTTAATGAAGGCATCGTCTTAGGACATAAAATTTCTGAAAGAGGTATTGAAGTCGATAAGGCTAAAGTTGATGTGATTGAGAAAATGACATGCCCTACAGACATTAAAGGTATAAGAAGTTTCCTTGGTCATGCTGGTTTCTATAGAAGGTTCATTAAAGACTTCTCTAAGATTTCTAGGCCTCTCACCAATATCTTCCAAAAAGATATTCCATTTGTTTTTTATGATGATTGTGAAGAAGCATTTGAAATACTTAAGAAGGCCTTGATAACTGCACCTATTGTTCAACCACCTGATTGGAACCTACCTTTTGAAATTTTGTGTGATGCTAGTGATTATGCTGTTGGTGCGGTTCTAGGACAAAGAGTTGATAAGAAATTAAATGTTATTCATTATGCTAGTAAAAATCTAGACAATGCCCAAACAAACTATGCTACTACTGAAAAAGAGTTTTTAGCAGTTGTGTTTGCATGTGATAAGTTCAGATCTTATATTGTTGATTCCAAACTTACTATTCACACGGATCATGCTGCTATTAAATATCTCATGGAAAACAAAGATGCTAAACCTATTCACACTATTCACACTGATCATGCTGCTATTATATGGGTTCTCTTGCTACAAGAATTTGATTTGCATATTGTTGATAGGAAGGGTGTTGAGAACCCCGTAGCAGATAACTTGTCTAGGTTAGAGAATGTTCTTGATGACCCACAACCTATTGATGATAGCTTTCCTGATGAACAATTGAATGCCATCAATGCTTTACGTAGTACACCATGGTATGCTGATTATGCTAATTATATTGTTGCTAAATATATACCACCCAGTTTCACATACCAACAAAAGAAAAAGTTCTTTTAGGATTTGAGACATTACTTTTGGGATGCTCCTCACCTTTATAAAGAAGGAGTAGATGGTGTTATTAGACGTTGTGTACCTGAGCATGAACAGGGACAGATCCTACAGAAGTGTCACTCCGAGGCTTACGGAGGACACCATGCGGGAGATAGAACTTCACACAAGGTATTGCAATCCGGTTTTTATTGGCCTACTCTCTTCAAGGATGCTCGTAAGTTTGTCTTGTCTTGTGACGAATGTCAAAGATTAGGTAATATCAGTAAACGTTAGGAAATGCCTATGAATTATTCAGTTGTTATTGAACCATTTGATGTTGGGGGTTTTGATTATATGGGACCTTTTCCAAAGTCCAACGGGTATACTCATATTCTAGTTGCTATTGATTACGTTACTAAGTGGGTAGAAGCTATTCCAACTAGTAGTGCTGATCATAACACCTCTATTAAGATGCTTAAAGAAGTCATTTTCCTAGATTTGGAGTCCCTAGATATTTAATGACTAAAGGTGGTTCACATTTTATTCATGGTGCTTTCTGTAAAATGCTTGCTAAGTATGATGTCAACCATAGAATTGCATCTCCTTATCATCCTCAGTCTAGTGGTCAAGTAGAGTTAAGTAATAGAGAAATTAAATTAATTTTGCAAAAGACTTTTAATAGGTCTAGAAAGAATTGGTCTAAGAGACTTGATGATGCACTGTGGGCTTATAGGACTACTTATAAGAATCCCATGGGCATTGCCGCGGCAACAAAATTCCTTCCGTGGCGCTTAGGAATTCTTCTTGTTACTTCTCTGGTTTGCGTCGGTTTTTCCCTTGAAGAGGAAAGGGTGTTGCAGCACAGGAGGAGTAAGTATTTCCGTCAGTTTGAGAACCAAGGTATCGATCCAGAAGGAGGGCCTCGTCAAGTCCAAAGTACGTGCGCAAACACAAACAAGCTTGCACCCAACGCTTCAAAGGGTTGTCAATCGCTTCAAGATTGTTTGCAAAGTGAGATCTGAAGGCGGAAAGTTCAACGAAGTAAAAAGTGTAAGGCTGAAAATATGGTGTGGAATAGACCCTGGGGCCCATAGTGTTCACTAGAGGCTTCTCTCAAAATAGCAAATATCATGGTGGGTGAACACATTACTGTCGAGCAATTGATAGAACCGCGCAAAGTCATGACGATATCTAAGGCAGTGATCATACATATAGGCATCACGTCTGAGACAAGTAGACCTATACTTTCTCCATCTAGTACTATTACTCCACACATCGATCGGTATCCAACATACATCTAGTGTATTGAGTTCATGATGAACAGAGTAACGCCTTAAGCAAGATGACATGATGTAGATGGATAATCTCAAACCAATGATGAAAACCCCATCTTTTTACCCTTGATGGCAACAACATGATGCGTGCCTCGCTACCCCTTCTGCCACTAGGTGAGGTCACCGCACGGTATGAACCCAAAACCAAGCACTTCTCTCATTGCAAGAATCATAGATCTAGTTGGCCAGACAAAACCCACAACTCGAAGAGAATTACAAGGATATCAAATCATGCATAAGAGAGATTAGAAGAAACTCAAATAAGATTCATAGATAATTTTATCATAAATCCACAATTCATCGGATCTCGATAAACACACCGCAAAAAAAGATTACATCGGATAGATCTCCATGAAGATCATGAAGATGAAGAACTTTGTATTGAAGATCCAAGAGAGAGAAGAAGCCATCTAGTTACTAGCTATGGACCCGTAGGTCTATGGTGAACTACTCACGCATCATCGGAGAGGTCATGGCGTTGATGAAGAACCCTCCGTGTCTGAATCCCCCCTCCAGCAGGGCACCAGAACGTGCCCCAGATGGGATCTTGCGGAGACAGAAACTTGCGGCGGCAGAAAAGTGATTGGGACGATCTCCTGATTTTTTTGGGATTTTTAGGGAATTTATAGGCGCAACCCCTAGGTCAGGGGACACTCAGGGGGCCCGTAAGCCTGGATGGCATGGCCTCCCCCTGGTTGCGGGGTGGGGGCTTGTGGGGCCCCTGGGGCTCCCCTGCCTTGGCTCCCAAGCTCCCCGATCATCTTCTGTTCCAGCAAAAATATTTTCGGGGATTTTCTTCCGTTTGGACTCCGTTTCCAAATCTCCTGTGAAAGGGTCCAAAAACATGGAAAACGGGAACTGGCACTTGGCACTGAGTTAATTAGTTAGTTCCAAAAAAAATATAAAAGGCATGCAAAACATACAAAGTTTGACAAGATAATAGCATGAAACCATCAAAAATTATAGATACGTTGGAGACGTATCAAGCCTCCCCAAGCATAATTCCTGCTCGTTCTCGAGTAGGGAAGTGATAAAGAATGAATTTTTGATGTGGAATGCTACCTAGCATAGTTGTCCTTTGCAACTTCTTTCACGTGACATGAATGTTCAGATCCGTAAGATTCAAAACAATAGTTTCCTATTGACATGAAAACAGTAATACTTCAAGCAAACTAGCGAAGTAATCATGAACTTTCAAAATAACAAGGCCAAAGAAAGTTATCCCTACAAAATCATATAGTATGGCTATGCTCCATCATCCTCACACAATAATGTAAATCATGCACAACCCCGGTATTGGCCAAGTAATTGTTTTCACACTCTTACTTCCTCAAAATTTTTATAACTATCACGCAATACATGAGCGCGGGCCATGGATATAGCACTATAGGTGGAATAGAGTGTGGTGGTGGTTGTGAGACAAAATGGAGGAGATGGTCACGTTGACTCGGCATATCAATAGGCTATGGAGATGCCCATTAATAGATATCAACGTGAATGAGTAGGGATTGCCATACAAAGGATGCACGAGAGCTATAAGTATGTGAAAGCTCAAAAGCAAAACTAGTGGGTGTGCATCCAACTTGCTTGCTCAGGAAGACCTAGGGAAATTTTGAGGAAGCACATCATTGGAATATACAAGCCAAGTTATATAATGAAGATTCCCACTAGCATGTGGTAGTGACAAAGCAAGAAGCTCTCAATCATGAAGAACACGGTGCTATCACGAAGCACAAGTGTGGAAAAAGATAGTAGCATTCTCCCTTCTCTCTTTTTCTCTTATTTCATTTGGGCTCTTAGGCCTCTCTTTTTTCTTTTCTTTTTTTGTTTTTGGGCTCTTTGGCCTTTTTTTTATTTCCTGACAAGGGACAATGCTCTAATAATGATGATCATCACAGTTTTATTTACTCATAGCTCAAAGATCACAATGATGATGACTCCATAAGAAATGCCTCCGGCAGTGTACCGAGATGTGCAACGATCTAGCATGGCGTATGATGTTGAAACATCTCGCTAGCTATCTTAGGATCATGAAATGGCAATATGGGAGTGACGACACAAGTAATGAGACGGAACAGTGGGAGTTGCATGGCAATATATCTCGGAATGGCTATGAAAATGCCACAGTAGGTAGATATGGTGGCTGTTTTGAGGAAGGAGTTTGGTGGGTTTGTGCACCGGCGAGAATTGCGCGGCACTAGAGGGGCTAGCAATGGTGGAAGGTGGAAGTGCATCTATACCATGGACTCACATTAGTCATGAAGATATCACATACTTGTTGCGAAAGTTTTTATTAGTAATCGAAACAAAGTGCTAAACGCATACTCCGAGGGGAAGGGTTGGTAGGTGTAAACCATTGCGCGATCCCGACCTCAACACAAAGGATGACAATCAATAGATCAATTATGCTCCGACTTCCTAACATAGCAGTACACCATATGTGCATGCGACGGGAATCACTAACTTCAACACAAGTATTTCTAGATTCACAACACCCTACTAAAATAACTCTTAATATTACCAAATCCATGTTTCAAAACTATTTGAGAGGAATCAAAACTTCTCTTTCTACTCAATACACATGAAGATGGAGCTTTTTGCATCCTCTTTGGGTATCTATCACTTTTGGGACTACTTTCATAGCATAAGCCAACTACCAAATCACGCACCGCCGTGCTTTAAAAGATATAAGTGAAGCACATAGAGCAAAACTATCTAGCTCAAAATATATAAGTGAAGCACTATGAGCATTCTAGCAAAAATCACGATGAGTGCATGTCTCTCTCTCTCAAAAAGGTGTGCAACAAGGATGATTGTGACACAACAAAAAGAAAAGACTCCTACGATATGAGATGCTCCAAGCAAAACACAGATCATGTGGTGAATAAAAATATAGCTCCAAGTAATGTTACCGATGGATTGAAGACGAAAGAGGGGATGCCTTCCCGGGGTATCCCCAAGCTTAGGCTTTTTGGTGTCCTTGAATTTGGCTTGGGATGCCTTGGGCATCCCCAAGCTTGAGCTCTTTCCACTCCTTATCTCATCGTCCATGAGAACATCACCCAAAACTTGAAAACTTCACAACGCAAAACTTAAACAGAAACTCGTGATAACATTAGCACAAGAAAACGAACTACCACTTCTTTTGGTACTCTAGCAAACTTGAATTCTATCTATATTGATGATGGGCTACTGTATTCTCACTTTTACAAGGCTAGTACCCCCCGATACTAATCATAGTTTCTTCAAAACAAGCAACCAACTCAACAAAAACAGAATCTGTCAAAAACAGACCAGTCTGTAGCAATCTGTATACTTCGTATACGTCTGATACCTCAAAAAATCTGAAAACTTACGAAGGCCTGGGAAAAATGCATATAAATGAGCAGCAAAAAGAATCAACTCAAAAGCTCTTTCTGAAATAAAATTAAAAATCATCTTGTGAGCGCAAAGTTTCTGTCTTTTTCCAGCAGGATCAAATAACCATTACCAAGACTAGTCATAAAGGTTTTGCTTGGCTCAAACACAAAAAGTAACACAAAAAACAGAATCACAACACAATTGTGATGGTGTAGACGCAACAAAGAAGAAAGAAAAAAGATAAATTCATTGGGTTGCCTCCCAACAAGCGCTATTGTTTAACGCCCTTAGCTAGGCATAAAAGCGATAGAATCACGTATCGTCGTCTTTGGTGCTCAAACCATAAGTGACACTCATCATGCATTCATAAGGCAATCTTATTTTATTTATAGGAAAGTGTTCCATGCCCTTCCTTCATATCGATGATAGCACTGATAGTCCTTAGGAAAGGTCTACCAAGATTATTAGGGCAAGTAGGATTGCAATCAATGTCAAGCACAATGAAACCACGGGTACATAGTTCCTATTTGCAATAATAAGAACATCATTGATCCTTCCCATGGGTTTCTTGACAGTAGAATCAGCAAGATGCAAAGTAAGAGAACACTCTTCAATCTCATAAAAACCCAGAACATCACATAAAGACTTGGGAATCGCAAAAACACTAGCACCCAATTCACACAAAGCATTGCATTCATAGTTTTTGATTTTGATTTTGATGGTAGGTTCCCACTTATCATGAAGCTTTCTAGGGATAGAGACTTCCAATTCAATTTTGTCTTCAAGAGATTTTATCATAGCTTCGACGATATGATCGGTAAAGGCCTTGTTTTGGCTATAAGCGTGTGGAGAGTTTAACATGGATTGCATCAAAGAAATGCATTCAATCAAGGAGAAACTACCATAATTGAATTCCTTGAAATCCACGGTAGTAATTTCATTACTACTCAAAGTTTTAACATCTGCTACTCCACTTTCAATGCTTTTAGCATCAAGATAGATGGACTCTGAATCATTGGGGCACTTTTCAACCAAAGTGGATTCATATCCAGCCCCATAATCATTAGGTTTGACACAAGAAAACAAAGATTAAATGGGAGTCACACCAATCACTTTGAGATCTTCGTGATTCTCATCACGAGAACACGCCTTTTTAAGCCATTCATGTCTAGCACGAATTTTGGCGGTTCTTTCTTGGCTCTCAATCATGGAAACACGCATAGCTTTCAAAGTTTCATCCATGTTGATTTTTGGAGGATCACATCTAACTTTCAAGGCATCAACATCACTAGAAATTCTATCAACGCTCTTAGCCAAATCGTCAATTTTGAGTAGCTTTTCCTCTGTGGATGCATTGAAAATCTTTTGAGAGTTGATGAACTCTATGATATTACTCTCTAGATCAGAGGGTAATCGATTGTAATTTCCATGAGTATTGTTGTAGGAGTTGCCAAAGTTATTAGAGGAGTTACTAGGAAAAGGCCTAGGAACATAGTTTCCTCTAAAAGCATTGTTATTGCCAAAGTTATTCCTACCAACAAAATTAACGTCCAAGCTAGCGTTGCTACTCTCAATCAAAGAAGACAAAGGCAAATCATTAGGTAGTTTCTTTATTGCCAAATTTATTAACTCATCCATCTTAGCACTCAACGAGTTAATTTCCTCTATAGCGTGTACCTTCTTACTAGTAGGTGACCTTTAAGTGTGCCACTGAGAGTAGTTCATCATGATGTTGTCTAAGAGCTTTGTGGCTTCTCCTAACGTGATTTCCATGAACGTTCCACCTGAGGCGGAGTCCAAGATAGTTCTAGAAGCGACATTCAAGCCAGTGTAAAAGATTTGAATAATCATCCAAAGGCTCAAGCCATGAGCGGGACAATTTCTAATCATTAATTTCATTCTCTCGCAAGCTTGTGCAACATGTTCATGCTCAAGTTGCTTGAAATTCATGATATATTTACGGAGAGAGATGATCTTAGCTGGCGGAAAATACTTGGATATATAAGCATCTTTGCACTTATCCCAAGAATCGATACTATTTTTTGGCAAAGAAGAAAACCAAGTTTTTGCGCGATCTCGCAACGAGAAAGGAAAAAAGCTTCAATCTAATCACGCCATTATCCACATCTTTTTCTTTTGCATATCGCAAAGCTCAATGAAGGTATTGAGATGGTATGCGGGATCTTCACTAGGAAGGCCAGATAATTGCTCTTTCATAACAAGATTCAGCAAAGCGGCATTGATTTCGTATGACTCCGCACTAGTGGCGGGAGCAATCGGAGTACTAATAAAATCATTATTATTAGTATTCGAGAAGTCACAAAGTTTGGTGTTCTCGTTCATGGTGACTTCAGCAAGCAAGCAAGCACACAAGCAACAAAGAGCAGGCGAGAAAAAGGGCGAACGAAAAGGCGAAGAAAAACGCAAACGAAAAAGGAAAATTGGTGAAGTGGGGGAGAGGAAAACGGGAGGCAACTGGCAAACAAAGTAAATGCAAGAGATGAGTTTGCGATACCTACTTGGATGAGTTCTTGTCTTGATCTTCCTTCCCGGCAATGGCGCCAGAAATTCTTCTGCTGCGGCAACAAAAGTCCTTCCCTCGTGCTTAGGAATTCTTCTTGTTACTTCTTTGGTTTGCTCCGGTTTTCCCTTGAAGAGGAAAGGGTGATGCAGCACAGGAGCAATAAGTATTTCCCTCAGTTTGAGAACCAAGGTATCGATCCAGAAGGAGGGCCTCGTCAAGTCCAAAGTACCTGCGCAAACACAAACAAGCTTGCACCCAACGCTTCAAAGGGGTTGTCAATCCCTTCAAGATTGTTTGCAAAGTGAGATCTGAAGGAGGAAAGTGCAACGAAGTAAAAAGTGTAAGGCTGAAAATATGGTGTGGAGTAGACCTTGGGCGCCATAGTGTTCACTAGAGGCTTCTCTCAAAATAGCAAATATCACGGTGGGTGAACAAATTACTGTCGAGCAATTGATAGAACCTCGCAAAGTCATGACGATATCTAAGGCAATGATCATACATATAGCATCACGTCCGAGACAAGTAGACCGATACTTTCTGGATCTACTACTATTACTCCACGCATCGACCGCTATCCAGCATGCATCTAGTGTATTGAGTTCATGACAAACAGAGTAACGCCTTAAGCAAGATGACATGATGTAGAGGGATAATCTCAAACCAATTATGAAAACCCCATCTTTTTACCCTTGATGGCAACAACATGATGTGTGCCTCGCTACCCCTTCTGTCACTGGGTGAGGTCACCGCACAGTATGAACCCTAAACCAGGCACTTCTATCCTTGCAAGAATCATAGATCTAGTTGGCTAGACAAAACCCACAACTCGAAGAGAATTACAAGGATATGAAATCATGCATAAGAGAGATCAGAAAAAACTCAAATAAGATTCATAGATAATTTGATCATAAATCCACAATTCATCGGATCTCTACAAACACACCGCAAAAGAAGATTACATCGGATAGATCTCCATGAAGATCATGAAGAACTTTGTATTGAAGATCCAAGAGAGATAAGAAGCCATCTAGTTACTAGCTATGAACCCGTAGGTCTATGGTGAACTACTCACGCATCATCGGAGAGGTCATGGTGTTGATGAAGAAGCCCTCCGTGTCCGAGTCCCCCCTCTGGCAGGAGACCAGAACGTGCCCCAGATGGGATCTTGCGGAGTCAGGAGCTTGCGCGGCGGAAAAGTGATTGCGATGATCTCTGATTTTTTGGGATTTTTAGGGAATTTATAGGCGCAATCCCTAGGTGAGGGGACGCTCAGGGGGTCCACAAGCCTGGATGGCGCGACCTCCCCCCTGGCCGTGGAGTGGGGGTTTTTGGGGCCCCTGGGGCTCCCCTGCCTTCGCTCCCAAGCTCCCCGATCTTCTTCCGTTCCAGAAAAATCTTTTCGGGGATTTTCTTCCGTTTGGATTCCGTTTCAAAATCTCCTCTAAAAGTTGTCAAAAACATGGAAAAAACAGGAACTGGCACTTGGCACTGAGTTAATAAGTTAGTTCCTAGAAAATATAAAAGGCATGCAAAACATCCAAAGTTTGACAAGATAATAGCATGAAACCATCAAAAATTATAGATACGTTGGAGACGTATCACGCATGTCTCCATATAAAATGGTTTACGGTAAAGCATGTCATTTACCTCTTGAGCTAGAGCATAAGGCTTATTGGGCAATCAAAGAGCTCAACTTTGATTTCAAACTTGCTGGTGAGAAGAGGTTATTTGATATTAGCTCACTTGATGAATGGAGAACTCAGGCATATGAAAATGCCAAGTTGTTTAAAGAAAAAGTTAAGAGGTGGCATGATAAAAGGATACAAAAACGTGAGTTCAATGTAGGTGATTATGTCTTTCTATACAATTCTCGTTTAAGATTTTTTGCAGGCAAGCTTCTATCTAAATGGGAAGGTCCTTACATTGTCGAAGAAGTGTATCGTTCCGTTGCCATAAAAATCAACAACGCGGAAGGTAATTTTCCGAGAGTTGTAAATGGGCAAAGAATAGAGCATTATATCTCAGGTACTCCCATAACTGTTGAAAGCAATATTATAATACCATAACTCCGGAGGAATACATAAGGGATATTTACCAGCTTGTTTCAGACTCCAAAAACGAAGAGGTATGTGATACGGTAAGTAAACCGACTCCAAAACTTTTCCAATAGCAATTTTTCTCCGTTTTGGAATATTTAGAAAAATAGAAAAATTTAAAGTAGTCCAGAAAGCGCAGTAGGAGGGCGCGCTTGGGGGCTCGTGAGCACCTCGTGTGTCTCCCGACTCCGTTCTCTTGTGGAATACTCCGTATGGTCGGTAAAAAATCATTATATAATCTCCCGAAAGGTCAGACCCTCGTATCACGCAAATATCCTCTGTTTTCGTTTCGAGCCTGTTTTTGCCGTAGATTTAAATCAAGATGTCGTCTCAGGAATCTGTCAGGGAGAATGATTTCCCTCAAGTCTATGAAGAAGTAAATGCTGATTTGAAAAGGGTGGAAGTCACGGAGGCTAAGGAAGAGCTGCAGGAAGAAACCAAGGGCAAAACTATGGAGGAGAATCCGGCGTCGGACGAAGGGCAATCTGTGCTCAACAAGGAAGAAGTTGAGGAAGAGGATTTCCTCCAACCCTACCTCCACCTACTATCCCCATCCTTGATCGAACTCTTGAGGTTATGTGACAGCCCGATGCCGACGTTCCAGAAGATTCCCCTTCTATTCTGTTTTCGTCTGTGTCTATTTTCATTTGTCGCATCATCATTGCATCATGCGCATCATCTGCATTGCATCGGCATCTCCGTTGCCGCCAGTTCTCAAAACTTGCTTACGTTAGTAGTTGCCGGTTCTCGTCGTTGTCCGTTCTGAGCCCGACCGCACACGCACGCGCCCGCAGCATCGTCAAAACCCTGATTTTCAAAGTGTGTACAAAAGTTTCTTTGATTGGGTTTAGATTTGACGTGCGTTCTTATTTTGATATAGGTAGGCCGCCTGCCAAATTTCGTCGCAATCGGAGGTCGTCTGGTACCCGAACGGTCGACCGTAGTGGCACCGTATTCAGTCTATCGTCGGACGTCTTTCAGTGTTTTAAAAATGGTTGCCGCGCCGCCCGTTTTACCTCTCGTCTCCTGATAACTACTCTACACGGCCACTTAATCGTTCCCACGTTCAGAATTATTCGAATACGACCGCGCGGTTGGAACCGGGGCGGAATTTCGCTAAACCTTGCCCCTCATTTGTCCATAAATAGTCCCCCAGGTTATGTTTAGACAGCCCTCTCCTCCTACCTCGGGATCTGCGCCACCTACCCCCCCAAAACCCTAATCCCTAGCCTCCTCCCGCAGCCTCTCTCTCCCCAGCGCCGCGGGCCCATGCAGCCCATCGCAGGCCCGCCCGGGCCCGAACCACCACCGCCCCGTTCAGCCTCTCGAGCTCCCTGCTCCCTGTCTCCTCCTGTAGCACCTCGCCGGGAACCGCACCGCCCCAAGCCTCCCCGCCGGCCGGAGCCTCGGCCACCCCGCAACCGCCGCCAAGGCCTCGTGTTCCCTGTCGTGCCCCGCTGCATCTCGTCGCCCGCCGCCGGCTGTGGCCGCCCCGTGCTCGCCGCCCCGCCGGCGGACCTCCTCGCCCCAACGCCGCCTCGATCCGCCACCGGCGGGAATGGGAAGGGCTGCCCTAGATCCGCCCGGATATGCCGCCTCCCTGTCCCTCCGCGCGTGCCTCACCATCGCTCGCCTGCCAGACCGGCCGCCGCCTCCCTGGCTGCACCGCCATGGCTCCTCATGGGAGGAGAACGAGGACCAAAGCCCTCGTCGCCCGTCCTGGGCTCCCAAACGCCGCGGCCCGTCAGCGCCAGCTGCACCGCCGGCCTTGCTCCGCACGCCCACCAACCTGTAGTTCGGCCTGCTCGAGCTGCCCATCGAACTGGCCCAAGTGGCCAGGGTGAGCACCCCCCTGCGCCTGTGCATTTTTTATTTTTCTTGTTGTGCTAGTTGTGTGAGGCCTAGTAGTAGATGCGACCCATTAGATATTAGGTTACTTTCGGAATTAATAAAATTCTAGAAAAATCGACGTTATTAACGTGCTTGTATATTTTAAACCGTATATCAGTTCGCGACATGTAGCATATGGTTTTTGTGTAGAATCTTGCGTAGAATCCGAATTTACAACTTGCAAATTTGTTTGACATAGTTTGATGTGCCGAATGCATAGTTTTACGTGTTGTCCCAATAGGATTCGTCCCGTATCTATTTTTTCGCGCGTGTTCGAATTGCTCGAACCCCGTAGATAAAATGTTCATGGTTTAGGAACCCCTTTGCCATGTATTTTAGAGTAGTCTTTGGTATTTTTGCGTGTAGGGATTTGCCGCTAGTTTATTTTCTGTGTTTAGGACATTATCTCGCATTTACGTGCGGCGATATTATTGTTGTGCAACCCCACATGTTTTATATGTTTTCGGGGTAGAAAAATCCATGTGATTTAACTGTGTATTTAGTTTTAGCATTAGAGCAAGTTAGTCCGTGTGATATTTTGCTATGTCACCCTCTTGTTTATTTCGTAGGATTTATTCTGTGTGTGTTATGAGGTAGTTGTCAATTAGAGTTTTACCCTTGGATGTTTAGTCTAGCCCCTGGTAATATTAGTTGCAATAGAAATCCATGTTTAGGTGTGGTTTGGTTGTTGTTTACGTGCTAGGAAATAGTGCTGATTTGGAGATGCTGAAATATTTCCAAGTCTGAAATCTGTTATATTTTGTTGCTGTATTGTCTTGCTTCTATCTTGTGATCTGTAGCTCTTTTGAGGTTGGTGCAATGGAGTTAGTTGTAGACTTTGGGATTCTCTAGCATGTTGTGAATTTTCATGCCATTTGGATTCCTGTAGCTTATGGCTTTGCTGCTATCATTATGCCTTCAGATCGAAAACTACAGCTTCATAAACTGCTATTTTCACCAAGTCTGAAACTGTGTGTAAGAAGCCATTTTGAGACTTCTTTTCCTAGTGATCCATGCTTCCATGCTAGTTGTTGTTAGTTGTATGTTGTGGTGCTTCTTGCCCTCTATCGTGTCATGTCTTGGTTGAGTATATTGGAGTTGTATAGCTCGTAGTTGTGGGGTGTAGAAAATGCTATGTGGCTGATTTTGGTAGATTGTAGTGATATCTTGTTTTGCTCGTAGTTGTTGAACCGTAGCTCTGATTTGTTCGTGTCCTATATGAAACTTGCTTAGAATCTCATGTAGTTTAATTTTATCTTGCTATTTGTATGTTTTGAAGTGCTCGTGACCGTCGTTGCACACATTTTGCATTCATGCCATCATATCTTGCGATGCTCGTATCTTTTGAACCGTAGCTCCGTTGGAGATGTTCTCTATGTGTAGATTTCTTGTAAAGACTTGTAGAATCACGTGAACCTATTTTTTTGCTATTTAACAAATAATTAAACAAGTTAGTTCAGATATGGACAGAATTGTAAATTAACATGTGAGGTCGTTTCGGAGATGCTATAAGTTATTTCCGACCTCATTTAAAATGCCTAGATATGTAGTTTAATTGCGCTTCACCTCTTACCATGTGTAACCGCATTTAATATTGCCGTGTACCTAATCGGGATAGAACTAAATAACTCATATGTGGAGTTTCATCAATATGCAACCCGTTGCATATTGAACTTCACTTAATGTGTGGTGTTTGATTTTTGTGAATTGCCATGCCGTGTCTTGCATATTTTCACCTGCTCATGCATCATTTGTGGTGCATCGTGTGGTGAATATCGTGTGTTGATTCTTGTTTCCGGTTTGCTTCGTCTCGATAGAGTTCCACAAGCGTGTCGCATGTGAGGACCCGTTCGACTACGTCGGTTCGTCTGCTTCACGGAGTCATTCTTCTTCCAAGCGGGATCTCAGGCAAGATGACCATTTCCCCAGATACCATTACTATCATTGCCATGCTAGTTATTTTGATGCTATCTATTATGTCTTGTTTCCTACCACATGTTAAATATCAGCCTCTCAACAATGCCATGAAAACCTTCTACGTGTTCACAACCTAGCAAACCACTGATTGGCTATGTTACTGCTGCTTAACCATTTATTAGTGTTGCTAGTTGTAGGTATAGTTGCTCCCATGTGATAACATGGGTCCCTTGTCTTATCATCCTATTAAATGCTATTCAACTTAATGCACCTATATACTTGGTAAAAGGTGGAAGGCTCGGCCTTTCTAGCCTGGTGTTTTGTTCCACCTTTGTCCACTTAGTTTTGGCTACCGTTGTTATGTTCCATAATTGAGCGCTCCTAACACGATCGGGGTTGTTATGGGGACCCCCTTGATAATTCGTTTTAGATTAAAGCTGGTCTGGCAAGGCCCAACATTGGTACTACATTTGCCCAACATAATAATTTTGTTAATACTGAAAGCATAGGGCGTCATGAACCCGAGGAGTAATTTCACATAATACAGGGAGGGCCAGTGTTGATGGTGCTGGTCCAAAACAAAGCACTGCGCGGGGCCAACCCAGGGCAACTTGGGTGATTTCTATCAGGCCACCGTACGCGTAGCTTATCCGTCGTGTCCTGAGAACGAGATACGCGGCTCCTATCGGGATCGTCGACACGTCGGGCGGCCTTGCTGGGTTTGTTTTACCTTTGACGAGATATCTTGTGCATCAGGATTCCGGTGATGCTTTCGGTAACCTCAGAGTTGAGGTTTTCCACTAAGGAGTCTGACGAGATCGCGAGCTTCATTGTCGAGGATTTCTATGCGGCTTGGGGTAATTTGTGATGGACTAGTTGGAGCACCCCTGCAGGGTTAAATCTTTCGGGAAGCCGTGCCCGCGGTTATGTGGCAACGTGGAAACTTTGTTTAACACTGGTTCTAGATAACTTGAAGCTAACTTAATTAAAACTTGTCAAGTGCGTGCGTAACCGTGAGTGTCTCTTTCGTGAGTTCCTTCTCCGATCGAGCACACGATGGGGTTATGTCTGACGTGGGTAGGTGTTCAGGGTCATTCATTTGATCATCAGTAGACACGTCCGCTACGCGTATATCTTACCCCCTCTTATTTTCTTGTACTCGTAAGTTTAGCCACCAAATATATGCTTAGCCGCTGCTGCAACCTCACCACTTAACCTTACCTCACCTATTAAGCTTTGCTAGTCTTGATACCTTTGGAAATGAGATTGCTAAATCCCCTGTGGCTCACAGATTACTACAACACTAGTTGCAGGTACACGTAAAGGTTAATTGACGCGAGCGCGTTGATTGTTCATTTAGGGTTGCTTCTTGTCCTTCTTCTTCATCGATCTAGGATGGGTTCCAGGCCGGCAGCCTGGGATAGCAAGGATGGACGTCGTTCTTCTTTTCTCGTTAGTTTTTGTCCGTAGTCGGACCCTGCTCTTCTTCATGATGATTATGTATTGTACTGTTGTGACTCTGATGTAGCTTGTGGCGAGTGTAAGCCAATTCTATATATATATATATATATATATATATATATATATATATATATATATATATATATATATCTTATTTTTAGTACATTTACTTGTAACGATATCCATTCTTGCGACACGACGAGATGCGCTTCTATCCCTGACGAGGCCTTTGTGCCAAATTGAGGATAGGGTCGCATCTTGGGCGTGACAGGTTATGTGAAATAACTCGTGTTCGCAATACTTATTTCACCCGTGAAGTTATTTTGCTGGAGAAACGAATCACAGAGCTCCAAAGTATAAATCGAAGATTGATGGCCCTCTTGGAACTAAAAGACAGGATTGCTTCTTCACCATCACCTTCGAAGGCAGACAATTAAACACGAGTATGTGTACTCCCCTTGGCTTGTGCCAAGCTTGGGGAGTTGCCCTGATATCGTATCACCATCACATCTTTTGCGTTTACCTTTATCTTAGTTCGATCCTTTTTTGTAATATCTTTATCTAGTAGAATAAAGTTCTAAGTAGGATCTAGGCTTGAGTTTTGCTTTATGTTACCCCCAATATAATCGAGTTCGTGAGTTATATAATAAGGAGTGTTTTAGTTAAGGGCCTTGCTTCATGCCATGATCTAAAGAAACGAATAATAATAGAACAAAAGCATGAAAGATTATGTAATGATCTTATGGGAAGTGATGGCTTCACATATAAAAAGAATGTTGATTGAAACTTGTTGTGGGTGGACAAACGTAGACCTTGGTTTTGGTTGCAATTAATAGGAAGTAATAAAGAAAGAGAGGTTCACATATAAATATATTATCTTTGACACCATCTCTGATTGTGAACAATCATTAAACTATTACATGCTAAGAAGTAGATGTTGGAGAAGGAAGACAACATAATGAATTATGTTTGCTTGGTTCCGAACAATGTTATATGACTAGAGATCCCTTAGCATGTGACGCTTGCTTCCACCTCATATCAGCCAAAACTTGCGCACTAAGTAGAGATACTACTTGTGCATCCATAAACCCTCAACCCAGTTTTGCCATGAGAGTCCACCATACCTACCTATGGATTGAATAAGATCCCTCAAGTAAGCTGTCATCAGTGCAAGCAATAAAAAATTTGCTCCCTAAATATGTATGATCTATTAGTGTGTGCAAAATAAGTTTAGTACGAACCTGTGATAAGAAGATATAAAAGCGACAGACTGCATAATAAAGTTCTTTATCGCAGGAGGCAATATAAAAAGACGTTCCTTCACACTAAGAGATCACACATTCAAACCTCAAAAGAGCATGACAACCTCTGCTTCCCTCTACGAAGGGCCTATCTTGTTGGGGAACGTCGCATGGGAAACAAAAAAATTCCTACGCGCACGAAGACCTATCATGGTGATGTCCATCTACGAGAGGGGATATTCGATCTACATACCCTTGTAGACTGCACAGCAGAAGCGTTAGTGAACGCGGTTGATGTAGTGGAACATCCTCACGTCCCTCGATCCGCCCCGCGAACCGTCCCGCGATCAGTCCCACGATCTAGTGCCGAACGGACGGCACCTCCGCGTTCAGCACACGTACAGCTCGACGATGATCTCGGCCTTCTTGATCCGTATATATAGGGGGAAGAGGGGAGCCTTGCCTTGGGGTCCAAGGACCCCCAAGGGGTTCGGCCGAGCCAAGGGGGGCAACCCTCCCCTTCCAAACCGAGTCCAACTAGGTTTGGAAGGAGGAGTCCTTCCCCCTTTTCCCACCTCCTCCTTTTTTTTCTTTCTTTTCTCTTTGATTTTCTTCCTATGGCGCATAGGGCCTTCTTGGGCTGTCCCACCAGCCCACTAAGGGCTGGTGCGCCACCCCCAAGGCCTATGGGCTTCCCCGGGGTGGGTTGCCCCCCCCCCGGTGAACACCCGGAACCCATTCGTCATTCCCGGTACATTCCCGGTAACTCCGAAAACCTTCCGGTAATCAAATGAGGTCATCCTATATATCAGTCTTTGTTTCCGGACTATTCCGGAAACCCTCGTGACGTACTTGATCTCATCCAGGACTCCGAACAACATTCGGTAACCAACCATATAACTCAAATACGCACAAAACAACGTCGAACCTTAAAGTGTGCAGACCCTGCGGGTTCGAGAACTATGTAGACATGACCCGAGAGACTCCTCGGTCAATATACAATAGCGGGACCTGGATGCCCATATTGGATCCTATATATTCTACGAAGATCTTATCGTTTGAACCTCAGTGCCAAGGATTCATATAATCCCGTATGTCATTCCCTTTGTCCTTCGGTATGTTACTTGCCCGAGATTCGATCGTTAGTATCCGCATACCTATTTCAATCTCGTTTACCGGCAAGTCTCTTTACTCGTTCCGCAATACAAGATCCCACAACTTACACTAAGTCACATTGCTTGCAAGGATTGTGTGTGATGTTGTATTACCGAGTGGGCCCCGAGATATCTCTCCGTCACACGGAGTGACAAATCCCAGTCTCGATCCATACTAACTCAACGAACACCTTCGGAGATACCTGTAGAGCATCTTTATAGTCACCCAGTTATGTTGCGACGTTTGATACACACAAAGCATTCCTCCGGTGTCAGTGAGTTATATGATCTCATGGTCATAGGAACAAATACTTGACACGCAGAAAACAGTAGCAACAAAATGACACGATCAATATGCTACGTCTATTAGTTTAGGTCTAGTCCATCACGTGATTCTCCTAATGACGTGATCCAGTTATCAAGCAACAACACCTTGTTCATAATCAGAAGACCCTGACTATCTTTGATCAACTGGCTAGCCAACTAGAGGCTTGCTAGGGTCAGTGTTTTGTCTATGTATCCACACATGTATATAAGTCTTCATTCAATACAATTATAGCATGGATAATAAACGATTATCTTGATACATGAATTATAATAATAACTATATTTATTATTGCCTCTAGGGCATAATTCCAACAGTCTCCCACTTGCACTAGAGTCAATAATCTAGCCCTCACATCATCATGTGAATTCCATTGTAATAAATCTAACACCCATACAGTTCTGGTGTTGATCATGCTTTGCCCGTGGAAGAGGTTTAGTCAGCGGGTCTGCTACATTCAGATCCGTGTGCACTTTGCATATATTTACGTCCTCCCCTTTGACATAGTCGCGAATGAGGTTGAAGCGTCGTTTGATGTGTCTGGACTTCTTGTGAAACTATGGTTCCTTTGCTAGGGCAATGGCACCCGTGTTGTCACAGAACAAGGTTATTGGATTCAGTGCGCTTGGCACTACTCCAAGATCCGTCATGAACTGCTTCATCCAGACACCCTCCTTAGCCGCCTCCGAGGCAGCCATGTACTCCGCTTCACATGTAGAATCTGCTACGACGCTTTGCTTGGAACTGCACCAGCTTACCGCACCCCCATTAAGAATAAATACGTATCCGGTTTGCGACTTAGAGTCATCCAAATCTATGTCAAAGCTTGCATCGACGTAACCCTTTACGGCGAGCTCTTCGTCACCTCCATACACGAGAAACATCTCCTTAGTCCTTTTCAGGTACTTCAGGATATTCTTGACCGCCGTCCAGTGATCCACTCCTGGATTACTCTGGAACCTGCCTGCCATACTTATGGCCAAGCTAACGTTCGGTCTAGTGCACATGATTGCATACATGATAGAACCTATGGCTGAAGCATAGGGGACGGTGCTCATATGCTCTCTATCCTCATCAGTTGCTGGGCACTGAGTCTTACTCAATCTTGTACCTTGTAAAACTGGCAAGAACCCTTTCTTGGACTATTCCATTTTGAACCTCTTCAAAACTTTATCAAGGTATGTGCTTTGTGAAAGTCCTATCAGGCGTTTCGATCTATCCCTGTAGATCTTAATGCCTAGAATGTAAGCAGCTTCTCCTAGGTCCTTCATAGAGAAACTTTTATTCAAGTAATCCTTTATGCTCTCCAAAAACTCTACATTGTTTCCAATCAGCAATATGTCATCCACATATAATATTAGAAATGCCACAGAGCTCCCATTCACTTTCTTGTAAATACAAGATTCCCCAACCACTTGTATAAACCCAAATGCTTTGATCACCTCATCAAAGCGCTTGTTCCAACTCCGAGATGCTTGCACCAGCCCATAAATGGATCGCTGGAGCTTGCACACCTTGTTAGCATTCTTAGGATCGACAAAACCTTTGGGTTGCATCATATACAACTCTTCCTTAAGGAAACCGTTAAGGAACGTCGTTTTGACATCCATCTGCCAGATTTCATAATCGAAAAATGCAGCTATTGCTAACATGATTCTGACGGACTTAAGCATCGCTACGGGTGAGAATGTCTCATCGTAGTCAACTCCTTGAACTTGTGAAAAACCCTTTGCCACAAGTCGAGCTTTATAAACGGTCACATTGCCGTTAGCGTCCGTCTTCTTCTTAAAGATCCATTTGTTCTGAATAGCCTTGCGGCCCTCAGGTAGTACTTCCAAAGTCCATACTTTGTTCTCATACATGGATCCTATCTCGGACTTCATGGCCTCTAGCCATTTGTTGGAATCTGGGCCCACCATTGCTTCTTCATAATTTGTAGGTTCATTGTTGTCTAACAACATGATTGACATGACGGGATTACCGTACCACTCTGGAGCAGCACGTGGTCTCGTCGACCTGCGTGGTTCGACAGGAACTTGAATCGGAGTTTCATGATCATCATCATTAACTTCCTCCTCAACCGGCGTCGCAATGACAGAGGTTTCCCCTTGCCCTGCGCCACCATCTAGAGGGATGAGAGGTTCGACAACCTCATCAAGTTCTATCTTCCTCCCACTCAATTCTCTCGAGAGAAACTCCTTCTCGAGAAAAGCTCCGTTTTTAGCAACAAATACTTTTCCCTCGGATTTGAGATAGAAGGTGTACCCAACTGTCTCTTTTGGGTAACCTATGAAGATGCACTTTTCCGCTTTGGGTTCCATCTTTTCAGGCTGAAGCTTTTTGACATAAGCATCACATCCCCAAACTTTAAGAAATGACAACTTTGGCCTTTTGCCATACCACAGTTCGTATGGTGTCGTCTCAACGGATTTTGATGCTGCCCTATTTAAAGTGAATGCAGCTGTTTCTAATGCATAACCCCAAAACGATAACGGCAAATCGGTAAGAGACATCATAGATCGCACCATCTCTAATAAAGTACGATTACGACGTTCGGACACACCATTACGCTGTGGTGTTCCAGGCGGTGTCAACTGTGAAACAATTCCACATTGTCTTAAGTGAGCACCAAACTCGAAACTTAGATATTCACCCCCACGATCAGACCGTAGGAACTTGATCTTCTTGTTATGATGATTTCAACTTCACTCTGAAATTGTTTGAACTTTTCAAATGTTTCAGACTTGTGCTTCATTAAGTGGACATAGCCATATCTACTCAAATCGTCAGTGAAGGTGAGAAAATAACGATATCCGCCGAGTGCCTCTATGCTCATCGGACCGCACACATCGGTATGTATGATTTCCAACAAGTCACTTGCACGCTCCATTGTTCCGGAGAACGGAGTTTTAGTCATCTTGCCCATGAGGCATGGTTCGCACGTGTCAAGTGAATCAAAGTCAAGTGACTCCAAAAGTCCATCGGCATGGACTTTCTTCATGCGCTTTACACCAATATGACCTAAGCGGCAGGGCCACAAAAATATGGCGCTATCATTGTTAACTCTAATTCTTTTGGTCTCAATGTTATGTATGTGTGTATCATTATCAAGATTCAATATGAACAATCCTCTCACATTGGGTGCATGATCATAAAAGATGTTACTCATAGAAATAGAACAACCATTATTCTCTGACTTAAAAGAGTAACCGTCTCGCAATAAACAAGATCCAGATATAATGTTCATGCTCAACGCAGGCACTAAATAACAATGATTCAAGTTCATAACTAATCCTGATGGTAACTGAAGTGAAACTGTGCCGACGGCGATTGCATCAACCTTGGAACCATTTCCTACGCGCATCGTCACTTCATCTTTCGCCAGCCTTCGTCTATTCCGTAGTTCCTGTTTCGAGTTGCAAATATGAGCAACAGAATCGGTATCGAATACCCAGGCACTACTACGAGAGCCGGTTAAGTACACATCAATAACATGTATATCAAATATACCTGATTTTTCTTTGGCCGCCTTCTTATCAGCCAGATACTTGGGGCAGTTGCGCTTCCAGTGACCCATACCCTTGCAATAGTAACACTCTGTTTCAGGCTTAGGTCCAGCTTTGGGTTTTTTCGTCGGATTGGCAACAGGCTTGCCGCTCTTCTTTGAATTACCCTTCTTGCCTTTGCCGTTTCTCTTGAAACTAGTGGTCTTATTCACCATCAACACTTGATGCTCTTTACGGAGTTCAGACTCTGCGACCTTCAGCATCGCAAACAACTCGCCGGGTGACTTGTTCATCCCTTGCATGTTGTAGTTCAACACAAAGCCTTTATAGCTTGGCGGCAGTGATTGAAGGATTCTGTCAGTGATTGCCTCTTGCGGGAGTTCAATCCCCAGCTCAGCTAGACGGTTTGAGTACCCAGACATTTTGAGCACATGTTCACTGACAAACGAGTTCTCCTCCATCTTGCAAGCATAGAATTTATCAGAGGTCTCATACCACCCGGGCGTTCTTCTGAAAGATGAACTTCAACTCCTGGAACATCTCAAATGCTCCATGACGCTCAAAGCGATGTTGAAGTCCCGGTTCTAAGCCATACAAGACTGCACATTGAACTACTGAGTAGTCCTCCTTACGTGTTAACCAAGCGTTCTTATCATCCTGGTCAGCCGTAGCGGGTGGTTCATCTCCTAGCGCAGCATTAAGGACATAATCCTTCTTCCCAGCTTGTAAGATTAGCTTAAGATTACGAGCCGAGTCTACAAAGTTGCTTCCATCATCTTTCAACTTAGCTTTCTCTAGGAACGTATTAAAATTCAGGGTGACTGTCGCGTGAGCCATGATCTACAACACAAATATATTCAAAGTGGACTTAGACTATGTTCAAGATAATTAGAGTTTAACTTAATCAAATTATTCGCTAAACTCCCACTCAAAAAGTACATCTCTCTAGTCATTTGAGTGGTTCATGATCCACTTACACTAGCTCAAGTCCGATCATCACGTGAGTTGAGTATAGTTTCAGTGGTAAGCATCCCTATGCTAATCATATCATCTATATGATTCATGATTGACCTTTTGGTCTCATGTGTTCTGAGGCCATGTCTGCACATGCTAGGCTCGTCAAGCTTAACCCGAGTGTTCCGCGTGTGCAACTGTTTTGCACCCGTTGTATGTGAACGTTGAGTCTATCACACCCGATCATCACGTGGTGTCTCGAAACGACGAACTGTAGCAACGGTGCACATTCGGGGAGAACACAATTTCGTCTTGAAATTTTAGTGAGAGATCACCTTATAATGCTACCGTCGTTCTAAGCAAAACAAGGTGCATAAAAGGATTAACATCACATGCAATTCATAAGTGACATGATATGGCCATCATCACGTGCTCCTTGATCTCCATTACCAAAGCACCGGCACGATCTTTTTGTCACCGGCGCCACACCATGATCTCCATCAACGTGTCGCCATCGGGGTTGTCGTGCTACTCATGCTATTACTACTAAAGCTACATCCTAGCAAAATAGTAAACGCATCTGCAAGCACAAACGTTAGTTTAAAGACAACCCTTTGGCTCCTGCCGGTTGCCGTACCATCGACGTGCAAGTCGATATTATCTATTACAACATGATCATCTCATACATCCAATATATCACATCACTTCGTTGGGCATATCACATCACAAGCATACCCTGCAAAAACAAGTTAGACGTCCTCTAATTTTGTTGTTGCATGTTTTACGTGGTGACCATGGGTATCTAGTAGGATCGCATCTTACTTTCGCAAACACCACAACGGAGATATATGAATTGCTATTTAACCTTATACAAGGACCTCCTCGGTCAAACCGATTCAACTAAGGTTGGAGAAACTGACACTTGCCAGTCATCTTTGAGCAACGGGGTTACTCGTAGCGATGAAACCAGTCTCTCATAAGCGTACGAGTAATGTCGGTCCAAGCCGCTTCAATCCAACAATACCGCGGAATCAAGAAAAGACTAAGGAGGGAAACAAAACGCACATCACCGCCCACAAAAACGTTTGTGTTCTACTCGAGAAGACATCTACGCATGAACCTAGCTCATGATGCCACTGTTGGGGAACGTCGCATGGGAAACAAAAATTTTCCTACGCGCACGAAGACCTATCATGGTGATGTCAATCTACGAGAGGGGATATTCGATCTACGTACCCTTGTAGACCGCACAGCAGAAGCGTTAGTGAACGCGGTTGATGTAGTGGAACGTCCTCACGTCCCTCGATCCGTCCCGCGAACCGTCCCGCGATCAGTCCCACGATCTAGTGCCGAACGGACGGCACCTCCGCGTTCAGCACACGTACAGCTCGACGATGATCTCGGCCTTCTTGATCCAGCAAGAGAGAAGGAGAGGTAGATGAGTTCTCCGACAGCGTGACGGCGCTCCGGAGGTTGGTGATGATCTTATCTCAGCAGGGCTCCGCCCGAGCTCCGCAAAAACGCGATCTAGAGGTAAAACCGTGGAGATATGTGGTCGGGCTGCCGTGGCAAAGTTGTCTCAAATCAGCCCTAAAACCTCCGTATATATAGGGGGAAGAGGGGGAGCCTTGCCTTGGGGTCCAAGGACCCCCAAGGGGTTCGGCCGAGCTAAGGGGGGCAACCCTCCCGAGTCCAACTAGGTTTGGAAGGAGGAGTCCTTCCCCCTTTTCCCACCTCCTCCTTTTTTTTCTTTCTTTTCTCTTTCATTTTCTTCCTATGGCGCATAGGGCCTTCTTGGGCTGTCCCACCAGCCCACTAAGGGCTGGTGCGCCACCCCCAAGGCTTATGGGCTTCCCCGGGGTGGGTTGCCCCCCCCCCCCCCGGTGAACAGCCGGAACCCATTCGTCATTCCCCGTACATTCCCGGTAACTCCGAAAACCTTCCGGTAATCAAATGAGGTTATCCTATATATCAATCTTCGTTTCCGGACTATTCCGGAAACCCTCGTAATGTCCGTGATCTCATCCGGGACTCCGAACAACATTCGGTAACTAACCATATAACTCAAATACGTATAAAACAACGTCGAACCTAAAGTGTGCAGACCGTGCGGGTTCGAGAACTATGTAGACATCACCCGAGAGACTCCTCGGTCAATATCCAATAGCGGGACCTGGATGCCCATATCGGATCCTACATATTCTACGAAGATCTTATCGTTTGAACCTTAGTGCCAAGGATTCATATAATCCCGTATGTCATTCCCTTTGTCCTTCGGTATGTTACTTGCCATTGATTCGATCGTCAGTATCCGCATACCTATTTCAATCTCGTTTACCGGCAAGTCTCTTTACTCGTTCCGTAATACAAGATCCCGCAACTTACACTAAGTCACATTGCTTGCAAGGCTCGTGTGTGATGTTGTATTACCGAGTGGGCCCCGAGATACCTCTCCGTCACACGGAGTGACAAATCCCAGTCTCCATCCATACTAACTCAACGAACACCTTCGGAGATACCTGTAGAGCATCTTTATAGTCACCCAGTTACGTTGCGCGTTTGATACACACAAAGCATTCCTCCGGTGTCAGTGAGTTATATGATCTCATGGTCATAGGAACAAATACTTGACACGCAGAAAACAGTAGCAACAAAATGACACGATCAATATGCTACGTCTATTAGTTTGGGTCTAGTCCATCACGTGATTCTCCTAATGACGTGATCCAGTTATCAAGCAACAACACCTTGTTCATAATCAGAAGACCCTGACTATCTTTGATCAACTGGCTAGCCAACTAGAGGCTTGCTAGGGACAATGTTTTGTCTATGTATCCACACATGTATATAAGTCTTCATTCAATACAATTATAGCATGGATAATAAAAGATTATCTTGATACAGGAATTATAATAATAACTATATTTATTGTTGCCTCTAGGGCATAATTCCAACATATCTTGTACCTTTACTTTTTATCTTTAAAAGAGTCATGGAGATCGACTCCAATTCCTTATTTCGCCATTATCTTGGCTAGCGTCATGTGCTAGGGAAAGATTTATATTCTTATATCAACTTGGAAGTAAGTAATCATGAATTATTATTCTTGACATTACCCTTGACGTAAATAGTTGGGAGGCGAAACTATAAGCCCCTATCTTTCTCTGTGTCCAACTGAAACTTTGATCTCATCAGTACCGCGTGAGTTTTAGCAATTGTAGAAGATTAAAAGATGATCGAGTATGTGGATTTGCTTTACAAGCTCTTATTTGACTCTTTCCGATGTTACGATAAATTGCAATTGCTTCAATGACTAAAGACTATTGGTTGTTAATTCTCGATAATGTTCTTGATCCATACTTTAATTGTGAAGGAGTTGTCACTTTAGCATAAGAGATTATACGACGATATTTTTGTTCTAAATATGATCATGATGTCTGCATGTCCGTATTTTATTTTATCGACACCTCTATCTCTAAACATGTGGGCATATTTATTGATCTCGGGTTCCGCTTGAGGACAAGCGAGGTGTAAGCTTGGGGGAGTTGATACGTCCATTTTGCATCATGCTTTTATATTGATATTTATCGCATTATGGGCTGTTATTACACATTATGGTACAATGCTTATGCCTTTTCTCTCTTATTTTATAAGGTTTACATGAAGAGGGAGAATGTCGGCAGCTGGAATTTTGGGCCGGAAAAGGAGCAAGTTTGAGATACCTATTCTGCACAACTCCAAAAGCTGTGAAAATCAGCGAGGAATTATTTTGGAATATATAAAAAATACTGGGCAGAAGAAATACTGGAGGGGAGCCACCAGGAGGTTACAAGCCTGCCAGGCGCGCCCTACCCCCTGGGCGCGCCTGGGGGGCTCATGGGCCCCCTGTTACCCCTCCGGCTCCCATCTTCTGCTATAAGGAGGGTTTCGTCCCAGAAAAAAATCAAGAGAGATCTTTCGGGAAGAATCACCGCCGCCACGAGGCGGAACTTGAGCAGAACCAATCTAGAGCCCCGGTAGGGCCGTCCTGCCGGGGAAACTTCCATCACGGAGGGGGAAATCGTCGCCATCGTCATCACCAACACTCCTCGCAACGGAGGGTCTCATCTCCATCAACATCTTCATCAGCACCATCTCATCTCCGAACTCTAGTTCATCTCTGGTACTTGTAAGGTTGCTAGTAGTGTTAATTACTCCTTGTAGTTGATGCTAATTGGTTTACTCGGTGGAAGATCATATGTTCAGATCCTTAATGTTATTCAATACCTCTCTGATCATGAACATGATTATGCTTTGTGAGTAGTTACGTTTGTTCCTGAGGACATGGGATAAGTCTTGCTATAAGTAGTCTTGTGAATTTGGTATTCGTTCGATATTTTGATGTGTTGTATGTTGTCTTTCCTCTAGTGGTGTTATGTGAACGTCGACTACATAACACTTCACCATTATTTGGGCCTAGAGGAAGGCATTTGGAAGTAATAGGTAGATGATGAGTTTCTAGAGTGACAGAACCTTAAACCCTGGTTTATGCGTTGCTTCGCAAGGGGCTGATTTGGATCCACCAGTTTAATGCTATGGTTAGACTTTGTCTTAATTCTTCTTTCATAGTTGCGGATGCTTGCGAGAGGAGTTAGTCATAAGTGGGATGTTTGTCCAAGTAAGGATAGCACCCAAGCACCGGTACACCCACATATCAAACTATCCAAGTAGCGAACGCGAATCATATGAAGATGATGAAAACTAGCTTGACAGAAATTCCTTGGGAGCGTTTTACCTTATATAAGAGTTCGTCCAGGCTTGTCCCTTGTTACAAAAGGGATTGGGCATCTTGCTGCACCATTGTTACTATTGTTACTTGCTACCCGTTACGAATTATCTTATCACACAACGATCTGTTCTCCGGCCATGTGGTGCGAACAGACAGAGAGCGCATGGTAGGATTATGTTATATTACGATGAGACGTAAGAAACATCTTCTGAAGATATTAGTTCCTTGATGGGTTCCTTTCTTCGGTCTACTACGGAAAACGTAGGTGTTATCGCTATGTATCCTTATAGTGCTGATAGTTGCTGTTTTGGGATGAATAACTGTAAGTGCATCTAGTGCCCCTTAGTGATTTTGGTGGTTTGAAGACTTATAGGTTAAGTATCTATTGTGTTTTTAAGTGTACACAGGATCTATAAGTCATTGAGGAGTTTGAGATATTTGAAGAATATCGACCCCTAAAAATATATGTCTTCAGTTGAAGAAATTGGTCTGAAGCTGAAGAAATGAATCGCGAAGAATTTGCGATTAAATTGATATTCCTCATGAAGATATTGATATTGAGAAGATCGGTGGTTCCTGAAGAAAATCGTTCTGAAGAAATTGAAGCATGAAGATTTACGTTTTCTGTTTTACTTTCTTCGCATTTGATGAATAGGAACACCGTACTGTTAAAGGGGGTCAAAGTAACACTATGGAATGGATTTCCTCATGATGCTCAACCCAAGCCAAATCCTACCAAAAGCCTCAAGTGAGGAATATGAGTGACATGAGGACTCTCACAGTTGAGAGTCCCGACCGTTTCGATAAGCCACGCCAAGTCACTGATCTTATCCACTCCAACGGTCATATTATTTAAGGGCATTAATGTCAAATCATGTCGGGATGCTCCCAGGCTATAAATAGCCACCCCCCACAACCACTAGGTGGTTGGCTGCTCCGTTAGAAACTGACACTTGTCATAAGAGCAACCCAATTCCTCAGAGCTTTCGAGAGTAAATCATCAGTGAGGAAATACACCACCCAGCGAAACCACAAACCAAACCTAGTGATTGAGCATCACTGAAGAAGTTGTTCCTGTGTGGGACTGAAGACTTTTACCTTTGAGGACTGTGCATCCTCCAGACGGTTAGGCGTCATGGTCTAGAGCAATCCAGCAGTCAATTGTGGATCGCCGGGTGACCGAGTTTGTGAGGGTTTGGAAGTCTGCCCTGAAGACTTACCACGAGTGTTGGGCGAGGACTGTGTGTCCTTAGCTCAAGGAGAATACGGTAGGGACTGTGTGTCCCGGGACTGGGTTTCCTTTTGGTTTAAATACCAAGCCACTCCAAACCAGATGTACAACTGTCACAGCAGTTGGAACTGGGTCATCAACAACAGTCTTCACTAAGAATCGGGTTCTAATTCCTCAACTCTTTACATTCTCTGTATTATGTGTTGATGACATTCACTGTGACTGTTTGAAGAATTTGCTGAAGACTTTCTCTGAATTTCCTCAACCCCAAATTCTTCACTTGAGTAAATCATCATCTGTACTCTGCGTGCCTGCTTGCTGTGCAATCTGTTTTCATAATCTTCACTCTGTAATACTGCTGTTGTGAACAATTGCACAACTGATCCTTAACTGTTTCTGCTGTAAGTTAGTCATCAGTGAGGAATTTCCTCAAAAGGAATTTCCTCAGTGATGAAATTCTAAAAATCTCCTATTCACCCCCCCTCTAGTCGATATAACGCACTTTCAATTGGTATCAGAGCAAGGTACTCCCTTGTTCTGTGTGATTTTGGTTTAACCACCTGGAGTTTTAGTTATGTCGACTGCAGGCATGTTCAAGGTGACTGCACCATGTCCCACCTACGAAGGGAAGAACTTTCCTTTCTGGAAGAACAAAATGCAACTGCATCTGCAAGCAATTGACAATGATCTCTGGTATATTGTGGAAAATGGCGTTCCCCTCGTTTCTGCTAGTGTCACTGCAGCTGATGTGAAGAGATTTAAGCAACTCGATTCTCAAGCGAAGAACATAATCTGTGGCTATTTGAGCCCAGGTCAGTTTGGAAGAGTAAGTGCTTTGGGATCTGCAACACTGATCTGGGAGAGATTGTGCAAGGTAAATGAAGGGGTATCAACCGAGCGTGACTCTCGTGTTGATATTCTTCGCAATCTCTTCAATCGCTTCAAGAGACATGACAATGAATGCTGCCAAGACACCTTTGATCGCCTCACTGATATATCAAATGAACTGCAAGCACTGGGAGCTCGAGACATCACTGATCACGAAGTTGTGAAGAAACTGCTGAGATCCTTGGATCCTTCATTTGACACTCTAGTTCTGATGATTCAAGAAAGACCAGACTACAAGATGCTAGATCCAGCTAATATTCTTGAAAGGCTAAATACTCATGAATTCCAGCAAGAAGAAAAGAGAGATCTATAAGGACCAAGCTATTCCAGACAACGAGCACTCAAGGCTAGAGCAATTTCCTCATCTGAAGAAGAAACAGATGACAGCAGTTGTGACCCTGAAGAATTTGGACAGGAACTTGCAATGCTTGTGAGGAAATTCCAGAGATTTACACGACGAGGACAGTTCGGTAAATCATCAAGAAGAGACATGAGGAAATCAGAATCTGCATCTGAGGACTACAAGAAACGGACCTGTCACAAGTGCAAGAAATCAGGCCATTACATTGCTGATTGTCCTCGCTGGGGAAAGGAATCAAAGAAAAAGAAATACAAGGATGAAAGTTCTGATGACTCAAAGAAAAAGAAGAAATCTTCGAAATCCTCATCATCAAAGTCCTCTTCACACAAGAAGACTAGCTTCAGAAAGGCTCGGGCACTTATTGGCAAGGAAATGGATTCCGAGGCAGAATCAGAAGAATGTGATGAAGAAGGCTCTGGAGAAGATTCAGAATCCGGACAGGCTAGTCTTGCACTAGCAACCAATTTCGTCAGCAAGTCAATCTTCAATCTTGAAGAAAATGAGTGCACCATCCATACTGATGACTATGTTGATGACTTCGCTCCAACCTATTGCTTCATGGCAAAAGGTTCAAAGGTATCACATAATGCCTCCTCCTCTGATTCAAGTGACTGTGAACATGATGATTACAAAAAACCCAGTTACAGTAAACTTGCCATCATTGCCACTAAACAACAAACTGCTCTGGAAAAGCTTCAAAAACTGCTAGACAAAAGTGATGATCTGTTGAATGAAGAAATGAATCTTAATCAAATCCTCGCTGATGACATGAAAAATCTTCAGTCTAGATTTGATATTCTTCAGGATCGTTATGATACACTCCTCACTGATCATGAGAAGCTTTCCTACGAATTTCTTCAAAGGAAGCTTGATCTTGAGAAGCTGAGGATGTCTTATGATGATCTTCGTATGGAAAATGATTCATTACTAGCTCAACAGATCAGCGCTAGTCAAGTTGAATTTATTCCTCCATGTCTTAAATGCATTAATCGTGAAACTGCTAATTCTTCACCAGAATCTTCAAATGCTACCACTGCTACAAATTCTTCAACTGCACCTGTTGTGTCTATTTCCTCACTTGAGGAAAACACAAATGTCACTGATGAAAATGCAGGGTTGAAGGAATTGTACGTGACAGGCATGTACAAAAGCCTCAAAGGACATCAAATCCTTTGTGATGTGCTCAAAAAGGAGATCTTGAACAGGAACCCGAGGAAAGAAGGAATTGCCTTTGAGAGGAAATTGAATGCTGATGGATCTTATTGGAAACCTGAGCAGTATCGCAAAACCTCATGGGTTGCTGCTATTGGGCCTCCTTTTGATCCATCTAATCTAACTGGCTTCTCATGTGAATTATCCTATTCCTCGGATGAGTCATTTGATTCCAACTATAAACTGTTCAAAAATCAATCTAGTGAAGTATTTGCTCGATATGTTGGAACTAACTGCAGGAATGACCCTCCTCTGAGGAAAATCTGGGTTCCCAAAAGTCGTCTTGAAAATCTTCAAGTGAATGTCCTCATGACATCACCTCTGAAGAATCTGAACCCCAGATCAAATTCCTCAGGAGGACCAAAGTCTTCAAGAGGATCAAAATCCTCAACTGGTCAAAACTATGCCCATACCCGTGCTTATGCGTCTAACATGCAGGGAAACTACAAGGAGTATGATTATAAGCGCTATTCTTCAAATCATTATGTTCATAAATCCTCAAACCAGTTCTCTGCATACTCATATGAGTACTTTAACCCCCCTACTGTTAAGAGAAGTGCATTAGCTTCAATGCCACCTTTCTCATATGTTGCTCGCAGGATGGTGAACGCTTTGCCACCCCTTCAGATGTGGGTGGTGAAGAAATCAAACTAATCACTTCTGCAGGTCACGTCTCCAGATGAAAATCATCATCTGAAGAATTTGCTGGAGACCTGAGGAAATGCTTGATAGGATGCAAGCTAATGATTGATGAAATAGAAATATTTCACACGTCCTTACATTTCTGTTATGATGAAATTCGTATCATATTCTTCAAACTTGAAGCATATGAGATGGTAAGCTGTACTAATTCATCTGCAGGATGACAAACCCAAAAATACTGAGTGGGTTCTTGATAGTGGCTGCACACATCACATGACTGGTGATAAAAGCCTACTGATGAATATGCCACTAACTCCATCACCTCTGAAGCAAATCACATATGCTGATAAAGGTAAAAGCAAGGTATTGGGACTTGGCAAAGTAGCTATTTCCAAGGATAGGCATATGGACAAAGTGATGCTTGTTGAATCCCTTGGTTTTAACCTCATGTCAGTCTCGATGCTTTGTGATCTTGATATGATTGTTATCTTTGGTAGATATAGATGTGTAGTCATCATGGAATCTGACAGATCCAAAGTCTTCGAAGGTGTAAGAAGAGGGGATTTGTACATTGTTGACTTCTCTACAGGTCCTCAACCAGACACTTGCTTACTAGCAAAAACCTCGGAAGGATGGCTGTGGCACAGAAGACTAGGTCATGCAGGCATGACGAATTTGCACACACTTGCAAAGAAGAAGCATGTCATTGGCATCGAATCAGTAAAATTCCTCAAGGATCATCTCTGCGGTGCTTGTGAATCTGGGAAAATGACCAGATCCAAGCATCCCTCCAAAACCATCATGACCACTACGCGTCCATTTGAATTGCTTCATATGGATTTATTTGGACCTACACACTATGCAACACTAACCAATGCAGCATCTCTATATGGCTTTGTCATAGTTGATGATTATTCCAGATACACTTGGGTGCATATCATAGTGTATAAAACTGAAGTGCGGGAAATCTTCAAACGATTCTCTTCAAGGGCCTCGACGAACTTCGGCATCAAGATCAAACAAATTAGGAGTGATAATGGATCCGAGTTCAAAAACACTGGTCTTGATGATTATCTTGATGAACTTGGTATTACTCACGAATTGTCTGCTCCTTATACTCCTCAGCAGAATGGTGTTGTCGAAAGAAAGAACAGGACTCTGGTTGAAATGGCAAGAACTATGCTTGAAGAATATCAGACTCCTCGTCGCTTCTGGCCTGAAGCAATCAACACTGCATGCCATATCATCAACAGGGTATATCTTCACAAATTCCTCAAGAAAACCTCATATGAACTCCTCACTGAGAAGAAACCCAATGTAAGTTATTTCAAAGTCTTCGGTGCAAAATGCTGGATTAGAGATCTTCACCATAGCTCAAAATTTGCACCTAAGGCACATGAAGGTTTTATGCTCGGTTATGGAAAGGACTCGCACACCTACAAAGTCTTCAACAACTATCACAACAAAGTTGTTGAGACTGTAGATGTGCGGTTCGATGAAACTAATGGCTCGCGAAGACAGCAATTGCCTTCTGATCCAGATAAACTGTCCCCTGAGGAAGTGATAAAGCTTAAGCCTACTGAAGACATTGTTCCCACTGAGGAAATTGAAGAAGAAATAATCCCTATCGCTGACAGAAACCAAGAAGATGCTCCTGAGGAAATTGCAACAACACCACTTCCTCAGCCCAGACAAAATCCTCAACCAGCTCATCCGAGGATTGCTAATGAAGTAGAACTTGACAAAATCCTCAACGACATCAACGCGCCAGGTCCTCTCACTCGCTCAAAAGCTTCACACTTAGTTAACTTTTGTGGGCATTTCTCTTTTGTATCTATCACAGAACCCTCAAAAGTAGCTGAGGCTTTTCTGGAACCGGAGTGGATCCAAGCCATGCAATACGAACTTCTTCAATTCAAGCTGAATGACGTATGGGAGCTCGTCAAACGACCCGGTCCTCGCAAGCATAACATCATCGGCACCAAGTGGATTTTCCGAAACAAGCAAGATGAGGACGGTCAAGTGGTGAGGAACAAGGCACGACTTGTAGCCCAAGGCTACACCCAGGTTGAAGGAATAGATTTCGATGAAACTTTTGCACCTGTTGCTAGACTTGAAGCTATTCGAATTCGACTAGCTTATGCTAATCATCATAATATCATCTTATATCAAATGGATGTGAAAAGTGCATTCCTCAATGGTAAGCTTGAGGAAGAAGTATATGTTGCTCAGCCCCCAGGTTTTGAGGATCCAAAGAATCCAGACAAAGTCTTCAGACTCAAAAAGGCTCTGTATGGCCTCAAGCAAGCCCCTCGGGCATGGTATGATACATTGAAGGAATTCCTCATGACGAAAGGCTTCAAACCTGGTTCACTCGATCCAACTCTTTTCACAAAATCTTATGATAATGAACTGTTTGTATGTCAAATTTTTGTTGATGATATCATATTTGGCTGTACTGATAAAAGATACAGTGATGAATTTTCCTATATGATGAGTGAAGAATATCAGATGTCTATGATGGGGGGGCTGAAATTCTTCTTAGGTCTTCAAATTCGTCAACAAAACAATGGAATCTTCATATCACAGGAGAAATACCTCAAGGATGTTCTGAGGAAATTCGACATGCATGAATGCAAAGGTGCCAAGACTCCAATGCCTACCAACGGTCACCTCGGCACTGATGAAAATGGTAAAGATTTCGATCAGCAGGTATACCGTTCTATGATTGGCTCTTTATTGTATTTATGTGCATCTAGGCCAGACATAATGCTTAGTGTTTGCATGTGTGCACGTTTTCAAGCAAAACCGAAGGAATCACACCATAAGGCTGTGAAACATATTCTTCGATACTTAGCTCACACACCAACACTAGGATTATGGTATCCCAAGGTCTCCAATCTTCATCTGGTAGGGTATTCTGATTCAGACTATGCTGGTGACCGTGTGGATCGCAAGTCAACATCTGGCACATGCCATTTCCTCGGAAGATCACTTGTTTGCTGGTCCTCAAAGAAGCAGAACTGTGTATCACTCTCCACTGCCGAAGCTGAGTACATTGCTGCTGGTTCTTGCTGTGCTCAATTACTATGGATGAAGCAAACCCTCAAGGACTACGGCATCAACATGAAGAATGTTCCTCTCTACTGTGACAATGAGAGTGCTATCAAGATTGCCTACAACCCAGTACAGCACTCGAAGACCAAGCACATCCAGATTCGTCATCATTTTCTTTGGGACCATGTCCTCAAGGGCAATATCCTCATCGACCATGTGAAGACTGATGATCAACTGGCTGATATCTTCACTAAGCCCTTGGATGAGAAAAGGTTTTGCAAGTTGCGGTGTGAGCTAAATATCTTAGAATCTTCAAATGTTTTGTAAAAACATGCACACATCCTAACACTTATGCAAAGTTGATGACTTAGATGTGCAACACATGATGAAACGATTTTCGTTAACCAATGAAGAAAATCACTCTGAATGTGAAGAAATTAACGAAGAAATTGACTCTCAGGGCCGTACGACAATGGTACGCGGCGTATGTAATCAACATTCTTATATGGTGGGCAACGCCACCGCCCAATGTGAAATTCCTCAAGTTGATTTTCTTCAAATGATCAAATTCCTCACAATACATTTTTCATCAAAACAGCTGTTCTTAATTGTGATGATCTATTGCAAAATCTTCAAAAAAAAAACACTTGATGACTTTCATTTGCCTAGGTAGACTGTGATTTCAAGTCCTCAACAGCATTCACTTATTGCTATTTCTTCAAGTTGATGTTTCTGCTAAGTGAATGTGATCGGACCCTTTTTCCCTCTATGCTATACTTATCCAGTCTATTCAATTCTTCATATGCGTTCTACTTGAAACTTTGTTCAAAATCCTCACTGCATCCTTGTCAGCTGATGATTTTGTAATGAAAATCCTCAAATCTTCGAAAAATTATTTTCTTCAAAGGAACAGTAACTGAACCCCCACTTCCCACGATTGGATAGCCACGATCTCCACTATCTCCACCGCATCGTACGGGAGCTACACGTGTCCTGCGGAGACGTAGAGGCAAGGGCTATTCGGCCGAAACTTTCGCGCCAAACAGTAACTTTCGGGCTATAAATATGTCCTTAACCCCCTCGGTATCATCTTCTTCGCCTCATCGATCTCCTGCCACAGCACACCGAACCCTAGCGCCACCGCTGGAAGTCTTGACGCCGGCAAGGAAGAGCTTCACTGCCTCAACCTTCTCGCCGCCAGGATCATGCCGGAGACGGAACATCTACGTCCGCCGCCGCCGTAGACGTCCTCTGCTGCCAAGTTAGGGTGCATTGGATACTTGACCGAAGAACCTCTCCAACACCACGTCTTTTTGTTCTTCGTTCGCATCTTCCAGGGTAATTATATCCCATTTTTACAACAGATTAGATCTAAAATTTTACCTCTCCCTTGTGAAATCTGTTTTTCTTCAAGATACTATGCGCACATGATTCCTCACACACTATCCATCACCACAATCATTGATGAACTAGCTAAGCATCTAAGATTTTCACGAGATTCCTCAATTGTGCGAATTTTCGGATCTGTACAACTCTGGAACCCAAGAACAGAATGCTTAAGCAAATTCCTCAACCACTGGTTATATTCCTCAAACTGTCAAACTTTTCCATTTTCTTCAAATCTGAGAACGCATATGACCTCTCCAAATTCCTCGCAACTATACTCTGTTCACAGGTACACACATGTCAGCTGATGAATCTCTCGGTTCTCATCACATTAACTCATTTGCAGCGTTTCTGGAAGAAACTCTTCAAGGCTCATCAGAATCCTCAAGAGTTCAAAATCCTCAGATAGTTCCTGTCTGAAGAAAATGGAGGAAGAAAGGAAACAGAGGGGAGGAAAGAAACTGGAGCAGAACACAGCTGTGGACATTCCTGATGACATATACCTGGACTACTGCACGCCTGATGATGAACCTGAGACTATGCCTAAAAGGAAGATTAGGCTGCAGAAAATTGAACGAAGATGGGCAAAGGAGTGGAAGGAGTACAGGTTTGTGACTCCAAAATATGCGAAGAAATTCGCTTTGAAGCCTCCTGGCAGAAGGGCCCCGCTTGAGGATCATCAAGTTGCTCATCCCTCAAGTCTCATGACACTTGATGACTACCCAGAGGAAAAAGAAAGGCATCTGGCCAAGCTCAAGAAGCAAGCAGAAACAGCAGTGAAGAAATTTCATGAATCTTCAGCTGCTGCCTCCGGTGCTGCTCATTCCTCAGCAGCAGAAACCTCAGGCTCCGAGATTCCTCAACCAAAGTCTGTGCCAGCAAAGGCAAAAGCTTCAAAACCCCAAGAAAAGTTTGCACAGGCTTCTGTCACCAAACCCTCAGCTCCAAAACCCTCGGTTCCAAAACCGTCCACACCAAAACCATCAGCGCCAAAACCCTCAGCACCAATCGCATCTACACCAAAGTCCTCAGCTCCACCTCCAAAGCCAGTACAGAAGAAAGTCGTGAAGACTACGACTGCCAGCTCCAGCTCCTCACTCCCAGCTGCAACTAGCTCGGAGACAAAGTCTTCAACTCCCCATGTGAAGACTTTGGCTACTACTGAACCTGCACCTCTGCCCAACCCAAGCAAAATCATCACAGTCCCGTCTGCATCAGAGGAAGCCATCATCAGGAACAAACAAGAAAGGGTAGCACAAGCATCAGGCAGTGCTATTCCTCTGGCGATGGACCCCAAGGTCCTCCTCGATTTCATCAATGTGTGGTATGAAGACCCAAACACACCATTGATGATTTGAAACTTCCTTCTGGTGTCAGCCACATGGTGGCTACTTTCATAAACGAAGCCAAGTGGAAGGAACAGAAGGCCAAGCAGGCAAAGATTGCAAAGGCCAGAAAGGAGAAATTCCTCAGGCAAAATGTTCTCAAACTGACGCCTGAAGCATTGGTGTCCACCCAGGCAGAGCTGCAAGTCTTGACTGACAAGTGTGAGAAACTGTCAGATCGAACAAGCATCAAAAGCAATTTCATCAAGCTAGCCACTAGTGTTGTTGATGACTACAACAGACGTCACCCCCCACCAGCACCAACTCCTCAGCCCCTGGTTGAACAGCCAAAAGATGCATCTCCTGTTGAGGAGGAAATTCCTCAAGCTGAGGAACAACATCAAGAGCGCCGTGCTGATGAGCCGGCCATTGAAGAAATCATCACTGAGACCGGTCCTGATGAAACTGCTACCGATCCAGCTGCTTCACCAAAGCAGGCTGATGACTATGTTCCAGCTGGTTCCTCACTGCCAGCTGAAGAATCTGTTAAGAATACACCTTCCCCAAAAACATCAAAGGTGAAGAAGTTAATCCCGTCTGCATCAGACGCAAAAAAGACAAGGGCTGCTGAGAAGGAAGCGAAGAAGAGAAAAGCTTCCTCAGCAGAAGAAAAGATTGAGGCAAAACGCCTCAAGGAAATTGAAGAATCTGTCCCACTAGACCCGGTGCCTCTTAATGTTGCACCCTCATTTGAAATGGTCGTCGTTGGTGACCACACTACGAGGGCAGATGAGGAAATGAAGGATGCTGCCTCTGAGGAGCATACTGATGAGGAAATACAAATTGATGACAGTCCTCAACCTCCTATACCTCAGAAAGAGACTACTAAAGCCTCAGCTGCAGCAGCTGATGAATCTGCTTCTGCCACAAAGTCAGCTGATGAAAATCAAGCTGAAGAAAATGTCCAGTCTGAGCAGGCTCCTCCCACTGAACAAGCTGATCAAACTCCTCAAGCTGAGAAGGATGAAGAAATTCCTCAGCCTGATGCTCAGCTAGAACAAGAAATTCCTCATCCTGAGGAAACTGCTGAAGCAAATGTTCCCGCCCCTCACAATGAATTCATTGTCCTCAACCCAGAATCTGCCATGGTTGTTTCCCCTCCCATTCCTCAGCACAATCTCAATCCAGTTCAGCGCCTGCCATTCTCGAAGAGGCCCAAGTTTCAGAAAGAGAATTTCTTTGAGGAACGTATGTATTTCATCGGAGAGAATCCTTATGACAAGCCTCAAATGAGGCATCTGAAGTTTTGGACAAGGACGCAGATGAACTACTATGCTTCTGTGCTCTGTGGCCGCAACAAGATATTCCAGCACAGGCACATTCCTCATGCTGACCTTGAAGAAATTCCCTGCATGGAACCAGTCCTCAGTGTACTACATGATGCAGGTTTGCTCCGTATGTGCTCTGACATATCAGATTGGAATAGTGAGCTAATTCTTCAATTCTATTCAACTCTGCACATCTCGGGCAATGCTGATGACATCAACACTTGGGTGTTCGACTGGATGACCCAAAATACTCACTACAAGGCTCCAGCGTTTGAACTCCTCAGAGAACTGCCCGTACCAATTCCTTCAGAAGGGGCAGTGAAGCTTTATGGTGAGCGTGAGCTGCCAAATGGAATGATGGAAGTCCTCATGAAGCCTTTGGCTGCAGGAAAACCCTCAAGAACCACATTCCTCGTCCATGAGCTAAAGTACACACCACGGTCTGTCTACCGCATTCTCTGCAGTGTGCTAGCGCCAATCAAAGGCCATGATGATGACGAAGATGTCGTCGGCCTCATGAAGAATATCCTCTTCAACATCATTCACGGTATCCCCATGAATATCCATGATTTCTTCTTGAGGACTTTGGCTGACAATGCAATGTGCCCCTATGATCACAAAATCTATGCACCATGGATCATGAGATTCCTCAGGACAAGGACAGGCATCAACTTTCACGCAGATTTCCAGAACTATGTTGGTTATATGCCTCCTATCCGGGTCAACAAGAAGACGTTCGAGCCCATTGAGGGAAAAGGAAAGTCTGTGATTGATGAAGGAAGCACGCCCCTTGATGGCCAGTTCAAAGAACCAGATGCATATTCCTCATGGGACGACACTGAGACTCGTCCGCCAAGCCCAGTTCCTCCTCGCGTGCTCACCAACAGAGAACTTCTTCTCAGTCTTCATCAGAAGGTGGATCACAACCACAAATGGGTCAAACGCCAGTTTGGTGCCATTGTGAAAACCCTCACTGAGACACAGAACAGTGTGAAGCTTAATCATCACTATCTGCATGAGGTTTTTGATCGCACCTGGGCTACCCTTGCACATCTGAAGACCCAGACTGAACTTGAAGAATTGAACTTTGAGCAGGACTTTGACTGGTCGTGGCCTCCCAAGAAGAAGTTCAGGCCCATTCCTGAGCTAGATCATGAAGACAGTTCCTTCTCGTCCTTCCGCACCGCCGAATCTGATGAGGAACAACTTGACACCACCACAGGCCCACGGAAGAAGACTACACCCAAGAAGCGCCAAGGATCTTCATCAACTGCCAAGCAATGAAGTCTTCACGGGCGTTAGTCCTCAGTTTGTCCCTTTTTGTCACTTGATGACAAAGGGGGAGAAACTTGAGTGTTAGTCTTCAAACGGTATTTATTTTTGGGGCTTATGAACTATATTTAAGTTACATACTCTTGGCTCTTCTGAAGTTTTTATGTAATGAGTTGTAACTTAAGCCCGATGGTACTCTGATACTTTTGAACGTTTTTCTTCAAATGCTTATTCCTCAAGTTTTAATGCACGCATGCTGGAATTCGTCTGATACCATTTTGCCATCATGCATCATCATTTTCTTCATATAATATGTTATATGTATGCATGATTTACAAGATTCAGGGGGAGATCTCCATGATATAAATCATCAATGTGCATATGCTATAAAAGCAAAATCCTCAAGGTATGCACATCTTCAGGGGGAGTCTCTGTGAATCTTGTTTTCAAATTCCTCAAATGAGTATTTACACTTCATATTTTTGATCCCTGTTGAAGACTTAACCTAATTGTCATCAACCACCAAAAAGGGGGAGATTGTAAGTGCATCTAGTGCCCCTTAGTGATTTTGGTGGTTTGAAGACTTATAGGTTAAGTATCTAATGTGTTTTTAAGTGTACACAGGATCTATAAGTCATTGAGGAGTTTGAGATATTTGAAGAATATCGACCCCTAAAAATATATGTCTTCAGTTGAAGAAATTGGTCTGAAGCTGAAGAAATGAATCGCGAAGAATTTGCGATTAAATTGATATTCCTCATGAAGATATTGATATTGAGAAGATCGGTGGTTCCTGAAGAAAATCGTTCTGAAGAAATTGAAGCATGAAGATTTACGTTTTCTGTTTTACTTTCTTCGCATTTGATGAATAGGAACACCGTACTGTTAAAGGGGGTCAAAGTAACACTATGGAATGGATTTCCTCATGATGCTCAACCCAAGCCAAATCCTACCAAAAGCCTCAAGTGAGGAATATGAGTGACATGAGGACTCTCATAGTTGAGAGTCCCGACCGTTTCGATAAGCCACGCCAAGTCACTGATCTTATCCACTCCAACGGTCATATTATTAAAGGGCATTAATGCCAAATCATGTCGGGATGCTCCCAGGCTATAAATAGCCACCCCCCACAACCACTAGGTGGTTGGCTGCTCCGTTAGAAACTGACACTTGTCATAAGAGCAACCCAATTCCTCAGAGCTTTCGAGAGTAAATCATCAGTGAGGAAATACACCACCCACCGAAACCACAAACCAAACCTAGTGATTGAGCATCACTGAAGAAGTTGTTCCTGTGTGGGACTGAAGACTTTTACCTTTGAGGACTGTGCATCCTCCAGACGGTTAGGCGTCATGGTCTAGAGCAATCCAGCAGTCAATTGTGGATCGCCGGGTGACCGAGTTTGTGAGGGTTTGGAAGTCTGCCCTGAAGACTTACCACGAGTGTTGGGCGAGGACTGTGTGTCCTTAGCTCAAGGAGAATACGGTAGGGACTGTGTGTCCCGGGACTGGGTGTCCTTTTGGTTTAAATACCAAGCCGCTCCAAACCAGATGTACAACTGTCACAGCAGTTGGAACTGGGTCATCAACAACAGTCTTCACTAAGAATCGGGTTCTAATTCCTCAACTCTTTACATTCTCTGTATTATGTGTTGATGACATTCACTGTGACTGTTTGAAGAATTTGCTGAAGACTTTCTCTGAATTTCCTCAACCCCAAATTCTTCACTTGAGTAAATCATCATCTGTACTCTGCGTGCCTGCTTGCTGTGCAATCTGTTTTCATAATCTTCACTCTGTAATACTGCTGTTGTGAACAATTGCACAACTGATCCTTAACTGTTTCCGCTGTAAGTTAGTCATCAGTGAGGAATTTCCTCAAAAGGAATTTCCTCAGTGATGAAATTCTAAAAATCTCCTATTCACCCCCCCTCTAGTCGATATAACGCACTTTCAATAACCCCCTTTTGTGGCGAAGATTGCCGATTGTGTGAACCTCATTCGTAGCCGACCAAGTTGTATCTTAAGAAACGGTAGCTTTCGGCTTCACCCGTCTGAGGTACGTATCCGGACGAACCGGTCGTAACAATCACAGAGGTGCTCCCTTTACCCCCTAGCCGAACATTCGGGAACGTAGGGGGTAAGCATAGGAGCAAGGAACCCAACATTGCAAGAATTTTAAGTCCAATTGACGCATATAGTGGCGTAAATCAGTGTTAAGTCAAGGCATATAGTACATAAACATGTAGGAGAAATAAATACTTTTATTGGCTTCCGTATAGAAGCCCCTAGGTGAAATCGGGTTTATCACTCTATTTATCATGAACGTGTTCCGATAAATGCTTGAAGAAGTTCGGTTAATCCGAACATATCCTAGGAAAATTTAAGTGATCCTACAAAAGTAAAACAAGAAAAACTTTAAAAAGGAAAAAGTGTAAGGTTATGAAGAAGGTAGCCACATCGGTCTAGCCGTAGAAACACCGAAGGCGAGCTGCATTCCATGGGTTTGGCTTGAGGCGATTATCCTGTGGGTTTCATAGGCAATAAGCTCCTCCCGTGAGGACTTCAGCAATTATGAAAGTTCCCTGTCATATGGGGTTAAGTTTATGCTTCTGCTTCTCTACGAGGCATAGGACAAGTTCGCCCAAGTTGTATGCCTTTGCCCGAACTTCTCTGCTTTGATAGCGTCGAGCATGCTGTAGACAAAAAGTAGACCGGGCCCAAGCTATATCGTTGTCGCCTTCCAATGTGTCTAAGTCATCTTGCCGATGTAACTCGGCCTCTCTTTCCTCGTACATGCGCACCCGAGGCGTGTCGTGGATGGTATCGCAAGGGAGGAACGCTTCAGCCTCGTACACCATGAAAAATGGTGTGTACCCTGTTGAGCGATTCGGGGTGGTACGCACGCCCCATAGCATTGAGTTGAGCTCCTCTACCAAGTGGCTGTTGGATTCTATGAGAGATCGGACCAACCTATGTTTGATACCACTCATAATGAGCCCATTGGCTCATTCGACTTGTTCATTTGTTTGGGGGTAATATACCGAGTCATAGCGAGCTTAGTGCCCAAGTTTGCACACCAATTTTTGACCTCCTAGGCGGTGAAATTGGATCCATTATCTGTTATTATGAATTGTGGGACACCATAATGGTGTACGGCGCCGGATATGAATTCAATCATCGGCTTTGCTTTGGCGGAGCTTACACTCTTTGCTTCGATCCATTTAGTGAACTTGTCCACCATAACCATGATGTATTTCTTTTTCTTAGTCCCGCCTTAACTTGGGAGTTGTGTTCAAATGGTCTCCCGAAAAAGAAGGAATTTCTTATTGATATGAGTAGTCTATCATCTGTAATAACCAGGCTATCACAATGGCCCAATGCGCATAAGTGCTATACTCCTTGGGGAGCTCTGCCTGTGTCCATTCGTTAACGAAGTCATCCAACACTTGTGATTTGATGGCTCATCATGGCTTGTAAGTGATCTCGAATGGCAGGAGTTCGATGGCCCATTTAGCTATTCGGCCGGTGGCGTCCTTGTTGTTAATGATGTCGTTCAGGGGCACCTCGGATATTACCATGGCCGCACATTCTTAGAAATAGTGCCTGAGCTTGCGTGATATCACAAACACCGTGTAGGAAATCTTCTGATAGTGTGGGTATCTGGTTTTGCATGGGGTAAGCACCTCACATACATAGCAAACCGGCCTTGGTATCCATAGTTGGTGACCCTCGGCCTCCCATTCTACGACGAGGACCGCACTGACCACTTGATTAGTGGCCCTGATGTATAGCAACACATGTTCCCCTGCGCAGGGTGCTGCTAGGATGGGGTTGCTGGCGGGCAGCATTTTGATTTACTCCATAGCCATTGTAGCTTCGTCGGTCCACTCGAAGTTATCGGTCTTCTTAAGCAACATGTAAATTGGGAGGGCTTTCTTGCCGAGGCAAGAGATAAACCGGCTCAAGGCCGCCTTGCAGCGTGCCAATTTTTGGACATGCTTCAGATATGTAGGGACCGCGAGTTGTGATAAAGCTCGGATCTTGGCTGGATTGGCCTCTATTCCTCTTTGCGACATGATGAATCCGAGAAGTTTGCCGGCTGGGATTCATAAGACACACTTGTCCGGGTTAAGCCGTATGTCGTATTCTGGTGGGTTGGCAAAGGTATACCTGAGGTCATCTACCACCTGGCCCATGTGCTTGGTCTTGACGACCACATCGTCCACGCATGCCTCTACTATTTTCTGATTTTTTTCTCCAAGCATGTTTGGATCATATGCTCGTAAGTGGCGCCCGCATTCTTTAACCCGAAAGGCATTGTGTTAAAGCAGAATGGCCCATAAGGGGTTATGAAGGCGGTTGCAGCCTGATCGGATTCCTTCATTTTAATCTGATGGTATCCAGAATAAGCATCGAAGAAACACAAAGAGTCATGTCCGGCCGTTGCGTCGATAATTTGGTCTATTCGGGGTAAGGGGAATGGATCCTTAGGGCATGCCTTATTGAGGTCTTTGAAATCGACATAGCCACCAAGATTTTTATTTCTTTGGTACCGTGACCAGATTTGCCAACCAGTCGAGATGTTTAATTTCTTTGGTGAACCCAACTTCTAGTAGTTTGGCAAGTTCCTTGCCCATAGCTTTATGCGTTGGTTTGGAAAATCAATGCAATGCCCATTTTATAGTTTTGGAGCTTGCTATAATATTCAGGCTGTGTTCGGCCAGTCCTCGAGGGATTCTGGGCATGTCTAAGGGGTGCCAGGCGAATTTGTCCCAATTTTCGCACAAAAAATTGCGCAATGCCTCGTCGATTGCGGGGTCCAGCTGAGCTCCGATGGATGTCGTTTTGTTGGGGTCCGTTGGATGCACCTCAAATTTGATGATCTCGTCCATTGGTTTGTAGGATGTGGACTTGGACCGTTTACCGAGAATCATGTTGTCCTTGTCCATTATGGAGTGGAGTGTGGTGAGCTCTTCCACGGTGAGGGTTTTCGCTAGTACCTCAAGGGCTAGGGATGGCGTTTTATTTTCATCTCGGAGAGCTTTGTTGGGATCACTTGTGACTATGATCACACAGTTCGGCCCTGGCATTTTGAGCTTCATGTACCCATAATGTGGTATGACCTAGAATCTTGTGAAGGCTTCACGTCCCAACACGGCATGGTAACCACTATGAATGGGCACGATATGGAAAAGAAGTTCTTCAGATCGGTAGTTCCCGAGCATGCCGAATATCACGTCGAGTGTTACTCGTCCGGTACAGTGTGCTTCTTTCCCGGGGACGATACCTCAGAAGGTGGTTTTGCTATGTTCGATCCGAGATCTATTGAACTACATTTTTTCCAGTGTGTCCTCGTAAATGAGGTTTAGACCGCTGCTACGACAACAGACAACAGCGCCAGAAATTGGCACGTTGACGGAGACTGCGCTTGCATTGGTTTTTCCCTTTAAGAGGAAAGGGTGATGCAGCATAGGAGCAGTAAGTATTTCCCTCAGTTTGAGAACCAAAGTATCAATCCAGTAGGAGAATCTCGTCAAGTCCAGAGTACCTGCGCAAACACAAAAGAGCTTGCACCCAACGCTTTAAAGGGGTTGTCAATCCCTTCATGATTGATTGCAAAGTGAGATCTGAAGGCGGAAAGTGCAACGAAGTAAAAGAGTATGGCTGAAAATATGGTGGAGTAGACCCGGGGGCCATAGTGTTCACTAGAGGCTTCTCTCCAAATAGCAAGTATTACGGTGGGTGAACAAATTACTGTCGAGCAATTGATAGAACCGCGCAAAGTCATGACGATATCTAAGGCAATGATCATACATATAGGCATCACGTCCGAGACAAGTAGACCGATACTTTCTACATCTACTACTATTACTCCACACATCGACCGTTATCCAGCATGCATCTAGTGTATTGAGTTCATGACGAACAGAGTAATGCCTTAAGCAAGATGACATGATGTAGAGGGATAAACTCAAACCAATGAAGAAAACCCCATCTTTTTACCCTTGATGGCCACAACATGATGCGTACCTCGCTACCCCTTCTGTCACTGGGTGAGGTCACCGCACGGTATGAACCCAAAACCAAGCACTTCTCCCATTGCAAGAATAGTAGATCAAGTTGGCCAAACCAAACCCACAACTCGAAGAGAATTACAAGGATATGAAGTCATGCATATAAGAGATCAGAAGAAACTCAAATAAGATTCATAGATAATCTGATCATAAATCCACAATTCATCGGATCTCGACAAACACACCGCAAAAGAAGATTACATCGGATAGATCTCCGTGAAGATCATGGACAACTTTGTATTGAAGATCCAAGAGAGAGAAGAAGCCATCTAGCTACTAGCTATGGACCTGTAGGTCTATGGTGAACTACTACTCACGCATCATCGAAGAGGTCATGGTGTTGATGAAGAAGCCCTCTGTATCCGAATCCCCCTCTGGCAGGGCACCAAAAAGGTGCCCCAGATGGGATCTTGCGGAGACAGAAGCTTGCGGCGGCGGAAAAGTACTTTCGATGATCTCCTGGTTTTTCTGGGATTTTAGGGAATATATAGGCACAAAACCTAGGGCAGAGGTGGCCCATGGAGCCCACAAGCCAGGGAGGCGCATCCCCCCTGGCCGCGGCTAGCGGGCTTGTGGGGTCCCTGCAGGCCCCCTGCCCTGTTCTCCGGCTTCCCGATCTTTTTTTGTTTCGTAAGAAATCTTTTTGGCAGTTTCATTACGTTTGGACTCCGTTCAAAATCCTCCTCTGAAAGGGGTCAAAAACATGGAAAAACAGGAACTGGCACTTGGCACTGAGTTAATAAGTTAGAACCAAAAAATATATAGAAGGCATGCAAAACATCCAAAGTTTGACAAGATAATAGCATGAAACCATGAAAAATTATAGATACGTTGGAGACGTATCAAGCATCCCCATGCTTAACTCCTGCTCATCCTCGAGTGGGGAAGTGATAAAGATTGAATTTTTGACGTGGAATGCTACCTAGCATAGTTGTCCTTTGCAACTTCTTTCGTGTGACATGAATGTTTAGATCCGTAAGATTCAAAACAATAGTTTTCTATTTACATGAAAACAATAATACTTCAAGCAAACTAGCAAGGTAATCATGAACTTTCAAAATAACAAGGCCAAGGAAAGTTATCCCTACAAAATCATATAGTCTGGCTATGCTCCATCATCCTCACACAACTAATGTAAATCATGCACAACCATGGTATTGGCCAAGTAATTGTTTTCGCACTCTTACTTTCTCAAACTTTTTATAACTATCAAGCAATACATGACCGTGAGCCATGGATATAGCACTATAGGTGGAATAGAGTGTGGTGGTGATTGTGAGACAAAAAGGAGGAGATGGTCACATTGACTCGACGTATCAAAGGGCTATGGAGATGCCCATTAATAGATATCAATGTGAATGAGTAGGGACTGCCATACAAGGGATGCACTAGAGCTATAAGTATGTGAAAGCTCAAAAGGAGAACTAGTGGGTGTCCATCCAACTTGCTTGCTCACAAAGACCTAGGGCAGTTTTGACGAATATACAAGCCAAGTTATATAATAAATATTCCCACTAGCATATGGTAGTGACAAAGCAAGAAGCTCTCAATCATGAAGAACATGGTGCTATTATGAAGCACAAGTGTGGAAAAAGATAGTAGCATTGTCCCTTCTCTCTTTTCTCTCCCTTTTTTTATTTGGGCTCTTAGGCCACTTTTTTCTCTTTTCTCCCTTTTTTTATATGGGCACTTTGGCCACTTTTATTTTTTTTTATTTTTTTATTTTTTTATTTCCTCACATGGGACAATGCTCTAATAATGATGATCATCACACTTTTATTTACTCACACCTCAAAGCTTAGAATGATGATGACTCTATAGGAAATGCCTCCGGCAGTGTACCGAGATGTGCAACGATCTAGCTTGGCATATGACGTTGAAACATCTCGCTAGCTATCTTACGATCATGCAGTGGCAATATAAGAGTGATGACACAAGTCATGAGACGGAACGGTGGGAGTTGCACGGCAATATATCTCGGAATGGCTATGAAAATGCCATAGTAGGTAGGTATGGTGGCTGTTTTCACGAAGGCATATCGTGGGTTTGTGTACCGGTGAAAGTTGCACTGCACTATAGAGGCTAGCAAAGGTGGAAGGTGAAAGTGCATCTATACCATGCACTCACATTAGTCATGAAGAACTCACATAATTGTTGCGAAAGTTTTTATTAGTAATCGAAACAAAGTGCTAAACGCATACTCCTAGGGGAAGGGTTGGTAGGTGTTAACCATCGTGCGATCCCGACCTCAACACAAAGGATGACAATCAATAGATCAATTATGTTCCGACTTCCTAACATAGCGGTTCACCATACGTGCATGCTACGGGAATCACTAACTCCAACACAAATATTTCTAGATTCATAACACCCTACTAACATAACTCTTAATATTACCAAATCCACATCTCAAAACTAATTGAGAGGAATCAAGACTTCTCTCTATACTCAATGCACAAGAAGATGGAGGTTTTTGTATCCTCTTTGGGTACCTATCACCTTTGGTACTACTTTCATAGCATAAGCCAACTACCAAGTCACGCACCTCCGCGCTCTACTAGATATAAGTGAAGCACATAGAGCAAAATTATCTAGCTCAAAAGATATAAGTGAAGCATTATGAGCATTCTAGCAAAATCACGATGAGTGCATGTCTCTCTCTCTCAAAAAGTGTGCACCAAGGATGATTGTGACATAGCAAAAAGAAAAGACTCCTACGATACAAGACGCTCCAAGCAAAACACATATCATGTGGTGAATAAAAATATAGCTCCAAGTAATGTTACCGATGGATTGAAGACGAAAGAGGGGATGCCTTCCTGGGCTATCCCCAAGCTTAGGCTTTTTGGTGTCCTTGAATTTGGCTTAAGATGCCTTGGGAATCCCCAAGCTTGATCTCTTTCCACTCCTTATCTCTTTGTCCATGATAACATCACCCAAAACTTGAAAACTTCACAACATAAAACTTAAACAGAAACTCGTGATATCATAAGCGCAAGAAAACAAACTACCACCTCTTTTGGTACTATAGCAAACTTGAATTCTATCTATATTGGTCTTGGGATAATGTACTCTCACTTTTCTAGTACCCCCTATACTAACCATAGTTTCATCAAAACATGCAACCAACTCAACAAAAACAGAATCTGTCAAAAACAGACCAGTCTATAGCAATCTATATACTTTGTATACTTCTTGTACCTCAATATTTCTGAAAACTTACGACTGCGTGGGGAAAAGGCACATCAACCAGAAGCAAAAAGAATCAACTCAAAAGCTCTTTCTGAATAAAAATGAAAAATCATCTCGTGAGCGAAACATTTCTGTCTTTTTCCAGCAGGATCAAACAACCATTACCAAGACTATTCATAAAGGTTTTGCTTGGCTCAAACACACAAAGAAACACAAAAAACACAATCACAATAGAATGATCATGGTGTGGACACAACAAAACAGAAAGAAAAAAAGATATATTCATTGGGTTGCCTCCTAACAAGCGCTATTGTTTAACGCCCTTAGCTAGGCATAAAAGCGATAGAATCACGTATCATCGTGTTTGGTGCTCAAACCATAAGAAGCCCTCATCATGGATTCATAAGGCAATCTTATTTTATTTCTAGGAAAGTGTTCCATGCCCTTCTTTAAAGGAAATTGAAATCTAATATTCCCTTCCTTCATATGGATGATAGCACCGATAGTCCTTAGGAAAGGTCTACCAAGAATAATAGGGCATCTAGAATTGCAATCAATGTCAAGCACGATGAAATCCACGGGTACATAGTTCCTATTTGCAATAATAAGAACATCATTGATCCTTCCCATGGGTTTCTTGGCAGTAGAATCCGCAAGATGCGAATTAAGAGAACACTTTTCAATCTCATTAAAACCCAGAACATCACATAAAGACTTTGGAATCGCGGAAACACTAGCACCCAAATCACACAAAGCATTGCATTCATAGTTTTTGATTTTGATTTTGACGGTAGGTTCCCACTCATCATGAAGCTTTCTAGGGATAGAGACTTCCAATTCAAGTTTCTCTTCAAGAGATTTTATCACAGCTTCGACGATATGATCAGTAAAGGCCTTGTTTTGGCTATAAGCGTGTGGAGAGTTTAACATGGATTGCATCAAGGAAATTCATTCAATCAAGGAGAAACTATCATAATTGAATTCCTTGAAATCCATGGTAGTAATTTCATTACTACTCAAAGCTTTAATATCTTCTACTCCACTTTCAATGCTTTTAGCATCAAGATAGATGGACTCCGAATCATTGGGGCGCTTTTCAACCAAAGTGGATTCATATCCAGCCCCATAATCATTAGGTTTGTCACAAGAAAACAAAGATTCAATTTGAGTCACACCAAGCACTTTAAGATCTTCGTGATTCTTATCACGAGAACACGCCTTTTTAAGCCATTCATGTCTAGCACGAATTTGGGTGGTTCTTTCTTTGCTCTCAATCATGGAAACACGCATAGCTTTCAAAGTTTCATCCATATTGATCTTGGGAGGAGCACATCTAACTTTCAAAGCATCAATATCACTAGACATTCTATCAACGCTCTTGTCCAAAACGCCAATTTTGAGTAGTTTTTCCTCTATGGACGCATTGAAAATCTTTTGTGAGTTGATAAACTATTTGATATTACTCTCTAGATCAGAGGGTAATCTATTGTAATTTCCATGAGTATTGTTGTAGGAGTTGCCAAAGTTATTAAAGGAGTTACTAGGAAAAGGCCTGGGAACATAGTTCCCTCTAAAAGCATTGTTGTTGCCAAAATTATTCCTACCAACAAAATTAACGTCCAAGCTAGCGTTGCTACTCTCAATCAAAGAAGACAAGGGCATATCATTAGGAACTAAAGCAGCACTTCTACTAGCAACCAAATTCATTAACTCATCCATTTTAGCACTCAACGAGTTAATTTCTTCTATAGCGTGTACTTTCTTACTAGTAGGTGACCTTTCAGTGTGCCACTGAGAGTAGTTCGTCATGATATTGTCTAGGAGTTTTGTGGCTTCTCCTAACGTGATTTCCATGAACATTCCACCTGAGGAGGAGTCCAAGATATTTCTAGAAGCAAATTTCAAGCCAGCGTAGAAGATTTGAATAATCATCCAAAGACTCAAGCCTTGAGCGGGACAATTTCTAATCATCAATTTCATTCTCTCCCAAGATTGTGCAACATGTTCATGATCAAGTTGCTTGAAATTCATGATATCATTACGGAGAGAGATAATCTTAGCCGGCGGAAAATACTTGGATATATAAGAATCTTTGTACTTGTCCCAAGAATCGATACTATTTTTGGGAAAAGACGAAAACCAAGTTTTTGCGCGATCTCGCAACGAGAAAGGAAAAACCTTCAATTTAATCGTATCATTATCCACATCTTTATTCTTTTGCATATCGCAAAGCTCAATGAAGGTATTAAGATGGGATGCCGCATCTTCACTAGGAAGGCCGGAGAATTGCTCTTTCATAACAAGATTCAGCAAAGCGGCATTGATTTCATGATTCCGCACTAGTGGCGGGAGCAATCGGAGTACTAATAAAATCATTATTATTAGTATTCGAGAAGTCACAAAGTTTGGTGTTTTCATTCATGGTGACTTCGGCAAGCAAGCAAGCACACAAGCGAACAAAGAGAAAGCGAGAAAAAGGGCGAACGAAAAGGCAAACGAAAAAGGAAAATTGTGAAGTGGGGGAGAGGAAAATGAGAGGCAACTGACAAACAAAGTAAATGCAAGAGATGAGTTTGCGACACTTACTTGGATGAGTTCATGACTTGATCTTCCCCGGCAATGACGCTTGAAAATCTTCTGCTACGGCAACAGACAACAGCACCAGAAATTGGCACGTTGACAGAAACTGGGCTTGCGTTGGTTTTTCCCTTGAAGAGGAAAGGGTGATGCAGCACAGGAGCAGTAAGTATTTCCCTGAGTTTGAGAACCAATGTATCAATCCAGTAGGAGAATCTCGTCATGTCCAGAGTACCTGCGCAAACACAAAGCAGCTTGCACCCAACGCTTTAAAGGGGTTGTTAATCCCTTCAAGATTGATTGCAAAGTGAGATCTAAAGGCGGAAACTGCAACGCTGAAAATATGGTGTGGAGTAGACCCGGGGGCCATAGTGTTCACTAGAGGCTTCTCTGAAAATAGAAAGTATTACGGTGGCTGAACAAATTACTGTGGAGCAATTGATAGAACCGCGCAAAGTCATGACGATATCTAAGGCAATGATCATACATATAGGCATCACGTCCGAGACAAGTAGACCGATACTATCTGCATCTACTACTATTACTCCACACATCAACCGCTATCCAGCATGCATCTAGTGTATTTAGTTCATGACGAACAGAGTAACGCCTTAAGCAAGATGACATGATGTAGAGGGATAAACTCAAACCAATGATGAAAACCCCATCTTTTTACCCTTGATGGCAACAACACGATGCGTGCCTCACTACCCCTTCTGTCACTGGGTGAGATCACCGCACGGTATGAAGCCAAAACCAAGCATTCTCCCATTGCAAGAATCATTGATCAAGTTGGCCAAACAAAACCCACAACTCGAAGAGAATTACAAGGATATGAAATCATGCATATAAGAGATTAGAAGAAACTCAAATAACATTCATAGATAATCTGATCATAAATACACAATTCATCGGATCTCGACAAACACACCGCAAAAGAAGATTACATAGGATAGATCTCCATGAAGATCATGGAGAACTTTGTATTGAAGATCCAAGAGAGAGAATAAGACATCTAGCTACTAGCTATGGACCCGTAGGTCTATGGTGAACTACTCACGCATCATCGGAGAGGTCATGGTGTTGATGAAGAAGCCCTCCGTATCCGAACCCCCCTCCGGCAAGGCACCAGAACGTGCCCCAGATGGGATCTTGTGGAGACAGAAACTTGCATCGGCGGAAAAGTATTTTCGGTGATCTCCTGATTTTTTCTCGGATTATAGGGAATGTATAGGCGCAAAACCTAGAGTAGAGGTGTCCCAGGGAGCCCACAAGCCAGGGAGGCGGGGGCCCCCTGGCTGCGGCTAGGGGGCTTGTGGGGTCCCTCCAGGCCCCCTGCCCCTGATTCTCCGGCTTCCCGATCTATTTCTGTTTCAAAATCCTCCTCTGAAAGGTGTCAAAAACATGGAAAAAAACAGGAACTGGCACTTGGCACTGAGTTAATAAGTTAGTCCCAAAAAATATATAAAAGGCATGCAAAACATCCAAAGTTTGACAAGATAATAGCATGAAACCATAAAAAATTATAGATACGTTGGAGACGTATCTACCGCTACCACCATCCATTAGCACCTTATTAAGTCGAAAGCCATCGACTATGGGGTTTAGGACTAGGGCGGTAGGTGCTCGGCTTGTGCTGGTGATTGGCTAGTCGTCCTTGTCAAAAGTAATTGGTGTGTTCGACTATGGGTTTGCCTTCGTTACATGGTGGATTTGATGGAGCTCTCGCAGAGCTCTCTTACTTTGATTTTTTGAGGAAAATTGTACTTAGATCGTTAGGACCTCTGCGTTGCTCACCAGCGGTGATCCCAACCGTTCCTCCATAAATGGGACCTTTAGGATGGCCTGTCCACTTTCTGCAACTTGCGTGGTGACCCAACATGCTCGGAGGCTGTTGGTGGAGCTTGTGTTAGGCGGGGCCGAGTGTATGTGGAAAGGCTCGTACAGAAGTGTCTTGGTTTTGTCACAGCATATGTCCTCGTGCAAGGACTTAGGTGTGGAGCCATTGTGGCGTCTTGAGAGGGGTTGATCGGAATCGGGAGATGCGAGTTTACCCAGGTTCGACCCCTCCGATGGAGGTAAAAGTGTACGTCCTGGTTGTGTTTCATTGATGAAGATCATGATCTCAATTACAAGGGTGCGGAATCGCTACCTCTAATCTCGAGGGTGTCTAATATGTCCATCTCTAATGACTTGAACCTGTCATGGATTAACCTGCACTAGTAGGGAAAACCTTATAGGTAGGAGCCTAGTAGTAGCGCTGGAAGACATCACGCGCTACTGCTACTTAGCAGTAGCGCCGGAAACACTACCCGCTACTGCTAACGTCCGTAGTAGTAGTGCTGGATACATTTTAAGCACTATTGCTAAATGGGGCCAAACGAGGCCACCCACAGTACCTGTAGTAGTAGCGTTGGACTGTAAAAAGCGCTACTGCTAAGTTCCGTATCATTAGCTCTTCCGTGGAACCAGCGCTACTGCTAAAAGGAGCCCAATGAGGCCACCGACACCAGCTTTAGTAGCATCGATGTCTGGGGAAAAGCGCTACTACTAAGTGCAATAGAAGTAGCACGCCTTTGGAACCATCACTACTGCTACACATGGCTGTGGGCAGCTTTTAACCCACACACACACACCCTCTCCCGCTTCCTCCCCCTTTTCCCTCCTTTCTCCTTTCCTCCTCCATTGTTACTTCTCCACCATTCTCGCCCTTCTTCTCTCTTCCTTCTACCTATCACCCCCACACACCCTCTCCCCCTTCCTCCCCCATTTTCCCTATCCCCTACTTCCTCCTTTCCTCCACCATAGTTGCCCTCATTTCACCCACACACACACCCTCTCCCCATTCCTCCCCCTTTTCCTTATTCCCTCCTTTCTCCTTTCCTGTCTCTAAGTTACTTCTCCACCACTGTTACTTCTCCACTATTTAGCCATGCACAATATCTCTCGGGATATATACATAGGTGAGTATTAATTTGTGCATTTCAATAATGGGAATATGTCTATTTGCGATATGAAGGGATTTGTGTGAGTGACATGACCCATGAGTTGCTTATGTTTTGCCAAAATGTCGATTTATTTCCGTTTTGGCGAATTTTGAGCAAACTGGATATGTCCTATTTTTAGGCAAGGTCATGCCAAATTTTTATATGCATGCATTTTTATGACCCTTCTGCTTGTTATACCTTGCAGTCATGAAGGTGAGTGGTAGGAAGGTAGAGCGATACTTGTATGAAAATAAACGGACTGGGATTAGATGTTCGTGTACAAGATGCAAAAAAGGAGTAATTTTGGACCCTTTTGATCGTGGCAGTTTGAAGGCCCACTTGCTGATCAATGGTTTCATGGATGTATATACTCTTTGGATAAGTGAAGATGATGATGAGTACGTCCACATGACAGGGAATAATGACATGGGTCTAGAGGAAGAGATGACCGATCGACACGAAGATGATTGCGCCGGACACGACGGTTGTGAAGAGTCCGAACACGGCAGCGGGGAAGAGTCCGGACATGGCGTTGGAGAAGATTCTAGAAACGGCGAAGAAGCAGAGTCTGGACATGGCGGAGAAGAGTCAATGGACACGCCATGGACTTCGACACTACTAAGTTCAGTCGTGCAGGACCCTCAATTTTGAGACCTCCTTCGCAAGAGTCTGAATAGCGACACAGTTGTATCTAGAGAGGAGGCCAAGCTGGCGCTACTTGAAGTAGACTCGACTACTCCATTATAGGAAGGTTGCGATCCCGAGGTTACCCGCTTGAGTTTCACGCTCGAACTTCTCAAGACGAAGGCCAAAAAAAATGGACAAACAAAAGCCTCGATGAGCACTTGAAGTATCTACAAAATAAAGTTCTTCCGGCAGGGAACTTGTGTCCTACTATTGTCGATGAGGCCAAGAAAATCGTTTGCCCTCTGGATCTGCCGCACATTAGATACCATGCATGCAGCACCAATTGCATCATTTATCGGGGTGAGCACGTAGGAAAAACCAGGTGTCCAGTGTGCAATGCTTCTCGATACAAGAAGGCAGGAAAGAAAGCTCCTCAGAAAGTTCTATGGTACTTTCCGATCACTCCCCGTCTGCAGCGGTATTTCGTAGATCCTAAGGAAGAAAAGTTCATGCGGTGACATGTGGAGAGGAAGAAGCCCGATGATGGAGATGATTCGAAGCTGAGACACATCACAGATGGTAGCCAGTGGAGTGCACTAAATTTCGAATGTTGTTTTTCGGAGAAGATGCAAGGAACACCGTGCTTGGTGCGTGTACTCATGGCATGAATCCGTTTGGAAACCAGAGCACCAACCAGAACACATGGCCTGTCTTTGTATGGATGTACAACCTCCCTCATAGAAGTGCATGAAGACAAAGTACATACACATGAGCATGCTGATTCAAGGGCCGAAACAACCGGGAAATAATATTAACCTATATATGGGGTTTCTGAAAGAGGAGCTAGACACGTTATGGAAATCGCCGGTCAAGACATGAGACGGCAGCACAAAAGATTATTTCTATATGAGAGCTGCGCTGATGACGATGGTGCACGACTATCTCAGTTACGGGTACACCTGAGGCTAGGTGTGCCACGCATACAGCTGATGCACGAGGTGCATGGATGATACAATTTCTCCGCAGTTTATGTCAAGGAAAGATGGCGAGTCTCGGAAAATCGTGTACATGGGGCATCATAGATGGCTCGAAAAGGATGAACCGTGGAGAAAACATGGAGATCTATTCAATGGTTTGGCTGAGCATCGAGGACCTCCATGTAATAGGAGTGGTGCCGAAATCAATGAGTTGTTGAATAGCTGGCAACAGTGCCCCGCACCGGGAAAGATGGAAAAGGCGCCGAATCCGCTACTGAAGGTATGGAAAACAAGGTCTGTTTTCTAGGACTTGGAGTACTGGCCCAATCCCGACACACCTCATTGGCTTGATCAACTGCATATAACGAAGTATGTCCTCGAGAGATTGCTTAGCATACCGACGAACATGTCGGAGAAGACCAAGGATGGGCCGAAGGCAAGGAAAGACTTGGAGGATTTGTAGATCAGGGGGGATCTCCACATGCCCCGTAAAAAGTCGGCAGAGACGGCGACGGTACCAAGGGAAAGAAAAGTCCATAGAAGGAGCGTAATTGTTGCCCACCTTCTTGCTTCACCTTAAGTCGAAAGGAGATCGATCAATTCATCAAGTGCCTTACGAGAATCAAATTCAATTCCGGTTACTGTGGGAAGATAAGCAGATTTCTAGACACCAAGAAGAAAAGGTTCAGCAGGATGAAGTCTCTTGACTGTCACGTGATGATGACACAGATACTCCTGGTTTCCATTAGAGGGATAATGGACAAGCACGTCCGTGAGACACTTACTCGTCTCTGCAACTTCTTCGATGTTATCTCTCGAAAGTCCATCAGTGTGAAGCGTCTCCAAAGGCTATGGAAGAGATCGTTGTCATACTATGTGAGCTTGAGATGTACTTCCCGCCCTGCGTTTTTTGACATCATGTTGCATCTGTGTGTCCATATCGTGGACGACATCATCGACCTCTGGCCGACATTCCTTCATAGCATGATGCCGTTGGAGAGGATGAATGGGGTGATCAAAGCATTCCTTCGTAACATGTCCCGTTCAGAGGGGAGCATCGTCCAGGGGTATCTGACCCAAGAGTGCATCTCCTTTTGCAAGAATTATATGGGCAAATAAGACCTTGTTGTTGGTTTGCCCGTCAACAAACACCATGGGAGGCTCGGAGGAGAATGTCACAACAATGGCCGGAGGGACTTGCACGTGGACTACTCGGATCGACGAGACAACTTTGACAGGGCTAACTTAGTAGTGATACAACACCTAGATGTGGTAGATGATTATGTGACACTGCACAAACAAATCATCGCAAATAAGTAGCGTGATGAGGGGATGCGCAAGACGGACGACGAAGTTACTATAGAGCACAACGCTACTTTCTTGCGTTGGTTCAAAGAGCAGGTTTGTGCTAATCCCCCCGAAGGGGGAAGTGCAGACGGGTTTCTCATACACGTCTTAGCACCGGGGCCCGCACCCAAACTCGTGTCCTATGAGGAATATGATATCAATGGGTACACGTTCTACACGGAGGCCAAAGACATGGAAAGTGATTACCAGAACTCAGGGGTGACGACTGAATGCGTGACCGTCTCCAATTGTACAACTGAAAGATTATACGGAAGGGTCGAAGAGATCTAGGAGCTTAATTATACTGGAAAGCATGATGCGACAATGTTCCGTGTCAGGTGGGTTAAGGCCGTCGTAATAGAAAACAAGTATTTCACTACCATGTCTAGAACCGATGTAAGGAGAGCTATCGTGAACATTAACATCATCGCCAAAACTAAGCCATGGATACACGCTAAGCAGGTGACACAATGCTTCTTCATAACCGACCCGACCAATCCCAGCCGTGTTGTCGTGAGGAGAGGCAAAAGGAATATCGTCGGAATGGATGGAGTCGCCAACGAGGAAGACTACGACCAATACGGCAACCCGATGAGGGAAGATGACGATGACGATGAAGCATACGTGAAAAGAAGAATCAAGACTACATTACCTAAGAAATATTGTACTCCATGGTTCCGGACAAGAAGAATCAACACAACGAATTGAAAAGGAAAGAAGCTCAATTCGAAACGTCTTCGACGTAGCTGAGAAACAATCATTTATATATATGTATGTATTTTGTGTTCGAAACAACACATGGTTCCGGTAATAATAATGCAGTATGGAAGCTAGGTAGATGTTCTTGTCGTTGAGTGCGTGCGAGGCCCTCGGGATAAAAAACAGAAGGGAGAAAGCAATACAAAAGAAAAAGAAAAGTCAACAGAAAAGGAAACGAAAATAATAAAAATAACATAGAAAAGAAAAAGAAAAGTCAACAGAAAAGGAAAGACAAATAATAAAAATAAAATAGAAAAGAAAAATAATAAAAAGAAAATAAAGTTAGCAGTAGCGCTGGTTTTGACCCAGCGCTACCGCTAAGTTAGCTGTAGCGCTTGAACTAAACGAGCGCTACTGCTATATGGCCTAGGTCATTTAGCAATAGCGCTCGATTAGAAATATCGCTACTGCTAACTTAGCGGTAGCGCTAGGTCAAAACCAGTACTACTACTATTTTTAGTTAACCCGGCTCAAAATTTTCCCTAACTCCCCCTCTCCCTCCACTGCCGCCTCTCCCCCCTCTCCCCCCGCTCCAGTGTCGTCGCCACCGCCCGTCCCTGCGCGCTCTCCTCCATCGTCGCCATTGCTGTCGTCGCCAGGCGCCTGCTTCCTCTTTCTCAACCTCACACCGTCCCCTTCACGTGTCCTTTATCCCCCGAGGTACGCTGCTCCCTCCCCTCCTTGCCCCTCTCCGTCGCCCCCAATGTTGAGCTCGCCGGTGATTCGGGCGTCACCGGAGGTGGTTTCTGCCCCAAGAACATCCACCAAAACGGGATCGGTCGTCCTCTGTTCCTCCTCTATTTCGAGTGGGAGGTAGGGGGAGGGCCTGCGAGTGGGTTAGTAAGATCAAGAAGAAAGTAGAAGAAGAAAGTTAGTAAGTTAGTGCTAGGTTATTAGGGTTAGTATGTAAGTTAGTGCTAGGTTATTAGGGTTGGAAAGAAGAAGTAGAAAATAATTTAGTGCTAGATTATTAGTTCTAGGTTATTAGGGTTAGTAATATTTAGAAAGAAGAAGAAGAATAAAGATGAACAAAAAGAGGAGAAGACGTGAAGAAGAGAAAAAATAGAAGAAGAGGAGAAGTAGAAGAGGAGAAGAAAAGAAGAAGAAGAAGAAGAAGAAGAAGAAGAAGAAGAAGAAGAAGAGAAGAAAAGGAAGAAGAAGAGGAGGAGAAGAAGAAGAGGAAGAAAATAATAATAAGAAGAAGAAGAGAAGAAGAAAAGAAGAAGAGGAGGAGAAGTAGAAGAAAAAGAGGAGAATAAGAAGAGGAGAAGAAAAGAAGAAGAAGAAGAGAAGAAAAGGAAGAAGAAAAGAAGAATAAAAAGAAATAGATGAGAAAAGAATAAATTAGAGGAGGATAAGAAGAAATAGGTTAGCTAGTGTGCTAGATTAAATCTGTTTTTTGTTTGTTTGATCTGGTTGTATTAATTCATCATATATTGTTTGTGTTAATTCAATGTGCCCTATTTTTGCTTGCAAAGTTTGTGTTAATTCATCACATATTGTTTGGTGTTAAACGGAATGTTCGAGTGGCCCATGTTTTGCCGGAATGTTGATTCATTTCCGTCCCGGCAAATTTCAGGCGCTCCTTATGTCCACTTTTTAGCAAAGGTGATGCCGAAAATTTCCATGAATTTCGGCATGACTAGTGCTAGAAACTAGGACATATGGAGTGCCCGTGAATTGCCGGAAATGGGAATGAATCAACATTACGACGAAATATAGGTCCCTTTTTATTATTCATGTTATTCGGCCTAGAATTAAACTATTATACTTAAATACTCGTTGGAAATTAAAGTGTCTAGCCACGACGAAGCCGGGTGTTATAGTCGCTCCGGAGATGACTATTTTACGGAAGCAGATGATTATTTCAGTTACGTGGACCAATGCACGTTGGGGACGTAGGGTGGCAGTGAGACCTCCCCCGACACCGACGTTGGCACCGACACCGACAGTTGCACCAACACCGACACCGCCCCCAAGTCCGGCAACGATGCTGACTTAGTCGGTGAAGGCCCGAAGCCAAAGAGGGCAAGAAAACCAAACGAGCTCGGCACCGGAAAAATCGTGGTCACAACGATGCACCCCACGAAATTAGAGCCAACGGAGATAGAGAAAGCGCGCACGTGCTACGACAATCAACTTGGATCCATCCTTAGGGAAACCGCCGACATCAACTATGAAAAGTTAAAGAAGATACCACATATGGAGCAGACGCTCCTAACGAAGTTGCACAACAGGTTCCTCTTCCCTGGTCGGGATTCAGAGGTAGAAGATCCGTGGAAAGACAAAAACATTACAAAGATAAACAACAAGGCAATGGTGACGTTCAACAACGCCTGGTTCGCCTGGAAAGTACGGGTGAAAAAAGCCATTCTGAAGAATGAATCGTGGTCCAAGATTCATGATGACAATCCGTCAATAACTTAAGACGACTTTGAAAAATTCAAAGATACTTGTGCTACAGAAGAAGCCCAGCAAAAGTCGGACAAAATGAAGGGGCTCCAAGCCAGGAACACGCATGCCCACCGCCTCAGAAGCCGTGGTTATGAGGGGAAGAGGAGCAGATGGGCCAAGGAGGACGCCAAACGTGAAAGTCACAGAATCCCAGACCCCTTGGCGGAGTTCACCGACCCAAGGGAGCGTGACTGGATCAGGGCCCGACACTAGTGGGACCCTGTCAATAAGGTCTTTTCCACGGACCCGAACACGAGGGAGTTCATATGACTACTGGTAATTGTTATATTACCAGCTTATATTAATTAGCTTCCAATCAGTTCGACAACAAGTTTAGTCACATTTATAAACCATCCACGTTCCCCTTGAAGAAGAGCAGCACCAAAAGGCAGCCGAAAGCGACGAGTCATCTGAGTCGTCGGCGAGGTCCAAGTGGGACAACCCGTTCAACCGGGCCCTGAACATACTGAAAAATGTCTCGTTGGACAAACCTTCATCTGGTGGAGGTGTGCATGGCGTCGGGGTGGCGCCTCATGGAAGAATTGCTACCACAAGAGGCCGGAGGAAAGAAAGAAGAGACGGGAGCATACTCAACTGACCATCGACGAGAAGGTCGCGCGGGCGGTCAATCAGACCAAAGAAGAGTTGACCAAAGTAGTCGAAGATAGGGTCAATGCCGCTATGGCAGCTTCCTTGGGCCAATTGGTTCCGGTAGTTTTTGAGTATTTGAGGAGGAATCCAGAAAAAGGGCCATAGGACTTTCCACTACTCAGCTTTGTCGGGAGCAATTCAGCAAACATCGCACTACCAGCACCTCCTCCCGCAACCCCAAATGCTCCCATACCTGGTATCGCTCCGGTTCATAGCAGCCTGTCCTCCATCTCTGGCGTGCTCGGCAGGGCTTCATCTTTGGCTGAGCTCGACGCCATCATGGTAATTACGCGTCATACACTCTTCACAACCATATCTATATAGTCTTCCATTTTAGTTGCCTTTTGGATGTGTGACGTTGTAGTCATGTCTTCGCAGGCCGTCCCGTGCACCCTACTGTATGATATCAACGGCCAGAACGTGGACATGGGAAAGGCAACGATCATCAAGCCGAAGGACCGCATGCTCCACAACAAACAGATGCCCCATGGCGTCTTCAAAATTTGCATGGCTAGTGTCAGAGCGGGCTTCGATAATTTGGCTCCACCGATACCAGCCGACAATGACGAGACCCCTCAACTTATTGGCGCATGCAAGAGCTGGGTCTTGCCTTGGCCGAAGACTCACCTTCGTGTCGAGGCACCCGGTAGCGCACCAACGAAAACTCCTCAACAAGGTATGAAAACTACCCCACCTACCCAATTACCTACACCTGGCGTGGGGAGAGGTAGCGGACAACGCGGTGAGGGAGAGCCTCCATTAGTGTGAGATGACATCGCCCCGTCGAAGAAGTAAATGCTGATGATGTCATCGAGGAGGATGATGATGACGACCCTAACCAGTATATCAATACCGGTTGTGACGATGCTCCGCAATATGATCAGACTATGAGCGTGCAGATGACTTGATGATGCCTGATTTGCCGAAGTCGGAACGTCCGACGGCTAATTGCAAAAAGTCTCTCTTGATGCGATCCTCGCAGCAGACGCCTCCAGATGCCGCCTCTACCCAGCAAGAACAACACAAGGGCCTTCCAGTGATAATTAGCCCGACGACGCTGGGGGATGTGGTTAGGGAAGGTATGGCGGGCTAAGTACCGCCACCCGCCAAGAAGCCAAGGAGGACACTGGAAAAGAAAGGTTGTAAAGGCGCCAAAGCTGCTTCAAGCAGGCAACCGAAGCCCCGGGAGGTAGACAGGATACCCGTCGTAGGTGCGGAGCGTTTCCATGTCGCCGGCCACTCGATCCTGCCTCAGAAAGCGGTAGAGAGCATAATGAAAAATGATCTAAGGAGACTTCATGATGATGTGTTGGCCATAGAGATTCAACTTCTCAGCTGGGAAAAACCAGGATACCCGCTTTACCCGGTTCAGATTCCGGGTGCGAGTGGATACGTCGACACATGGCCCGCGGAGAAGTTCATCCTCCGATTTGACTACATCTATGACATGTTTCACATGACCAAGCTGAATTTTCAGTTCATCCGCGGACTACATCTACGATTTGACTTCATGATGATGTGCTGGCCACATGAACATATAATATATGTGTGTCGCGTACCTGTACTATATGCACGAGAGCTTCTTGGCACACTGCAAAGAGCACCGGGACTCTGCAAGTAAGTACATCAGCGACTTCATGATTTCTAATAAGGACAAGGAAATGATTCTCCTGCCTTATCATCCCACATAAGCTATCCGTAGATATCCTTTCGTAAGTTTTGATCATTCCTTTGCAAGCATGGAGTTATTTTGCACAACGGTGGGGGGCGTCCTCATCTATTTGTACCCACAATACTCCTATGCTCTGTACTTGGACCCATCGATGAACATCAAGAAGAAGGATTACACGCACATAAAGAATGTTCTCGATCGTGCCATTTTCACCTACGGCCTTACTGGTGGATATATCCAAGTGAAAAAGTACAGGAATAAAGCGTCGACTTTCGGCCATAAGACCAACTTGTGGTGCATCCAGCAACCAAACGGTAGTAGGGCTGATGGGTTCTACCTCGTGCATCACATGATCGAGTTCAGAAGGGATAGACAACGCCTTCGCATTTCATCTAATTCCGGTGATGCTGAGATTCTCAGCTGGGCCACAAGCATAGGAAGCACACTGGATCATCGATTCCGAGCTGAGTTTTATCGCATCCAGTGTGAACTTGCCTAGGTGATCATGAAGCAGGTCGTCGAACAAGGAGGGATGTTCCACCATGTGCCAATGAGGTGGGAGACTGTCCGAGATGTGCTAGTCTCTCAGGATCTGGACATGAATCCTTTCAAGAAGCTCGGGTGCTTCATCCCTGAATATGAAGATTGGAACATCGGCATGGAATATTGATTGATGATGACAATGTGTGTGTTCAGTTATAATTAATACTACTAGTCTTTATATGAACTACCGTACATCGCTCTAGTTAATTAGTTTGTGTATGAGTAACTTTGTTATTTATATATGTTTACCGCTTGTGTTTCTCAAGTACATTATGTTGCATATTATATATCGTTGAATTAATGAACTTACGATGCAGGTACATAAATCGAAGATGGCGAATGACACTACGTCGTATTCATTGGGTGGGTTCCAGGAGTGTACGACCAATGGCCAGACGCTCAGGCCTAGGTGGACAGGTACTCGGGCGCTAGCCATACAGGGTTTGACAGTAGAGCCGAAGCGGAAATGAGTTATTTTAGGTGTATGCTATGGCAACAGACGAAGCAAAACCGGCGCCTGAAGAAGTACTACATAGTGACGCTCTTGCTCATGCTCGTCGCTCTTCTCTTCTACGTGATGGTTTAGATAGGGATGATGAAACTTGTGGGTGCGCCATGACTTGTGAGTATTGCTATTTTCGATATTTGATGATATTTGTGTTGGATAATGATGATGATGATGGTATAAATGACGAGACTACTTTATATGTATGATGTGATGACAATAATGCATGTTTATTATGATATGATGAAACCACTGTTTAGAGCATGCAGAAATACGTAGGGGGGGCATAAATATGACGAGAATTAAATTGTGAAAGCAGGAAAATTAGCAATAGCGCTGGAAAATTAACAGTAGAGCTAGATTACGAGTGGCGCTTTATTTAGTCCAGCCCTACTGCTAATGTGTACACGAGTAGCGCTTTATTTTCAGCGCTACTGCTAACAGGTTAACTGTAGCGCGATAGAGGTAGCGCTGGCACCAGCCCTACTAGTAAGGAAAATCCAATTCTACTGCTAGCATTTCTCCTACTAGTGCTAGCTTGTCCCTCTTGGGGTGCCTTACCCATCCTTATATATGTGTAAGGGGTAGGTTTACATGTAGAGTCCTACTAGGAGTAGGACTAGGACTAGTCTCTCTTGAATCCTAATCCGGGTCTTGTTTCCTTCCTGAGGGAGTCTTTCCTCTTCTTTGGGCCTTCTCAGTAAGCCGACCCTCCAATGAGCTGCCTTCTGGGACGTTGGGTCTTTGTCGTTCGTCTGAGTTGCCTACCGGGTCATGTATGAACCGCCCGCCAGGTCATTAATGAGTCCGTCAATGAGTCTCCAAGTCCCAGTTGGGTCATACTTCAAGCCGGGTTACACCGCGGGGTATATCCCTGACATTAACCCCCAGGTTAGCTTGAATTTATTCATGGTAAGATCCTAAAATAAGAAATAACAAATATGTTAAGAGACCATCTTGCTCCATTGGTAGGCTTGATTTAATGAAGTGGCTCGATGAAAATCCGGGTTTCTTCGAGCCGTCTTCACAATCATCTTGTAGGTACATGCTCTTTGCAATGAAATACATATGCCATTGAGTCGGCCTCCAATGATTTGTCTTGATGAAAATATTAGATTTAAAATATCCTTATGGTGCTGAGCCAATTTTGAATACTTCTGTCTTGAGGATGTGTAGAGCTTGCAAGTTGCGATCGTTGAACTTGCCGAGTTATGATTAATAATGTCGGGTCCTTTTTGTTGGTAATGCCCGGTCAAACAAGTGAACTCCAATTGACTTGATCAAAATTTTGGGAATAAATAATATGTTGAGCGGTCTTTCAATGCTTCAAATAGATACAAATATGTTGAGCCGGTCTTGCTCACAATTGACATCTTGAAAGTTCTCTTCAATTTTTTGATATATCCATATTACCTGTAGCCCCCAAGCTCCAAGTTCATCAGTTCGTGATGACTTGGAGATTCGCAATAATATATTTTGACCATTTAGCCCCCAAGTGTCGGGTTGTCTTGCCTGCAGCGGTGTGTAACTTTAGAAATTTTTATCTGAATAGTGTAGCCCCCAAAGGTCAGGTCGATTGCTTGCGGTGACTCGGGATTTCCACGTTCTTCCCCTTTGGAAATAAAACATCATATGATGTAGCCCCCAAGGGCTGGGTCATTATGCAATAATGAGCAGGGACTTTGTAGATCAGATTATGCAAATTTGAGCATTAATATGTAGCCCCCAAGGGATTAGGCATTACAAAAATGATGAGCCAGTTCTTCCTTGAATCCATACTTGAATAAAGAGCAACATGTAGCCACCTAGGGCCGCCTTATCTCCTTGAGATAGTCGGGTCTGTTGATGATGTGATGATTTGTAAGAGCACTTTGTATTAGCCCCCAAGTCTCATGGTGCATGCTTGCAACGACATGGGACTTTCATACTTTGACATAATCTTGAGTTGAATAATGTAGCCCCCAAGTGTCGGGTCATATACCTGCAGTGACTTGGGACTATTCCTTCCATTATAGAATAAAATCATATACACTTTATGAACTGATCATGCCTTCATGATGAAATAAATCCTTGACCGTGGTTGCAATGTAACCCGCCAAATATATGTTTGATAAATCCATAAGTGTTGTAGTTTACTATATAGCGCAAGTTGAAGAAATCCAAGAGCCGGTCAATTAGATGACCCGACATTATATGTGATAGGGTGGCTCTTCAAAAATAATCAATTCTTCTGAACCGACTTAAAAAAACCCCAATCCTTGAACACTGGTTACGATAAACCATGAGGAAGTTCCAGCAATATTGGCTATCAAAGATGTGTTTGCTCCGGCAGAAGTTTTTGCTTTGACCCGGTTTGAAGACCGGCATGATATGTATGTATGATGCATGATGCAATGCAAGATGATGCATGTATATGATATAATAGTTTCGGTTTTCTGAGAAAAGATAACACCATGTAAGGCATAAAATTATTTTTAATACGCTCAAGCTTTTGGCATTACCTTTTAATACAAGATGCCCTTTTGAGATTTATTGCCTTGCAATTTGGATTTTCCCTTTATGAGAAAAAGGACTTCATAGTCACCATGCTTTGCATTAGCCGGTAAGAATATTGAATCCTGCGTGAAAAATATAACACCATATAAGGTATTGAATTGTTATAAATAAGCCAGCCCAGTGAGTCACGACGGGTAGATGGGCTTGCAATGCTCTAGTCGTACTCTAATAGGTTTGTGCAATAACCTTTACAATTTAGACTGACGGATCAAGCTCAAGTCAGGCTTCAATGAACCAGGTTCTATTATCTATTCTCCATATGCTGGCTCTCGCTCGACACCTTGATACGTCTCCATCGTATCTACTTTTTCGAACTCTTTTGCCCTTCTTTTGGACTCTAATTTGCATGATTTGAATGGAACTAACCCGGACTAACGCTGTTTTCAGCAGAATTTCCATGGTGTTGTTTTTGTGCAGAAATAAAAGTTCTCGAAATGTCTTGAAAAATTACGGAGATTTTTCTGGAATAAAAGAAAAATACCTGCGCAAAGATCCACCGGAGGGGGCGTGCCAGTGGGCCACAAGCCCACAGGCCGCAGCCACCCCCCTAGGCCACACCATGCATGCTTTTGGGGCCCACGTGGCACCAGGGCCCCCAAACTCAGCTCTATATCTTCCGTCTCGCCCGGAAAAAAATTAGAGAGAAGGTTTCATCGCGTTTTGTGATACGGAGGCGCCGCCACATCCTGTTCTTCATTTGGAGGGCAGATCTGGAGTCCGTTTCGGGCTCTGGAGAGGGGAAATCGTCGCCATCGTCATCATCAACCTTTCTCCATCGACAATTTCATGATTCTCTTCACCATTTGTGAGTAATCTCATCGTAGGCTTGCTGGACGGTGATGAGTTGGATGAGATCTATCATGTAATCGAGTTAGTTTTTAACGGGGATTGATCCCTAGTATCGACTATGTTCTAGATTGATGTTGCTACTACTTGGCTATGCTTAATGCTTGTCACTAGGGCCCGAGTGCCATGATTTCAGATCTGAACCTATTATGTTGTCGCCAATATATGTGTGTTTTAGATCCTATCTTGCAAGTTGTAGTCACCTACTATGTGATATGACCCGGCAACCCCGGAGTCACAATGGCCGGAACCACTCCCGGAGATGACCATAGTATGAGGAGTTCATGTATTCACCGCGTGTTAATGTGTTGGTTCGGTTCTTTATGAAAAGGAGAACCTTAATATCCCGTAGTTTCCATTAGGACCCCGCTGCCACGGGAGGGATGGACAATAAATGTCATGCAAGTTCTTTTCCCTAAGCATGTATGACTACATACGGAATACTTGCCTACATTAGGTTGACGAACGGGAGCTAGTCACATACCTCTCCGTGTTATAGCTGTTACATGATGAATCACATCCGTCATAGTCATCCATCACCGATCCACTGCCTACGAGTCTTTTACTATTGGTTCTCGCTACGTTACTTTGTCTTGGCTTGTCCCTTGGTACAAAAGGGATTGGGCCACTTTGCTGCTACTGTTGCTACTGTTGTCACTTTGCTGCTGCTGCTACTGATGTTCCTTGCTGCTCCACTGCTACTTGTTGCAAGACCTTTTCTGGAGCCGTAGCCGGGGAAGCATTCTTTTCAAGAATAATCCCCCGTCAACGTGCTTTTTACTGGCGCCATCGATACAACAATTAGGAATAGTCTGCCATCAACAGATCGTTTCTGGCACCGTTGCTATCATACTACTTTGCTACTAATACTTTGCTTGCAGACATTAATCTTTCAGGTGTGGTTGAATCTGACACACTTAGCTGCTAATACTTGAGAATATTCTTTCCCTTCCCTTGTGTGAACCAACAAATTTGGGTTGAATACTCTACCCTTGAAAACTGCTGTGATCCCATACGCTTGTGGGACATCACACCTCAATGTTTTAAACTTGGTAAGTTCAGGGTCCATGATAGATTGAGTCGCCAAGAGTACACGAGGCCAATATGGGGAGTCGCTCAAAAATATAGTCCAGTGTAACCATTGCAATGCGTTATTTTTTCGGAGACCAAGAGGGTGAGAAAGCTAAACTCGGTGAGTTGGAACCCCTTAAGTAACCTATGATCAGGGAAAAGACGAGCATAGGATTGCAAAAGACAATGCTATTACTTCTAAACAACCAGGGAACTAATAGCCCCTAGGTAAGCCGGATTGATTGTCAAGATCATAAATTGGCACCTATGTTTGAACCGTGCGTCATGGCAACTGGTCATCTTTGGCTTATTAGCATACATGTGTGAATGATCACAACATGGAGGCTCATCTTCTTCGATACTAATAGGGCCCATGTTTGAATGACCTCCTTGGCAGCGACTCATCCTCTTGGGCGGGTTTTAAATCACCTGCCAATGAGACAAGGTACCTATGTTTGAACACTCGCATCATGGCGGCTCGTCCTCTTGGACGACTTAAAATCTTTTCACCAATGAGCCAGCAGCCCCCAGGACCGGCTTAACTTTCCTGTAATGACTCGGGGTTCTTGAGTTATTCAGCCTAGTTTAATTTTCCAAGCCATGTCTGTGTAGCCCCCGAGTCTTCAGTCGACTCAAGGAGGCGGCTTGAGAGTCTCCATACTTGATTGTGACATAAGCTGGTATAATGTTGATAGTTGAATGATGGTATTTTATCCTTACCGGACACGACATAGTTAACTGATGATCTTGTGACGCTCATAAGATTTCTTTGGCAAATACCATGGCCAAATTGAGTGCATATATCTCTTGGCCTATGCTTTATTCTCACGTAGTTCGGCTCTCCTGGCTCCTCCAGGGCCATTTTCCTTTTCCTTGGTCGCTTGCTTTGAATTACTGGCTCAATGATGGCCGGCTCATATTGTAGCTTCACGGGGGATGTTTCCTTCATGATAATTTCTCCTATTACTTTGATATGTTGAGGCAGATAGTATCGTCAGGATAACAGGTCAATGCATCCATGCTTTGAGCAACCCCGTGTGAGTGGGAACTGGTGAATGTTTTGATGATGTTGTGCAAGACATGAATTTCATTTTTCTTTTGCTCCAATGTTGTTGGGGAGACAGGCCGCGGAGGCGGCTTGCATGTGTCCGTTGAGCGACTCGTATAGCGAGCACTGCACCGATATGTTGATGTAGATAGGACCGTGGGGATGGCAGCTTGCACACGTTTGTTGGGCGGCTCGTCGAGGCGAGCACTGCACCGGTGGGTTGAGTAATCCAGACTGCGAGGGCGGTGTGTTGCGTTCGTCTGTTGGGCGGCTCGTACAGGCGAGCACTACACCGGCGGGTTGATGTAAACCAGACCGCGAGGGCGGCGTATTGTGTCCATCTGTTGGGCGGCTCATACGGGCAAGCACTGCACCGACGGGTTGATGTAAACCGGACCGCAAGGGCGGCGTATTGCGTCTATTTGTTAGGCGGCTCATATAGGCAAGAACTACACCGGTGGTTGATGTAAACCGGACTGCGAGGGTGGCGTATTGCATTCATTTGTTGGGAGGCTCGTTTAGGCAAGCACTGCACCGATGGGTTGAGTTGAATGCGAGAGTTGTCCGGCGATTTGGCACAGACTCAAGAATCGGTCGTGGCTTTGTAAGCCGTCTTAGTTGCATGGTCGTGAGAGTTGGTCGTGTTGTTGTAAACCGTCTTGGTCGCGTGGATGTGACAGTTGGTCGCGTCATTGTAAGCCGGCGTGGATGGCGAGTCAGCCATGTCAATGTAAGCCAGAGAAGTGTGACACGGACGAACGCCGATCCAGATTGATATTGACGTGCCTCAATCTCCGCAATATCATGCCACTTTGGTAATGAATAATTGCCCTGCGTAAAAATATCGCTGAGCAGTGTAATTGTTTTCATAAAAGTAAAAATGTACCAATAATAATATACTGGATGAACTTCACCTGATATGTTTTTGTTGGAAATTATCGGTAGCGGGGTTGATGATGATTACGGTGGAGTTGAAGTCACCCGCAGGCAAGTCGGAGGTACCCGTAATAATTTCTGTGTGTACTTTGACGAGTTATGAGCTGACCACACATTCTCCAACAAAAGTTGTTTATTTATTCATCCAATTGGTTCCCACCTCCTTTTCTTTTTAGCCGGCTCATCACAGCCTTTTCCGCATGGACATCCATCCATAGAAATTGGGGAGTGAGAGGATCCAGCTATGGAGCATTAGGAGCCGACGGGTGCGCGGTGGGAGGAGGGGCGGAGCCGGCGACCGGGGGAGAGGCGCGGTCGAGGTGGAGGCCAAGGTGGTGAGGTGTGGCGGCGGACATGGCGCGGCATGGCCGTGGTGGCGGGCCGGCTCGGGGTGAAACGAGGCCACGACGGAAGTATGAAGGTGAGCCGAGTTCGTGGCGGGGGCGGAGCCAGTAAGACCAGGCAGCTCGGACGTGCAAAGGCGATGTGAGCTTGGCGAGGCACGTCGAGGTGCATCGAGACAATGAGGTGGCGACCAGAGAAAGTGCTGCGAACGCAGGCCGGCGCACGCATGGCGGCCGGCTACGGATGAGGTGAGTCGGTGCATGGAGGAGGACCGAGGCGGGCCGGGGTGGAGCTGGTGCCAGCCCAGACCCGGCATGGTGCAAGCGAGGCAAAGCAGGCTGGGTGTCGTGGGAATAAGCCTGACAGTAGATGAGTAGGGTATCAAAGTAGAGGGCAGAGTTCTAGCTACGACAAGGTTGTATGAGTTCAGGCCCCTCTACGGTGGAGGTAATAGCCCTATGTCTCAGTGCTCTGGAGCTTAGTGTTGAGTGGAATATAGATGTTACAGAATGCGAAATCTTGTGCCAGAGGGGAGGGGTGGCTTATATAGAGTGCGATGACCCTCATAAGTGTCCAGCCTTCAAGGGTGCAATAAGTGAGATTAAGTGCATACGTTATACGTAACATATGCCATAAATGACAATAACTACAGTAGTCTAACGTATGCCCGTTGGCCTCCTTGGGGTGGCTTCTGGCCTTCGATGTCGACTAGCTTCTGGTCTTCACCAAGTGGAATCCAGTCGTCGAGTATAAGATAATACTCAGAGTGGTTCCCTACCGAGTGGACAAGAGGTTGTCTTAATCGTCCAGTTGGTAGGTATCTTGTGATCTTCAGGCTAATAATGATGTGCCCTTTGGTAGGGCTTATAGGTCATTCTTATAACCCTACCCTAGGGCTATCACCCCATCATTAGCTCCCGAATGGATCGAGGTTCGAGTGGTGAAGGTGTAGCTGTAAATTTTGATATAGCTGACTGAATTTGAATGCCCTTCAATGTTTTGTTGAATTGGATGTCGATTGAAATCTTCATCATTCGCCTTGATCAATTCTGCTTGGAACGAAATGCTTTAGTGGATTAAAGGACCCGAGTGAACCAGTGAATCGACGCGCTTCACCGGATCTTCTGATGTGACTAGTCACCTTGTCAGCCCTGATTTTTCGAGATTTGAAAACATCGGTTGCCGCACGCTATGCGGCGATGACGTTGTTGTAATCAAGTGGGTTGCGCCGCCTCGATTCTCGCGCCTCTATCTCCGTCATGCATCTCGCGGTGGCCAGCGACGTGATAAGTTGAGGGCCCACTTACTGGGGTTCAGAATGACATTGTCTCCTTCCTCTCCTCCGCCCTTCCTTCTCATTAGCCACCAGCGCAACTCAGAGCAGCCAATCTCGTAGTCGCAGCTATGATGAAAGGGCAAACCAGCAAGCTGGAGAAGGCGAAGAAGAAGGGCGGCGCCAAGCCTAGGAAGCATGATCTGCCCCCGGGCTGGATCCAGGGGGATTTCCTCCAATCCACTCTGCGGAAGGAGAACCTCCTCGATCTCGTCGAGCACGGTATGCTGGCGGACAAGTCTTGGAGGCTTCCTGGCGATGAGATCGAGCCCGAGCCGTGCGAGGGAGAGTGGGTCCTCCTCTTGACCCACATCAAAAGAGGTTTCTCCTTGCTGCCACATCCTTTCATTCGGGGGTTCTTGAATTTCTTCGGGGCGCAGTTGCATCACTTCCCTCCGAATGACATTGCCCACCTTTCTGCCTTTGTCACCTTATGCGAGTGTTTCTTGGGGTGTCCTACCCACTGGGGACTTTTTAAATCTATCTTCACTATATGTTCCCAGTCGGTGAAGAGGGTCAATGCGATTAACGACAAGACACATGTCATCTAGTTGTGTGGGGTTTTATGACTTCAAAAGAGTGCAAAAGGTAGTTATGGTGCGATGACCTTCCCCGAGTCAGTCCGCAACTGGCAAGCTACTTGGTTTTACTCTAATGACATCGCTTTCCCAAATATGTCGAGTGGACTTCTGCCCTTTACTTTAGAGCGACCAAGTGCTCCGAGGGCCTTGGTGTTGACGAAGGAGGAGAAAGCTCAGGTGGAGCCTTTAGTCAAGGCGTTGATTGGTCTGGTCCGCAACAGAGTGATAAGGATGGATCTGTTAGAGACCTTCCTTGGAAGACGCATCCAACCCCTCCAAGCTCGAGACCACACTATGTGGCATTATACTGGCTCGGAGGACTCCACTCGGTCTCATCCTGAGGAAGTGGATGAAGACACGGTAGTGAAGTGGATCCGCGGAATGGGCGGTTACGACAATCCGATGGGGGCAAAGAGAGTCCTGCCCTTCTCTGCTCAAAACCCGCCGACAAATAAGGTTAGCTCTACTGTGTTGAATATCTTTGCATTATGATCGAGTGCTTGCGATTTCCTTGTCGACTGAACTTGTGAGTTGCATCTCGCAGGCATTAATGAATCTGCATTCTCCGGTCCTGAACGGAAACGCATTCGACATCGTGGAGGGGAGCATGGAGGACAACATGGAGAGCGAGGAATATGTCGAAGACAGTGAGGAGACCGAGGAGGACGAGGAGGAGGAAAGCGAGGAGGAAGACTCGTCCCCTTCTCGCCACGAGCCCCGGCCCAAGGAGCGTCATGACCCCGCGGGCACTCGGAGGAAGCCTTTGGCGTTGAGTGGCAGGAGCGCCAAACGTGTTAGGGGATCATCTGGCGAACAAGTGGAGCAACCTTCAAAGGTATCCAAGACCAGCGGACCCAAACCTCGGAAGGCTCTCCCTAGAATGAGGACCGCCGTGCCAGTCGCCTCTGTGTAAGTATTCAATCTTCCCATCTAATCCGAGTGAACTTTTTTGGTTGGTGATGACCGAGTGGAATTGCATTGACAGAGCTGCTATTTATGTGACGTCGCCGCCACGGGGGGGGGGTGGGGGCGGGGGGAACCCCATGGAGGTTGATACCGCAAACGCAGCCACTTCACAGCTAGGTATTATTGAATTTTCACTCTGTGTTATTCCTCCATGTGTATTATTTTCTGGTTGTAACTTCTGGTGTTTCCGTCCGCTTGTCGCACGGCCAACAGAGGTCATCCAACTGGATGACGATGATCAAAGGCAGCCTGCTGCTGAGGTGGTACCTATTGTGTCTGAGGTGTCAGTGGCGGAGATGCCTGTGGTGAGTGCTCCGCCTGCCAGTTCGGTTGTTGTCACCACAACGCCGACTGGGTTACAGTCAGGCACTCCAGTTGTTTCTTCTGCAACCTTAGGGTTGTTGTCACCCACGACTGTTTACACCTCGCGTCGTATCTCTGAGGACCAGATCGGTGCCTCCAAGCAAGCTATGATCCAGGAGGAGCTGATGACACAACAAGCCAAAGGAGCCTATGACGCCATCGTCTCGGTGTATAACAACAGCGTGGTGCTCCGAGAAAATGTCCGAGTAAGTGCGACAGTAAGTTTGAGTTCCGCCTCACACACAGTGGGTGTTTTGTAGAAATGTCCTGGTGTTATTTTTGTTCCAGTGGGGTCACTCCGAGTGAACCCACTTGGTGTAGTCCCCGAGACCACTGTTGAGTGCTTGCACTGGCATTGGTCTTAATCAGTAGAGACATTCCTTTTTGTTGATTGCGGTCAGCGAGAGAGGATCTGCTTGGTTGTTGGATCCAGTGGGGGCACGCTAAGTGCACCCACTGGGTGTAGTCCCCGAGACTATTATTAATCGCTAGGGAATAATAATAGTCTTAAGCCCTTGAATGTATAATCTGTTTGGCTCGTCAGGACAGACTTGGTCGAGTGATAAACCAGTGGGGTCACGCTGAGTGAACCCACTGGGTGTAGTCCCCGAGACCACTGTCGAGTGCTTGCATCGGCAGGGGTCTGATCGGAAACATACCTTTTTCTTCAATCGAATTAAGCCTTTATCACACGGAAGTGAATTAATTTTGACCGTACATCACTCGGAAGTGAGATATACGTCGACTAATTTTTGTCCTCTGATCGTTTCAGAAAGCTTGTGAAGTAGGTTCTGCATATGTTACCTTGACTGCAGAGAAAACTCAACTGGCCGCGAACCTGGAGGTGGCTACAAATGATGTAGCTGCTTTGAAGAAAATGTTGGAGGAGAAGGACAAGGCATTGGTGGAGGCCCAGGCAACCAGTAAGAGCTTGCAGGCGGAGGTGGAGAAGATGCAAAAAGAGCAGTACAAGTGGATGAACCAGTTGAAGGACATGAACAAGAGGGCGAATGCTCAAGAAAAATACGTGGGAGATTTGGCCACCATGATGCTGGGGTTACTCACTGGTAAATGTCTTGTCGAGTGAATGTTGTGATTGATTGTTTGGTATTTCGATGATGAATTTGAAATTTCTCTCTCGCAGAGTTCTGTCAGGACTTGGGGAAGGAAACTGAGGAGGTTGAGCCCTACCTTGACCCTATCAATAATCCACACGGTGACGGTCCGGCTCTGGATCTGTTCCGTGTGAATTCGCGACTAACGAAGGTGGAGAAGTATGTCACGCGATTGAGGGCAGCTATGAGCAAGATCGACAAGGAGCAATGGCCAGAGGATGATCTCCAGCATGACCTGGAGGCAATGATGACCCGTATGGAGCACATTCCTCAGCGGGTTCAATCGTGGAAGAATTATGCCGCTCGGTGTGGGGCTGATGTGGCTCTGTCACTTGTCAGGGTCCATTGTAAGGAGGCTCAGGAGGAGAAGCTCAAGGCGCTATAGGTTGCAAACACAAAGAAGCTTCGTTTTGAAGACTTCATAGAGACCTTCATCGATACTGCAACGCGCATCGCCGACGTCATCGACCTCGACATCTTCGTGAAACCGGCCAGTCCAGGTGAGCCGTGAGGAAGACGAACATCCGTGAGAAATTTTTTGATTTTCCTCGGTATGCCGAGTGGTCCTGTAAACACTTTAAACTTCGTTCGTGTAGTAACCTGAGAGTTTTTGTCCTGCGTGGATAACCTTGATCTGCGCCGGGTATCATAAATTTGCTCGTTTCGACTGAATTTAAGTTTATCTTTGTCGACTAATTTTTTTGGGAATACGCAAAGTCTCCCACCTAAGCGAAGCTTGATTCACAGTGGGGTTGGGGCTAGCTAGGCGAAGTCTGATTCGAAGTTGGGTTGGGTTTCATTACTTAGGCGAATCTAGTTCGCGGCTAGGGCTCTGAGTTTGAGCGTAGGTCTTCACTCGGAGAAGTTTTTTAACTTAGGTGAATCTGGTTTGCGGCTAAGCCCCCGTGTGAGAGCGTAGCTCTTCACTCGGAGAAGTATTTTAACTTGGCGAATCTGGTTTGCAGCTAAGCCCCCGAGTGAGAGGGTAGCAGTTCACTCGGAGAAGTTTTTTAACTTAGGCGAATCTGGTTCGCGGCTAAGCCCCCGAGTGAGAGGGTAGCTCTTCACTCGGAGAAGTTTTTAAACTTAGGCGAATCTGGTTCGCAGCTAAGCCCCCGAGTGAGAGGGTAACTCTTCACTCAGAGAATTTTTTTAACATAGGCGAATCTCGTTCGCGGCTAAGCCCCCGAGTGAGAGGGTAGTCTTCACTCGGAGAAGTTTTTAAACTTAGGCGAATCTAGTTCGCGGCTAAGTCCCCGAGTGAGAGGGTAGCTCTTCACTCAGAGATTTTTTTTAACTTAGGCGAATCTGGTTCGCGGCTAAGCCCTCGAGTGAGAGGGTAGCTCTTCACTCGGAGAAGTTTTTAAACTTAGGCGAATCTTGTTCGTGGCTAAGTCCACGAGTGAGAGGGTAGCTCTTCACTCGGAGAAGTTTTTTAACTTAGGCGAATTTGGTTCGCGGTTAAGCCCCCGAGTGTTAGGGTAGATCTTCGCTCGGAGAAGTTTTAAAACTTAGGCGAATCTGGTTTGCAGCTAAGTCCCCGAGTGAGAGGGTAGCTCTTCACTCGGAGATGTTTTTTAATTTAGGCGAATCTGGTTCGCGGCTAAGCCCCCGAGTGAGAGGGTAGCTCTTCACTCTGAGAAGTTTTTAAACTTGGGCGAATCTGGTTCGCGGCTAAGCCGCCGAGTGAGAGGGTAGATCTTCATTCGGAGAAGTTTTTTAGACCGGAGTCAACAAATATATTGCAGTAATCAGAACTTCTCGCAAGTATATTGCTTTAGTGAATCTTGTTCATTACATCAAAACAGTCGCTCATCAAGCATCAAATCGCTTATGTAAATCTCCGTTACACGCCCGCGGCTCGTCGATCCTTTTCTCGAGATTTTAGAGTAGGTAGGCTCCGTTGTTCAGTACCTTGGAGACATTGAAGGGTCCTTCCCAGGCGGGAGCTAACTTGTGTGGCCTCGGCTGATGCACTCGGAGCACCAAATCACCTGCTTGGAACGTCCGTCTCCTAACGTGTCCTGAATGTAACCGCCGTAAGTTCTGCTGGTAGATCGTCGACCGAATCAGGGCCATCTCGCGCTCCTCCTCCAAAAGATCGACTCCGTCCTGTCGGGCTTGTTCAGCTTCAACTTCTAAGAAGAGTTCGACTCGGGAACAATTGTGGAGCAAATCACTCAAAAGGACAGCTTCTGCTCCGTATACGAGAAAGAACGGAGACTGCCTAGTAGACCTGTTCGGAGTCATTCTGAGACCCCAGAGCACAGAAGGCAACTCGGTGACCCAAGCACGTGCAGCATGTCCAATTTCTCGCATGAGACAAGGCTTTAATCCTTGAAGTATGAGTCCATTCGCCCGTTCAGCCTGGTCGTTGGTTTGGGGATGAGCAATGAATGCGTAATCCACTCGGGTTCCTTGGTTGGACCAAAAACTCTTGAATTCATCCGAGTCGAAGTTTGACCCATTGTCCGTGATGATGCTGTGTGGGACTCCAAATATGAAAGTGATTTCTCTCGTGAACTTGATTGCAGTATGTGCATCCAGCTTTTTGATAGGCTTGGCCTCTATCCACTTGCTGAATTTGTCGACTGCAACCAGTAAATGAGTGAATCCACCCTGCCCTATTCGGAAGGGTCCGGCCATGTCCAAGCCCCTGACAGCAAATGGCCATATGAGGGTGATTGTCTTCAGAGCAGACGATGGCTTGCGCGGTTTGTTGGAGTAAAACTAGCAACCTTCGAAGTGATCCACAATTTTTTTGGCCATTTCAGTCGCTCGTGGCGAGAAGAATCCAGCTTGGAACGCTTTGGCAACGATGACCCTAGAAGACGCATGATGACCGTAGGTTCCTGAGTGGATTTCCTCCAAAATTAGTCGGCCTTCCTAGGGGGAAATGCACCGCTGAGCTACGCCAGTCACACTTTCCTTATAAAGTTGATCTCCCATGATCGTGAAGGCCTTTGACCTGCGGACGATATGTCTAGCTTCGACTTCATCTTCCGGTAGCTCTCGCCTCAGGATGTATGCGATATATGGTACTGTCCACTCGGGCATGACCACTCGAATCTCCATGATCAGATCGACAATTGTTGGGACTTCAACTTCAGTTGGATCCGAAGTACTTGCAGGCTGAGGAGGTTTGTTAGTGAATGGATCTTCCTGGACTGAAGGAGAGTGTATGTGGTCTAAACAAACATCACTGGGCACAGGTTTTCGAGTGGATCCGATTTTCGCCAAATCATCAGCAGCTTGATTCTTCAATTGAGGAACACGATGAAGTTGTAAACCTTCAAATCTTTTCTCAAGCTTTCTTACTGCGTTGGAGTACCTAGTCATGGCAGGGTTTCTCACATCCCACTCTTTCATCACTTGATTAACCACTTGATCCGAGTCACCGTATACCATCAAGCGTCGGACGCCGAGTGATATGGCCATACGCAACCCATAGAGGAGAGCTTCATACTCTGCCTCGTTGTTAGAAGAATCAAAGTGAATCTGGAATATGTAACTGAGCTTGTCGACCTTCGGGGATATGAGAATTATGCCTGCACTAGATCCATTCAGCATCTTGTAGCCGTCAAAGAACATAATCCAGTGTGCCGAGTGGATCGGAGATGGTTGTTGTTGTTCTACCCAGTCGACCATGAAATCTGCCAGAGCTTGAGATTTGATGGCTTTCTTGGCTTCAAACTTTATGTCGCAATATAATAGCTCCATCGCCCATTTCACCACTCGGCCCGATGCATCCCGATTGTGAAGGATTTCTGACAATGGGGCATCGCTCAAAATAGACACCGAGTGATCTTGAAAATAATGAGCCACCTTCTTTGAAGTCATGTAGAGCCCATAGAGAAGCTTCTGATAATGGGGATATCTCTGCTTGGAAGGACTCAATAACTCAGAAACATAATACACCGGGCGCTGAATCTTATAAGCCTTGCCTTCCTCCTCTCGCTCGACTGTTAGGATTGTGCTGACGACTTGATTTGTAGCCGCGATGTATAAGAGGAGAGGCTCTTTGCTGTACGGAGCAGCAAGAACCTGGTTGGGTGGATAGCAGAGTCTTTAACTGGATGAATGCAACTTCTACTTCAGGAGTCCACTCGAAGGTATCTGACTTCTTCATGAGTCGCTATAGTGGTAGGGCTTTCTCTCTGAGTCGAGATATGAATCTGCTTAATGCTGCCAAACACCCTGTAAGCTTATGAACGTCGTGTACTCGCACGGGGCTTTTCATTCGGACGATTGCCCCGATCTTTTCGGGGTTAACATCGATTCCTCGTTCAGAAACGAGAAAACTGAGTAACTTGCCGCTGGGGACTCCGAATGTGCACTTGGCTGGGTTGAGCTTGATGTCATACCTTTGAAGGTTGGAAAATGTTTCTGCCAAGTCAGTTAGCAGGTCGGAACCTTTGCGTGACTTGACTATGATATCTTCCATGTATGCCTCCACGTTCTGACTAATCTGATCGAGGATGCATTTTCGAATCATTCGCATGAAAGTAGCTCCTGCATTTTTGAGACCGAATGACATAGTGATGTAGCAGAAGCACCAAAACGGGGTGATGAAGGCCGTTTTTATTTCATCCAGGCCATACAGACGGATCTAGTGGAACCCAGAGTAAGCATCTAAAAAATACAATCGCTCGCATCTCGTAGTCGAGTCGACAACCTGATCTATGCGGGGGTGCGGGAAGTCATCTTTCGGGCATACCCGATTAATATGCTTGAAGTCGATGCACATTCGGAATGGCTTGTCCTTCTTAGGTACCATGGTGACATTCGCGAGCCACTCGGAGTGGTAAACCTCGCGAATGAACTTGGCCTCTAGGAGCTTAGCCAGTTCCTCGCCGATTGCTTTTCTCTTTTGCGTGGTGGACCGACGCAGATGTTCCTTGACAGGCCGAGCCTTGGGGTCGACTCCAGTCGGTGCTCAGCCAATTCCCTAGGCACACCACGTATGTCCACGGGCTTCCATGCGAAGATGTCCCACTTCTCGCGGAGGAACTGAATGAGCTCGGCTTCCTATTTAGGATCAAGAGTTGTTGAGATGATGGTCGGGGCAGCAGTGGGATCCATCAGGTGGATGTTGACTTTCTTGATTTCCCCTGCCGACTGGATGCAGACTCAGAAGCTCGCTTCTTCGAGCGCATCAGTTCGGCGGGGTCTGCTGTCTTCCGGTACTCATCGAGCTCCACCATTGCCAGCTCCTGGTCGGCGATCCTAGAGCCCTGCTGCAAACACTCTTCTGCCCCTGGCGATTGCCAGTGATGGTGATGACTCCCTTTGGCCCTGGCATCTTCGTCTTCAGATAGACGTAACATGGTCGGGAGATGAAATGTACATAAGCAGGATGACCAAGTATGGCGTAGTAGGCACTCTGGAAGTCTACCACCTCGAACGTGAGTTTCTCTTTGCGGAAGTTCTTGTCAGAGCCGAAAACGACGTCTAAAGCGATCAGGCTGGGTGACTTGGCCTTCCTCCGTGGGATCACTTCGTGGAACTGCATATTGCTCTCGCCAAGTTTGGACATCGGAATGTCCTTCCCTTTGAGAGTGTCGGCGTACATGATGTTCAAGCCATTCCCTCCGTCCATCAGCACCTTGCGGAGCCGAACGCCTTCAACCACTAGATCGACAACGAGAGCCTCATGTCCCTGGGTGTGTACATGGGTTGGGTGATCTGACTGGTCGAAGGCAATGGCAGTCTGCGACCACTTGAGATATGTTGGGGCGGAAGGAGCTGCCATGTTGACTTCTCGGTTGACCACCTTCAGTCAACTCTTGCTTTCGACATGAGCAAAGATCATCAGAGTGGCATGTACTTCTGGGAAAGGGTCTTCTTGCTCGTCTTCTTTCTTCCCTGGGTCTTTCTCACTCGACTGATCCGCTCCGAATTTCTGGATCAACAGTCGGCACTGTTGAGTGGTACGGTTAGGCACTATAGTGTTGCCTTCTTCATCTATTTTCGTGTGGATTGCACACGGCACATCAAGGACATCTGGTCCCGACTGCCTTTTGAATTTCTTGGGAGGAAATTGACCCTTGGCCTTTCCCTTGCACTTTCCTTCCACCAGAGCGGCTGCTTCTGCCAGCGGTGTGCGCTCCACCTTCTGCTTTTGCTTTTGGTTGGAATTGGCATCTCCATCGACTGCTTTGCGTGTGCCGCTGCGGAGGCGGTCTTGTTCTTCTCCATTGGCATAGCGCGTTGCTATCTCCATCATCTTGCTCATGGACATGTCTCCTGTCCAACCGAACCTCAAGTACAGCTCTCGGTACATGACGCCTACTTTGAAAGCACAGACTGCCTGATGCTCGGTGATGTTCTCCATCGTGTTGTGAAGAGTGGTCCAGCACTGGATAAAATCGCGCAAAGACTCACTCGACTTCTAGATACAATGTTGTAGCTCGGTGAGACAAGCAGGGCGCTTGCAGGTGCCCTCGAAGGTCTTGATGAACCCTCGGCCCAAGTCTGCCCAGTAGTATATGCTTGAAGGAGCTAGTTGATTCAGCCAAGCACGAGTCGAACCATCCAGCATCATGGGCAAGTGCTTCATTGCAATGTTGTCGTTCCCGCCGCCGATCTGAAGTGCCACTCGGTAAGCATCCATCCATGTTTCCAACTTGCATTCTCCAGTGAACATGCTTATTCCGGCCGCCAACATGAAGTTTGGGGGAATATCAGCAGAGCAGATTGCTCGGCTGAAACACTCGGGGCTGGAGATGACAGAGCCACTTCCACTCGGACGATCTTCGTCGTAACCGTCACGGTGGGCTTGGCCTCTATCAACTCTCTTCTGAGCGAGATAGTCCCTTATATCACGCCTTTGGTTGCGTTCATCGCCCACCGGTCGCCTTTCGTCATAGTGCCGGGGCACATACGAACCACTCTACGGAGGAGAGCGTGAACGATGGCGATCGTCATGATTAAACCGAGGGGGAAGAGGATTCCGCCCCTGGTCTCTGTATCGATCTTCTCGGCGATCTCCTCTTGTGCAACGTTGGGGAGAACCTAGGCTGTAAACCGATCGAACTATATCTGCTCGGACGGAATTGCTATGCAGTCTGTTGTGAGAGTGAGAAACAGCCGAATTCTGTTGTTGCGCCAAACCTCTGCAACAACGCGCGGATCTGCTCCAAACCTCTGCCCGCTTCTGAATTCGTCGGCTGGATGGAGTATGCAATCCTTGCGGCCATAGCCAAGTTGAGGACAGGCGTGCGGAATACCTCAACGTTGTTCTGATGAGAACGCCGACCGAACATTGGAGGGTGTTGGTGAGGACTGATACGTCCATTTTGCATCATGTTTTCATGTTGATATTTGTCGCTTCTTGGGCTATTATTTCACTTCACGGTACAATTCTTATGCCTTTTCTCTCTTATTTTGCAAGGTTTACATGAAGATGGAGAATGCCGGCAACTGGAATTCTGGCCTAAAAGTGGAGCAAATTTGAGATACCTATTCTGCGCAACTCCAAACGCCGTAAAAATCAACGAGCATTTTTTCCGTATTTATAAAAAATACTGGGCCGAAAAAGCGCGAGAGGGGCGCCAAGGGGTGGCCACAAGCCTGCACGGCGCGGCCACCCCCCCCCCAGGCCGTGCCATGGGGGCTTGTGGGCACCCTGCTGGCCCACTTCCCCCCCTCTTCTTCTATATGAAGGGTTTCGTCTGGAAAAAAATCAAGGAGGAGCTTTTTCGTGGTTTCGCCGCCGCCACGAGGCAGAACTTCAGCAGAACCTATCTAGAGCTCCGGCAGGATGATCCTGTCGGGGAAACTTCCCTCCTGGAGGGGGAAATCATCGCCATCGTCATCACCAACACTCCTCTCATCGGAGGGGACTCGTCACCACCAACATCTTCATCAGCACCATCTCATCTCCAAACGCTAGTTCATCTCTTCTAACCAATCTCGTCTCGCGACTCCGATTGGTACTTGTAATATTGCTAGTAGTGTTAATTACTCCTTGTAGTTGATGCTAGTTGGATTGTTTGGTGGAAGAGTTTATGTTCAGATCCTTGATGCTACTCATTACCTCTCTGGTCATGAATATGATTATGATTTGTGAGTAGGTAATTTTGTTCCTGAGGACATGGGATAAGTCATGCTAATAGTAATCATGTGAATTTGGTATTCGTTCGGTAATTTGATATGTTGTATGTTATTTTTTCTCTAGTCGTGTTATGTGAAAGTCGACTACATAACACTTCACCATTATTTGGGCCTAGAGGAAGGCATTGGGAAGTAGATGATGGGTTGCTAGAGTGACAGAAGCTTAAACCCTAGTTTGTGCGTTGCTTCGTAAGGGGCTGATTTGGATCCACTAGTTTAATGCTATGGTTAGACTTTGCCTTAATTCTTCTTTCGTAGTTGCGGATTCTTGCGAGAGGAGCTAATCATAAGTGGGATGCTTGTCCAAGTAAGGGTAGTACCCAAGCCCCGGTCCATCCACATATCAAACTATCAAAGTAACGAACGCGAATCATAGGAACATGATGAAAACTAGCATGACAAAAATTCCCGTGTGTCCTCGAGAGCGTTTTTCCTCCTATAAGAATTTGTCCAGGCTTGTCCCTTGCAAAAAAGGGATTGTGCCACTTTGTTGCACCGTTGGTACTTTTGTTACTTGTTGCTTGCTACGAATCATCTCACCACACAATCACTTGTTACCGACAATTTCAGTGCGTGCAGATTTTTCCTTGCTGAAAACCACTTGTCAGATCCTTCTACTCCTCGTTGGGTTCGACACTCTTACTTATCAAAAGGACTACGATTGATCCCCTATACTTGTGGGTCATCAAGGACGCGCGCCCGAAGTCTCTCCGGCTTCCCGCTTGCCCCGACTAGTCCTTGGTGGGCTCTCGTGTGAGTCGGTCATGAAGATCTCCACCACAGGGCTGCAGCTCTCGCACAGATTTTACACTGAGTGGGAGGCAGGCATAGAGGCGCAGCAGGCTCGATGGCCGCCACCTGCGGTGAAGATGCCTGACGCGCGAGTGCATGGCGCACCCAGCGCTGGAGCCGCGAGCGACCCGATCACTTGTTGCGACGCGCGATGGGGAATGCAGTCGACGGCTGGCGGAGAAGAACTCCGCACGAACTAGCACGAAAGAATATTGCTCCACGAACAGGAAGCGCCTCCACGTTGAGAGGCGCCTTGATACGTCTCCAACGTATCTATAATTTTTGATGGTTTCATGCTATTATCTTGTCAAACTTTGGATGTTTTGCATGCCTTTTATATATTTTTTGGGACTAACTTATTAACTCAGTGCCAAGTGTCAGTTCCTGTTTTTTCCATGTTTTTGACCCCTTTCACAGGAGATTTTGAAACGGAGTCAAAACGGAATAAAATCCCCAAAAATATTTTTTCCGTAACGGAAGAAGATCAGGAGACTTGAGAGCCAAGGCAGGGGGCCCAGAGGGGGCCCACAAGCCCCCACCCCGCGGCCAGGGGGAGGCCGCGGCCCACAGGCTTTTGGGCCCCCTGGACGTCCCTTTCCCTAGGTTTTGCGCTTATATATCCCCAAAAATTCCACAAAAAATCAGGAGATCATCGAAAGTACTTTTCCTCCGCCGCAAGCTTCTGTCTCTGCAAGATCCTATCTGGGGCACGTTCTCGTGCCCTGCTGGAAGGGGAATTCGGATACGGAGGGCTTCTTCATCAACACCATAACCTCTCCGATGATGCGTGATTAGTTCACCATAGACCTACGGGTCCATATCTATTAACTAGATGGCTTCTTCTCTCTCTTGGATCTTCAATACAAAGTTCTCCATGATCTTCATGGATATCTATCCGATGTAATCTTCTTTTGCGGTGTGTTTGTCGAGATCCGATGAATTGTGGATTTATGATCAGATTATCTATGAATCTTATTTGAGTTTCTTGTGATCTCTCTTATGCATGATTTCATATCCTTGTAATTCTCTTCGAGTTGTGGTTTTTGTTTGGCCAACTAGATCTATGATTCTTGCAATGGGAGAAGTGCTTGGTTTTGGGTTCATAGCGTGCGGTGACCTCACCTAGTGACAGAAGGGGTAGCGAGGCACGCATCATGTTGTTGCCATCAAGGGTAAAAAGATGGGGGTTTCATCATTGGTTTGATATTATCCCTCTGCATCATGTCATCTTGCTTAAGGCGTTACTCTATTCGTCATGAACTCAATACACTAGATGCATGCTGGATAGCGGTGGATGTGTGGAGTAATAGTAGTAGATGCAGAAAGTATCGGTCTACTTGTTTTGGATGTGATGCTTATATGTATGATCATTTCCTTAGATATCGTCATGACTTTGCGCGATTCTATCAATTGCTCGAGAGTAATTTGTTCACCCACCGTGATATTTGCTATTTTGAGAGAAGCCTCTAGTGAACACTATGGCCCGCGGGTCTACTCCACACCATATTTTGAGCCTTACACTTTTTACTTCGTTGCACTTTCCGCCTTCAGATCTCACTTTGCAAACAATCTTGGAGGGCTTGACAACCCCTTTGAAGTGTTGGGTGCAAGCTCGTTTGTGTTTGCGCACGTACTCTGGACTTGACGAGACCCTCCTACTGGATCGATACCTTGGTTCTCAAACTGAGGGAAATACTTACTGCTCCTGTGCTGCATCACCCTTTTCTTTTCAAGGGAAAAACCGACGCAAACAAGAGAAGTAGCACGAAGAATTCCTGGCATTGCCGGGGAAGGACTTTTGTTGCCGTAGCACGCCTCCCGAATCTATGTCGAATCGTCGGCGACGAAAACGAGTGTGCCGAAGTTGATCTCGTGGCCCAAGCACAAATCGCCGCCGGAAGACATGGTGAAGAAGAAAAAATGCAAACTTGTCGGAAGTCACCTAGACGCCTGCCCCACGGTGGGCGCCAACTTTCGTGGTAATAAGCCTGACAGTAGATGAGTAAGGTATGAATGTAGAGGGCAGAGTCCTAGCCACGACAAGGTTGTATGAGTACAGACCCCTCTGCGGTGGAGGTAATAACCCTACGTCTCAGTGCTCTGGAGCTTAGTGTTGAGTGGAATATAGATGTTACAGAATGCGAACCCTTGTGCCAGAGGGGAGGGGTGGCTTATATAGAGTGCGTTGCCCCTCATAAGTGTCCAGCCTTCAAGGGTGCAGTAAGTGAGATTAAATGCATACGTTACAGGTAACGTATGCCATAAATGACAATAACTATAGTAGTCTAACATATGCCCATTGGCCTCCCTGGGGTGGCTTCTGGCCTTCGATGTTGAGTCGCTTTTGGTCTTCACCGAGTGGAATCTAGTCGTCGATTATGAGATAATACTCCGAGTGGTTCCCTACCGAGTCTACAAGAGGTTGTCTTAATCCAGTTGGTAGGTATCTTGTGATCTTCAAGCTAATAATGATCCGCCCTTGGGTAGGACTTATAGGCCAGGCCTATGACCCTACCCTAGGGCTATAACCACATCACTAGGCGCGGTGCAGCAAGGAGCAGACGGGGCTAGGCCGCAGTGGCAAAGCAAGTCCGTGTACGTATCCCTCTTCTCGTTGAAATCTTTGTAGTCTTGGTGGTCGTCGTTGTTGCCCAAAACTCCTGTCCAGAATCGACTGGATTTCGTTTGGCTACAGTGTTTGACCAACATACTACTAGTCGTTGGCTTCAACAGATTGCTCGTGCCTCTACCAAAAAGGGTCAACGGACGCAGGTCTTTAGCTGGTCATGTATTCCTCCGGTTTCGACAGATCGTATGGTTACGCGCGATGGCGTGTATAGGCGACCCAAACTTCTCTTCAGCTCGTACTACCAGTTCCATAATTAATCACGATCCTGATGACTAAACGATGAATTTGTTGCCTGTTCCGTGCCGGTTTATCTTCCTCTGGCCAATTGTGAACTTCTCGATCCCTGTCGAGCTTCCTCCAAGAACATAATTCCACTGTGCGATTGGCCCCATGGTGGGCGCCAAATGTCATCATTTTTTCACGGCATATGTCCTCGTGCAAGGACTTAGGTGTGGAGCCATCACAGCTATGTGGCGGCTTGAGAGGGGTTGATCAGAATTGGGAGACGCGAGTTTACCCAGGCTCGGCACCCTCGGTGGAGGTAAAAGCCTACATCATGCTTGTGTTTCATTGATGAAGATGATGATGTCAAGTACAAGGGTGTGAATCAGTATATCTAATCTCGAGGGTGTCTAATCTGTCTATCTCTAATGACTTGAACCTCTCATGGCGTAACCTAACTTGTCCCTCTTGGGGCGCCTTACCCCTCATTATATAGGTGGAAGGGGTCGGTTTACTTGTAGACTCCTACTAGGAGCAGGGCTAAGGATTAGTCTCCCCTGAATCCTAATCCTGGTCTTGTTTCCTTCGTGAGGGAGTATTTCCTCTTCTTTGGGCTTTCTCTGTAAGCCGGCCCTCCAATGAACCAGCTTCTGGGCCGTTGGGTCTTTGTCGTTTGTCTGTGTCGCCTGACGGGTCATGTACAAACTGCCCGCCAGGTCAATAATGAGTCGCCAGTGACTCTCCAAGTCCTAGCCGGGTCATACTTCAAGCCGGGTTACATCACGGGGTATATCCCCGACAAGTAGTACGTCGAGGACCGATCTGGTTCGCGTTTTGTTCTTTTTCTCTACAGGCCCCGTGAATGGGGGAGTACGCCTTCTTCGGGTTCCTCTGGTTTGCTCGATATGTCGAGGCTCGGTGCAGATTTGCTACTTTTGCCAAGTGCTTTCTATGGCGCAATATTTGAGCACCAGGTTTGACAGCTCGTTGAAGGTTTGAACTCGGCGACACGCGAGGGCATTGAGGATGTCCTCATCATGGCAGCTATGCCAGAAGGCTTTGATCATATCCTGCTCACCGGGGCCCTGTGTTCTATCCTTGTTGAGAAGGAATCTGACCCAAAAGTGGTGTATTGATTCCCTTGGTCGTTGTTTGAACTTGTGCCAGTGTAGTAAATCGAACCCTTCCACTTTTCCCGAGGGATGATCAAGGTGGGTGGTGAGTGGGATAAAACTTTGCATTGCCATGAGGTGTAAGTCCTAGACTTTCACAAGTGTATCCCACGCTTCAGCGGGGTTTGGTACGGCAGGCCCAGAGTGTGTGGTTTGATGAGATGTGATAACCCACAAGTATAGGGGATCACAACAGTTTTCGAGGGTAGAGTATTCAACCCAAATTTATTTATTTGACACAAGGGGAGCCAAATAATATTCTTGAGTATTAGCAGCTGAGTTGTCAATTCATCCACACCTGGAAGACTTAATATCTACAGCAAGGTATTTAGTAGCAAAGTAGTGTGGAAGTATCGATAATGGTGGCAAACGTAACAATAGCAGTTTTGTAGTGATCGTAACAATAGCAACGGAAAAGTAACTTCGCAAAGATCAATGTGTGGAAAGCTCGTAGGCAATGGATAAATGATGGATAATTATGTCTGGTGGCATTCACCATGCAACAATCATAACATAGGGTGATACAGAATTAGCTCCAATTCATCAATATAATGTCGGCATGTATTCCATATATAGTCATACGTGCTTATGGAAAAGAACTTGCATGACATCTTTTGTCCTACCATCCCGTAGTAGCGGGGTCCTAATGGAAACTAAGGGATATTAAGGCCTCCTTTTAATAGAGAACCGGACCAAAGCATTAGCACTTAGTGAATACATGAACTCCTCAAACTACGGTAATCACCGGAAAGAATCCCAGTTATTGTCACCCCGGGGAATGCGGATCATAACTCGTAATAGGTGTCTATAACTTGCAATATAGTATCAAGAACACATATATATTTATGAAAATATAACAGGTTCACATCTGAAATCATGGCACCCAGGCCCTAGTGACAAGCATTAAGCATGGCAAAGTCATAGCAACATCAATCTCATAACATAATGGATACTAGGGATTAAACCCTAACAAAACTAACTTGATTATATGATAGATCTCATCCAACCCATCGCCGTCTAGCAAGCCTACGATGGAATTACTCACGAACAATGGAGAGCATCATGAAATTGGTGATGAAGGATGGTTGGTGATGACGACGGCGTCGATTTCCCCTCTCCGGAGCCAAAATCAGACTCCAGATCTGTCTTCCAGAGGATGAACAGGAGGTGGTGGCGGATCCATATCGTAAAACGCGATGAACTATTCTCTCTGATTTCCCCCGGATAGGAATATATAGGAGTGGAAACGAGGTCGGTGGAGCCTCAGGGGCCCCACAAGCCAGGGGGCGCGACCTAGGGGGGCACCGTGCACGCTTGTGGCCTGGGGGTGGCCCCTCTCGGGTAGATTCTTTCGCCAGTAATTTTTATTAAATCCAGAAATATTCTCCGTAAATTTTCAGGTCAATCCGAGAACTTCTATTTCTACACAAAAATTACACCAAGGCAATTCTGCTTAAAACAACGTTAGTCCGGGTTAGTGGCATTCAAATCATGCAAATTAGAGTCCAAAACAAGGGAAAAAGAGTTTCGAAAAGTAGATACGTTGGAGACGTATCAACTCCCCCAATCTTAAACCTTTGCTTGTTCTCAAGCAATTAAGTTGATAAACTGAAAGTGATAAAGAAAAACTGTTACAAACTCTATTTGATCTTGTTGTTGTAAATACGTCCAACTTATGTTTAGATTTTCAGCTCAGATTATAGACTAACCATATTCAGAATAATATTTGGCTGTCATATTTACTTATATCAATGGTATAATCAACTAGAGAGCAATAGTAATAAGTCTCGTATAGAAATAATTTTATCAAAACAATCATAATACAATATGATAAGTTGGTATCTCGCTAGCCCTTTCTCAGACCGCAAAACATAAATGCAGAGCACCTCGAAGAACAAGGACTGACTGGACATTGTAATTCATGGTAAAGGAGATCCACTCATACTCATAATCAATATCAATTAATAGCAAAGCATATAGATGACGGGGGTGCTCTCTAACTGGTGGTTTTTACCCCCCCCCCCCCATCAATATCTTCCATGCTAAATACATTATTGGCGGTTCGCAAACAGAATAGTAAAGTTTTTACCCCCCCTCCCTCCACCAATCAATCACATTCCATGGCGGGCCGAATCCACGAGTACCGTCCAGACAAACAGCAATCCTGGGGGAGATTTGTTTTATTAAATTTGATTTGACTTTTGAGCATGGAACTGGGCATCCCGATTACCAGCCACTTTCTCGTGAATGATAGTGAATAAACACATATCTTGAGAATAACCCACCTATCATGTAAGATCCTGATAGCCCCTAGTCAGCACATGAGCTATTCGGGCATACATAACTAAATATCTATTTGAAGGTTTAGAGCATGGCACATGCAAATTTACTTGGGACGGCAGGCGAATACCACATATAGGTAGGTATGGTGGACCCATATGGAACTACTTTGGGTTTATGGAAATGGATGCACAAGTAGTATTCCCGCTTAGTACAAGTAAAGGCTAGCAAGATAATGGGAAGCGACCAACTAGAGAGCGACGGCAATCATAAACATGCTTTGAGATTAACCAACATTGAGTGCAAGCATGAGTAGGATATAAATCACTATGAATATAAACATTGTAGATCCTATGTTGGTTTTGTTTCAACTACATGCGTGAACATGTGCCATGTCAAGCCACTCAAATCATTCAGAGGAGGATACCATTCTATCATACTACATCACAACCATTTTAATATGCATGTTGGCACTCAAGACAAACCATTATTCACTCCCAGATAATTAAGCATGGCATAAGTAACTATAATCTCTAATTGTCATTGCAAACATGTTCAATCCATAACAAGTTGAATTCAGAACGATTACCTAATCATATTTACAAAAACCAAATAGGTCGAGTTCATACCAGCTTTTCTCCATCTCAGTCACTTCATCATATATCGTCATTATTGCATTTCACTTCCACGACCAAACGATGTGAAAAATAATAATAAGAGTGTTCGTGCATTGGATTAAGCTGGAATCTGCGTGCAATAACTCAAAGGAGAATACAAGGTAATATGGACTCTCTGATAAATAAACGATAATGAATACGAGAGCCACTCAGCATGTCATCGTGGTGTTCTCCTTATGACCCAAAGAAGAAAGAAAAACTATTTACAATGGGAAGCCCCCAACAACCAAAAGAAGAACGAAAAATATTTTTGGGTTTTCTTTTTAACACTACAACTAAACAAACTAGAAAGTAAAGCTAGAACTAATTATTTTTTATTTTCGCAAGGTTAATGAAACACACAAGAAGAAAACAAACATAAGAAATAAACTACCATGGATGATACAATGAAAAAGTATGAACACCGACAATTGGAATGTGTGTGTGAACATGAATGTAACATCGGTGAGAAATACGTACTCCCCCAAACTTAGGGTTTTGGCCTAAGTTGGTCTAAGGCCATGGCTGGACCGGATAATATCCAAAGTCATAGTTGGGGTTGTACAGGGCGGCAGTAGCTGCCTCCTGAACAACTTCAGCATGGAGGCGAGCTGTCATTTCCTCTCTCTCGTACTCGTCTGCCTCCTCTTTGGTTATAAAGTACCTCCGTTTTTCTAAAAGTTAAAGAAGGCATGAGCAGAAAGGGTAATATGGACAATATGACGTCTGTCAAAAATTAGTCGATATAGGAGGTGTTGCTCTTTTCTCTTGAGGAACTGGTAGTGCAGCATAGCCTGATAATCAAGAAAAGCATGTGGTAGCTCAATATTATTCTCCCTTATAGGTATCCCAAGATGATTGGCTACACGGGTGGCATAAACTCCACCAAAGAAATCTCCGTCGTTAGCATTTTATGTAGCCTCCCAGCAATAATAGCTCCTAGGTTATACTGTCTATCACCCAAGACCGCGCTCTTAAGAACACTAGGGTCAGGTACTTAAAGGTGGCAATGCTCATGTGTACCGTTAATACATCTACCTATGAAGAGAGCAAGATAATGTAAGGCACGAAAGTGAATGCTCCCTACGGTAGCATGTGTAATATTTCTAGTTTCTCCCACAGTGATGCTAGCAAGAAAATCATTATATTCAACTTTGTGAGGATCACTAAAGCTACCCCAATGTGGAATTTTGCATGCAAGGTTAAAATCTTCTAGGTCCATAGTATAAGATTCATCATAAAAATTAAATAGAACGGAATGTGTATTGCGCCTAGATGAAAATTCAAACCTCCGCACGAAAGAATCAGTGAGTTGATGATATTGCTTGCATTGGTATAAAACAAAATCTTCAATGCCAGCATTTCGTATATACGTGTAAAGTTCTTCCTTGAATCTGGCCTGGACCATGAATGATTCGGACAACCATTCACAAGGCCACACTTGAGCTTTCCTTGGGTGTTCAAGGTCGGGCTCGCGTATCGCCAGTCTCGGGGTCTTCTTGCTCGAGGAACCACCTTGGTATATTTTCCTTAACATTTATTTCTTTGAAAAATAAATCTAAATTTTTTAGTGACTCCACATAAAAATGAACAAACTTAATCAAAACTTATAGCAACTACTCCCAGAAGTGCATAGAAGCTATATCATGCATCCAAACTAATCGGGCCCCTACAAATTTTACATGCAAGCTCAAGAACAAGGTCACCACAGCAGCAAGATTTTGCAATATATAAAGCACTAGAACAAAAACTAATTGGGACCATTGGAGGAGTCACATACCGATAAACAATCCCCTAAAATAGTTTTGCAAATGGAGCTTTGCGCAAGGAGATCGAAAATGGAAGCAAGATGAGCTAAAAGACGGGTTTGAGCAATGGTGGAATTATTCTAGAGGAAGGAGTTGATGGGTACTGGAATAAGTGAAGGGGCCCCACGTGGGTGTTGGGGAACGTCGCATGGGAAACAAAAAATTTCCTACGCGCACGAAGACCTATCATGGTGATGTCCATCTATGAGAGGGGATGTGTGATCTACGTACCCTTGTAGACCGTACAGCAGAAGCGTTAGTGAACGCGGTTGATGTAGTGGAACGTCCTCACGTCCCTCGATCCGCCCCGCGAACCGTCCCGTGATCAGTCCCACGATCTAGTTCCGAACGGACGGCACCTCCGCGTTCAGCACACGTACAGGTCGACGATGATCTCGGCCTTCTTGATCCAGCAAGAGAGACGGAGAGGTAGAAGAGTTCTCCGGCAGCATGACGGCGCTCCGGAGGTTGGTGATGATCTCGTCTCGGTAGGGCTCCGCCCGAGCTCCGCAGAAACGCGATCTAGAGGTAAAACCGTGGAGATATGTGGTCGGGCTGCCGTGGCAAAGTCATCTCAAATCAGCCCTGAAACCTCCATATATATAGGGGGAGGAGGGGGAGCCTTGCCTTGGGGTCCAAGGACTCCCAAGGGTGTCGGCCGAGCCTAAGGGAGGAACCCTCCCCTTCCAAACCGAGTCCAACTAGGTTTGGAAGGAGGAGTCCTCCCCCCTTTTCCCACCTCCTCTTTTTTTTTCTCTTTGATTTTCTTCCTATGGCGCATAGGGCCTTCTTGGGCTGTCCCACCAGCCCACTAAGGGCTCGTGTGCCACCCCCAAGGCCTATGGGCTTCCCCGGGGTGGGTTGCCCCCCCCCCCCCCCCCCGGTGAACACCAGGAACCCATTCGTCATTCCCGGTACATTCCCGGTAACTCCGAAAACCTTCCGGTAATCAAATGAGGTCATCCTATATATCAATCTTCCTTTCCGGACCATTCCGGAAACCCTCGTGACATCCCTGATCTCATCCGGGACTCCGAACAACATTCGGTAACCAACCATATAACTCAAATACGCATAAAATAACGTCGAACCTTAAGTGTGCAGACCCTGCGGGTTCGAGAACTATGTAGACATGACCCGAGTGACTCCTCGGTCAATATCCAATAGCGGGACCTGGATGCCCATATTGGATCCTACATATTCTACGAAGATCTTATCGTTTGAACCTCAGTGCCAAGGATTCATATAATCTCGTATGTCATTCCCTTTGTCCTTCGGTATGTTACTTGCCCGAAATTCGATCATCAGTATCCGCATACCTATTTCAATCTCGTTTACCGGCAAGTCTCTTTACTCGTTCCGTAATACAAAATCCCGCAACTTACACTAAGTCACTTTGCTTGCAAGGCTTGTGTGTGATGTTGTATTACCGAGTGGGCCCCGAGATACCTCTCCGTCACACGGAGTGACAAATCCCAGTCTCGATCCATACTAACTCAACGAACACCTTCGGAGATACGTGTAGAGCATCTTTATTAGTCACCCAGTTACGTTGCGACGTTTGATACACACAAAGCATTCCTCCGGTGTTAGTGAGTTATATGATGTCATGGTCATAGGAACAAATACTTGACACGCAGAAAACAGTAGCAACAAAATGACACGATCAACATGCTACGTCTATTAGTTTGGGTCTAGTCCATCACATGATTCTCCTAATGATGTGATCCCGTTATCAAGTGACAACACTTGCATATGGTCAGGAAACCTTGACCATCTTTGATCAACGAGCTAGTCAACTAGAGGCTTACTAGGGACAGTGTTTTTGTCTATGTATCCACACATGCAGTGTGTTTCCAATCAATACAATTATAGCATGGATAATAAACGATTATCATGAACTAAGAAATATAATAATAACTAATTTATTATTGCCTCTAGGGCATATTTACAATAGTCTCCCACTTGCACTAGAGTCAATAATATAGCTCACATCACCATGTGATTCCAACGAATCCAACACCCATATAGTTATGGGGTCTGATCACGTCTTGCTCGTGAGAGAGGTTTTAGTCAACGGTTCTGAAGCTTTCATATCCGTGCGTTCTTTACAAATCTTTATGTCATCTTATAGATGCTGCTACTACGTGCTATTTGGAAATACTCCAAATATCTACTCTACTATACGAATCCGTTTCACTACTCATAGTTATTCGGATTAGTGTCAAAGCTTGCATCGACGTAACCCTTTACGATGAACTCTTCAACCACCTCCATAATCGAGAAAATTTCCTTAGTCCATTAGTTACTAAGGATAAATTTTGACCGCTGCTAGTGATTCAATCACGGATCACTTTCTGTACCTCTCAACAGACTTTGAGTCAAGGCACACATCAGGTGCGGTACCCAGCATGGCATACTTTAGAGTCTACGGCTAAGGCATAGAAGAAGACCTTCGTCTATTCTCTTTATTCTGCCGTGGTCGAGTTTTGAGTCTTACTCAAATTCACACCTTACAACGCAACCAAGAACTCCTTCTTTGCTGATCTATTTTGAACTCCTTCAAAAACTTGTCAAGGCATGCATCTTGTTGAAACTTCCATTAAGCGCTTTCGATCTATCTCCATAGATCTTTGATGCTCAACGTTCAAGTAGCTCAATCTAGGTATTCCTTTGAAAACTCCTTTAAAACAACCTTGTATGCTTTACAGAAATTCTACATTACTTCTGATCCACAATATGTCAACCACATATACTTATCAGAAATTCTATAGTGCTCCCACTCACTGCTTTGGAAATACAAGTTTCTCACAAACTTTGTACAAACCCAAAATCTTTGATCATCTCATCAAAGTGTATATTCCAACTCCGAGATGCTTGCACCAGTCCATTGAAGGATCACTGGAGCTTGCACACTTGCTAGTATCTTTAGGATCGACAAAACCTCCTGGTTGTATCACATACAATGTTTGCTCAAGGAAACCGTCGAGGAAACAATGTTTTGATATCCTACATGCAATATTTCATAAATAATGCAGCAACTACTAACATAATTCTAACAGACTTTTAGCATCGCTACGAGTGAGAAAGTCTCATCATAGTCAACTGTTTGATCTTGTCAGAAACATCTTTGCGACAAGTCGAGCTTTTCTTAACAGTGACTTATCACCATCATCGTCTGTCTTCCTTTAAAGATCCATCTTTACTCAATAGTCATCTGACCATCAAGTAGTTCTTCAAAAGTCTACACTTTTTTTTCTTACATGGATCCTCTCTCGGATTTCATGGCTTCCAGTCATTTGTCGGAATCCGGGCCCACCATTGCTTTCTTCATAACTCGTAGGTTCATTGTTGCTCAACAACATGACCTCCAAGACAGGGTTACCGTACCACTCTGCAGTAGTACGTGACCTTGTCAACCTACGAGGCTTGTAGTAACTTGATCCGATGCTCGATGATCACCATCATCAGCTTCCACTTCAATTGGTGTAGGCGCCACAGGAACAACTTCCTGCTCCCTGCTGCACACTGGTTGAAGTGATGGTTCAATAACCTCATCAAGTTCTACCACCCTCCCACTCAATTCTTTCGAGAGAAACCTTTCCTCGAGAAAGGATCCGTTTCTAAAAACAAACACTTTGCTTTCGGATCTGAGATAGGAGATGTACCCAACTGTTTTGGATATCCTATGAAGATGCATTTATCCGCTTTGGGTTCGAGCTTATCAGACTGAAACTTTTTCACATAAGTGTCGAAACCCCAAACTTTCAAGAAACGACAGTTTAGATTTCTCTAAACCTCGGTCTATACTGTGTCATCTCAACGGAAATACGTGGTGCCCTATTTAAAGTGAATGCGGTTGTCTCTAATGCTCAAACCATAAACGATAGTGGTAATTCGATAAGAGACATCATAGCATGCACCATACCAAATAGTGTGTGGTTATGACGTTCAGACACATCATCAGACTATGATGTTCTAGGTGGCATGAACTGCAAAACAATTTCCACATTGTCTTACTGCGTACCAAAACTCGTAACTCAGATATTCACTTCTATGATCATATCGTAGACAATTTATCCTCTTGTTACGACGAACTTCACTCCGAAACAGAATTGAACTTTTCAATATTTCAAACTTGTGATTCATTAAGCAAATACTCTAGTATCTACTCAAATCGTCATTGAAGTAAGAACATAATGATATCCACTCCGTGCCTCAGCACCCATTGGACTGGATACATCAAAATGTATCACTTCCAACAAGTTACTCTCTTGTTTCATCTTAATGAAAGCAAGGCCTCGCTCATGTGGTATGATTTGCACGTCACTAGTGATTCAAAATCAAGTGAGTATAAAGATCCATCAGCATGGAGCCTCTTCATGCAATTTATACCAACATGACTCAAGCGGCAGTGCCACAAGTAAGTGGTACTATCATCATTACCTCGTGTCTTTTGGCACCAATGTCATGAACATGTGTAACACTACGATCGAGATTCAATAAACCATTGAAGGTGATTATTCAAGAAAATAGAGTAACCATTATTCTCTTTAAATGAATAATCGTATTGCAATAAACACGATCCAATCATGTTCATGCTTAACGCAAGCACCAAATAACAATTATTTAGGTTTAACACCAATCCCGATGGTAGAGGGAGCGTGCGACGTTTGATCATATCAACCTTGGAAACACTTCCAACACGTATCGTCACCTCGGCTTTAGCTAGTCTCCGTTTATGCCGTAGCTTTCATTTCGTGTTACTAATAACTTAGCAACCGAATCGGTATCCAATACCCTCATGCTACTAGGAGTACTAGTAAAGTACACATCAACATCATGTATATCAAATATACTTCTTTCGACTTTTGCCAGCCTTCTTATCTACCACGTATCCAGAGTTGCTCCGCCTCAGTGACTGTTCCCCTCGTTACATAAGCACTTAGTCTCGGGTTTGGGTTTAATCTTGGGTCTCTTCATTAGTGCAGCAACTGTTTTGCCGTTTCACGAAGTATCCCTTCTAGCCCTTGCCTTTCTTGAAACTTAGTGGTTTTACAAACCATCAACTATTGATGCTCCTTCTTGATTTCTACATTCGCAGTGTCAAACATCGTGAATCGCTCAAGGATCATTGTATCTATCCTTGATATGTTATAGTTCATCACGAAGCTCTCACAGCTTGGTGGCGGTGACTTTGGAGAACCATCACTATCTCATCTGGAAGATTAACTCCCACTTGATTCAAGTGATTGTCGTACTCAAACAATCTGAGCACACGCTCAACGATTGAGCTTTTCTCCTTTACTTTGTGGACAAAGAATATTGTCGGAGGTCTCGTACCTCTCAACAAGGGCACGAGCATGAAATCACAATTTCATCTCTTTAGAACATCACTTATGTTCCATGACGTTTCAAAACGTCTTCCGTGCCTTGCTTCTAAGCCATTAAGTATTTTGCACTGAACTATCGTGTAGTCATCAGAAACGTGTATGTCGGATGTTCACTGCATCCACAGACAACGCTCGAGGTGCAGCACACCGAGTGGTGCATTAAGGACATAAGCCTTCTGCACAGCAACGAGGACAATCCTCTTCAAAGTTTGCTACTATCAACTTTCAACTAAATTTTCTCTCGGAACATATAAAAACGGTAGAGCTATAGCGCAAGCTACATCGTAATTCGCAAAGACCGTTAGACTATGTTTATGACAATTAGTTCAATTAATCATATTAATTAAGAAATCCCACTCAAAAAGTACATCTCTCTAGTCAATTGAGTGGTACATGATCCAAATCCACTATCTCAAGTCCGATCATCACGTGAGTCGAGAATAGTTTCAGTGGTAAGCATCTCTATGCTAATCATATCAACTATACGATTCATGCCCGACCTTTCAGTATCATGTGTTCCGACGCCATGTCTGCACATGCTAGGCTCGTCAAGCTTAACCTGAGTGTTCTGCGTGTGCAACTGTTTTGCACCCGTTGTATGTGAACGTTGAGTCTATCACACCCGATCATCACGTGGTGTCTCGAAACGAAGAACTGTCGCAACGGTGCACAGTCGGGGAGAACACAATTTCGTCTTGAAATTTTAGTGAGAGATCACCTCATAATCCTACCGTCGTTGTAAGCAAGATAAGGTGCAAAAAGGATTAACATCACATGCAATTCATAAGTGACATGATATGGCCATCATCATGCGCTTCTTGATCTCCATCACCAAAGCACCGGCACGATCTTCTTGTCACCGGCGTCACACCATGATCTCCATCATCATGATCTCCATCAACGTGTCGCCATCGGGGTTGTCGTGCTACTCATGCTATTACTACTAAAGCTACGTCCTAGCAATATAGTAAATGCATCTGCAAGCACAAACGTTAGTTTAAAGACAACCCTATGGCTCCTGCCGGTTGCCGTACCATCGACGTGCAAGTCGATATTAACTATTACAACATGATCATCTCATACATCCAATATATCACATGACATCGTTGGCCATATCACATCACAAGCATACCCTGCAAAAACAAGTTAGACGTCCTCTAATTTTGTTGTTGCATGTTTTACGTGGTGACCATGGGTATCTAGTAGGATCGCATCTTACTTACGTAAACACCACAACGGAGATATATGAATTGCTATTTAACCTCATCCAAGGACCTCCTCGGTCAATTCCGATTCAACTAAAGTTGGAGAAACTGACACCCTCCAGTCATCTTTGAGCAACGGAGTTACTCATAGCGATGAAACTAGTCTCTCGTAAGCGTACGAGTAATGTCAGTCCGAGCCGCTTCGATCCAACAATACCGCGGAATCAAAGACTAAGGATGGCAGCAAAACGCACATCACCGCCCACAAAAACTTTTGTGTTCTACTCGAGAAGACATCTACGCATGAACCTAGCTCATGATGCCACTGTAGGGGAACGTCGCATGGGAAACAAAAAATTTCCTACGCGCACGAAGACCTATCATGGTGATGTCCATCTACGAGAGGGGATGTGTGATCTACGTACCCTTGTAGACCGTACAGCAGAAGCGTTAGTGAACGCGGTTGATGTAGTGGAACGTCCTCACGTCCCTCGATCCGCCCCGCGAACCGTCCCGCGATCAGTCCCACGATCTAGTGCCGAACGGACGGCACCTCCGCGTTCAGCACACGTATAGCTCGACGATGATCTCGGCCTTCTTGATCCAGCAAGAGATACGGGGAGGTAGAAGAGTTCTTCGGCAGCATGACGGCGCTCCGGAGGTTGGTGATGATCTCGTCTCGGCAGGGCTCCGCCCGAGCTCCGCAGAAATGCGATCTAGAGATAAAACCGTGGAGATATGTGGTCGGGCTGCCGTGGCAAAGTCATCTCAAATCAGCCCTAAAACCTCCGTATATATAGGGGGAGCCTTGCCTTGGGGTCCAAGGACTCCCAAGGGGGTCGGCCGAGCCTAAGGGGGGAACCCTCCCCTTCCAAAGCGAGTCCAACTAGGTTTGGCAGGAGGAGTCCTTCCCCCTTTTCCCACCTCCTCTTTTTTTTTCTTTTCTCTTTGATTTTATTCCTATGGCGCATAGGGCCTTCTTGGGCTGTCCCACCAGCCCACTAAGGGCTGGTGTGCCACCCCCAAGGCCTATGGGCTTCCCCGGGGTGGGTTGCCCCCCCCCCCCCCCCCCCCCCGTGAACACCCGGAACCCATTCGTCATTCCCGATACATTCCCGGTAACTCCGAAAACCTTCCGGTACTCAAATGAGGTCATCCTATATATCAATCTTCATTTCCGGACCATTCCGGAAACCCTCGTGACGTCCGTGATCTCATCCGGGACTCCGAACAACATTCGGTAACCAACCATATAACTCAAATACGCATAAAACAACGTCGAACCTTAAGTGTGCAGACCCTGCGGGTTCGAGAACTATGTAGACATGACCCGAGTGACTCCTCGGTCAATAACCAATAGCGGGACCTGGATGCCCATATTGGATCCTACATAATCTACGAAGATCTTATCGTTTGAACCTTAGTGCCAAGGATTCATATAATCCCGTATGTCATTCCCTTTGTCCTTCGGTATGTTACTTGCCCGAGATTCGATCGTCAGTATCCGCATACCTATTTCAATCTCGTTTACCGGCAAGTCTCTTTACTCGTTCCGTAATACAAGATCCCGCAACTTACACTAAGTCACTTTTCTTGCAAGGCTTGTGTGTGATGTTGTATTACCGAGTGGGCCCCGAGATACCTCTCCGCCACACGGAGTGACAAATCCCAGTCTCGATCCATACTAACTCAACGAACACCTTCGGAGATACCTGTAGAGCATCTTTATAGTCACCCAGTTACGTTGCGACATTTGATACACACAAAGCATTCCTCCGGTGTCAGTGAGTTATATGATCTCATGGTCATAGGAACAAATACTTGACACGCAGAAAACAGTAGCAACAAAATGACACGATCAACATGCTACGTCTATTAGTTTGGGTCTAGTCCATCACATGATTCTCCTAATGATGTGATCCCGTTATCAAGTGACAACACTTGCCTATGGTCAGGAAACCTTGACCATCTTTGATCAACGAGCTAGTCAACTAGAGGCTTACTAGTGACAGTGTTTTTGTCTATGTATCCACACATGCACTGTGTTTCCAATCAATACAATTATAGCATGGATAATAAACGATTATCATGAACTAATAAATACAATAATAACTAATTTATTATTGCCTCTAGGGCATATTTCCAACAATGGGACCCACAAGCCAGGGGGGCGCGCCAAGGGGGGTGGCCGCACCCTGCAGGCTTGTGGCCCACTAGTGTAGCCCCCTGATGTGTTCTTAGTACCAGAAATTCTTAAATAATCAAGAAACAATCATACTAAATTTTTAGGGAGTTCTGAGAACTTCTATTTTTTAGGTCATTTTTCTAGAGTGCTATTAAAATAAAACTAAGGAACAAAAAATAAAGGTTGGGTATAGAAGTTTGTGCTTTCTGAATTCATCCATCTCATGCCCGTCAAAAAGAATCAATCAATAAGGTTGATCAAGTCTTATTGACAAACTTTTTTCGAATGACATGGAACTGGAGAACTTTCGAATAACACTAGGTTACCTCAATGGGGATATTCATGTCCCCAACAATAATTATGTCATATTTCTTCTTTGCAGTAGGTAGAGGGAATTCAAAGTCTCCAATAATGAACGTTGGAATTTGTTCAATGGAGTTGATGCTATGAGCTTGAGATTGCTTCTTCGGAAAGTGTACCGTATTCTCATTACCATTGACATGAAAAGTAACATTGACTTTGTTGCAATCAATAACAGCCCTTGCAGTATTCAAAAACGGCCTACCAAGGATGATCGACAAACTGTCGTCCTCGGGAATATCAAGAATAACAAAGTCCGTTAAAATAGTAACGTTTGCAACTACAACAGGCACATCCTCACAAATGCCGATAGGTAAAGAAGTTGATTTATCAGCCATTTGAAGATAGATTTCAGTAGGTGTCAATTTATTCAAGTCAAGTCTATGATATAAAGAGAACGACATAACACTAACACCAGCTCCAAGGTCACATAAAACAGTTTTAACATAATTCCCTTTGATAGACCAAGGTATAGTAGGTACTCCGGGATCTCCTAGTTTTGTTGGTATTCCACCTTTAATAGTGGAATTAACAAGCATGATGGAGATCTCAACTTCTGGTATCTTTGTTTTATTAGTAACAATATCTTTCATGTACTTAGCATAAGGAGACATTTTCAGAATATCAGTTAAGCGCATACATAAGAAGACAGATCTCAACATTTCAGCAAAGCACTAAAAATCCTCATCATCCTTTTTCTTGGATGGTTTAGGAGGAAAGGGCATGGTTTTCTTAACCCATGGTTCTCTTTCTCTACCATGCTTCCTAGAAAAAAAATCTCTTTTATCATATCTCTTATTCTTAGGTTGTGGGTTATCAAGATCAACAACATGTTCAATCTCCACATCATTGTCATTACTAGGTTGAACATCAACATGAACATCATCATTAATGTTATCACTAGGTTCAGGTTCATTACGAGATTGTGTCTCGGCATGAGAAATAGAGATATCATTTGGGTTTTCATGTGATTGTATAATAGGTTCACTAGCAGCATGCAAAGTCCTACCATCATTCTTTTTCTTTTTATTAGAAGCCCCAGGTACGTCAATATTAACTCTATGAGAATCTTTCTTAATTCTCTTTGGATGGCCCTCGGGATACAAAGGTTCCTGAGTCATCCTACCACCTCTAGTCACAACTCTAACAAAATGATCATTGTTCTTACTAATCATCTCATTTAGCAAATCATTTTTTGCTTTAAGTACCTCTTCTACTTGAGTAGTTACCATGGAAGCATGTTTACTAATAAGCCTAAGATCATTGATAGTTCAACTCATATAATCACCCAAATGATCAAGCATGTAAGAATTATGCTTCAATTGTCTACTAACATAAGCATTGAAATTTTCTTGTTTAACAACAAAGTTATCAAATTCATCCAAGCATTGGCTAGTAGACTTATTATAGGGAATGTCACCTTCATCAAATATACGAAGAAAATTTACCTCTACTACCTATGTCGGGTTATCAAGACCATGTATTTCTTCAATAGGTGGTAGATTCTTAACATCTTCATCTTTAATACCTTTTCTCTCATAGATTTCTTTGCCTCTTGCATATCTTCACGACTGAAGAATAGAATACATCTTTTGTTCGGAGTTAGTTTTAGAGGTGGTTCGAGAATAGTCCAATCATTATCATTGCTCAATATATTATTCAATAGTACTTCAACTTGTTCAATAGTTCACTCCCTGAAAACACAACCAACACAACTATCTAGGTGGTCCCTAGAATCATCGGTTAGTCCATTATAAAAGATATCAAGTATTTCATTTTCTTGAGAGGGTGATTAGGCAAAGCATTAAGTAACTGGAGAAGCCTCCCCAAGCTTGTGGGAGACTCTCTTCTTCAATTTACACAAAGTTAAATATTTCCTACAAGGCAGCTTGTTTCTTGTGGGCAGGAAAATATTTTTCAGAGAAGTAGTAAATCATATCCTGGGGACTACGCACACAACCAGTAACAAGAGAATTAAACCATATCTTAGCATCACCCCTTAATGAGAAAGAAAACAACTTAAGAATATAATACTAACGAATTTTTTCCTCATGAGTAAATAGGGTGGCTATATCATTCAATTTAGTAAGGTGTGCCACAATAGTTTCAGATTCATAACCATTAAAAGGATCAGATTCTACCAAAGTAATTAACTCATGATCGACAGAGAATTCATAATCCTTATCACTAACACAGATAGGTGAAGTAGCAAACTTGGGATCAAATTGCATTCTAGCATTCAAATATTTTTTCCTTCCACTTGCATAGTAATTTCTTAAGATCATCTCTATACTTACAAGCAAGAAAGTACCTAGCCACTTCTCCTTCCATAACATAATCCTCGGGTATATTAGGCAATTCATATATAGGAGAGATAGGTCTAGTAGGTGAATCATAGTGTTCAGACTCATCAGGTTCAACAATATTATCAGTTTCAGCATTCACTCTAGCAATTTGTTCATCAAGAAATTCACCAAGTGGCACAGTAGTATCAAGCAAAGTATCATCATAAGCATCATGCATAGCAGAAGTAGCATTATCAATTAATTGCGACATATCAGATTCAGTAGCAGGTGGTGGTGTCGCAAATTTACTCATAACAGACGGTGAATCAAGTGCAAAGCTAGATGGCAGTTCCTTTCCTGCCCTCGTAGTTGAGGGGTAGATCTTGGTTTTAGCGTCTTTCAGATTCTTCATTCTGATCAACATATATAACATTCCAAGTACTCAGAGAATAAAGCTATGCTTCCCGGCAACGGCGCGAGAAAAAGTTCTTGATAACCCACAAGTAGAGGGGATCGCAACAGTTTTCGACGGTAGAGTATTCAACTCAAATTTATTGATTCGACACAAGGGGAGCCAAAGAATATTCTCGAGTACTAGCAGCTGAGTTGTCAATTCAACCACACGTGAAAGACTTAATAATTGCAGCAAAGTATTTAGTAGCGAAGTAGTGTGGAAGTAACGACGACGATGGCAAACGTAACAATAGCAGTTTTGTACTGATCGTAACAATAGCAACGGAAAAATAACTTAGCAAAGATCAATATGTGGAAAACTCGTAGGCAATGGATCGATGATGGATAATTATGTCGGATGGCATTCATCATGCAACAGTCATAACATAGGGTGATACAAAACTAGCTCCAATTCATCAATGTAATGTAGGCACGTATTCCATATATAGTCATACATGCTTATGGAAAAGAACTTGCATGACATCTTTTGTCCTACTCTCCTGTGGGAGAGGGGTCCTAATGGAAACTAAGGGATATTAAGGCCTCCTTTTAATAGAGAACCGGACCAAAGCATTAGCACTTAGTGAATACATGAACTCCTCAAACTATGGTAATCACCAGAAAGAATCCCACTTATTGTCACCTGGGGGATGCGGATCATAACTCGTAATAGGTGTCTATAACTTGCAAGATAGGATAAAGAACACACATATATATATTTATGAAAACATAATATATATATTTATGAAGTCATAGCAACATCAATCTCAGAACATAATGGATACTAGGGATCAAACCCTAACAAAACTAACTCGATAACATGATTGATCTCATCCAACCCATCCCGTTCATCAAGCCTACGATGGAATTACTCACGAACGATGGAGAGCATCATGAAATTGGTGATGAAGGATGGTTGGTGATGACGACGACATCAATTTCCCGTCTCCGGAGCCTTAATCAGACTCCAGATCTGTCCGCCCAAGGAAGAACAGGAGGTGGCGGCGGCTCTGTATCGTAAAACGCGATGAACTCTTCTCTTTGATTTTTTTCTCCCGAGATAGGAATATATAGGAGTGGAAACAAGGTCGGTGGAGCCTCAGGGCCCCCTCTCCAGTAGATTCTTTCGCCAATATTTTTTATTAAATGCAGAAATATTCTTTCTAAATTTTCAGGTCAATCCGAGTAATTTTATTTCTGCACAAAAATAACACCAAGGTAATTCTGCTAAAAACAACGTCAGTTCTGGTTAGATCCATTGAAATCATGCAAATTAGAGTCCAAAACAAGGGCAAAAGAGTTTGGAAAAGTAGATACAATGGAGACATATCAAGATCCTACCGCAGTAATTCTGGGTCGCGTGTCGGGTCGGCCCTTGGCCCAAAGTTTATCTTGGGACGAGATGGATTATTGGAGGAGTCGAGATGTTCAGTAATCGGGATGTAAATTGTCCTTAACTCTGGTACTTGATGTGGGGAGCATTTAGCCGGGCACTCGACGGTAGCGACCAAAAGCGTAATAGGTGGGACGTGAATTTCCCTATCGTCGGGCCTCAGCCCGACTTGATCATAGATCGAAGATTGGTCACCGCTCATGCCCATAGATTGGATCTTGTCGAGTAAATTGTGTAGAACGATGCTTCCGAACGGGGGGTGAAGCTTCCGATCTGGCCAAGGTGGCCGACCGGATCAGCATGCAGAATGATGCTTTCGAACGCGAAGATCTATCCGGGGACAAAGATGTCGTTGTTGCGGATCTCTTCGCGGATGACTAGTCATGCCATTAATCCTTCCCACGATCCGAAAACATAACTCTCAATGAAAGCACTAATGTCGGTGTCAGAACTGGCAGATATCGGGTAGGGGGTCCCGAGCTATGAACCTTGGATCAATGGGTTGTATGGGACGAAGGAGACAATATTTACCCAGGTTCGGGCCCTCTTGAGGAGGTAAAATCCTAAGTACTCTTGATTATATTGATGGGGTATGAGGATTACACAATTGATCTACCTCGAGATCGTATGAGCTAAAACCCTAGATGAATCAACTTGCCTATGCAGATGAAACCCTCTCGTTTATATAGACACCAGGGCTCCCTAGGTTTACATACAATCGACCTTGAGTCGGGGGTAGAGGCGCCGACCTAGACTACAAAACTTGGATGATATGCTAGACTTTGGAGCTTTCCTTCTTGAATACGAAGTCGTTATGCAGTCCGGTCTTCAATAATACGACCCATATGGCCGACCTCTTACAGATGGGCTGACCATCCGAGGACCCCTTATTCCAGGACTCCCTTAGTCCCCCTTATTCCTTCTCATTTGTGTAATTTTTCTAAAATACCAAAACCAACACAACATATTTTTTTGGAATTTTTGGAGTTGGTTTTCTTACCATTTCATGTACCTACTCCTTTTTCAAGTTTGTGGAGCGTTCTGGAAGGTCTCTCTTATGTGCTCCTCCGGTGTTATCACTTGAATAATGTTAGTTTCAACATTAATGGGCATACCTAAGATGTAATGCTTACTTCTCTGCCCATTTACCACTCTCGGATTTTTGCCTTCGAAGTTATTGATCTTTATAGCACTGGAGTGATAGACCTCCTCGACAACATATGGGCCTTACCATTTGGAGACGTGTTTACCGGCAAAGAATCGGAAACAAGAATTGTACAAAAGCACTAGATCTCCTACATTGGATTCTTGTTTTTGGATTCTCTTATCATGCCATCTTTTAAGTTTTTCTTTAAACAACTTGGCACTTTCATAGGCTTGTGTCCTCCATTGATCTAGTGAGCTAATATCCAATAACCTCTTTTCACCATCAAGTTTAAAGTCACAATTAAATTCGTTAAATGCCCAATAAACTTTCTGTTTTAACTCAATAGGTAAATGACAAGCTTTTCCATAGATCATTTTATATGGGGACATCCCCATGGGATTTTTATAAGTAGTTCTATAAACCCATAAAGCATCAACAAGTTTCTTAGACCAATTCTTTCTAGACTTATACACAGTCTTTTGCAATATTAGTTTTATTTTTTGATTGCTAAATTCAACTTGGCCACTAGACTTAGGATGATAGGTTGATGCAATTCTATGGTTAACATCATATTTGGCCAGGAGTTTACAGAAAGCACCATGAATAAAATGAGAACCACCATCAGTCATTAAATATTTAGGGATTCCAAACCTCAGGAAAACAATGTCTTTAAGCATTTTAATAGAGGTTTTATGATCAACACTACTAGTTGGAATATCTTCTACCCACTTAGTACCGTAATCAACAACAACTAAAATATGATTATACCCATTAGATGAAGGAAAAGGTCCCACAAAATCGAAGCCCCAGACATCAAATGGTTCAATAGCAAGTGAATAATTCATAGGCATTTCGTGATGTTTACCAATGTTACCAACTCTTTGACATTCATCACGTGAGAGGACATACTTACGAACATCATTAAAAAGAGTAGGCCAATAGAAACCGGATTGTAATACCTTGTGTGCAGTCCTATCACGACCATGGTGTCCTCCATCGGCCTCGGAATGACACTTCCTTGGGATATGTTCCTGTTCATGCTCAGGTATACAACGTCTAATAACACCATCTACTCCTGTTTTATAAAGTTGCGGGTCATCCAAAAAGTAATGTCGTAAATCATAGAAGAATTTTTTTATTTTGTTGAAAGTAGAAGCTAGGCGAAATATATTTAGCAACAATGTAATTAGCATAATCTGCATACCAAGGAGTACTAGGTGAAGTATTTATATATAGCAAGTTGCTCATCAGGAAAATTATCATCAATAGACAGTGGGTCATCAAGAATATTTTCCATCCTAGACAAGTTATCTGCTACACGGTTTTCAACTCCTTTCTTATCAACGATATGCAAGTCAAATTCTTGGAGTAATAGCCCCCATCTCGTAAGTCTAGGTTTAGAATCTTTCTCTTCCATATGGTATTTAATAGTAGCATGATTAATGTGCATACTTACTTTAGAATGAACAATATAAGGTCTATACTTATCACATGCAAACACGATTGCTAAGAATTCCCTTTTAGTTGTTCCATAATTTCTTTGAGCAGTATCTAGGGTCTTACTAGCATAGTGAATAACATTCAATTTCTTGTCTACTGTTTGCCCTAGAACAACACCAACAACATAATGACTAGCATCACACATAAATTCAAAGAGTAATTTCCAATCAAGTGGTTGAACAATAGGTGCAGAAATTAAGGCTATCTTAAGTATTTCAAAGACTTCCACATAATCATTATCAAAAACAAAAGGAACATCTTTTTGAAGAAGATTATTTAATGACCTAGAAATCTTTGGGAGATCTTTAATGAAAAGCCAATATAGAAACCAGCATGACCGAGCAAATTTCTTATGCCTTCGATATCTTTCGGGCAAGGCATTTTCTCTACTGCATCCACCTCAATACCTCATTCAGAAATTTTATACCCACACACTATACCTTCATTCACCATAAAGTGGCACTTCTCCCAATTCAAGACAAGATTAGTTTCTTCACATGTGTGCAAAACTTGATCGAGGTTGCTCAAGCAATCATCAAACAAAGTGTCGTAGATGGAAAAATCATCCATGAAAACCTCAACAATATATTCACAAAAGTCGGAGAATATGGTAGTCATACATCTTTGAAAGGTAAGAGGTGCATTGCATAGACCAAAAGGCATACACCTATAAGCATAAGTTCAAAAAGGGCAAGTAAAGGTAGTATTCTCTTGATCCTTTTTGGACATAGGTATTAGAGAGAATCTAGAATATCCATCAAGAAAACAAAAGTTTTTGTGTTTGTATAATGTTTCTAACATTTGATCAATAAAGGTCAAGGGGTAATGATATTTTCTAGTAGATTTATTCAATTTCCTGAAGTCAATTACCATCCTATAACTAGTTACTATCCTTTGTGTAACAAGTTCATTTTTATCATTAGGAACAACACTTATACCACCTTTCTTAGGGACACAATGAACATGACTTACCAATCTACTATCGGAAATAGAATATATTATACCCGCCTTCAGAAGTTTTAGTATTTCAGTTATTACCACCTCTTTCATCTTAGGGTTGAGACGACATTGATGATCAAAGTTTGGTTTAGCATCGAGTTCCAAATTAATCATTTGCTGAGAGAGTGTGCTTATGCCCTTAAGATCATCAAGAGTATATCCAATAGCAGCCATGTGCCTCCTCAAGGTTTTACGTAATCTATTTTCTTCATGCTCTGAAAGGTTAGCACTGATAATAACATGATATGTCTTCTTTTCATCAAGATAAGTATATTTCAAAGTATTAGGCAAATTCTTAATCTCAAACACGGGATCTCCCTTGGGTGGAGGAGGATCCCCTAAAATGTTAACAAGTAGGTTGTGCTTAAGGATAGGTTGTTGACCTAAGAATATCTTGTCTATTTCATCCATTTCATCCATATGCATATCATTCTCATGGTCTGCCAAATATTGTTCTAATGGATCAGTAGGAGGTACAATAGAAGCAACCCAATTATTTCATCCTTATTAGTTAGTTCTTTTTTCGACTTGGAACTAGAGGGAAACCCCCCACAGAAATCATATTTTTTGTTTAAAAAGAGAGGTATTTACAGGTGTTACAAGTAGTAACTTGGGAGTACAGGTAAAGTTAAGAGCTAACTTCTATAAGGATATACAGATTAGTAATCAAGGAGGTAAGTATGAAATCCATCTCAGAAGGTCATCCTTGAAGGCTGACTTGATTATGTGTTGCATGAGGGATATATCATGAACAAAAGTTGCTCTCCACATGTTAAATCTGGGCCTTTCATGTCTGAGCACTTTTGCATTCCTGATAATCCAAATGTTCCAACAAGCAATGAATACAACTTCAGAGAAAAAGGGTTTGGCAAACTCTCTCCTGGCATGAATGGCAACTTCTCCCATAGTATTCCTGTGGGACCAATCAATCTGTAGGTAGTTCCATACTCTAATACTTAAGTTACACTCGAAGAATAGATGGTCCCTGGTTTCTCTTACATTCAGTGGACAAAGAACACACTGTACACCATCATCCATGTGCTAATGTGTCCTTTCGACCATATCCTTTGTATTGAGCCTGTCCATGATCAACATCCATGGAAAGACCTTAATTTTCATGGTGCAACAGGATCTCCGTACCCATGATCAACAAGCAATGAAGATTCGAGTGCATGATCGTGTAGAAACACTTGGGCTTGAATTCCTTAGAAGAACCCTGCCACCACCAAGAATCATTAAGATCAACATCTTTATCATGAGCCAGTATCAAGTTTTGGAGATCCACGTAATCATTGTAAGCTTGCTCAGAAAATGGCAGGTGAAAAAGATCAGTCAACTGTTGTACACTAAAAACTTCTTTGGTAGACATCCATGGATCTTTCACATAAGAAAAGAGCCTTGGGAACCTTGATTCCAAAGTGGCACACTACAAGAAATATGCTCATATATGAAGTTTTTTAAGATGTCGTTGATGAATTCGTCATAAATCTATGACGATTTCATCCGAGATCATCGTAAACCGTTTGAGGGGATCAAATCTACATATAAATTACGATGATGTGAGTCAAAAACGTCGTAACCGCATAAGATGAGATTGTCATAACTTTTACGACGATTATAAAAATGTCGTAACATGTTATAACTATGTTGACATGTCACTCGTGGGTCCATTCTATCCCACCTCATCCTAGTTTCTGAAGCAACCTACTATTCTGTCATTCCAAAAATTCTCGAAACATTCTCATAAATACTTTGGATCATATATTCCTCGAATATGTGAAAACCCTTCCTTCCATAGTTCAAAAATAATCCAGCAATAATCCAGCAAATGGTTATGAAAGAATTGTTATTGATATTTCTTTGATTACCCATATATTTTTTGAGCACTCTTTCATATCCAAATCATTGCTTCATGAAAACTTTCATAACCATTTGCCTAGTAAATCTTTCTCAGCAAATTTCTAAAGTTTGTGTTCAGCTAACAGCTTTGTGAAGGAAGTACTAGATAGGAATATCTCGATGAGTTGAATTTTGTACACATCTTCTATGTGCCCAAAACATAGCTCTCCACAAAATTTTAGACCCATCTAACAATCCATGTGAGCTCATCATCCAATCTTTGTTTCTGGTAATATTTTCATTTTGTGAAGCAACTACATTTTATATTGCTTTATAGTTGATGAAACTTTACCACGGGATGAAACTAACCATATAACCTAACTCCACCAATTTTTAGCTCATTTAATTCAGCGAGTTTCCCTTAATATTTTTTCCAATATTCTGTTCGGTATAGAGCATTGTGAAGAAAGTTCAATTTTTGTTTATCCAATTTTTACCACGGGATGACACTCAATCATTTGGTCAATTGTATATACAATATGTACTAGTATTTTAGAAAATTGATGGAGTTCAATTTTTCAACAAATATTTGGTAGGTTCTTCACAAAAAAACCAAAATTTATCACTCGGAAAATAAATAAAAATAGCTAGAAAGATTAGAAATGCATACAAATTGGCCCTCATCCGTAAAATGTGGTCTAACTTTAGTGAAAATTTGTGTGGTGCCCTTTTGAAAAACATTTTTTATAGATGCTTCATAAAATTTCTCTATTTTTAGTATTTGGGAACTATTGTAAATCACTGATTTTTTGAACCAATGAGAACCCTTCCCACGGATCGATGACATGGCGTCCATACATCCATCCATCCATTTATCCATCCCACATCCATCCATCCATCTATCTACAGAAAAAAACTGAAAAATAGATAACCCCACCGACAGCCCAAACCCTACCTCAGATCCCACATCCCACCCTTCCTCCCTCGTCCACATCTCCTCGCCGCCGCCACATCCTCGCCGTCCCCGCGGCCCGCCCCCTCACGATCCCCACCTCTTCCCCAATCCCCGAGCCCCTCATCTCCACAGGCAGCTCAAGCAGAAGCTACGCATGAAGAACGCCCGGCTCAAGCAGGAGCTCGACCGCGTCGTCGGCCTCACCGCCAAGTAACTCGGTCGCCCCTTCACGCACATGCCGCAGGGCACGCCGCAAATGTTGGTCTCCTCGCTCGACCTGGCCATGGGCGGGGTACCGATGGGCGGCCATCACCAGCCGTTCGGTGGTGGCGGCGGCCTGTCGCTGGACCTCGACCTCCTCAGCGGGGCCGGCCTAGGCCTGCCGTCGTCGGACATGCTGGCCATGCATCCGCCGGTGCCCGTGACTGACGCGGAGCACCCATTGATGGCCAGGATGGCCGCGCAGGCCATGGACAACTCCATCTACTCCAAGCTCAGCAGCAGCAACTTCCGCGCCGGAGACATCCGCGTCGAGGGCTCACAGGACACGGCGGTCGTGTGCATGAGCCCCGTCGCCCTCCTCAAAGTGTTCATGGACGACTCCATCTACTCCCAAGCATCATGTCCCACGCGCGGATCACTGACATCCTCGTCAATGTATGATGTCAGTGGTGAGTTTATGGATTTCACAAACCTGATCATATACGTGTCCAAAACCATAACCGTCTCTGCGATTCTTAGGTGGTTTATGTTTCCTAGTGTGTATATATGATTTCCTTTTACATTCTAATCAATCTCGCTAGTAGGCATACGTGATACTCCTACCAGTTCGACGGAGTGCTGCATCGAAACCCCCTTCATTTTTCTCGTTTCCTGCAGTTGAACACGATACTGTGCAGCTTTCCTCAGGCCCGTCGTCTACTCAAGTAAGCGAGCATGACGAGCTTCCCATAGCTGGCTTGCCCTCTCTACACTCCTCTTCGACTTGTGAACAGATTGGTTCTTGATGATGTCTATGTTCTTGTTCATTTGTGGGGTTCAGGAGGCTGGGTTTCGAGAAGGGGGATGCCTACTTCTTTAAGCAGATGGGCAAGGGCATGCTATGCACATACGCGCTTTTTGGCACCGCGTGGTTCTCGAACGTGTCAACGCTTGGCTAGTGGACGCTCAAGCCATGGCCCAAGGTATGGCCGGTGGTGACCTTTTAGCTTATTTCTTGCACGATGGGGCAGACATGAATTGATGAGGCCTTTTTTGCTGCAAGATATGTGTTCAGTGCAAATAAGTTCATCCTGATGTATGCTCTCTTTCTGGAACCATGGTTCAGAGCTGCCAATAGATAATGTCCAGACAGTGCGTACTGTGTTTGAGACATTAATTGATCCAGCAACATCCATTCGACAATTTCGTATATGAGATGCTAGCATAACTGCAGAAGTATACATAGACTAAAACTGATTTGCATCTGCGAACTGCCATAACTGCAGTAGTATACATAGTTCCTGTTTTTTAAGGCAAGCTCATAGTTACTGCTGATATGTTCTTTTCATAGATAGAATCTTTTGCGAGTTGCCGAGAAAATTAATATTTAGTCAGCCCATCAAACCAATATTAGTCCTTTTATATTTTGACATAGTTGTATATCTATGTGGTAAAAGTTCAACCAGAAAGTAATTTCATTCTCCTAGCGGCTAGCGATGACACACTTTATCTCAACCATCAGAGTGGCATATCTTTATATTCCTGATTATGCAAGATATACACCTAGCCTCTGTTAACCTGTTAAGTCAAAGATGGTTGCCATTTTGCCTCTGTTAACCTGTTAAGTCAAACATCCTGTGCTCTTGACCATGTCAATTTGATAAATATGACAAAAAAAAGCTTATGTGATCATCAAGTGGCCAAGGTCATGCGCATCCATCGCCAGCGCCACATCCTCAAGCAGCGCCTCAAGATGCCCCCGACGCTCCACCAGTTCACCCGCACCCTCTACAAGAACCTCGGTATGCACTCAGAATCCACAATGCCTGAAGTCGTTTATTTCCTCGGCTGTAAGTGTTATTTTATTTTCACTTGTGGGTATGAAATAGCTAAGTGAGCGAGTATTAAATTGGTCAAGATAATGAAAAGATTTGATGGATGGGTAGAAAATAGTTTTGTTCAGCGTACCTAATAATTTTGTTGCCAATCGCATCAGTACTCGCTCCCCAATATTTGTATTATATTGCCTCCGTATAGTGATTATGAATAAAACTGGCCACGTTTTATATGCATGCCTCATGGCTATATATTTCTGTACCAGTGTTTTAGATTGTTATTTCCTTAAAAGAAGAGTCCGTTAGATATTCGCCGTTGTTATTTTTCCAAGATAATTGTGTGTGGTTGATTGTTTGATTAAACAATATAAACGAAGAAATGACTAAAAATGGAACATGCATTGGGTCGTTTGTCATTAATTATTATTTACAATAGCATAATTCAATCATTATGATGATAGATCTGCAATGGAGCTTTTTCCAGGAGCTTACGCATGGCTGCAATTAGCAAAGTAACATTATTATAAATAAAGTATACAACCCTTTTATTGATGGCAGTTTATCATTTTTACAATTTAATTCGGCATATGAAAAATAGGATGCAAGTGTTATAAAGGCACCATAAACAGGAAGATGGAAGTGAGAATCATACATTTTCTACAAGCATGTTTAATATTAATTATTATAAATTGTAATTATATTAGCATCATACTAATATTAATATAACTTAACCAATATGCATCTATATAAAAATAGCATAGTGCGTCCGCACGGGTTGACGACTAGTTATGTTCTAACTGGTTGGAATCTATCTACAATCAAGTTGTTCTCATGCAGATGGTAGTACATGTGCACGCCGTGATTTACATGTTATTTTTGTTGTCTTGCTGCAAGAATCGAAGAAAACTGTTGTCCACATGATGACAATGTTACATGATGACAATGTTAGAATCCTTACTATTTATAACTTTTGTATGCATGAAAGATGAAAAATCAAAACAATAATTCCCCTTTTTGTGAGGTGTACTTACTAAGACTGGTGGCATTGGGGAAATCATTATCAATGTTCTTTTATAACTTATCTGGTAAACATAGTGTTAGTTGAGAACCCATTATAAGAACAATAATTCCTGTCGAATTACTGGGTTAATTATGCTCATTTTGCCATTGCGCTTTCAGTCAACTTGTTTGCTCAAGCTCTCTGGTTTGGTTCCAGGAACGCAGGACTACAACCAGCAGCGACCGTCTCAGGAGCTGGTCGCCAAGGATTTGCACGGCACCGAGTGGAAGTTTCGCCACATCTATCGAGGTAGTACCACAGCTGAACAAACACATTCATGATTTTACCTTGGTTCAATAGCAACATACTTAGATATGAGCTTGTGCACTGGGTACATTCCAACTCCTACACACAACGTTCATTTTTCGGTTCTGAGTTGATGACATGGCTGGACCAGCTATGGCTTTGAATCCTTACATCTGGGATTTTGAGTGATCATACATCGATTTCGAGTTGATGCTGTGGTTGCACCAGCAAGCAAGCTTGAATCCTTTCATTTGAGATTTTGAGGAATCATACATCGATTTTTGCAAGAGCACTCTCTTCTTCACTCAGCACGTTGTGTGGCAAGCTGTGACTGTAGCTAGACATGACAAAAAAATTAAAATAATCTCATCAGTTAGAAGTGGTATTGCGTCCGCGTATAGTGAAAGCGTAGATTGACCAACCTCTCTCCCGCGTACGTATATTATTCTCATGTACTATGTATGTATGTATATTCTGACCTTCCTTCTAAGTTCTAGGTGCTACTCGTTCTTTGTCCATGTATGTTGACAGTCGAATCTGTTACCGTTTCCAGCACCACCCACGAAGTTCACTTCCTTTTTCTTAGCTATACTGTCGCTAACACTTAGTCCACAACGTTATTTAACTATATATACAGTAGGAGTATTATATTGTGCCAGTGTTCTTATCCATCTTTTTATAACTAGTGTAATAAATGTAACCCAAATCTTTTTATTTCTAATATTTTTCATATTTATTTCCTTTTGATTGATTCATGTGCAGTGTAATGTTCTTGTAGGATGACAAGTTGTCGAATCTCGAGCATGTCTCATAGGAGAGTGGAATGAAGTCCATTGTACTGTTGGAATAGTAGCAGATGTGGCATTGTTCTATTATGTAATTCTGTCCATTCTTGTTATATTCATGTGTAAGGAAATGTATTCATGAGATGAGTTATTGTGTTATTTAAACCTGGGAGATGTATTATGTGATGTTATATGATGGATGATTTTAATTTGACTTGGAGTTTTCTTGATTTGAATATGAAATATTGTTGGATTTAATATTGGACAAATAATTGGGTTGAAAAAGGCCCAACAAATAGAAATGAAACCAAGTTCTAGAACAAAAAATTGCTGAATTCAAAAATGAAAAAGACCAAAACTGAAACTGGAACAAATATATTTGGAGACTAAAAGGCCAGGGCCCAAATTATAATGCTAAATAAAATTCGAAAAAAAATAATATAAGTGTCTGTAAAAAGGCTAAGGCCCAATAAGAAACAGCCCAAAAAAATAAACGAGCCCATGTGATTAGTTGAAATGGGTTGGGCTGATTTGAACTACGACGTTTTGATTTCGTCGTAATTTTGCCACGTAGGACTGGGTTAGATTGCCAACGACGATTTAGGATCGTCGTTAAGGTTACGACAATCCAGGAATCATCGTAAAAGTTACGACGATTTTGATCAAAACGTCGGTGCTGTTCATTTGTGACGCTCCGTTTTCGACGCTTTGTTTTTTGTCGTGAGATCGTTGTAAATTAAAAACCGTGACGATGTAGCGACGAAAAAATAGCGTCGTGTATTAGCATATTCCTTGTAGTAGCAACACTATCACCAACTTTCCAATGGTGTGACCAAAATAACACAATGTCCTTAGCATTAACTTTAACCCAGGTTGAATACCTGAACTAAGCCGGTACCTTGCAAACATCCTTCCACCAGAAAGAGCAACAATCCCTAGTTGCTCGTGGGACCCTTTCATGATAATATGTGTCCGAAATGAGGGACACCAATGGCACATCTTTTTTGTTCATAAAGTGATTGGCATGCTTCAACAATAATGCCACATTCTGAATTCCAAGGTTCATGATTCCAAGTCCTCCCTTGGCTTTAGATCTGCAAACCAAGTCCGAGCCAACAAGTGAGGGAGCAGGTTTATCCTTATGTTTCCTCCAAAGTCATTGTCTCTGAATTATCTCAAGTTATTTGAGGATGCTACGTGGTATAGCTAAGCTACTCAGGAAGAACATGAGCATGGAAGACACCACCGAGTTTAGGAACTACAATATTTCACCTTGATTAAGGAAAGCAGAGCTAGCAGACATCCTTCTTTCGATACAATCAACTAGTGGCATAAAATCCACCATCTTTGGTCTGGTAGTCCCAAGGGGGAGACCAAGGTATGTGAAAGGCATTTTACACACTTGACATGCAAGTGCTTCAGCTAAATCCTTTATAGTCCCTCATCCACATTAATGGGAATGATAAAGGACTTATGATAGTTCACATCAAGCCGAGTAGACTCGGAGAAAATCTTGAGCATGTCCTTGAGAGCAAGAAACTGGACCTTATCAGCTAGCAAAATGATAAGAGTATCATCAGCATGTTGGAAAATTGGGTAGTCCTGATCATGGAAGGGTATTGGCAGCTAAATAATTCCCCTTGTGTGCATATCATTGACTAATGACTATAGAAGATCAGCAGCAATCACAAACAATAGGGGGAAACAAGATCTCCCTGTGTGACACCCTTTTTGCAGAAGAACTTTCTTCCAGGGACACCATTAAGCAGCACTAAAGAGGTACGAGTGCATAATAGCTGTGTCATCCAAGAAATCCACTTATTACTAAAACCCTATAATTTTAAAATTTCTACAATTGCCTCATGCTCTAAAGAGTCAAAAGCCTTCTCAAAATCCAATTTCAGGATTACAATAGGCCTCTTGGATTGGTGACACTGATGCAAATATTCAAAAGTCCAACCAATGGAGTCTTGAATAGTTCTGCTCTTGATGACGCCATATTGGTTCTTATGGATGCAATGCATTAATTTTTTTCAAATCTACTTGCAACCATTTTAGAGAGAAACTTCAATAGAATACCAGTTAGAGAGATGGGTCTGTAGTCCCCTAGCCCCTCAGGGGCAAGCTTGTTTGGCACTAAGCTAATGTATGATCCATTAATGTCTTCTAGGGCAGCAGTGCCATCATATAAAGCTTGGGCTAGTTCATAAAATTATTCACAAATAATGTGCCAATACTTTTTGAAGAAAATACCATTGAATCGATCTGGACCAGGAGCCTTATCAATTGGCATATGCTTCACAATGTCATCCATCTCATCCTTCCCAAAGGGTTTAATCAATTCCTCAAGACCTTCAATGGGTGTTAGCAAGGATGGCGGGTCAAATCCCATTATAATGCCCCTCGACACCCCCATTCTATTTCCAAAACAACTCCATATGATCCCATCCATTTGGGAGTGCTCAATGATGATAGATCAATTTGACAACTTCAGACTAGTTATGGAGTTTCTTCTGTGTCTCTCAGTGGCATTGCCTGGAAGAATTTTGTGTTTTCTCCCCCAGTTTGATGTATTTGACAGTGCATCTTTTCTTCCAGTATAAAAATTGTAAATGGAGCAGATTTTCCACATGAAGCTTTACAATCTTTCTAAAATTAAACTCATGCCTAAACAAGGGACTGAGTTCCTCTAAATTATCCAACAGAAGGATTACCTGATTGCATTTGGTATCTAAACATTTAAGTTTGGATACAATGATCTACCACTTTTAAGTTCCATTCTCATTCTCTTCAGTTTGTCCGCAATTCTAGCAGTGATATGCACCTTTGATGACTGCTTCCCCCAAGACTGTTCCGTACACTGCATAAAACCATCCAATTCCATCCAATAATTTTCAAACCTAAAAACATTAGACTTTGGGATTGAACTAGTGATTTTAACCATGCAAGGTACATGATCTGATGCAGTCTTTGCTAATGGTAGCACTTCAATCATTGGGTATGCAGATATCCAATCAAAAGATGTAAAAAACCAGTCAAGTTGTTCCAAGAGTGGACTGTCCTGCATATTTGACCATGTATATGATCTTCCTTTTAAGGGCAACTCAAACAGTCCAAAATGACCAATTATTTCACTGAAAATGAACATATAATTTAGCTCTCCACCAGGCAAGTTCCTCTTATCTATGGACCTGATGAAATTGAAATATCCAACCAAAAGCTAGTGCTCTCCTAGTGGTATATGAGGTTATAAATCCAGCTAACAAAACGGTCCCTAGCTTTACCTTGGCATGGTCTGTAGACAGATACATGGTCCATTGCTCATTATTTTGCCTAGAGGTAAACTGTACCACCACAAAAAACTGATTAACTTCCAAAAGAACTCCAACAAAGACTGAAGAATTCCAGACCACCACAATAGCCCCTAAAGCTCCCATAGAAGGTGAGTATGCAAAACAATCAAACTTCCTTGGGCATAAACTTTTGATGTGCTTACTGTCAAATGAAGTGCACTTAGTTTCTTGTAAGCATGCAATGGCACACTGCCTTTCTTCCATTTGTTGCTTGACAACCCTTTGCCTTAACCCAGAATTTAGACCCCTAACGTTCCAACACAACACATTCCAACTTCTATTTGTTCTATTCATGAAAACATGAAAAGAAAAAGACCATAAAACCTGTAGACACCCAATGTCACACGCATAGCAAGAAGTATCACATGTTCTAGAGATATTACACAAAAGAAGTACCCCATGCCGAAACTAAAGTTAGTATATATTGGAAAAATTAGTGGCATGCCAAGCCCAAATAGCATTCTAGAGACTAATCATCAGTGTTGCCGCTAGCAGAAACAAATGGGTTCGATGTAAGCGCCTCCACTGTGAGCAACTCCTCATCAATCCCCAAGTCTGCTCCAATTTCATGAATCCTCTTGATTGTTGTTGCTAGTGGGGCAACACCTGAAGCACCAGTATGACCTGATTCTTGTCGTAGTTGGGCTGAGAACAGTGTGGACTTGGGCTTCTTCTTCATGGGCTCAGACACCAATACACGAAAAGTGGGCTTGTAGCCATCTCTCAACACAGACCCCCTTGTGCAATGCGAGACAACACTTTCAACCACCGGTGTTGGCGCCAAAGACTTCCAAGGCCTTCCAAACTTCTTGGGGGCAGTGGGAGGCTGCAATTCCCGAGGGTCCTCACTCGCAAGGAATGGAGCACGAGCAACCGGCGCCCTCACTGCTAGTTCTGCTGGGGGCTCCTGCTATTTCCAGGTTAGCAATGGAAGATGATCATTAAAGGCCAACTCCCAGGATCTCTTAGATAGAACAACAAGATAGATAGGCCGAACATAAATAGAGGAGGGTGTTTCAAATGTGGCCTCACATTTCAGCAATTTATGAAAAGACCTCTTCCACACCATCTGTGGCGGCAGTGGATGCCCAAAAGGGACCCTGACCTCATGGATTGCTGGAGGAGATTCAACCACATGATGGTAAACAATCATCGCCCAATTGTTACTATTAGACAAATCCACTGACTGGGGCTCCTGCACAGGTTCTTCTTCCTCCAGATTAATCAGAGGCACTTGCGGGTGAGCAACCTTAGAGCTTGAATTGTTGGATACATCCAGAACCATTGATTCCTGATCTTGCGCCTGCTCTGGTTTAGGTTATGGAGCAGTGTTCGAGTTCCCCCATTCATCATCATCAACAACATTTTCTTACACAGACGGCTCTGGCTCAGGCGGCACATCATTCCATCCCTAAGTAGGGAATGGAGGCAGAATGAAGGGTGGCATGTCAGGAAAAGGCACTCCCACCAACGGATGAGGATTGCCATTGATGGGCATCCAATCCTCGTCACGTGGAATTTGCTCCGCGAAATTTGCTCCCAGTATATATACCGGGCCCGTCCAAGAGATACGCGCACCACCCTAATCGGCATAATCCATGAAAACCACGCCCCGCGGGACTAGGATGTCTTCTCTAAATGATGCAAAAACCAAAGACCTCACCAGGTACGGATCCTCACTATTCTAATGGTGAAATTTCTCAAACGTATTGACAGCTGCATGAATATTCTCACTGTTTTGAAGATCCAAAGGAATCCCAAGAAACATGAGCAAACCTTGAGGAACACCTTGAGCCCCATGAAAACTCTCTCCCTCATCATGCTTCATGAATCAAACAAAATAGTTGTTACCTAGACCTTGTGGCGGCATGTGTAGAAGAACAAATATGGAAGCCGCACCCCATAGTCGAAAGAGACCCACAACATTGATCCAGGGCTGAACAGACCACACCACGAAACCCTGGTCCGCCAGCCTATCTCCAACTTCCTGTCGAATAGGGCCCATCTCTTCTGGTGGAGGTACCAAAATCACTTAGGCAAGCATGAACTCCTCATGCCGCCTCACAATTGGGGTATATGGCGACACAAAAGTCTGTGGCAATCGAGCTCCTCCACCATCGATAACATGGTGGCCAGCCGACACAAACAACATCGGATTCAAGGAGAAGTTCGTCATTCCAGGAGGAAGTGATGGAGGAGTGCTTGATGGTGGAGGGGAGTCTCTGGCGGCGTGATAGACGGTATCTTGGGACTAGGGCCGATGGAACTCGACGGAGACATAACTACGGAAGCGGAAGCAAAGTCCAAGCTTGGTAAAGGATGTGTCAAAAAGATATCCACGCGGCCAACAGTGCCTTCCTCAGAAGGCGTAGCGTTACCGGGTTTCTGTTGCCAAACTAACCCTAATTCCCTCGCAAAATTGTTACAATCGCGCCTAGTATGGCCCACTCTAGAACATCCAATACACCGCAAAGGAGAGGTACAATTTTTTTGAGAAATGCCTCGGTTTAATACATAACTAACACGTAAGAATTTTCTCCACCATATCATCAATCAAGTGCGCAAAATCCGTTTCTGCAACTTCCTCCGTTGGAACCACTTCAATAACTGCGTCCGGTGTTGATGGGCCGTGCCGAGGCGAACATTGGACCACATCCTCAATACTTAAAATCATGAGATTCCCACCCGAAGATGGCACCGACCGATCAGCTGGAGCAGCTAGATCTTGCACGGTGCCAAATGAGATTGATAGCAAGGTCTCTGTCCACTGAAGATTCACCGGAGGCCTTGCATGAAGAACCACGCGTTCATGTCGGGGGCGCATGGCTAGAACTCCAAGAGCAGCACGCCTTTTGGAGGGTCTAACAAGCACCCATTCAACATCACATTCTAGTTTTGAGAGCTTGAACTCATGACGCTAATTTGGACCACCATTTCTCCATAGATGGAAGAAACATTTGAAGTGAACACATGAAAAATATCGCAGATTAAGAATCATCATACCTATTGCTAGAGACCTGAAATCTAAAAACGTTGTCTTGAATGGAGAAAACCAAAAACTCAACTGCCGAACCACCAATCACGGCCTCGAGTGTTGCCGCCACTGAATCCTCCGTGAGACGAAAATCATGACGGCTAAAAGACACAACCATCGTGAAATAGTCCATGCCATCCGAGGGGTGAATGCCAAGACCCGTGGATCGAAAAACCTCTTCCACAAAAACCAAACCCTTAGATAAATCCAGGCCAAGGGTAATCCACCGTGAGGACCCATAGGAGAAGGGTACGCACATGTAGATCTTGAGACGCCGAGGAGATCCAATGGAGAGAATCTTGACTCACTACTACAAAAAGGCCTATAGCTAATATGGACATTAATGGCGCACCATGCATGTGGTGCGCCACTGCTATATAGCAGTGGCGCACCACATACTGGTGCGCCATTAGTGTCCATATTACTAATGGCGCACCTTGTGTCTGGTGCGCCATTAGTATCTTTGTCCTGGCCCCACGCCCTTTCCTACACTTATTAGTGGCGCACCATGGAAAGTGCGCCATTACTAGTTTTAACTAGTAATGGTGCACCACGTCCACGGCGCGCCACTACTAACATTTCTTTTTTCAGTTTTTTAAAAACTACTAATGGTGCATTCTTACCTGGTGCGCCATTAGTAACCCTGGTTACTAATGGTGCATTCTCTCTGGGTGCGCCATGGGTAACCTGGGAGGAGTAGATATTTTTGACAACCCACTTCACACTCACTCCCCCCCCCCCACTTCATCCTCTCCACCACTTCACACTCACTAGTCTCGGCTGCCTCCTCCTCCTCACCTCATTTGCACCATATATTCACCCAAATTAAGTGGTTAAATTTCCTTTTTTTTGATAGGTAAGTAAGGGGAAAGCTTTCTTTATGTTCTAGATCTACTTTTTCTCCCTCCAACACGTGTACACACTTTTTATGGCCTAGATCTACGTATGTTTGTGGTGTTGCATATGTTTGTGTTTGTAGGTACCGGTATTTGAAATGCGATAGTTGCTAATATTTTTCCGGAATGTTGATTCATTTCCGTTTGGGCGAGAATTTGGCACTATGCATTCTTTTTGGTCTTATTTTTAGGCAAAGTCATGCCAATTTTTTTTAGGTTCTAACATATCGTTTTGCTCCACCCCGCAGGCGACCATGGTCTGCACGATGACCGAAGGCATCATGAATAGGTTTTTGAGATCCGCGAAGGCCGAGATGCTTCAAAAGAACGATACGGAGATAAGATATCCGTGTCGAAGATGCAAGCTGAAGAGCCTTATGGAGCCGGATTCCAGACAGGTGCGGGAGCACCTGCTTGTGCGTGGTTTCATGGATGGCTATCGGTGGCAAGGTGATGAAGATGATTATGAAGTCGTCCATGGGGGCCGGGCAAGAAAAAAGGAAGGGCTGCAAGACAATAGCGGCGAGGGCGGGCGAGAAGACGAAGAATCTCCAGGACATGATCACGAAGTAGATGCAGGACACAGTCATCATGTAGAAGATACCGGACATGATGATGAGCAAGATCAAGACAAAGGGCATGATCATGAAGATGAAGATGCCGGAGCAGACGACGATGGACCATCGATGGGCTGCGTGCAGGACCCTCATATTCAAGAGCTGCTTCGCAAGCAGACGGGTAACGCAAGAGCTGCCGCCCGAGAGAAAGCCAAGATAGATCAACTAGAGATAGACGCGGTTACTCCATTGTATGAAGGATGCAGGCCCGAGGATACCCGCCTGAAAGTAATGCTCATGGCTCTGGAGATGAAGGTAAAACACAAAATGACCGACACATGCTTCGTTGAGAACATGTCATTCTAGCACGAACGTCTTCCCATGGGGAACAAGTGCCCGAACAGTTTCGAGGAGGCGAAGAAAATCGTGTGTCCTCTGGATTTACTGCACGTGAAATACCATGTGTGCATGAACGATTGCATCATTTATCGAGACGAGCACGCGGAGTCTACCATATGTCCGGTGTGCGGTGTCACTTGATACGAGAAGAGGAAGAAAGATCCTCGAAAAGTGGTCTGGTACTTTCCGATCACTCCTGGTCTGCAGCGGTATTTCGCGGACCCTAAGCAAGCAGAGCTCCTACGTTGGCACGCGGATAGGAAGGAGAAGAAGCGAGAAGATGACGGAAATGATCCAGAGATAAATAAAAAAGACAAGATGCTGAGTCACCCTAAGGATGCGAGCCAGTGGCAAGCGTTGAACTTTGAACTCCTAGAATTTGGGGACGATCCAACGAACATCATGCTGGGCGCAAGCAACGATGGAGTCCGCCCATTTGGCAGCCAGAGAAGCACACATAGCACCTGGCATGTGTTTGTGTGGATGTACAACCTTCCCCCTGGATGTGCATGAAGAGGAAGTACATTCACATGAGTATGCTAATTGAAGGGCCGAAACAACCATAGAACGACATCAATCTGTATCTGGGGCTGCTGAAAGAGGAGCTAGACACGCTGTGGAAAACGCCAGCCAAAACGTGGGATGCCGCAGCGAAACAGCCGCACTGCTCACGACGGTGCACGACTATCTCGGTTACGGATATGTCGCCGGGCAGGTGGTCCACAGATTTTGTGCATGCGTTAGGTGCATGGATGACACAACGTATCGCCAGCTAGATAGAGATCCCGGGTCTTCGAGAACCGTGTTCATGGGACATCGAAGGTGGCTTCGCGACGATGACGCATGGAGAAAACGCAAGGATTTGTTTGATGGTGAAACCAAACCCCGAAGACCCCCATGTACGAGGAGCGGCGAGTTAATAGACGAGCTATTGAAAAATTGGAAAGAGTGCCCACCGCTGGGAAAGAAGCAAAAGGCGCCAGAGCCGCTTCTGAAGGTATGGAAAACGAGGTCTGTTTTCTGGGACTTGCCGTACTGGAAGATCCTCTATGTGCCTCACAGCCTTGATGTCATGCATATCATGAAGAACGTGTGCGAGAGTCTGCTTGGTACCCTGCTCAACATGCCAGAGAGGCAACTCAGAAGGCTACAGGAAGAGATCGTGGTGATACTATGCGAGCTTGAGATGTACTTCCCGCCCGCATTCTTCGACGTTATGGTGCATCTGCTGGTCCATATCGTGGAGGATATCATCCAACTCGGGCCGACGTTCCTGCAGAGCATGATGCCGTTTGAAAGGATGAATGGTGTCATCAAAGGATATGTTCGCAACAGGCACGTGTAGATGGAAGCATAGCCCAGGGCTTTCTGACCGAAGAGTGCATCTCCTTCTGCACGAATTATCTAGGAATCGAGCACCCCATTGGTCTGCCCGTCAACGGGCACGTCGGCAGGCTCGCTGGATGGGGTCACCGCGAGGGTCGCCGCGAAATGCATGTCGACTTCAAGGTTCGACTCACCGACTTTGAAAGAGCAAACCTAGTCGCGCTACAACACATAGACGTGGTCGATCCTTCGATGGTAGAGCACAAAACCTTTATTGAGAAGACGTACAACGACCGAGGCCAACAGAGGACGGACGGAGATATAATCAAAGAGCACAACTCATACTTCACGTGTAGGTTCAAGGACAAGCTTCTGTCCTACCCTTTACACGAGGATTCTTCCACGGAAGAAAAACTCATATTCGCCTTGTCATAGGGCGCAGAGCACAACCTGATGACCTATGAGGCGTACGATATCAACGGGTACACATTCTAAACCGAGGAAAAGGACATGAAGAGTGATTATCAGAACTCCGAGGTAACGATGGAATCCTACACCGGTAACGACAAGGACAGATACTACGGAAGGATCGAGTAGATCTGGGAGCTGAGCTACGCTGGAGAGAAGTTTCCGATGTTCCGTGTCAGATGGGCCAATAGCGTCCTAAAAGAAGACCGGTATTTCACCACCATGGTTATACACGAAGACAAATCGACGACCGCGGGTGCAAACGTCACCACGAAAAATGAGCCATGGGTACTCGCTTGCCAAGTGGACCAATGCTTCTTCATTACCGACCCGTCAAAGCCCAGTCGTGTTGTCGTGAGGAGAGGCAAAAGGAATATCATCGGAATGGATGGAGTCACCAATGAGTAAGACTTCGACAAGTACGGCGACCCAATGATGGAAGATGACGACGACGATGAAGTAGCACACAACACAAGAAGAAGCAGGACCACCCTACCTAAAGGACGTCCATTCAAGAGAAGAATTCAAGGGGTTCCGGGCCTAAATTATTCAACCGCGAGAAAGAAGGGCAAGAAGATCATTGTGAAAAGATAGCTAATTAAGATCGAATCACGACGTGTCGGCCGCATGTGTTTGTCAGTGGCAAGCTCAATCTTTGATGATTGTTATTTCACGTCAGTTGATTTCAACCATGTCAGGTAATTCTAAATCTTTGCACAATCTGATATCACCTCATAACATGATTTTTTCTAAGTGTCTCTCTCCGTGAGCTTTATGGATGGGTTAGGTGTAAAAGATGCTTTTCTCGGGCTACTCGTAAAACACATTAGCTCGTTTGGCTAAACAAGTGGAAAAATGAGTGATTGGCTCTTTTCATAGTTCTTAGTAAGAAAATAGATGAAGTAAATACAAAGTATACTTGATAGGTTGCGAAACTATTACATGCATGCAACTAAAAAAAAGAGTTAGTAATGGCGCACCAGGGGAAGGTGCGCCATTGCTATCCCTCCCCACTTATGGCGCACCACTAAAAGGTGCGCCATTGCTATCCCTCCCCACTTATGGCGCACCACTAAAAGGTGCGATGCCACTTATGGCACACCCCTAAATTGTGCGCCATTGCTAACCCTCCCCCGTACTATCCCCTTCTTCCCTCCCTTCACTCGCCTCTCCCCCACATCTCCACTCCTACCACCTCTCCTCGATCTCCTCCTCCGATGATGATGATGATGACTGCGCCACCGGTGACTCCCTCCTCCTCCTCCATGGGGACTGCGCCACCGGGGACTCCCTCCTCCTCCTCCGCGGGGACTGCACCGTCGGGGACTCCCTCCTCCCTCCACAGAAGCGCCCCCCTCAACGGCAGCGGCACCCTCAACGGCGGCGGCCCCCTTTTCGACAGCCAGCCCGTCTCCTCCTCCTCTTCTGGTGACTGCGTCGCTGGTATACAGTGCTATCTCATCACCCCCCAGCCCCCTCTCTGCATTTTTCCTCTTACTTGAAACTAGCAGTTTTCGTATTTTACGTTAAATGTAGCATTGTGGCACCACCAACTAAGGAACCCCCTGTTAGGGAATGTCGCATGGGAAACAAAAAATTTCCTACGCGCACGAAGACCTATCATGGTGATGTCCATCTACGAGAGGGGATGAGTGATCTGCGTACCCTTGTAGACCGTACAGCAGAAGCGTTAGAGAACGCGGTTGATGTAGTGGAACATCCTCACGTCCCTCGATCCGCCCCGCGAACAATCCCGCGATCAGTCCCACGATCTAGTACCGAACGGACGGCACCTCCGCGTTCAGCACACGTACAGCTCGACGATGATCTCGGCCTTCTTGATCCAGCAAGAGAGACGGAGAGGTAGAAGAGTTCTCCGGCAGCGTGACGGCGCTCCGGAGGTTGGTGATGACCTTGTCTCAGCAGGGCTCCGCCCGAGCTCCGCAGAAACGCGATCTAGAGGAAAAACCATGGAGGTATGTGGTCGGGCTGCCGTGGAAAAGTCGTCTCAAATCAGCCAAAAACCTCCGTATATATAGGTGGGAGGGAGGGGGACTTGCCTTGGGGTCCAAGGACCCTCAAGGGGGTCGGCCGAGCCAAGGGGGAGGACTCTCCCCCCCCCCCCAAACCGAGTTGGACTAGGTTTGGTGGGAGGGAGTCCCCCTTCCTTCCCACCTCCTCCTTTTTTTTTCTTTCTCTCTTGATTTTCTTCTCCTTGGTGCATAGGGCACTTGTGGGCTGTCCCACCAGCCCACTAAGGGCTGGTGTGTCTCCCCCAAGGCCTATGGGCTTCCCCGGGGTGGATTGCCCCCCCCCCCCAGTGAACTCCCGGAACCCATTCGTCATTCCCGGTACATTCCCGGATACTCCGAAAACCTTCGGGTAATCAAATGAGGTCATCCTATATATAAATCTTCGTTTACGGACCATCCCGGAAACCCTCGTGACGTCCGAGATCTCATCCGGGACTCCGAACAACATTCGGTAACCAACCATATAACTCAAATACGCATAAAACAACATCGAACCTTAAGTGTGCAGACCCTGCGGGTTCGAGAACTATATAGACGTGACCCGAGAGACTCCTCGGTCAATATCCAATAGCGGGACCTGGATGCCCATATTGGATCCCACATATTCTACGAAGATCTTATCGTTTGAACCTCAGTGCCAAGGATTCGTATAATCCCGTGTGTCATTCCCTTTGTCCTTCGGTATGTTACTTGCCCGAGATTCGATCGTCAGTATCCGCATACCTATTTCAATCTCGTTTACCGACAAGTCTCTTTACTCGTTCCGTAATACAAGATCCCGCAACTTACACTAAGTTACATTGCTTGCAAGGCTTGTGTGTGATGTTGTATTACCGAGTGGGCCCCGAGATACCTCTCCGTCACACGGAGTGACAAATCCCAGTCTTGATCCATACTAACTCAACCAACACCTTCGGAGATACCTGTAGAGCATCTTTATAGTCACCCAGTTACGTTGCGACGTTTGATACACACAAAGCATTCCTCCGGTGTCAGTGAGTTATATGATCTCATGGTCATAGGAATAAATACTTGACACGCAGAAAACAGTAGCAACAAAATGACACGATCAACATGCTACGTCTATTAGTTTGGGTCTAGTCCATCACGTGATTCTCCCAATGACGTGATCCAGTTATCAAGCAACAACACCTTGTTCATAATCAGAAGACACTGACTATCATTGATCAACTGGCTAGCCAACTAGAGGCATGCTAGGGACGGTGTTTTGTCTATGTATCCACACATGTAAATGAGTCTTCATTCAATACAATTATAGCATGGATAATAAACTATTATCTTGATACAGGAATTATAATAATTACTATATTTATTATTGCCTCTAGGGAATAATTCCAACACCCCCATGGCTGGCTAGCAGAGGAATTAGATGCATGTTTACAAACTATTAGATGGCATCAACTGTCATGATCTAGGCTGGGCTAAGTGGTAGCAGTGTGCTCATGGATCCCCTCTTCTCCTCCACTTAATCCACTAATCCCATTACATGGCATCAACTATCATGAACTCATGATAATTTACTTCCATCCACTGGATAATCTTATTCTTTGCCAGTGGTGTATAAAGTGTCACATACATGCTTAAACATGGCACAAGCCTAATTTTCTGATTGTCGCCGAGACAAAGTGTACTCATTAACAGTAGTAATTACCAAGGAAATCAACATCATCATCTCTAAATCCTTAGGAACTCCATGAACTTTTTTAATGTGCATGCTTAGCATGCTAGCACACATATTTTCCCCAGCTCCCCTGTTCTTGTTCTACTTAATCCTGCAAAGATATACTGACACAACTTGTAGTGGCATTTAACCAATTAATAAACCCATGCATGATGTGGGTGAGTTGTGCTTGTGTATACAATCAGGCCACCCTGCCTGTCTGATCTGTGGATTAATCCCTGGACCAGAGCATTGACTTGCATGCCATCATTGCCAGTACACCAACAAATCACAAGCCCCCTCCCCCTTCCCGATGCATGTTCCTGGCTCACTTATTTAATCATCGGCATATTTTGCACATCCCCGTTCTTTAATCATTCGCCCAAAAACATTTTTCAAATTTAAAACTTTTTTAAAAACCGCCCTATTAGTCTAGAAGATGTGATAAGGGTGTGCAAAGTCCTCCTCTTGCAAAGTGAGGGAGCTGTTCTCAGTTCTCACTCGGGACACAAGATTCCTCCCATCCTTGTCCTAAGAAGAAATGCATGGTTAATATACTAAAATGACTATTGCTAAAACAGAATGGAACTACAAACTATTATCAAGTAGTGCAAAATGAAACTCCTAGATGCATGTTTACAGTCACGGACAATTATTGAACATGTCCATCCAATAAAATGATGGTCACTCCTGACTAGCTTTCCATGGCATTCATAGTGCCTAACTTCTTCAAAGAAATGGCGTGTCAGGGACATAAGTCAGGGCCTCGGCAAAACAACAATTTAAGATTCCGTTCGATTTGGTTTTGATTAGATGATGAGGATACTATGCCATTGTCACTTACTTCTGTGCGGCTATGATAGCCTCTGATTTTGATTACCACTGTCACTTGAGGATATTAAAAACAGGAACATTTGCTAGGAAATAACATGTCCAAATGTCACACTAAGCATATTTTCTCTTATTTGCCACTAACCATCTATGGATTGGTGTGAACTCATCAATGTGTGTACCGTATTGCTGGAAAGACTCTGGACAGCTAGTACACCGCTTTTTGGTGGAGCTAGTGGCCCCCAAAACATAGCAAAGCAATGCATATGCTCAGGTGTGTACTTGAGCATGCGGTGCCGACCATTTCGATCCTCTATTGCATATACAGGCATTGTTTGGAAACGTCTCCAACCAATAGAGACAACAATTGGGTCTTTTGTCTTCAACACTTTCCTATGCCACCTGTGGCCCTTCAAGCTAACCTGTATCAACATCGAATAGGGTAATATGTTAAAATGTGGGTCACCGCCAATATAATAGAAAGGAACCAATTAATCCCCTGCAATTGCCTATTAGATGCTATAGCACACATATTTATAATTCAGAAGTGGATAGTGTTCATTAAACGTCATACAAATAAACTAGCGCAAAATATCCAGTGGAAGAAAAAAACCAGTTAAACATCACTATTCATATTGATCTGTTTTTTATGTATCTCCCATGTCTAGTCAATTAAAATGAACTACTTTGAGTTAGTGAAGCGTGTGAAAGGCTACATATTACAACAAAATTATACTTATTTTTTGTGAGAAACATAGCACACTTGAAGCAAATCCTGTCATTTGAGAAAAAAATTTGTGGCTGGGACATCCAAACTTGGTACAAAGATCCTTTTAAACTGAAGGGTACTTCTGTCCATTCTTATTTAAGTCATGATGTTTGATGAAAACCAGAAAATAATGATGTTTCAGAATTTACATACTGGAATCCTATATGAGATTGATGGAACCGCTGACTCATATTTGTTACCCCTTTCTCCTGAAACGTAGATTAATTTCCGTTTCGGTTGAGAATTGGGCACTCCTAGGTCAAGAAAATTAGCAATGGTCATGCCCAATTTTGTTGACCTAGAAGGTGCCCTATTCTCAACCGAAACAAAATCATTTTCCTTTCTTTAAAAGAGAGCTTATTTATTTTTAATTCTTATGTTTATTTTTTATGTGAGTGAAATGGGTCCAAAATGATCTATTCAAATGTTAGATTACATGACATTATCAATACTACCACACTATTGGATTAGTGTTATGTTGTTATACTAGCACATTAATTTTTGTTATCTTTTGCTTCACTAAAAGGGACCTAAAAATGAAACACGGTGGAATTATAGTTGGTGATAATTCAACCCCGTGCAATAACTCTAGTAGCCTTTTTTCCTATATAAAGCGAACATGGCCAACGACGATGAGGCCGGCGGTTCGGGCAAGCCATTCTGGGAGCTGTCCCAGGAGCTAGAGGAAGAACCTCACCGCTATGAGGACGCCGCGGAAGACACCGATCATGACTACACGACCCCTAGTGGCGTCGGGGATGACACCATTGATGGTGCGGCCGGGGATGCCACCACTGATGATGGGAGCGAACGCACAGATGGCAGCCAATCGAAGAAGCAACGGAAGGACCGGCGCCCGAATGTACTCGGCACCGTCAGGGAGGAATTTACTGAAGTGTCCTCCAGTGGGCATCCAACGGCGCCCAAAGAATTAGTCGGTGGTTACGCGGGACAACTCGGGTGCATTCTCCAGACCACCGTCTCGATCAACACCGAGAACCTAACGCATTAAGGCCGAGCAAATTTGCGCAACCTCCACTTCATGAAGCTGCACGAACGATACAAGTTCCCCGGTGACATCGCAAACACACGCCTCGAAGAGAATAAAGTGAACAGTGCCGACCTCACGAAGATGAGCACGGCCCTGGCTACTTGGAGAGCCTCGGTGAAGAGAAGGATTCTAAGAGGTGATAGTTATGAGAAGATGAAGGAGACAAATCCTTCGATCAGCGAAGCTGACTACCAGGAGTTCAAGATCAAGTGCGAGAGCAACGCATCCACGGAATCAAGTTAGTGGGGGAAAGATATGCGGGACTTGAACTTAGGGGTCCACAAACTCGGTCCCGGCGGCTATAGAGTGGTGGAACCTAAATGGGACAAGGAGGAAGCGGAGCGTGCCGAGCAAGGCCTACCGCCCCTCTTCGATAAATACCCTGAAAAGCAGACCAGGAACTATGTCAGGGCCCGGTACAAGGTGGACCCGGTAACAAAGGAGCTTACCAAGGATCCGAAGGTGAAGGAGCTTGAGCATGTTCTGGTAAGGAATACACCCCCGCGTAATTAGCTCCATATGGTTGCATTTTAATTAATGAAGCCAAATTTCTAAATGGTTCACGTTCCTTCCGCAAGAAACTGGAAGCAGTAGCGCGGGGTCTCCGAGCTCCCTGTCTGCCCCTTGGGACAACACTTTAAATAGGGCGTTGAACATAATGAAACACAAGGATAAGCTCAGTAAGCCGTCGTCAGCTGGTCGTGTGGACGGCGAAGGCTTGTCCAGGAAATGGTCGGAATACTATAAGGCTGGGAGAAAGGACAGAAAGACCATCTCGGAAAGCCAGGAGCGCGAGGTTAAATAACTCAAGGCACAAGTGGTGCGGATTCCAGAGATAGTCCAAGAGCAAGTGCAAGACCAACTTGGAGCGACAATCACCGCCATTATGCCTTCCTTGCTTGAGGGGCTGCGGGGGTGGATTGCGAGCGGCCAACAAGGGCCGCCCCTGATTCCCGGCTTCACGGGCAGCAACTCGCACAACGCGCCGATATCGGTGTCTCCGGCGGAGGCGGCATTGTAGGTGCCTCCGGCGTCGGCGCCGGTATTGGAGGTTAATGCACCCGTGTGTGGGATGAATACGCCGGCCGACACCTCGGCATCAAGCGGCCCCTCCATCACTTGCACGAAACGTCGTTGGCGGTGCCTCGACATTAGCCGAGCTCGACACCATCACGATAACTATAAGCCTTGGCCGATGACTTCATCTCCTTGCGTTTTTGACTGGGCATCCCTGACGCCCTACATGTTTTCGCAGGGCGCCGCCAACGTTCCATGCACTCTCCTGCACTTCGTGGACGGCGAGTTGATCGATGTCGCCAAGGCCAAAATCGTTGAACTCGGCAACCGCCTGTTCCACGGTAATCCGATGGCACCCACCGTCTATAGGGTTCAACTGGTTCGGGTGCTACGGGGCTGCGACGACTTGTTACCTCCGTTTCAACCCGCTGGGGCCGACGAAGATGATGTGATGACCCTTAGCGCCTGCTTAAACTGGTCCATGCTTTGTCCGAAGAGCCAGATTCGTTTGGGGCGGGGCACACCACCCCACAGACAACACCACTAGTCGTGTCGGTGCCAAGCCATGGCAAGACCGCCGCAACGCTACCGCCGTCAGCTGATCCGGACATGCATATGGCACAGGATCTGGACGACGATGACGATACAATTTCCAACGTCGATAAGTACATAAACGAACATGGGTACGGTGAAGATGACGACTTGTTCGGGCCTCCTTCTCAAGAACCCAACCCTGCAAAAGACGATGGCGATCTAGCTGGTACCGCGGAGAAACCCAATTTCAACAGGCGTCGGCTGTTCAGTTCTCAGGAGACGCCTCCAGCTCCCGCCTTCACCGAGACTCAAATAGCCGAGGTGCAAAATATTATCAGCCCCAACACACTCTAGAAGGTGGTCTCTGAGCAGAACTTGATCCCATCACAGCAGAAGAAGCAGAAGGGACGGAAAAGAAAAACTAACAAGGGTGTGAGCCAGCCGGCACCGAGTACGATCCGTGCTCATGATGGGCCACCAATATCTAAGGATATTGAGAGGAGGGTGCATGTGGCGGGTAGGCCGATGCTACCGAATAATATGCTCAATGCTGCAACCAGTGCTATGCTGAGTCTGCATGACGCTGTTCTTTATATGGAGAAGTGGCGTCTCTCCGAGAATGATGGGGCATACCCGGTTTTTGTGGCCAAGGTGCCAGAGGGCAAGGGCTTTGTCGATAGCAACATCGGGTGTATGATCGACCTACGGTTTGATGACATCTTCGCTATGCTTAACCTTTATCCGCTTTACTACACCTTCATTCGGCTATTTTCGCTCAGTATGGAGATGCGAATCATTAGAGACAAGACCCCGGACATCGTGATAGTCGACCCCTTCTACATGCATGCCAAGCTCTTGGACGGCGCTGGGGACCGTCAAGTTGCGAGTTCATACCTCGAAGGTGTCATTCTGGCGAACGCAGATAAGGGTAACTTCCTCGTGCCTTACTTTTCTGAGTAAGTCATCCCTCAACGCCCCATAACGTATGATATCTTAGATTTCGATCGTTCTTTTTTTTCTAACATTCCGTGTTGTGTGCAGTGACACACATTGCACACTCATCCTCTTAAGCTCGAAATATTCCATGGCCACGTATTTCGACTCGGACCGTCAGTCGAAGAAAGACTACACAAATATCAAGAAAGTTCTTGAGGATGTCCTCCCGGGCTACGCCAAATCTGGAGGCACCTTCAGGAGGCCAATTCTTAGGTATGGCAAGCACGTGTTCACCCACGTAACGACGTTCCCCTTCGTCAAGCAGCCGCCTGGCAGTCAGAAGGATGCCTACTACGCCCTCCATCACATGTGGGCGATCGTACGGGACCAGCATCACCGTATGCTACCAAATGAGCTCAAAGATTGGGCCGCACGCTCGTCGGCAATCCAGGACGAGGACATCAGACAAGAATTCTTCCGCATCCAGTCGAAGTTGGTGGAAATCATCTACCAATATGTCCTTGCTAGATCGGGGCAGTTCTACCTAAACTATCCACCATCCAACAGTGATATTGACACAATGCTACAAATGCAGGCTGACAAGGACCGCACATTCATGACCATCATGAAAGACGGCGGCTTCATCCACGCTCCGGTCCCTGAGTCGAGTCAAAAGTACTGATGATATGTTGTAATTAAAGTTTAATGAACTTGTATATCTCTTTAGTTTGGACAGTCGTTGAACTTATATGTGTAGTCGATGCTATTTATTAGTAGGACCATGAATCGTGCTATTAATGTGTCGCTTTTATCTTCCGATCCTTTTGTTGCATACTTATATATTGCTTATATATTATCTGTGAATTGCTTTTGTTTGTCTAGTGCATAGAGATGTCGTCGTATGTCGTGTACAAGGGTGAGGTTCCCGGAGTCTACGACGACTGGGAGGAGTGTCACAGACAGGTTCACCGTTTCAGCGGTAACAGTTACAAAGGGTACACCACTAGGGTGGAGGCGGAAGCTAGATACGCGCGCTATCTAGCGGGAGAGAGGAGGGAGCGGAGGAGGAACCGGATGAAGATCAGTTTCATCGCGATGATGCTCATCATGACCGCAACCCTCTTCTATGTGATGGTAGTTTAGATATCGACTTGTAACGTGAAAACAAACTCGCTACTCGCGGTCTCAAGACTTGTAATGTTCTAACTTTGTTCGGTATTTTGAATTCGGAGACTAATATGATGAATTGTATTCAGAGACTAATCTTCTATTGTATCCGATAAATCTGCAGTTTATATATATGTTGTGTTGATTATATTCTGTGCTATAATGTATATTTTAACCTGTACAAATATTAGAAAAGAAAAAAAATCCTAATATTCATAGTAGTGGCGCACCAAGTTGCTGGTGCGCCATTAGTATATGGGATAGTAATGGCGCACCAGGCGGTGCGCCATTAGGGTCTTGGATAGTAATGGCGCACCAGGTAGTGCGCCACTGTTATGTATATTAACAGTGGCGCGCCAGGGGTGCGCCATTACTATTTATTAGTAGTGACGTGATAATAATGGCGCACCTATAGTGCGCCATTAATAGATAAAGTAGGTGCACCACTAATAGCCCTTTTTATAGTAGTGACTATATTGGCTAGAGGTCAAGATCGCCGGAGAAGAGGTGGAGCGCCGTGGGGGGAGCGCCATCCCCCTAGTTGTGAGATACTTGATACATACACCAAACTTTTTAGGTAGTTCTTTTTCATGTGATTGTTTACTAACCTTGGAGAAATTAAACTCATGAGACATATCACCAAAGCTCACTCTCACCTTCTCAGTAGCAGACTTAATTTTAACATTAACAATATTCAAGAAAGGTCTACAAAATATGATGGTACAAAAGTTATCTTGTTTGAATCAAGTACTAAGAAATCAGTGGGGTACTTGACTTTTCCACACAATAATTCAACATCTCTAACAATCCCAACTGGTGAAATAGTATCACGGTTTGAAAGTTTAATAGTGACATCAATATCTTCCATCTCACACGGTGCTATATCATGCATAATTTCTTGATATAATGTAAAAGGCATAGCACTAAATCACTAAGACTAGCACCAATATCGCACAAGCCATGATAGCAAAGATTTCCAACTTTAACTGAGATGACAGGTGTGCCTACCACTGGTTTGCTTTTATCGAGTTCATCTCATTTGTTTCTAATAGGTTTTGCAATTCTAGCAGCTTCAGTACAGAGGTAAATAACCTTCCTGTCAGTATTATCAACTAGGAGATCTTTAACTATGGCAACATTAGTCTCAACATTTATTTCTTGAGAAGGTTTAGGTGTCCTAACATAACTTCTATTAACCATAGTTGCACCCTTAGCATGTTCCCTACTCCTAACCGAAAAAGGAGGTTTCTCAATGTAAGTAGTAACGACAATTGGATCAACATGGTTAACAATTATTTCTTCCTTCTTAATTTTAACAGGTTCCTCACGTAATTTTTCAATGGGAGGATGATATTTAAACCACTTATCTTTGGGAGGATCAACAAAGGTAGAAAAAGATTCATAGAAAGTAGCTATTATCTCAGAGTTGTGACCATATTTGTTGCTCAACTCATGGAAAGAATCAGTTTCCATAAAATATTTAACGCAATAGTAATTAAGCTTTATACTTGACTCATTACCTTCATCGAGTTCCCAATCTTCATACTTGCATTTAATATTTTCTAGAAGATCCCATTTGAATTAAATAATCTCCTTCATATAGGAACCATCAACACAAGCAGCGACTAATGTTTGATCATCATGAGAAAGTCGAGCATAAAAAAATTGTATAATCAATTCTCTGGAGAGCTCATGGTTGGGGAAAGTGTGCATCATGGATTTAAACCTCTCCCAAGCTTGAGCAATACTTTCTCCTACGCGCGGCCAACAATTACAAATAAATTTCAAATCATGATGAATTAGATGCATATGATAAAGCTTCTAATGAAATTGCCGCTTCAAGCGATTCCAGTCACATGATCCAATATCATCCAATAGCCTGTCTCAAATTAACGATTTTACCTCCAAATATAAAGGGAAAACTTTATTATTAACTTTGTCTCCGGGTAGACCTCAAAGCTTAAACAATCCACAAACCTCATCGACATATACCAAATGGTAATCAGGATGAGTTGAACCGTTATAAGGATTAGCTAACAATTTCTCTACCATAGCCGAAGGAATATCATAATAAATATTTTCAGTAGGTTGAGGAACATATTCCTCAACTTCTGTTCGATGCGAAGATGCCCCAAACAAGCCACTCAAGGGGTGACTGTTCATAGTGACAAGCAACAGTAAACTTCAGCACATACCGAAAATGTTTCCTTACCAATTTCCACTTACCAAAGGCGCTTCACTCCCCAGCAACGGTACAAGAAAAGAGTCTTAATGACCCACAATTACAGGGGATAACATAGTACTTTTGATAAGTAAGAGTGTCTAACCTAACAAGGAGCAGAAGGAAATGATAAGCGGTTTTCAGCAAAGTATTCTCTACAAGTGCTGTAAGTAACAGTGATAGATAGTTTTGTAGCAAGGAGTTCATCGTTCTACAACATCTATTACCTTTTGGAGGGTGGTGCCTCCTAGATTTGTTAGGTATTGCTTGGGGCCTCCTACTTCATGTTGTGGAGTCGACCCAAGATGTTTGTAAGGGCAAGGAGATCGCCTACTTCATGAAGATCCACCGTGAGTTATGCTAGTCCTATGCGGACGGAAGATGTGGTGGAATATACAAGGCCACATGTTTGTGGACCCCTTGTGGGTGGAGCCGTCCGTGGACTCTCGCATCTGTTACCCTCCATGGGTTGAAGTCTCCACTACCATGGACGTACGATAGCGCCACCTCTCAGAACCATGCCAAAAATCACCTTGTCAACCTTTGCGTTTGATCTCCCTACATTACCCTCTACTTTACACCTGCATGTTTTACTTTCCACTGCTACACTCTTAGATGTGCATGTCTATGGTGTACTTGACTAGTAATTACTGCTAAAACTGGCCCACACTTAAAATTGGGAAAAGGCTAAGTTTTTATATTGTCAAGTAGTCTATCACCCCCCTCTAGACATACTTTCGATCCGACCAGTGGTATCAGAGATTTGGTCTCCATTGCATTGGTTTCACAACCTAGGAGAGATGGCGTCTAGTGAGGAAAATTATCACTGTAGAGGTCCATATTTCGATGAAACTACTTTCCCTAGTTGGAAGCATAAGGTGAAAATGCATATTTTTGGTCTTAATGTTGCCGTTTGGGTTGTTTTTTGTGTTGGTGTGATAGGTGATTTATTTGGAGCAAGAAAAGAACTGGATCACGATGCCACGGCGGATGAGCTGAAGATGTTGCAATACAATGCTCAAGCGGGTGATATCATGTTCAACTTCTTGTGTCCCGAATAATAAAACAAAATCAGTCGCCTTGAGAATGCAAAGAAAATTTGGGTTACTTTGATTGATATGCACGAAGGAACTGATTCTGTCCAGGAATCTAAGTTGGATGTGCTTCAAAGTCAGCTTGACAAGTTCAAGATGAAGGATGGTGAAGAATTCGCTCAGATGTATTTTAGGCTAGCTCTCATCACAAATGAGATTGCCGGCTTAGGTAGTGAAGAGATGACCGAGAAACTCATCATCAAGAAGATACTTAGAGCCTTGGATGGAACATAGGACACTATGTGCACATTCATCCAAATGATGCCGAACTATAAAGATCTCAAGCCAATTAAAGTCATTGGAAGGATTGTTGCTCATGAAATGTCTCTCCAAGACAAAGATGAGTTGCACAACAAGTCAAGCGCTACTTACAAAGCTTCAGTCGATGCTCCCGCTACTTCAAGTGATAACCTTGTTACCAATGAAGAGATCAGCCTCATGGTCACAAAATTCAACAAATTCTACAAGAGTAGAGGCAAAGAGAGAAACCCAAGCTCAAGATATGATTAGAAGCGTTCTGATAGTCGTGACCGAAACTGCTACAACTGTGGAAAGCCTAGACACTTTTCCAATGAGTGCTCGGCTCCCCACAAATGAACAGAAGAGTCACCTAGAAGACAAAGCTCAAGAAATGAGTCACCTCGCAGATAGAGAAGGAGTAGAGAAGATCATTATGAACGAAGGCACTCCCGGAGAGGCAAAGAATCGAAGAAGAAGGACAAGGACACCAAGAGCAGTTCAAGAAGAAGACATCAAACTCACATTGGTGAATGGGTTTCTGGCTCCGAGTCTGACAACCAATCCTTGAGAATCTACCACTCCAACTCTAACTACAGTCAAGATGAAGGTGTTGCCGGCATTGCACTTGTTTCCTCCAACTCCTACGACTTATTGGATTCACCAAATGAAGGGACTGCAAACTGCTTCATCGCAAAAGGCCCCAAGGTATCACACCCCGAATACTTCAACTTTGATAGTGATGAGGATGACTTGTTAGGGGAAGATGACTTGCTCCTTGATAAGACTAGTGATAACATTGAAAATGAACTTGAAAATAACCATGTTAGTCAAGAGAAATCGAATGATGATGGTAAGAAACAGATTGAATGACTAACTAAAGAATTAAACACTCTTAAGTTAGCTCATGAAACTACTCTAGAAGATCACAGACAGCTTGCAAGAACTCATGGGAAACTACGCTTGGAGAAGCTAAATTTACTGCAAGATCATGAGTTCCTAAAAGCAATCAATGATGATCTTCAAAAGAAGAGTTCCTATTATCTAGCCAAATAATTACTCTTATCTACTTTTATTCCACAAGTTAAACCTAAGAACACTAGTAACAAAGGCAAGAAAGTTTCTTCATATAGTAACAACAATAAAGCTAGATCAAATGATATTGTTGCTAGTAGCTCTCTTGATTCCACTAATGATTCTCTTAGCCAAGTTACACTTGAGCAAAAAAAACGATTTATTGAAAGGGATTTTAGAGAGAGGTTTCTTCAAGGGTCTTGCCGGAAGTAAGCAATTCGAGGAAATTGTGCGCAAGTAAGGATGACATCGGAAGAAGCAAGGTGTTGGCTACTTCAACGTCAACCGGCATATTTGGGAAGAAGGTCCATATCCCATTCACAAGTTTGTTCCTCAAGAGGAGAAGTATGATCCTACTCCTCCCAAGGGAAAAAGCTCTCATGGCCTTCTACCACAAGACCACAAGGGCAAGGGAAAGCTTCAAGAGGAGATTGACTCATTTGAAGAAGAACCCCAAGCCGAGGTTGAGTGGGTTCCCAAGGATACTTCTATCCCTACCTCATCTAGTGATACCACAACTCCAAGGATCCCCATCAAGGTGATGTGGGTCCCCAAGAAATTCACACTTATTGATTTTGGCAAGAAATATATGCAATCAACTCCAACCATATGCATTAGTTCAAGTAGTCACACATTCCCTCAAAGGTAATCAAGGGACAAGGTAATTAATGCTTCTTTGGACATGACCTCCCATGTATTTCACCCCATGTCCATAGATATCTTTGCATTTGTTACTTTTGCTTTGGGACTAATGCATGTAGGTGAGAAGACTACGAAACAACAAGGATCGCTCCCAACTCAAGATGATCTTCATCAATAATGAGCATCCACCACTACTTCATCTACTTGAAGTCTTCTATGACAAAACCCAAGGTTAGCTTATCTTAGGGGGATGTCACATCTAGCGGGAGGTTTACTCTAAGACTTGAGTACAAGCATATCCTAAATGATGTGAATAAATTAATGCATTATGTAAAAGTGGGAACCCCACTTGTGGTTAATCTATGAGTATGACCTATGATCAAGTATTCTTACTTGGCTCCTAAGTCAATATACTCATATATAGATGACTTCATCATCGCCAAAGTGCTTGATAGATGCTAGAATGTGTGTGCATGTTCACCATGTTCTGTTTGACATCTTATTATGTGAGCATGTTGGAATGCATATTTTTCTCATTGAGGATATCCAATTTTTGTTATTTTGCTTTCTATTAATTTTGGCCAATTGAATATACAAGAATGCCTTAAGTACCCTCCTCTAGCTATCTATGCTTTCTTGTCTCAAATTCTATTCATGCTACATCACAAAATTTGAGCAAGCACTTTAGGGACACTCTATGTGAGGAGCACTCGGAGATCCTCTCGACAAGGGCTGAATTCCAAAACCTCCCAAAGTGCATCTCGGAGTGACCAACCTCAAAATCTCGGTCACATCGAAGCCTAGGGTTGATCAATTTTATTAATCTCGGTGCAACCAGGTTTGACTTTTTGGCCTCACAGAGTTTCTGTGTCAGCTGACAGTTATGAAACTCGGTGGCACCAAAAAGCCCATCTCGGTGTCACCGATAGTGAAGGGATATACATACCAACGGACTCGACTCTCAGAAATTTCTTCAAACGTCGCCTTGCCGTACCCTTTGCTGCCATGCCCTAGTCTCCGGGCATCAACATGCTTTATTTTGTATGCCTTCGCTCCGAGTACTCGCAGCCTATGGGATCTTCACCGTCGTGGCCGCCGTAGCGGATCCATGCCAAGTTGGGGTATGGATTCAAAACACTTTGTGCTCCTATCCAATTGTTGCGCAAGAGGTCATGCCTATATCTGTCCACCATTGCACAAATTCTATACTGCAGAAAAACTTCTTTAGATTAGCGAGCAATGAAGATTTTATGTTTAGCACGCTCCTAGATTGAATCTCGGTGTCATTGAGTTGCAGAAGTTAGTAGTATCGATCTTGGTTTTAGGGTTACTCGGGATGTTCTCGGTGGAACCAAGTTCTTCTTTTCGGTGAAACCGAAAAGGGGTGCCAAGTTTCTGTTAAAGAGAACATGTGTCCCGATGGCTCCAAAATTTTAAACTTGGTGGAACCGAAATCCAACATTGCTGAAAGTTAAAACTAAATTTTTGAGAGTTCAAATTTGACAAAACTTCTCCAATTTTGTGGTGCTTATCTTTTCCAGCTCTTCTATATCTTTTCACATGGCCTGCTTGTCTGCTTGTCTGCCAGTCTGCCAGTTTGCTTGTGTGTTGGTCTTGCATGATGTTAGGTTCCGATGACAGTCAGAACAACTTCAGCGAGCCCCATGCCGAGTCTTATTCAGGTACTAGTCCTAAGAGGACCCCTTTTGATCCAGGTACTCCCAGCTTGCATGGCACGCCCAAGGCAGCTACCAGGTCCAGGAGGAAGCTCAATTCTGATGAAGAGGATGTTGATTTTGTTCCGAATCAATCTGCTCCCCAGAAGCAGAAGGAGAAGTCTGATGTCAGGAAGGTAGTAAGGAAAGAGTATGCCAAACTTTCTAAGGCTAGGCTTACTAAGAAGCAAGGTGCAAAGAGACCCATGAAGAGGATTGTCCATGTCATTGGTAGACAAACCTCCATGTATGAAGATCCAAATGTTGTTGATGTTGAGGAGGAAGAAATACTTGCTGAAGTCCCTCCTCCAAACAATAAGAAGCTAATGGCTGATGCTATCCCACAGAAGCCTTCTGCTCCCAAGAAGTCTTCTCCTCCTAAGAAGCCTGCAGCTCCCAAGAGGATTGCAAAGGACAAACCTGCAGGTGCCAAAGAGAAAGGCACTGCTTCCAGAGCCATTGATGCACAGGAAGAAGAAGATGATGCACCTATCCTTATGAATTTAAGACCTCATCTACCACTGCACAATGAGGCTCATCTAGTTGCTAAGGACATGAAGAAGAGGAGAGATGCAAGGTTGAGGAAGTGGAGAGCCATTGATCCCTATGTTGTAAGAAGAAGAACTGCTATTGATCCTCACTTTCACACAAGGGAACAACGATATTTTTATGATATTGTTTTGTTTTATAAGAGTCCAGCAGTCAGTGACATGAGATATGTTGACTGGGAATACATTAAAGCCAATGAAGACTTATTTCCCCATGTGAGAGAAAACTTCAACCTTGTTGAAATTGAAGAGTTTGTTTGAAAAAGAGATGACTGCATAGAATGATGAGATGATTATGCATTTCTACTCAACAGTTCCATTCTATGTAGATGGCACAATTGCCTAGATGACTGATGGTCATAGATATGAAGCCACAGTTCAAGAATGGCTACTATCATTGGTGCTCCAAAATCAGGAGAAGATGACTTGGATGTGTATTCAGATCCTAAGATGAATCACAACTCCATGGCTAACATGTGAAAGTCGGTGCCCCGTGACTTTCTACCGTCTCACAAGCTTGGCTCTGTCTATTTATTGCAAGCAGGAATAACCACTGCAAACACTATCTTGTGACACACCATGATGCCCAAATCAGGTGATGAAAAAAATGATTAGAGGTTATTCCATCAACAAGTTGCATCATCTAGTGATGGATTTGATTCTTGAGACAGTCAGCATGACTACTGCATAACAGAAGAGATCATGTGGATATGCTCCATACATTCAGATGATCATAAATGCCAAGATTAGCAAGCATGCATATCAACTTGATCATTCCAATTTGCCACTTCAGCCAGAGTTTGAGGATAATGTATTTGTGATGGATGAAACCCATCCCAGCTCATCTACTACTAGAGAGGTTGTAGAGGCAGCAGTTGCAGAGGTTGCTAGGAATGCTCCAGCTCAACATCCACAGGTTAGAACCAGAGATGAGCAGATGTCCTTCTTGGTCAGCACCATCCAAGGGATGGAAAAGAAAGTTTCAGAGATCTTGCTGAACGTGAAGAGCCTAGAGAGGATAGTGGAGACAAAATTCCATGACTTGGATGTGCGCGTGACAGAGTTGACCACTATTATGGAGAAGCTTCAACTTGAAGTTGACTCAGTGAAGATTCCACGCTCTAGTGATGATGACGATGGTGATGATGATTCGCCTCTTTGTACTACCATCTAGTTCATGACCCAGACTAGGTCAGCACCTGTGCCAGTACCAGAAGCAAGACCACCTTCGTCAACTCAAGCTTCAGCTCCTGCTCTACCACCTCCACTTTCTACACCTCCAGATCCAACAACATCTTGAAGCCTTCGTTGATGCCCTCTTGTCTACTCCAACTTCAGCTACCGGAGGAGATTGTGCCAGAGAGATGCTTAGTTCTAGACCTTTGAACTTTTTGGTAACTTGTTGCCAAAGGGGGAGAAATGTATAGATCAGTAGGGCTTTGAGAGGGAGACCTTTTAGACTTTATTTGCTCTCTTTTGTTTTTTCAAATCTTTTGGTCTTTTGGATGGCTTTTTTCATTTAGAGGTGTGTTTGATCATATGCTTTGGTTGTTTCATGCTACCATGTTACTACTTTTGAGCTATCTATATGATGATCATTGACTTTCTTGTTGGTGTTATGTGCATGGCTATTCATTCATATCATTTACGCGCACCACCAAGTTGTATGTGACATGAAAGAGTAACCCATGATCCTAACCGATTGTGCATTTGCATTCAAACGCAAATTTAAAATAATGCACAAATTTAGGGGGAGCTCTTGCTTTTCACATACTTCTCAAAGCGTTGATGGTAATAATTGTTTATATCTTTTGTCGAAGCTTTGATCTATATGTTGTCATGAATTACCAAAAAGGGGGAGATTGAAAGCAAAATTGCTCCCTAAGGTGGTTTTGGTAATTAATCACAACATATGCATCATTGGACTGATGAGGTTATTCAAGTATATTTCAAAAAATTTAAAAGATGTTATCGCTATAGGATTGTGAGGAGATGCCCCTTTAATGCAAGGAAGGAATAGGATTGGCTCGAGCTTCAAGCAATAAGACTCTTCATTTATACTTTGTGAGAAATCAGTTTGAGTCCATAGGAAAGCCAATACTATTAAAATGGGATGAGGTACTATGATGAATTGGTTGCTCAAGTGCTTAGAGATAGCCACCAAAAATACTTAGCCATTCTCCCACAAAATATATCTGTCCCAAGCCACATAAGAAAAATCGGTGCCAACAACATTTTCAACTCAGCCATACTGATTTTACACTAAAATAGATCCTATGCCAAACCCACCATCTCGGTACAACCAACATTCCAATCGGTGCCACCTAGATTGTGTGACCAACTTTCTGTCGACAAGATTTCAAGTTTTAAAATTTCTGAGTTTGAAATCGGTCTCACCGAGATTTGGAAACCGGTCTAGGTCATCGTATTGGTACCACCGAGATTCATAAATCGGTCTTACCAAGAATTCAAAAGTTGCCACATTTAGTGCAATTCGGTACCACCGAGATTCATTTCGGTGTCACCGAGTTGGGCAATAATGTTGTAAAGGTTGGATTTTTGGGGATGTCTATATATACTCCTCCACCTACCTCTCATTCATAGTGGAAGCACTCAGAACACACATACACTTTCTAGATCCATTATTCTGAGAGAGAGCTACCTACTCATGTGTTGAGATCAAGAGATTTCATTCAAACCATTTGAACCTAGATTTCTAGCGTCCCCAAGTTGCTTTCCACAAGATCAATCTCTCCTACCCCTGCCAAATCTAAGAGAGGGTGATTGACTCTTGAGGAGACTATCTTTTGAAGGACAAGTTCAAGGAGTTCATCGTTCTGCCACATCTATTACCTTTTGGAGGGTGGTGCCTCCTAGATTGTTTAGGTGTCGCTTGGGAGCCTCCTACTTCGTGTTGTGGAGTTGAACCAACATGTTTGTAAGGGCAAGGAGATCGCCTAATTCGTGAAGATTTACCGTGAGTGAGGCTATTCCTATGTGGACGGAAGCCGTGGTGGAATAGACAATGCCGCTTTTTTGTGGACCCCTTGTGGGTGGAGCCCTCCGTGGACTCTTGCGGCCGTTATGCTCCATGGGTTGAAGTCTCCACTAACATGGACGTACGATAGCGCCACCTATCAGAACTATGCCAAAAATCACCATGTCAACCTTTGCGTTTGATATCCCTACCTTACCCTCTACATTACACTTGCATGTTTTACTTTCAGCTGCTATACTCTTAGATGTGCATGTGTAGGGTCTACTTTACTAGTCATAATTGCTAAGACTGGCCCACACTTAAAATTGCGAAAAGGCTAAGTTTCTATCTTGTCAAGTAGTATAATCACCCCCCTCTAGACATACTTTCGATCCTAGACCCCCTGTGGTATATTTCTGGCACAATAATTCTTAAATGTTCATTTGGAGCAAGTTGATTTTTCTCCCTTTTTCTTGGTTTCTTGGTCTAGAATTCCAGTTTCTACATATATCCCTCTTAGTGATGTACCTTGCATATTTAGAGAGAAAGGAAACAAGAATTGTATGATAATAGGGAATAATGGACAAGAATAACACAAATATCAATAATAATTCATGATGCAAAATGATCTATCATGCTCAAGGAGATCGATGTCGATGCTCTAAGGAAGTGGTTGCTGGCGTGGAAGGTCCACTACCATAGTATCTTCCACATACAATCGTGTGCTAGCATCCTATGTACCGCATGGGGCAAATTTTGTTAGAATAACTGGGTTAGGACTAATATTTAAATCCTAATAAATCTTAAAGGCCCATGAATAAATGACAAGAGGTGGTGCAAATATTTTTTCCTATACTTCTAGTAGAGGTTTTGTTAGACCATTTTATATAATGGGTGGTGTCCACTACACTATGTGATGAGTATCATGTGAGAAAAAGAAAACCACATGTATGCTCGCTTGCCTTGTTAGGCCTCACCAGGTCGGGCTTTGGGATGGAAATAGACCAGGGCGAGGGCGAAGGTTGTACTCATGCGACATGCGTGTAAATGGCCCGCTAAAACATCCGTCTCGTGTCCTTCTAGGAGAATGACCTCCCTTTTCCATTTAGTTTTTGGTTCCTTGGCACACAAGTCGATTGTTATCTTGACTCATAAATTTGTAAATCGAGTCAGTTGAGATCATGATCACGATGCGATGTCGTGTGGTCCTTTTACACATAATACTAGTCACGTCCAAAGATACACTAAACCTAGCTCGGGTTGTGCCTCCTCTTTCTACTTGCACCGTCATCATAGTCAACTCCATCCGAAACGGCGATGTGCACCAGCGAGCGGATGAACATGTGCCTGGAACCTATCGCTCTTGTGTTCCTTCATTGGAAGAGGGTGAATTAGGTTTTTAGTAAGCACTACACGTGAATGCTCCAATTCCTCACCACGAGTTGTCTTCATACAAGTCTCACAATGCCTAATACCAACTTCTCCAACTTCATCTGCTTTGGTCGCTCCTGCCTAATGTCGCCATCAACAAAATCACCTCTACAATAGCCACTGATTCATGTTCTGCAACCAATCGATTTGTGAATCATAGATCCAATATAAAGTGTTGCATGATAATAATATCTTTAATAGTGATTTATATTCTGGAATTAATCATGAAATTTCCAAATTCTCTAGCAATCCGAAAAACTAACTGTAAGAAATTACGTGAGTTGACTACGGCTGGATTCGCCGATGCACCGAAACCAAATAATTTTATCAGTGTCCAATTCAAGAGGTGGAAAGTGAAGTTAATCCTCTGAGTTAATTCTTTGAAAGTTTTCCACATTTGTACTGGCGTGCTATAGAGGGCATCTCTCATGAATATGGGTGGAAATTCTACGAAGCAAGAACTATATCTACGTGGGATGCATTTTGAGTGTTTTTGCTGGTGCGTCTTTGTGTTGTGTACATGCACATACAATATGGAACACAATTGTGGGATGCACCGGATGCTAAATTTTGTGCTATAGATGCACATAGTAAACTATATATCGTCAAGATATTCCGGTGAATAATTGTTATGTAGTTGAAGAATATCATGAGATAAAGTGCAATATAAGGGAAATGTAACTCCTTAAGCATGGCTTGCCTCTTACATTTCTGGCTGGTTACATTATTGCAAAGATGCCTCCTTCATGAAGGAGTTTTGACACTACTCCGAAACATAAGAGATATGAGATATTAGTTGAAAATCTAATACTTCTCTTGATATTGAGAAGAAAGGTCATGCTAAAGACACTATTGAGAAATGATGAGAGGCTCATCCTAGTGTCAATATGATGCAGAGATACCCACAAATTAAGAACAAAGGAAGAACAAGATTATTATCAACAAGCATGTAAACACTTACCTTCAAGAAGGAAAATATGAACAAGTATGAGCTAGAGTGCTACACCTGTGGAAAGACCAAACACTTTTCTAAGGAATGCCTAGAACGTGCGGGCCATAGAGGAAAAACGGGCTTCAAGAATGTCAATATGGTGAACGCTAAAAATACTAATGGGTATGATAGTTTACCTATTATTATTTCAGTATTTGAATTATCATCTTGGTGGATAGACTCGGGTGCTAACGGTCACATGTGTGCTGACGTCTCTACGTTCACTTCATATCAGATCGCATAAGAGTATTTTGTACTAATGGGGAATGGCTTGCATGCCTGTGTTGGTGACATTAACACGATGGATCTAAAGTTCACTTTGGGGAAGATCGTGCAACGAAGGAATGTGCCTATTTCCCTACTATGAGCAAAAATCTTGTTAGCGGCTTCCTTCTATGTAGAGATGGAATTAAGGTAGTTTTAGAGTCGAAAAAAGTAATTGTGTTGAGATATGAACAATTTATAGGCAAGGCTATGAGTGCGGAGGATGGTTTTTATTTTCCCTTTCAGATTTTTTAGTAAGTCAGGAAACCAAATTTGTGCTAGTATTAATGATGATGCAAGCTTTTGGCACTCCATCTATGCCAGGTTAATTCTGGTTTAATGTTTCGACTATCCAGTATGAGTTTAGTTTCAAAATTCACTATTGCCAAAGGTTCTAGGTGTCATAGTTGTGTGCGATCGAAACAACCTCAAAATCCTTACACTAGATCTGAGAAGAGAAGATTGGTACCTCTAGAACTCATACATTCAAATCCATGCAAGATGAATGGTGTGTTGAAAAAGGTGCAAAGAGATACTCCCTCCCTTAGTCTACATAAAAATATTATCTGAAGTCAAAATATCTCTAGTTTGACCAAAATTATAGAAAAAAGTATCAACATTTACAATACCAAATCAATATCATTAGATTATTTATGAAATTTAGTTTAATATTATATATTCTTATTATAGACGTTGGTATTTTTTAATATAAATTTCTTCAAACTTTGTAAAGTTTGACTCGACAGAAATCGTATACACGGAGTAAAAAGAAATGGAGAGAGTATTTCATGACATTAGTTAATGATGTGACTAGATTTTGCTATGTTTATATATTTTAAATTAAAAATGAAGCTTTAGACTACTTTAAAATATGTAAGGTTGTAGTATAAAACTAGTTAGAGAGATATATCAAGCGTCTTAAGTCATATCATGGTGGAGAGTATTTTCCCCATATATTTATCAAATACTATGATAAACACAATATTATTTATGAGAGGAAGCCTGCATATTTACCCCAATCAAATAGGGTTGTCGAGAGGAAAGACCGCACGTTGACTGACTTGGTGAATGCCATGTTAGCCACAACTAGTTTATCTAAGGCATGTTGGACATGCTTTTTTGACTTCATTTCATGTCCTGAATAGAGTTTCTAACAAAAATATAAAAAACCTTATAAGGAGTTGGTTGGACGAAAGCCACCACTCTCATATTTGCGCACTTGGGGTGCTTGACCAAAGTTAATTTTTGCAATATGTATGAAACACAAACTAGGACCAAAGACACTGAATTGTATCTTCCTAGGCTATGCTTAGTAGAGCATTGTCTATACATTTTTAGTTGTTAAATTTGAGGTACGTGATATGAATGTTTACTATAATGGAATCTAGTGATGCAACACTTTTTTAGAATATGTTCACTATGAAACACAGGCATGACACTGGTAGAAATTCTTCATAAATATTTCCTGAATCTATTACATCTAACACTACTAGAAAAAGGGCTATAGCTAATATGAACATTAATGGCGCACCATGTATGTCTTGCGCCACTGCTATATAGCAGTGGCGCACGAGAGACTGGTGCGCCCTTAGTGTCCGTATTACTAATGGCGCATCTTGTGTGTGGTGCGCCATTACTATCTTTGTCCTGGCCCCACACCCTTTCCTAGACATATCAGTGGCGCACCAGGGGAAGTGTGCCAGTACTAGTTTTAACTAGTAATGGCGCACCACATCCACGGTGCGCCAGAACTAACAATTGTTTTTTTAGTTTTTTTCAAAACTATTAATGGAGCATTCTTACCAGGTGCGCCAATAGTAACCCTGGTTACCAATGGCGCATTCTTAGGTGGGTGCGCCATTGATAACCAAAAGTGAAAAAAAACTCCCGCTCCCCTCCCCTCGTGGCTCTCCTCCCGATCCAATCCAGCGAAACTCCCCCTCTCGCACGAGCCCTCCGAACACCCCTGCCACCACACCTCCCGCCACCGGCTGGCCCTCCGGTTGCCTCCCCCACCGCACCTACCGCCACCGGCTGAACCCCCTGCTCCCCCCCTCGCCGCTGTGCCACCGTCCATCTCGCATCGCGCCCTCCCCGCTCCCTGCCTCTCCCCACCGCCGCCAGGAACCCACGATGATGGGCGACGACAAGGGCGCCGCCGCCTCCCCCTCTGCCTCCGTCGCGCTCCTCTCCTTCGGACGTGAGGTTCGCCCCGAGGTTCGCCCCTCCCTCTCCCGTAAAGAGAACTCAATTCGGAAGATTTAATTCTTAGAACTCAAATGAGTACATTTATGCTTTTAAACTTGTAGTTGCTCACTGGTGAATGCAATTTTCATAGCAGCCTAAGTAGCTTGCAAAGTACTTAATTAGTATAACACAAGTTTACAAATAAGTGACGTTTATGTTATTGATATGGTCTTTAAGTTGTATGACCTCTAGTTTATATTGTAGTTAGTGTATACTCCATACATATGATTTGAAGTTTCCAATCTTGATATTTCAAATAATATGTCGTCAAACTTTACAAATTTGACTGAAACTATGTGCAAAAGACAATTTTGTGAGCCAGAGGAAGTACATAGTGTCACACTGCGAAATTCCTATGTAAAACCGCTTTGAAGCATTATTTGAGCTAGTTGTGACAGCAAGACGGTAGAATACAAAATATGTTTATGTTTGAGATGGTTGAGTTGGCTATGCATCGAACATGAGCATGAGAGTTATTCCGGTTCACACATATCACTGTACTACTGTTTTTGTCTTCCTCGAAACTCTTATGATTTGACATTGTGTGACAATCTACACTGGACATGTTTGTCTACTAGAACATGTCGTAGATATCAATAATCGATCAAATGTCATGGAGCAACCAGGGATTTCTATGAATTCTACTGTTTCGATTGTGCACAGATCGAAGGACGACTGAAATATGTAATTGTGTGCTGCAATAATCAATAAACCTTGTAGTATCAAATTGTAGAATCAGCATCTCTATCATTAAAAGTGCTAATGTCACCTTTTTCGGTTGTGGAGTTGCTAATAAAGAGGACGACCCCTTCGAGTGAAACATAGAAGAATATTATTGTTTACTTCTATCCATTTTCGAGTAAAATGGGTTTATGTCCATAGTAGATTCTTCCATCAACATGAGAGCTTCTAAAGGCCTTGTACAATGCAGGGAGAAATAAATTAGTCTTCCTTTATGCATTGCTTGACTTGCCATAAACCATGGTACCGAGAGAGGTATCATTCATCTTACTTTTACATTTTACATGCTAATATTACTATTGTGCCATGGTACCGAGAGAGGTATCATTCATCTTAATTTTACTTGCCATGAACCATGTTACCGAGAGACGTATACCTGTAATATATTGCACCGAAAGAGTGCTCTTCATGTTTGGTAGCTTTGCTTGTTTTGCCGGAATGTTGATCCATTTTCGTTCCGGCAAATTTGAGGCGCTCCATATGTCCACTTTTTAGTAAATGTCATGCCCAAATTTTCTCTATTTTAGGAATTGTCGTCTGACGACGAATACGTTATGTGCGAATACTGCCAAGACAAGCGCGGCCTTTGCGACATGCCTTTCCTAGTTGATGATAGGCGCTTCAGCATCATGCTGGATGAGGACTTCGAAGTGGATACAGTAAGTCACAATGACAAGTCTTTTTTCGTAATTAAGCATGACTTTTTTTGCTTCAACTTATAATTTTTATTTTTTACTATTCTACTAGCGTATCCCCTGCCATGCAAGACATTATGTGTTGGACAAGATTGGTTTCAGCACTGAAGAAACTATGGAGGTAAAGATAGTTCACATGAGGACCGAGCATGGTTATACTTTTGCCGTAAAATTGTACAATGCAGACACCTGCTCCTTTTTTGCATGCAAAACTTGGGTACCATTATGCAAGGCTTATGCATTTGAGCCTAATATGCTTATCACCTTTGATATTCGTCCGAAAGATGAAATTGAAGGTAATATCGACATCTGGGTCGATGTGCAGATGCCTCCAGTTCTACCATTATGTGAGTTTCTCAACCATATTTATTAAGTAATTTATATTGTTTATTTGAAAATAGTTGACAACTTATTTCCATAGACAGCTTATTTTCATTCTTGAAAAAATGTACGGAAAATGGTAGACAGAACCTATTACTACAATGATGAAGCAGAATTACCTTCTCAGGAGATACACCATCTTGTCCAATTTATCATTGATCTTGAGAATTACAATACCAGTCAGCAAACTTCCCAACATTATGGTCAATGTGTGCCACTAGTGCACGTGGTGGACTACGGTAACATGCATGGAGATTGCATGGTAAGATTTTCTACTATTACGACATCCATGCATCTTTTGCATAAATTCTTGTAAAACTAAACTACATTGCTAGCTACAAAGCTAATACTATGTTTTTCAACAGAAAATCCCGGAAGATTGTGTGCCTCATCTGATGTTACCAAGAGGTCGCGTTGATGTTATGATGATACGACCAACACGGCCAGGTCAGCCTAGGTATCTGATTTACTCCTGTCCATACCGGATTTCTAAAACCGATGAAGTCATGACAATCAAAGATTGGAAAAATGTATGGTCTATCCTAGAGAGCTACTTGGAAGCAACATTGTGCGCAGGCCAAGAATTGGAGACAAGATGATCTCCATTCTCCATAATGGAGAGTCAGGGCCTATCTTGTTTTTTAATATTCTGCCTAAGCAGAGGAGTAGGTCCTAGGTTCAATGTGTTATTATGTGCTACAATGTGATGATGTGCTACAATGTGTTAATGTGATGATGTGCTACAATGTGATGATTTGCTAGAATGTATTAAATAGTATTGGTGGTAATGACTATGATGATTATTAGCTATTTCCGAGATGATGTGCTACAATGTGTTAGAGTTGACGATGATGATGAGGAGGAGTTGTGATTATGACTAGTGACCAACTTTTGTTATATGATGTCTCATTGACTAAGATGATTAGTTCTACATCACTATGTATCGCTATTTTCGAGATGATGTGATGATATTTTATGAAACTATTGTATAGAATATGTATCACTTACTTCTACATAACTTATATTCTGTGTTGTAATGTATTTTGTAACCTGTGCAAATATCAGAAAAGCAAAAAGAAATCCTAATATTCACAGTAGTGGCACACCATCTAAAAGTGCGCCATTAGTAAACCCACAGCAGTGGCGCACTTCTGGGCCTACTAGTGGTGCACCAGGCGGTGTGCCACTATTATGTATATTAACAGTGGCGCACCAGGGGTGCGCCATTAACACGCAAAATAGGTGCGCCACTAATAGCCTTTTTCTAGTAATGTAATGAGTATTTTCAACAACCAGATGAGATGTTTCTTCTCTTGTTTCCTATGAAAGCTATGCATAACACTCCTAGAATTTCTTATGAGCTTTTCCTCATATGGTACTTATGATGAGTATTTTGAACAACCACATGAGGAAGTCCCTGGGAAGGATAATGATGAAGCCCATATGAGGACCAATAAATAGATGATTAAACAACTTTATAGTAACGATTACATTATATACCTTGTTGATGACACTCCTAAATCAATTTCACATCCATATACACCTCCGGTTGTAGATGATTCAAAATATGTTGTGAGATGAGCTCGATTCCTTCTGTAGGGTGATGAGAGCTCACAGAACGATACTATGTTGTAAAGTTGTGGGATTTAAGTGGGTGTTTCAAAATAATCTTATGTCTCATGGTACTATTGAGAATAACAAGGCACAACTTGTGGCGAATGGATACACTCATAGATAAGGTAAGAAACCCACAAGTGTTGAGGATCACAACAATCCTTGAGGAAAGTAATACAACACAAATGTATTGATTCGACAAAAAGGGATCCAAATAATACTTATAAGCTTTACCAATTAAGTTGTCAATTCAACTACATCTAATGCAAGTACTTGCTTCCAAAAAATATTAGTAGCGATGACAATATGGTGAATGACGTGGTTGGTGTAACAAAGTAGTTTCACACCGGCAAAAATACTCAACAATTGCCAAGTACACCTAACTTAAAGAAGGAAATAGTACGTAACATTAAAGCTTAGGGATACGGATGCATATTGGGATGTTGCATGGATAATTTTTAGACACAAATGGCAATTTACATGGGTCGTTACTTAACATTATTTGTAAGCATGCATTTCGTAATTTGAGAGACACGCTTAACAATAACTTGTTTCTCATTGAAAGCCCTACCATATCCATGATGAAAATGAGGATTGGTCCTTAATGGGAGGTCTTAGGGCATTGAATGACGCCGAGTCGCACCCCACCCCCACCTCGTGTCACACCCCAAGGTACACCGGGGGCACAGCTGCCGCCACCAAAGTCTCCTCCTCGTCGGCTTCCCCTTGCCGCCGCTACCATCGGCTACTATGTCATGGTGGCGGTTAATGACCCACAAGTATAGGGGATCTATCGTAGTACTTTCGATAAGTAAGAGTGTTGAACCCAACGAGGAGCAGAAGGATCTGACAAGTGGTTTTCAGTTGGGTCATATCTGCAAGCACTAAAATATCGGTAACAAGTAGTTGTGTGGTGAGATGATTCGTAGCAAGCAACAAGTAACAAAAGTAGCAACGGTGCAGCAAAGTGGCCCAATCCCTTTTGTAGCAAGGGACAAGCCTGGACAAAGTCTTATAGGAGGAAAAGCTCTCCCGAGGACACACGGCAATTTCTGACATGCTAGTTTTCATCATGTTCATATGATTCACGTTCGTTACTTTGATAGTTGGATATGTGGGTGGACCAGCACTTGGGTCCTGCCCTTACTTGGACAAGCCTCCCACTTATGATTAACCCCTCTCGCAAGCATCCACAACTACGAAAGAAGAATTAAGACAAAGTCTAACCATAGCATTAAAGTAGTGGATCCAAATCAGCCCCTTACGAAGCAACGCATAAACTAGGGTTTAAGCTTCTGTCACTCTAGCAACCCATCATCTACTTACTACTTCCCAATGCCTTCCTCTAGGCCCAAATAATGGTGATGTGTTATGTAGTCGACGTTCACATAACACCACTAGAGCAAAAACAACATACAACACATCAAAATACCGAACGAATACCAAATTCACATGACTACTATTAGCATGACTTATCCCATGTCCTCGGGAACAAAAGTAACTACTCACAAAGCATAATCATATTCATGACCAGAGAGGTAATGAGTAACATCAAGGATCTGAACATAAACTCTTCCACCAAGTAATCCAACTAGCATCAACTACAAAGAGTAATCAACACTACTAGCAACCTTACAAGTACGAATCGGAGTCTCGAGACGTAGATTGGTTACAAGTGATGAACTAGGGTTTGGAGATGAGATGGTGCTGATGAAGATGTTGATGGTGACGAGTCCCCTCCGATGAGAGGAGTGTTGGTGATGACGATGGCGACGATTTCCCCCTCCGGGAGGGAAGTTTCCCCGGCAGGATCGTCCTGCCGGAGCTCTAGATTGGTTCTGCTCAAGTTCCGCCTCGTGGCGGCGGCGAATCCACGAAAAAGCTCCTTTCTGATTATTTTTTTCCGGACGAAACCCTTCATATAGAAGAAGAGGGGGCCAGTGGGCCAGCAGGCTGCCCACAAGCCCCCTAGGCGTGGCCAGGGGGTGGCCGCGCCTAGCAGGCTTGTGGCCACCTGCTGGCGCCCCTCTGGCGCTTCTTCGGCCTAGTATTTTTTATAAATCAAGAAAAAAAATCATCGTTGATTTTTACGGCGTTTGGAATGGCGCAGAATAGGTATCTCAAACTTGCTCCACTTTCAGGCCAGAATTCCAGTTGTCGGCATTCTCCCTCTTCAAGTAAACCTTGCAAAATAAGAAAGAAAAGGCATAATTATTGAACCGTGAAGTGAAATAACAGCCCAAGAAGCGATAAATATCAACATGAAAACATGATACAAAATGGACGTATCAACTCCCCCATGCTTAGACCTCGCTTGTCCTCAAGCGAAAGCCTAGCTCAATAAATATGTCCACATGTTTAGGGAGAGAGGTGTCGACAAAACAAGATACGAACATGCATGCATCATGATCATAATCAGAACAGCAATACAAACATATAATCTCTCGTGCTAAAGTGATAATTCCTTCACAAAGTAAAGCATGGATCAAGAACCTTACCGAGAAGTAACAACCGATAGCCTGTAGTCATTGAAGCAATTGCAATTTATCACAACATCAGAAAGATTCAAATAAGAGCTTGTAAAGCAAATCCACATACTCAATCATCTTTTCGTTCTCTACAATTGCTACAACTCATGTGGTACTCATGAGATCAAAGTTTCAGTTGAACACAAAGAAAGATAGGGGCTTATAGTTTTGCCTCCCAACTGCTTACCTCAAGGGTAATGTCAACAATAATAATTCATGAATACTTACTTCCAAGTTGACATATGAATATAGATCTTTCCCAAGCATATGACGTTAGCCAAGATAAAGGCGAAACAAGGAATTGGTGAAGATCACCATGACTCTTTCAGGGACAAAAAGTAAAGGTACAAGCTAGGCCCTTCGCGGAGGCAAGCAGAGGTTGTCATGCGCTTTTGAGGTTTGGATGCGTGTCCTCTTAGTGTGGAGGAACGTCACTTTATATTGCCTCCTGTGATAAAGAACTTTATTATGCAATCTGTCGCTTTTATGTCTTCCTCATCATAGGTTCGTACAAAGCTTATTTTCCACACACTAATAGATCATACATATTAGAGAGCAATTTTTATTGCTTGCACCGATGAAAACTTACTTGAGGGATCTTATTCAATCCATAGGTAGGTATGGTGGACTCTCATGGAAAAGCTGGGTTGTAGGTTTATGGTTCACAAGTAGTATCTCTACTTCGTGCGGGAGTTTTGGCTAATATGAGGTGGAAGCAATCGTCACATGCTAAGGGATCTCTAATCATATAACATTGTTCGGAACCAAGCAAACACAATTCATTATGTTGTCTTCCTTGTCCAACATATACTTCTAGGCATGTAATAGTTTAGTGAGTGTTCACAATCATAGATGGTGTCAAAGATGATATATTTATATGTGAACCTCTCCTTCTTTATCACTTCCTATTAATTGCAACAATGACCAAGGTCTACGTTTGTCTACCCTCAACAAGTTTCAATCATCATTCTTTTTATATGTGAAGCCATCACTTCCCATAAGATCATTACATGATCTTTCATGCTTTTGTTCTTTTCCCAATCTTTTGATCATGGCATGAGGCAAAGCCCTTCAACTAAGACACTCTTTATTATAAGGCTCGCGAGCACGAATACATCAGGGGTGACACAACGCAAAACTCAAGACTAAAACACTAAAACCTTAAATCTACTAGAAAAAGAGAAAACTGAAAAGTAAAACTGAAACAAAGGTAAAGTAAAAGGATGTGATGGTGATACGATACCGGGGCAACTCCCCCATGCTTGGCAAAAGCCAAGGGGAATGCCCATACCCATGCTTAGTTGTCTTCCTTTGGAGGTGATGGTGGTGGAGTTGTTCCAACATGGGCTTGATCCTCCGTCTTCCAAGGCATAGGTGCTCCATCATGGAAAGATGAACGAGTCTCCGGAATCCTCAAATCTGCAGCTAACCGTATTGATTTAAATCTATAGTCATACTCACAGTTTTGGTTCTGCAGGTCATAGATCTGGGCCTGGAGTTTATCAATCCTGTCATAGAGCCTGGAGAGGTGCTTCCCAATGTCATTGGCATCAATCATGTGCTTGTTGGTGAACTCCGTGATCATCATGTGGTTGACGTTGAGTCCACGCTCCACCATCCCTTGGCACTTGAAGACTTGTTGCTCCATTGCTTCGAGCCTCGTCTCCACGCTTCCGGTCTTCTTGGGCCCCTCAACATCACAGATGTGAAACATCCCCTCACGCATCTCGATAGATTGAGGGTGTTGGAGCACTCCCGTGAGGTAGGGATTGATGACCTTCTCGAAGATCTTGTCCTTCAGAGCTTTTGGGGAAGCCATAGCGATCTAGATCTGCAAGAGAAACAGGCTCAAAATGAAAAACAGAGGAAATCTGCGTGATACAGGGGTCAGACCTCACGGGAGAATATATAATGATTTTTTCCAGACCAGAAGGAGTACCCTGCACGAAAACAGAGTCCGGGAGGCGCACGAGGTGGCCACAAGCCCACCAGGCGCGGCCTGGGGGTGGGCCCGCGCCTGGCAGGCTTGTCGCCTCCTCGCGCACTTTCCGAACTACTACCAATTTTTCTATTTTTTCAAATATTCCAAAATGGAGAAAATTTCCTACTGGAAAAGTTTTGGAGTCTGTTTTCTTACCGAATCACATACCTCTTCATTTTCGGAGTTTGAAACAGGCTGATAAATATCCCTTAGGTATTCTTCCGGTGTTATGGTATTGATGATATTGCTTTCAACATTTATGGGAGTACCTGAGATATAATGCTTGATTCTTTGCCCATTTACAACTCTCGGACAATTATCTTTCGTGTTGTTGATCTTGATAGCACCGGAACGATATACTTCCTCAACAATATAGGGACCTTCCCATTTAGAGAGAAGCTTGCCTGCAAAGAATCTTAAACGAGAGTTATATAGCAAGACATAATCACCTACATTGAACTCACGCTTTTGTATCCTCTTATCATGACACCTCTTAACCTTTTCTTTGAACAGCTTGGCATTCTCATATGCCTGAGTTCTCCATTCATCAAGCGAGCTAATGTCAAATAACCTCTTCTCACCAGCAAGTTTGAAATCAAAGTTGAGCTCTTTGATTGCCCAATAAGCTTTATGCTCTAGCTCAAGAGGTAAATGTCATGCTTTACCGTACACCATTTTGTACGGAGACATGCCCATGGGATTCTTATGGCAGTTCTATAAGCCCACAGTGCATCATCGAGCTTCTTAGACCAATTCTTTCTAGACCTGTTGACAGTCTTTTGCAGAATTAGTTTAATCTCTCTATTGCTTAGCTCTACTTGACCACTGGACTGAGGGTGATAAGGAGACACAATTCTATGGTTGACATCGTACTTAGCAAGCATTTTACGGAAAGCACCATGAATGAAATGTGAACCACTGTCAGTCATTAGATATCTAGGGACTCCAAATCTAGGGAAAATTAACTTTTTTAAGCATCCTGATAGAAGTGTTGTGATTAGCACTACTAGTGGATATAGCTTCTACCCACTGAGTGACATAATCAACATCAACTAGGATATGAGTATACCAGTTGGATTTTGGAAAAGGTCTCATATAATCAAAGCCCCATACATCAAATGGTTCAATGACAAGTGAATAGTTCATAGGCATTTCCTCACGGTTACCGATATTACCTACTCTTTGACATTCTTCACAAGACAAGACAAACTTACGGGCATCCTTGAAGAGAGTGGGCCAATAGAAACCTGATTGCAATACATTGTGTGCAGTTCTATCTCCCGCATGGTGTCCTCCGTAGGCCTCGGAATGACACTTCTGTAGGATCTGTCCCTGCTCATGTTCAGGTACACAACGTCTAATAACACCATCTACTCCTTCCTTATAAAGGTGAGGATCGTCCCAAAAGTAATGTCTCAAGTCAAAGAAGAATTTCTTCTTTTGCTGGTACGTAAAACTAGGTGGTATATATTTGGCAATGATATAGTTTGCATAATCAGCATACCACGGTGCACTACGTGAAGCATTGATGACATTCAATTGCTCATCGGGAAAGCTATCATCAATAGGTTGTGGGTCATCAAGAACGTTCTCCAACCTAGACAAGTTATCTGCAACTGGGTTATCAGCACTCTTCCTGTCGACAACATGCAAATCAAATTCTTGTAGCAAGAGAACCCATCTGATAAGTCTAGGTTTAGCGTCCTTCTTCTCCATGAGGTACTTAATAGCAGCATGATCAGTGTGAATAGTGACTTTGGAATCAACTATGTAAGACCTGAACTTTTCACATGCAAACACGACTGCTAAAAATTCCTTTTCCGTAGTAGCATAGTTTCTTTGGGCACTGTCTAGAGTTTTACTAGCATAGTGAATAACATTCAACTTCTTGTCCACTCTTTGCCCTAGAACAGCACCAACAACATAATCACTAGCATCACACATGATTTCAAAAGGTAGGTTCCAATCAGGTGGTTGAACAATAGGTGTCGTTATCAAAGCCCTCTTAAGTATTTCGAAGGCTTCCTCACAATCATCGTCGAAAACAAAGGTAATATCCTTTTGCAAGAGATTGGTAAGAGGCCTAGAAATCTTAGAGAAGTCTTTAATGAACCTTCTATAGAAACCAGCATGACAAGGAAACTTCTTATACCTTTGATATATGTGGGGTATGGCATTTTCTCGATGGCATCAACCTTAGCCTTATCGACTTCAATACCTCTTTCAGAAATTTTATGCCCTAAGATGATGCCTTCATTAACCATAAAGTGGCACTTCTCCCAATTCAAGACAAGATTGGTGTCTTTACATCTCTGCAAGACTCGATCAAGGTTGCTGAGGCAATCATCAAAGGAAGACCCGTAAACGGAGAAGTCATCCATGAAAACCTCGACAATCTTTTCACAAAAGTCAGAGAATATAGCCATCATACATCTTTGAAAGGTGGCAGGTGCATTACATAAGCCAAAAGGCATACGTCTATAAGCAAAGGTACCGAAAGGGTAGGTGAAAGTGGTTTTCTCCTGATCAGATTATGCAACTGGTATTTGGGAGAAACCAGAATAACCGTCTGGAAAGCAGAAGTGTGTGTGTTTAGACAGTCTTTCTAGCATTTGGTCGATAAAAGGAAAAGGGTAATGATCTTTCCTAGTGGCTTTATTCAATTTCCTAAAATCGATCACCATCCTATAGCCAGTAATAATGCTCTGTGGGATCAATTCATCCTTATCATTAGGGACAATGGTAATGTCTCCCTTCTTAGGGACGCAATGCACCGGACTCACCCAATCGCTATGAGCAACATGATAGATAATACATGCTTCAAGGAGCTTTAGTATTTCTTTTCTTACTACCTCTTTCATCTTAGGATTTAATCTTGTTTGATGATCAACAACTGGTTTGAAGTCAGGGTCGGTTTTAATCTTGTGCTGGCATAGAGTGGGACTAATGCCCTTAAGATCATCAAGAGTATATCCAATAGCAGCACAGTGCTTCCTCAGAGTTTTTAGTAACTTCTTTTCTTCATGCTCTGATAGGCTAGCACTAATAATAACAGGATATATCTCTTCTTCATCAAGATAAGCATACTTAAGAGTATCTGGCAACTGTTTAAGCTCAAACACAGGATCACCCTTTGGTGGGGGTGGATTCCCAAGCAGCTCAACACGCAGATTATTCTCAAGGATAGGATATTGTTCTAAGACAAATCTATCTATTTCATCCCTTTCATCCATATGCATATCATTTTCATGCTCAAGCAAGTATTGATCTAAGGGATCAGTAGGAGGCACGACAATAGAAGCTAAGGCAATTGTTTCATCCTTACTAGGCAACTCCTTTTCATGAGGTTGTCTACCAAACTTGGAGAAATTGAACTCGTGTGACACACCTTCAAAGCCAACAGTGACAGTTTGCTTCTCACAGTCAATATGAGCATTGACAGTATTGAGAAAAGGTCTACCAAATATGATGGGACAGAAGCTATCTTGTGCGGTAGCAAGAACGAGGAAATCAGCAGGATACTTCGTTTTACCACACAAGACTTCAACATCCCTAACAAGTCCCACACGGCAGATAATATCTCTATTGGAAGCTGAAGAGTGACATCAATTGGTTCTGTCTCAACAGGTGCAATCTCATATTTGATTTCATCATATAAGGATTGAGGTATTGCAGTAACACTAGCACCCACGTCACATAAACCATGATAGCAATGATCTCCTATCTTAACAGAAACAACAGGCATGCCAACAACAGGCCTATGTTTGTCTCTAGCGTGAGGTTTAGCAATTGTAGCAGCATCTTCACAGAAGTGAATATCATGTCCCTCAACATCGTCAGACAGAAGATCTTTGATAATAGCAATGCTAGGTTCAACTCTAATTTGCTCAGGGGGTGTAGGTGTTCTAATGTAGCCTCTATGTATCATAGTTGAAGCTTTAGAATGATCCTTTATCCTAACAGGGAAAGGTGGTTTCTCAATGTAAGCACTGGGAACAACAGGATCATGATAGGCAATGACTTTCTCTTCAACTGGATTGGGTTTAACTACATTCACTTCTAAAGGGGGATGATATTTAAACCACTTCTCTTTGGGGAGATCACTATGAGCAGCAAATGATTCACACAATGAAGCTACTATCTCAGAGTCAAGTCCATACTTAGCGCTAAAGTGACAAAAAGTATTTGTTTCAACAAAGGATTTAACGCAATCAAACTTGATTCATACCTGACTCCTTACCTTCTTCAAGCTCCCAATCTTCAGAGTTGCGTTTAATTCTCTCCAATAAATTCCATTTGAAGTCAATATCTCTCTTCATAAAGAACCGGTACAAGAAGTGTCAAGCATGGTGCGATCATCATAAGAAAGCCGAGCATAGAAGTTCTGAATGATAATTTCTCTCGGGAGCTCATGATTGGGGCATGAATATAACATTGATTTAAGCCTCCCCCAAGCTTGAGCGATGCTTTCTCTATCACGAGGCCAAAAATTATAAATATAATTCCGATCATGATGTACTAAATGCATAGGATAAAACTTTTGATGAAATTCCAATTTCAACTCATTGTAGTCCCATGTCATCAAATAGCCTATACCATGTCAACGCCTTATCCTTCAAAGATAAAGGAAATACCTTCTTCTTGACCTCATCCTCGGGCAAACCTGCAAGCTTAAATAAACCACAAACTTCATCTACATAGATTAGATGCAAGTTTGGATGTGATGTTCCATCTCGTGTAAAAGGATTAGCTAGCAGTTTCTCAAGCATACCCGAAGGAAATTCAAAGCAAATATTTTCAGTAGGTGCAGCAGGTTGAGGAGCAACTCTTTGTGCTTCCGTTCGAGGTGAAGATACCCCGAACAAGCCCCTCAAAGGATTAGTATCCATAGTGACAAGTGACAAAACAATTCAGCACACTATATGAGTGTTTCCTTACCAATTTCCACTTACCAAAGGCGCTTCACTCCCCGGCAACGGCGCCAGAAAAGAGTCTTGATGACCCACAAGTATAGGGGATCTATCGTAGTCCTTTCTATAATTAAGAGTGTCAAACCCAACGAGGAGCGGAAGGATCTGACAAGTGGTTTTGAGCAAGGTAATATCTGCAAGCACTGAAATTATCTGTAACAAGTAGTTGTGTGGTGAGATGATTCGTAGCAAGCAACAAGTAACAAAAGTAGCAACGGTGCAGCAAAGTTTCCCAATCCCTTTTGTAGCAAGGGACAAGCCTGGACAAAGTCTTATAAGAGGAAAAACGCTCCCGAGGACTGATACATCTCCATCGTATCTACTTTTCCGAACTCTTTTGCCCTTGTTTTAGACTCTAATTTGCATGATTTGAATGGAACTAACCCGGACTGACGTTGTTTTCAGCAGAATTGCCATGGTGTTTTTTTTGTGCAGAAATAAAAGTTTTCGGAATGTCCTCAAAATTTACGGAGATTTTTTCTGGAATAAAAGAGAAATACCCGCGCAAAGATCCACCGGATGGGGCATGCTAGTGGGCCACAAGCCCACAGGCCGCACCCCCCCTAGGTCGCGCCGTGCAGGCTTGTGGGGCCGACGTGGCACCACCGCCCCCAAACTCAGCTCTATATCTTCCGTCTCGCCTGGAAAAAATCATAGAGAAGGTTTCATCGCATTTTGCGATACGGAGGCGCCGCCACATCCTGTTCTTCATTTGGAGGGCAGATCTGGAGTTCGTTTCGGGCTCCGGAGAGGGGAAATCATCGCCATCGTCATCATCAACCTTTCTCCATCAACAATTCCATGATGCTCTTCATCGTTCGTGAGTAATCTCATCCTAGGCTTGCTGGACGGTGATGAGTTGGATGAGATCTATCATGTAATCGATTTAGTTCTTGACGGGGATTGATCCCTAGTATCCACTATGTTCTAGATTGATCACTTGGCTATACTTAATGCTTGTCGCTAGGGCCCGAGTGCCATGATTTCATATCTGAACCTATTATGTTGTCGCCAATATATGTGTGTTTTAGATCCTATCTTGCAAGTTATAGTCACCTACTATGTGTTATGACCCGGCAACCCCAGAGTGACAATAGCCGGAACCACTCCCGGAGATGACCATAGTATGAGGAGTTCATGTATTCACCGCGTGTTAATGTGTTGGTACGGTTCTTTATTAAAAGGAGAACCTTAATATCCCGTAGTTTCCATTAGGACCCCGCTGCCACGGGAGGGATGGACAATAGATGTCATGCAAGTTCTTTTCCCTACGCACGTATGACTACATACGGAATACATGCCTTCATTAGATTGACGAACGAGAGCTAGTCACATATCTCTCCGTGTTATAGCTGTTACATGATGAATCACATCCGTCATACTCATCCATCACCGATCCACAGCCTACGAGTCTTTTACTACTGGTTCTCGCTACGTTACTTTGTCTTGGCTTGTCCCTTGCTACAAAAGGGGTTGGGCCACTTTGTTGCTACTGTTGCTACTGCTGTCACTTTGCTGCTGCTGCTGCTGCTGTTCCTTGCTGCTCCGCTGCTACTTGTTGCAAGACCTTTTCTCGAGGTGTAGCCGGGGAAGCATTCTTCTCAAGAATAATCCCCCGTCAACGTGCTTTTTACTGGCGCCATTGATACAACAGTTAGGAATAGTCTGCCATCAAGAGATCGTTTCTGGCACCGTTGCTATCATACTACTTTGCTACTGATACTTTGCTTGCATACATTAATCTTTGAGGTGTGGTTGAATCTGACACTCTCAGCTGCTAATACTTGAGAATATTCTTTCGCTTCCCTTGTGTGAACCAACAAATTTGGGTTGAATACTCTACCCTCGAAAACTGTTGCGATCCCATATGCTTGTGGGGCATCAAGGCTTTTTCTGGCACCGTTGCCGGGGAGGCACAGCTATATTCTCTGAATCACTTGGCATTGACGTCTGCTGATCACTATAAGCAATCCAAAAGATCCACAAACTAAAATCCTACCTTCCACTACGAGGAGAGGTAAGGAATTGCCATCTAGCTCTGCACTTGATTCACCTTCAGTTTTGAGTAAGTTTGCGACTTCGCCTCCTGCTAGAAATCTTGATATGTCGCCTGTGCTTGATAATGCTACTTCTGCTGCCCATGATGCTTATGATGATGCTATGCTTGATACTATGCCTGATGATGCTATGCTTGATACTATGCCTGATGATGCTATGCTTGATACTATGCCTGATGATGCTATGCTTGATACTATGCATGCTATGCCTCATACTGCTTTGCCACTTGGTGCATTCCTTGATGCACATATTGCTAGAGCTGCTGCTTGATGTGATGATACTTCTGAAACTGCTGATACTATTGAAGTAGAACCTGCTACTATGCCTGAATTGCCTGTTATGCCTGATACGCGCTATGTTATGGAGGGAGAGATAGCTGAGGACTTTCTTGCATGTAAGGATAGCTATGATGTTGAGAAACTTCTGCACAAGTGGAAAGAAAAATCTCTGAACTCTAGGATGAAATACGACCCGAATTTGCTACTTCGCCTATCTTTGTGATCGATAAGGATTATGAATTCTCTGTCGACCCTGAGTTAATCACTCTTGTCGAATCTGATCCTTTTCACGGTTATGAGTTTGAAACGGTTGTAGCCCATCTTACCAAACTGCACGATATAGCCACCCTATTCACTAGTGAGGAAACAATCCGCCACTACTACATGCTCAAGCTGTTTCTTTTCTCGCTAAAGGATGATGCTAAGACTTGGTTAACTTCTCTTACTCCTGGTTGTGTGCGTAGCCAGCAGGATATGGTCTACTACTTCTCTAAGAAATATTTCCCTGTCCATAAGAAGCAAGCTGCCTTGCAGGAAATATACAACTTTGCTCAAGCTGAGGAAGAGAGTCTCCCACAAGCTTGGGGTAGGCTCATCCAGCTACTGAATGCTTTGCCTGATCACCCTCTAGAGAAGAATGAAATACTTGATATCTTCTATAATGGACTTACCGATGCTTCTAAAGACCACCTAGATAGTTGTGTCAGTTGTGTTTTTAGGGAACGGACTGTAGAACAAGCTGAGATTCTACTGAATAACATCTTGTGCAATGAGAATGCTTGGACTATTCCCGAACCACCTCCTAAGCCAACTCCGAAGAAAAGAGGTATTCTATTCCTCAGTCCTCAAGATATGCAAGAAGCCAAGAAATCTAAGCGAGAGAAAGGCATTAAATCTGAAGATGTCAAAAATCTACCACCTATCGAAGAGATCCATGGTCTCGATAACCCGATATAGGTAGTAGAAGTAAATGCTCTGCATAGGTTTGATGAGAGTGACATTCCTTTTGATAAACCTGCTAGCTTATGCATGGATGAATTTGATAACTTTGTTGCCAAACAACAGAGTTTCAATGATTATGTTAGCAGACAATTGGAAAATAATGCTCGTATGCTTAGTCATTTAAGTGCTTGTGTGGACAGAAATGTCAATGATCTTAAGCTTCTCAGTAAACATGCCTCTATGGTTATTAATCAAGTAGAACAAGTACTTGAAGCTCAAAATTACTTGCTCAATGAGCTGAATGACAATTCTATCAGAGTCATCATTAGAGGCGGTAGAATGACCCAGGAACCTTTGTATCCTGAGGGTCATCCGAAGAGAATTGAACAAGATTCTCAAGGAGTTAGCACTGATGCACCTACTCATCCTAGAAAGAAGAAGAAAGATGATAGGAACTTGCACGCTAGCAACCCTGTTGCTGCTACACCTGAGAGTCCAAACGATGTCTCTGTCTCTGATGCTGAAACACAATCTGGTGATGAACATGAGTCTAATGATAATATCAATAGTGATGTTCATGAAGATGCTCAACCTAGCAATGAAAAGGATGTGGAGATTGAACCAAGTGTTGATCTTGATAACCCACCGCCTAAGAATACAAGATATGATAAGAATGAGTTCACTACTAGGAAGCATGGTAAAGAAAGGGAGCCATGGGTTCAGAACCCCATGCCCTTTCCTCCCAAACCATCCAAGAAAAAGGATGATGAGGATTTTGAGCGATTTTTTGAAATGATCAGACCTGTCTTTCTGCAAATGCGTTTGACGGATATGCTCAAAATGTCTCCGTATGCTAAGTACATGAAAGATATTGTGAGTAATAAGAGGAGGATACCTGAGGTTGAGATCTCTGCCATGCTTGCTAATTACACTTTCAAGGGTGGAACTCCTAAGAAACTACGTGATCCCGGTGTGCCCACTATACCTGGCTCCATTAAAGGCAACTATGTTAGAACTGCGTTGTGCGACCTTGGAGCCGGTGTTAGTGTTATGCCTCTCTCTCTTTATCGTATACTTGAACTGGATAAGTTGACACCCACTGAAATCTCTCTGCAAATGGCCAACAAATCAACTGCTTTCCCTATCAGCATTTGCGAGGATGTGCCTGTTGTGGTTGCTAACACCACTATCTTAACAGACTTTGTTATCTTGGATATTCCTGAGGACGATGACATGGCTGTCATCCTCGGAAGACCCTTTTGAAACACTGCAGGGGCTGTTATAGATTGCAACAAAGGCAATGTCACTTTCCATGTCAACAGTAATCAGCATACGGTGCACTTTCCAAAGAAACAATATCGAGTACATTGCATCAATGCTATTGAAAAGAGTTCATCGATTCTTATTGCGAGCTTTGAATGCCCTATTCCTCGTGTCAAGATGAAGGACGATTTGCTTGTTGGGGAAATACACATCCCCATTGAGGTGACTTAGTGACCATTCGAAAATTCTCCGTTCTCTTTTGTGATTCAAAAAAGTTTTGTCGAGGGGATTTGACCAACCCCATTGACGGATTTCTTTCGATGACCATGAGATGGATGAATCAAGGAGTCACAAACCTTTGTTCCAAGCTTTCACCTTCGGTTGCTTAGAAGAAAAATGATAGATTTAGTTTAGTTTTCCCTGTTTTCTATTTTCGCGTCCGGTAAAAAAGTACCCCAAAAATAAAAGTTCTCCGAACGTCCTGAAAATCTAGTATGATTTTTTCTGGATTATTTGAAAAATACTGGGACAAAGAGTCTGTTTGGGGGCCACACCAGTTGGCCACAAGCCCTAGGGGTGCGGGCACCCCCCTGGCCGCGCCACCCAGGCTTGTGGGGCCCATAGGCACCCCCTCCACTCATTCTTGCTCTCATCCGCTTCTCCCATCTCCAGAAAAAATTGTTTCGCAGCTCAAACCCGTGTTCTTGCTCCTCTTGCTGGGATTTTCGATCTCTTTGCTCAAATCACCGTTCTCCGAACTGTTTTGGGGAAATTACTCCTTGGTAAGTGACTCCTCCATTGGTCCAATTAGTTTTTGCTCTAGTGCCTTATACGCCGCGTATTTTTTCTGCCTTGGTGACCATGTTCTTGAGCTTTGCATGCTGATTCTAGCTGGTCCCAAGTAGTTTTGATGCGTATTATGGTCTCTAGGTACTTGTGGGAGTAGTTGCTACAAGTTTAGTTGAACCTTGTTCACCTTTCCTTTGGGTCACTGAAAATTTCAGAAAAGGAAGATGTTCAGGAGAAACTTTCATGGTGGTTCCTCAAGCAAGAGAGGTCCCCGTCTTGCGATTCGGGAGCCTGATCCTTACCAACCTAGGGACGCGCAGGTACAACCATATGAATGGACTTCTAATGAATTTATGATTGAGGCAGGTTTCAAAGATGAGTTTGATGCACTTGTTCACAACGTCGGACTCAAAGAATTCATCTCTGATAAATGTGAACAGTATGTTGCTCTCACTACCTCTTTTGTTCGTAGATTCAAATTTTTAGCTAGCCATGAGCCATCGGTACTGTTTGATCTCTATGATAAATTGTATACCATGGATTTAGAGGATTTCAATATAATTTGCAAGATATCTACGTGGGGTAGCCTCAATGATCCTCCTAAATCTTTGGTTAGAGATTTTTTTTCTCTGGTATTATAGTTGGAGAAACTAGAGACATTACGCAAGGTACCATGGGGAGTATTCATTTTCCTGCCTTGCATTACTTTGCCCTCTTCATAGGCAGATGCATTAATGGCAAGATTGAGCATTGTCACCTCTACGCACCCGACCTTAGTATCCTTAAGAGCGTAGTGACGGGTGAAAAAAGCTTCAACATGGGAGGTATTATAGCAAGGAGCCTGAATAAGAATGCTATTGAAGGGGATTTCTTTGGTGGCATCTATGCCACTCGCATTGCAAATTTTCTTGGAGTACCCATCCGCGAAGGAGATCCCCCACTCCATACAGCTTTCCTTGACCGCGTCGCTTTGACATGCTACCAGTTCCTTGAGAGGGATGACGAATCCCTCCTATACCGATTGATATTTAACCAGCAGCGTGTTTTCCATATTACCCTTCCTGCTCCTGCTCTCTTTGACTTTCAAGTAAAACAAATATTACATAACGAGAGGAGAGGCAGAAGAGTATGAGAGGGAGGCAAAGGCTGCTAGTCTCCGAGAGGCAGCTATTCAGGCAGTGGCTGCAGCATTCACGTATAACCCCCATTATGATTTTGGGTTTTGCCAGGACCATCCTTGGGAGTAGACCAAGTTAGTCCAAAAGCCTAAGCTTGGGGGAGTACATGTTCCTCACCGACTTTACATTCTTGCTTATGCTTTCACTTTGTTAGCCGGTGTTCACACTTTGCCACTTTATCATCCATGCTAGTTTATTTTCTTTTTCTCGTTTTCTTTTCGTGTGTCTGTCTAGTTTGAGAAAAACCAAAAATATTTTCTGTTCTTCTTTTGCTTGATGGGAGTTTTCCCGTGTAGATAGCTTCCTTTTTGTTTGGTTCAAGGTAGAAGATATTGGTTACAATGTTTAGTGGCTCTTGCATGCATACGTGTTTATTTTTCAAAAGTCATATTACTTTGTCTTCTCCTTTGTGTTTGCCTGCAGATTCCAGCTTTAGACCAATGCACGAGCACTCTTATTATTGTTCACATCGTTCGGTCGTGGAAGTGAAAGGCAACAATGATGATATATGATGAAGTGACTGATCCTGGAAAAGCTGGTATGAACTCGATCTATTTTGTTTTTGTAAATATGACTAGCTCATCATGCCTGATTCAGCTTTGTTGTGAGAGAATAATGTTTGCAATGACAACTTAGAGATCATACTTGCTTATGCCATGCTTATTTAGCTAGGAGCTTATAATGGCTTGTCTTGGTTGCCCACATGAATGTTTAGATGATTGTCTAGTAGTATGATAGGATGGTATCCTCCTTTGAATGTTTCAAGTGGCTTGACTTGGCGCATGTTCATGCATGTAGTTGAAACAAAATCAACATAGCCTCTATGATGTTCATGTTCATGTTCATGGTGATTTATGTCCTACTCATGCTTGCACTCAATGTTAGTTAATCTCAATGCATTTTGACGACTGTGGTCGCTCTCTAGTTGGTCGCTTCCCAGTCTTTTGCTAGCCTTCACTTGTACTAAGCGGGAATACTGTTGGTGCATCCACCTCCATAAACCCAAAGTTGTGCCATATGAGTCCACCATACCTACCTATGTGCGGTATCTACCTGCCGTTCCAAGTAAATTTCCATGTGCCACTCTCTAAATCTTCAAAAAATAATCTGTTTTGCATGCCCGAACCGCTCATGTGGTGACGGGGGGCTATTGGTATCTTCCATGCTAGGCGTGTTATCCTCGATATGTGTTTATTCACTATCATTCACGAGAAAGGGGCCGGTAATTGGAATTCCCAGTTCCATGCTCAAATAAAAAAGATAATTGCAAACAAAACTCCCCCAGGATTCATGTTGGTATGGACGGTACCCGAGGATTCGGCTAGCCGTGGAGTGTGATTGATTGGTGGTGGGGGAGTCAAAACTTTACTTTTCTGTTTGGGAACTGCCTATAGCATGTGTAGCGTGGAAGATATTGAGAACTCTTAGTCATTGCGTTGACAATGAAAGGACGCCACCCAAAATTATTATCTCTGTTTTAAAAGCTTGAGCTCTGGCACCTCTGCAAATCAATGCTTCCCTCTGCGAAGGGCCTGTCTATTTATGTTCCTGTTGAGTCATCCTCCTCTTATAAAAGCACCAATTAGAGAGCACCACTGTCATTTTTATGCTTTGCTTTTAACTGTGTTGAATATGACTATGACTGGATCTTCAATGCCTTGAATTACAATGTTTAGTCAACCCTTGGTCTTTGAAGGTGCTCTGCATTTATGTTTTGCGGTCTCAGAAAGAGCTAGCGAAATTCCATCTTTTCGTACTATTTCATGTTGTTTTGATTGAAGTGTTGACATTTGAGGCTTATTACTATTTGCTCGCTAGTTGATTATGCCATTGATATGAGTTTACCGTGAGACCTAGATGTCATTTGCTTATGTGGTTTGCTTGTGATGTTGCTGAAATTCTGGTTGTGAGTTAGACATAGCTGCAACAACAAGATCAAACAGAGTTCGTAAAAGTTTTTCTTTTGTCTCTCTCAGTTTGTGAACTGAGTTTCTTGAGGACAAGCAAGGCTTTAAGCTTGGGGGAGTTGATACTTCTCCATCGTATCTACTTTTCCGAACTCTTTTGCCCTTGTTTTGGACTCTAATTTGCATGATTTGAATGGAACTAACCCAGACTCACGTTGTTTTCAGCAGAATTGCCATTGTGTTGTTTTTGTGCAGAAATAAAACTTCTTGGAATGTCCTGAAAATTTATAGAGATTTTTTCTGGAATAAAAGAAAAATACCTGCGCAAAGATCCACCGGAGGGGGCGTGCTAGTGGGCCACAAGCCCACAGGCTGCGACCACCCCCCTAGGCCGCGCCGTGCAAGCTTGTGGGGCCCACGTGGCACCACCGCCACCAAACTCAGCTCTATATCTTCCGTCTTGCCCGAAAAAAAAATCAGAGAGAAGGTTTCATCGCGTTTTGCGATACGGAGGCGCCGCCACATCATGTTCTTCATTTGGAGGGCAGATCTGGAGTCCGTTTCGGGCTTCGGAGAGGGGAAATCGTCGCCATCGTCATCATCAACCTTTATCCATCGACAATTCCATGATTCTCTTCATCGTTCCATGATGTTGGACGGTGATGAGTTGGATGAGATCTATCATGTAATCGAGTTAGTTCTTGACGGGGATTGATCCCTAGTATCCACTATGTTCTAGATTGATGTTGCTACTACCTGGCTATGCTTAATGCTTGTCACTAGGGGCCGAGTGCCATGATTTCAGATCTGAACCTATTATGTTGTCGCCAATATATGTGTGTTTTAGATCCTATCTTGCAAGTTGTAGTCACCTACTATGTGTTATGACCCGGCAACCCCGGAGTGAGAATAACCGGAACCACTCCCGGAGATGACCGTAGTATGAGGAGTTCTTTTATTCACCGCGTGTTAATGCGTTGGTCCGGTTCTTTATTAAAAGGAGAAGCTTAATATCCCGTAGTTTCAATTAGGACCCCGCTGCCACGGGAGGGATGGACAATAGATGTCATGCAAGTTCTTTTCCCTAAGCACGTATGACTACATACAGAATACATGCCTATATTAGATTGACGAACGGGAGCTAGTTACATATCTCTCCGTGTTATAGCTGTTACATGATGAATCACATCCATCATACTCATCCATCACCGATCCACTGCCTACGAGTATTTTACTACTTGTTCTAGCTAGGTTACTTTGTCTTCGCTTGTCCCTTGCTACAAAAGGGATTGGGCCACTTTGCTGCTACTGTTGCTACTGCTGCTACTCCTGTTCCTTGCTGCTCCGCTGCTACTTGTTGCAAAACCTTTTCTGGAGCCGTAGCCGGGGAAGCATTCTTCTCAAGAATAATCCCCCGTCAACGTGCTTTTGACTGGCGCCATTGATACAACAGTTAGGAATAGTCTGTCGGCAACAGATCGTTTCTGGCACCGTTGCTATCATACTACTTTGCTACTAATACTTTGCTTGCAGACATTAATCTTTCAGGTGTGGTTGAATCTGACACACTCAGCTGCTAATACTTGAGAATATTCTTTCGCTTCTCTTGTGTGAACCAACAAATTTTGGTTGAATACTCTACCCTCGAAAACTGCTGCGATCCCGTACGCTTGTGGGACATCATGGACACACGGGAATTTCTGTCATGCTAGTTTTCATCATGTTCATATGATTCGCGTTCGTTACTTTGATAATTTGATATGTGGGTGGACCAGCGCTTGGGTACTTCCCTTACTTGGACAAGCATCCCACTTATGATTAACCTCTCCCGCAAGCATCCACAACTACGAAAGAAGAATTAAGACAAAGTCTAACCATAGCATTAAACTAGTGGATCCAAATCAGCCCCTTACGAAGCAACACATAAACTAGGGTTTAAGCTTCTGTCACTCTAGCAACCCATCATCTACTTACTACTTCCCAATGCCTTCCTCTAGGCCCAAATAATGGTGAAGTCTTATGTACTCGATGTTCAATTAACACCACTAGAGGAAAAACAACATACAACACATCAAAATACCAAACGAATACCAAATTCACATGACTACTATTAGCATGACTTATCCCATGTCCTCAGGAACAAAAGTAACTACTCACAAATCATAATCATATTCATGACCAGAGAGGTAATGAGTAGCATCAAGGATCTGAACATAAGCTCTTCCACCAAGTAATCCAACTAGCATCAACTACAAAGAGTAATCAACACTACTAGCAACCTTACAAGTACCAATCGGAGTCGCGAGACGGAGATTGGTTACAAGTGATGAACTAGGGTTTGGAAATGAGATGGTGCTGATGAAGATGTTGATGGTGACGAGTCCCCTCCGATGAGAGGAGTGTTGGTGATGACAATGGCGACGATTTCCCCCTCCGGGAGGGAAGTTTCCCCGGCAGGATCGTCCTATCGGAGCTCTAGATTGGTTCTGCTCAAGTTCCACCTCGTGGCGGCGGCGAATCCACGAAAAAGCTCCTCTCTGATTTTTTTTCTGGACGAAAACCTTCATATAGTTGAAGAGGGGGCCAGTGGGCCAGTAGGCTGTCCACAAGCCCCCTAGGTGCAGTCAGGGGGGTGGCCGCGCCTAGCAAGCTTGTGGCCACCTGCTCGCGCCCCTCTGGCACTTCTTCGGCCCAGTATTTTTTATAAATCCAGAAAAAATCATCGTTGATTTTTACGGTGTTTGGAGTTCCGCGGAATAGGTATCTCAAACTTGCTCCATTTTCAGACCAGAATTCCAGCTGCCGGCATTCTTCCTCTTCAAGTAAACCTTGCAAAATAAGAAAGAAAAGGCATAAGTATTGTACCTTGAAGTGAAATAACAGCCCAAGAAGCGATAAATATCAACATGAAAACATGATGCAAAATGGACGTATGAGCGGTGACCCCCAGCCCTCCGAAGGTCACACGGGGGAGGTTCCGCTTCTGCTGATGGTATCGGGGTGACCTGGCTCGGCTATTGAGGGAGTTTGGGACTAAGAGGTCCTCGGACGATCGACCCATCTCTTACAGGCCGACCTAATCGGCCGTGTTGTTGAAGACCAGATTGTGTAATGACCTCGTATTCAAGAAGGAAAGCTCAAAAGACCGGCGTGTCATCCAAGTTAAGTAGGCTAGATCAGCGCATCTGTCCTCGGCTGGAGGTTGGTTATATGAAACCCTAGGAACCCTTGGTGTCAATATAAACCAGAGGGTTTCATCCATATAGGCAAGTTGACTCATTTAGGTTTTTAGCTCATACGATCTCGAGGTAGATCAACTCTGTAATTCCCATCCACATCAATATAATCAAGGAGGGCGTAGGGTTTCACCTCCTCAACAGGGCCGAACCTGGGTAAACACCATCTCCTGCGTCCCCTATGACCCATTGATCCAAGGTCCACAACTCGAGATCCCCTACCCAAGATCCGCTCGTTTTGACACTGATATTGGTGCTTTCATTGAGAGTTGCGCTGTGAGATCACCAGAAGGATTGATGGCTCGCTTAATCATCAGCAATCAGATTAGCAACATGAACATCTTCGTTCCCAGGCAGGTTCTCACACTCAGCAGCTTCACGTTGCACGCCGACCCGACCGACCGTCTCGACCGGGTCGGAGGCTTCGTCCCCAGTCAAGAGATAAGGTTCGGGAATCTTCAATTCTCCGTTGACTCCCGGGGCGATCTTTTCCCCCTAAGATCACGGTTTCGTCCGATGACCTCCAAAATCCCAAAGCCTTGGCTTCGAGTCTCTTGCCCAGTCATGACCTCGGTTCCCTCTTTGTCGGAGAGTTGGCTTCGAGCCTGGACCCGGGCTTAGTGCCCAAGGAATAGCAAACATCCATTGCCGAACATGAGTAACTCGTGGAAGCCATGGAGGTCAACTCCGAAAACCATCAAGAGATTGGTCAGGACAACCTTTTGATGTTAAATGAGACGCTCAACCGGATCCAATCGTTGAAGATCGCGAACGGCCTAAGCCCGACCTATAGTAGGATTGATCCGGATGCAGATTATTAAGACTTCTACGGCCCACCCACCACCCACTTGGTAGCCCCGGCCAAAGACTTAACCGACATGTTTGATTACGCCTCCGAGGAGGTTGAAGACATGGATGATGAGGCAAATGATCCTGCCCTTGTAAATACCATGAGGTGGACTGCCGCCTCCACCTATGACATCTACATGGTGCACACACCCGACGACAATGGCGATCATACCCCCAAACGGAACGATGGAAAGTCCGGGGAGGAGTGATACGTCCATTTTGCATCATGTTTTCATGTTGATATTTATCGCTTCTTGGGCTGTTATTTCGCTTCACGGTACAATTCTTATGCCTTTTCTCTCTTATTTTTCAAGGTTTACATGAAGAGGGAGAATGCCGGCAATTGGAATTCTGGCCTGAAAGTGGAGCAAAGTTGAGATACCTATTTTGCGCAACTCCAAATGCCATAAAAATTAACAAGGATTTTTTTCCCGATTTATCAAAAATACTGGGCCGAAGAAGTGCCATAGGGGGGCATGCAGGTGGCCACAAGCCTGCACGACGCGGCCACCCCCCAGGCGGCGCCATGAGGGCTTGTGGGCACCCTGCAGGCCCACTTGCCCCCCTCTTTTGCTATATGAAGGGTTTCGTCCAGGAAAAAATTAGGGAGGAGCTTTTTCGTGGTTTCGCCGCCACCACGAGGCGGAACTTGAGCAGAACCAATCTAGAGCTCCGGTAGGACGATCCTGCCGGGGAAACTTCCCTCCCGGAGGGGGAAATTGTCGCCATCGTCATCACCAACACTCCTCTCATCTGAGGGGACTCTTCACCATCAACGTCTTCATCAGCACCATCTCCTCTCCAAACCCTAGTTCATCACTTGTAACCAATCTCCATCTCGCGACTCCGATTGGTACTTGTAAGGTTGCTAGTAGTGTTGATTACTCTTTGTAGCTGATGCTAGTTGGATTACTTGGTGGAAGAGTTTATGTTCAGATCCTTGATGCTACTCATTACCTCACTGGTCATGAATATGATTATGCTTTGTGAGTAGTTACTTTGGTTCCTGAGGACATGGGATAAGTCATGCTAATAGTAGTCATGTGAATTTGGTATTCATTCGGTAATTTGATGTGTTGTATGCTGTTTTTCCTCTAGTGGTGTTATTTGAACATCGATTACATAACACTTCACCATTATTTGGGCCTAGAGGAAGGCATTGGGAAGTAGTAAGTAGATGATGGGTTGCTAGAGTGACAGAAGCTTAAACCCTAGTTTATGCGTTACTTCGTAAGGGGCTGATTTGGATCCACTAGTTTAATGCTATGGTTAGACTTTGTCTTAATTCTTTTTTCGTAGTTGAGGATGCTTGCGAAAGGGGTTAATCATAAGTGGGATGCTTGTCCAATTAAGGGCAGTACCCAAGCGCCGGTCCACCCACATATCAAACTATCAAAGTAACGAACGCGAATCATATGAACATGATGAAAACTAGCATGACAAAAATTCCCTTGTGTCCTCGGGAGCGTTTTTCCTCCTATAAGACTTTGTCCAGGCTTGTCCCTAGCTACAAAAAGGGATTGGGCCAATTTTCTGCACCGTTGCTACTTTTGTTACTTGTTGCTTGCTATGAATCATCTCACCACACAATCACTTGTTACCGACAATTTCAGTGCCTTCAGATTTTACCTTGCTGAAAACCACTTGTCAGATCCTTCTGCTCCTCGTTGGGTTCGACACTCTTTCTTATCGAAAGGACTACGATTGATCCTCTATACTTGTGGGTCATCAAGGAGCCATCAAAGCACCGATGGCACCGTAAGCGGGCCAAGGCAAACAAGGGAAGGAAAACCATACAGGGCAACCGGGAAAACATAACCCCGGAGCAACATGACAACCTTAGAATTCCCGAGCAGCCACAGGAGGATCCGAACAAGCCGAGGGCCAGTCTGATCCCGACGACCCCGACAATTCTGACTACGACAACTACCTCCCCCTTGTCGATGAAGAAGATAGCCTAGAGGTCCAAGACTTCTCAGTTCCCGAGGACCTCGGGGGTCACAAACGGTTCAGGCAGCAGCTTATAGCTACCACCCGCAGCCTACAAACGAAGCAACACCGGCTTCAAGCCGGACAAGATACCATCAAGAGTACTCGCAGCCAAAGAAGGATATGGCGCCGAGTGGCTGGATCAAAACAAAAGCTACCCACACCGGCGGTTGCTGCCTCAGTTCGATGATGAGGCCCCGGAGCCCGTGTTCCCCAGGCGCACACTATACGATTAGCTCGATCGCCCACCTCGAGGTTGCGACAGAGTGGCTGAAGAAGTCGAGTATAGACTTGAGCCTGCCCGTAGGAAAGGAAAGGAACATGTGCAACCCAAGGGAAGTCATGACCTACAACCTAACTTGGACAACAGAACAGGTCGAAACATGTCCATCTATGGATCTAGAAGGTACTCTCCCGCTCGATGGGATGGAGACCAACCTTGGTTTACCCTCAGCAACAGATATCGGGAGCCGTACCGGACACAACCAATAGCCGGTCTCGGACACAATATAGCCCGGGTCGGAGGCACCACTCACCCACTGTGCTTTACATACAAGGTCATGCAACACCAATTCCCGGAAGGGTTTAAGCTCGTGAACATAGAGCAATACGACGGGACTATGGACCCTACCGTGTGGATAGAAGATTTACTTCTCCACATCCATATGACTAGGGGAGATGACCTCCGCGCCATCAAGTACCTACCCCTAAAGCTAAAAGGACTAGCACAACACTGGCTAAACAACTTACCCGAAAATTCTATCAGAAGCTGGGAAGAGCTCGAAGAAGCCTTCCAACCTAATTTTCACGGAACTTATGTCCGCCCGTCGTATTCCCCCGACCTAAGCAACGTCATCCAAAAGGCGGGCGAATAGGCCAAAGAACTCTAGAATAGGTTCCTAACCAAATAGAACCATATCGTGGACTGTTCGGATGCCTAGGCGACATCCTCCTTCAGGCATAATATCCGGGACAAATGGTTGGCTCTCTAGCTCGGCCAGGATAGGCCGAGAATAATGTCCACTCTCACTTCCATCATGACATGCTTTTGCGCGGGCGAGGACAATTGGCTAGCTTGGCACGACCATAATGCAGATGACCCCGATACCTCCGAAGTTTGGGATGGAAATGGCAAGACAAGACGGAACAAGAACAAATGTAACCACCGTAACGGTGATGCCGATGACACAACTTGGACAGAGGAAGAAACCCTTTAAAGGGAACAGGGATGAACCGACTCCATTAGATAAAATAATGGAAAGTCCCTTCCAGATCCATGGCACCCAAGACAATCCCGCCACCCACACCAACCGTAACTATTGGGTGTTTAAACATGTCGGCAAACTAGCAGCTGAGGAACAAGGCAAGGGCCCACAAAGCAAAGACGACGACGAGCTTCACGGTCCGAACACTGGGGGCAAGAAATAGTCCCCCCTCCCATAGGTGAAAACCATGAATATGATATACGTTACTCACATACCCAAGAAGGAGAGGAAGCGAGCCCTTCGGGAGATATACACCATAGAGCCTGTAGCCCCGAAGGACAACCCATGGTTGGTTTTCCCGATCACCTTCGACCGTAGGGATCGTCCGACCAGTATCCATCAACGAGGGTCGGTCGCCCTTGTCCTAGACCCCATAATAGATGGGTATGCTACCTCTTGAGCTTGCATTGGTTTCTCCCTTGAAGAGGAAAGGGTGATGCAGCACAGTAGCAGTAAGTATTTCCCTCAGTTTGAGAACCAAGGTATCAATCGAGTAGGAGTATCAAGGCAAGTCTCCAAAGTACCTGCGCAAAAACAAACAAACTTGCACCCAACGCTATAAAGGGGTTGTCAATCCCTTCACGATTGATTGCAAGGTGAGATATGAAGGCGGAAAGTGCAACAAAGTGAAAGTGTAGAGCTGAAAATATGAAGTGAAGTAGACCCAGGGGCCATAGTGTTCACTAGAGGCTTCTCTCATGATAACAAGTATTACGGTGGGTGAACGAATTACTGTCAAGCAATTGATAGAACCGCGCAAAGTCATGATGATATCTAAGACAATGATATTACATATAGGCATCACCTCCGAGACAAGTAGACCGATACTGTCTGCATCTACTACTATTACTCCACACATCGACCGCTATCCAGCATGCATCTAGTGTATTGAGTTCATAACAAACAGAGTAACGCCTTAAACAAGATGACATGATGTAGAGGGATAAATTCATGCAATAGATATAAACCCCATATTTTTACCCTTGATGGCAACAACACGATGCGTGCCTCGCTACCCCTTCTGTCACTGGGTGAGGACACCGCATGGTATGAACCCAAAACCAAGCACCTCTCCCATTGCAAGAATTGTAGATCAAGTTGGCCAAACGAAACCCACAACTCGAAGAGAATTACAAGGATACGAAATCATGCATATAAGAGATCAGAGGAAACTCAAATAATATTCATAGATAATCTGATCATAAATCCACAATTCATCGGATCTGGACAAACACACCGCAAAAGAAGATTACATAGGATATATCTCCATGAAGATCATGGAGAACTTTGTATTGAAGATCCAAGAGAGAGAAGAAGCCATCTAGCTACTAGCTATGGACCCGAAGGTCTATGGTGAACTACTCACGCATCATCGGAGAGGCAATGGTGTTGATGAAGAAGCCCTCCGTGTCCGAGTCCCCCCTCCGGCAGGGCACCAGAACGTGCCCCGGATGGGATATTGCGGAGACAGAAGCTTGCAGCGGCGGAAAAGTATTTTCGTGTCTCCCTCCCATGGTTTTAGATTTTTAGGGAATTTATAGGCGGAAAAAGTAGGGCAAAGGAGCCACGGGGGGCTGATACGTCTCAACCGTATATATAATTTTTGATGGTTTCACGTTGTTATCTTGTCTTCTTTGTATGTTTTATATACCTTTTTTATATCTTTTTGGGGACTAACTTGTTGATTCAGTGCCAAGTGCGAGTTCCTGTTTTTCCGTGTTTTTTACTCTTTTCAGATCTGATTTTGGAACGGAGTCCAAATGGAATAAAATCCCCGAAATGATTTTTTCCCGAACAAAAGAAGGCCAGGGAGCCTTTGGGCCAAGCCAGGTGGGCCCAGGGAGCCCAAAAGCTTGCACCATGCCACAAGGGGGGAGGTGGCGGTGGGCAAGCTTGTGGCTTCCCTGGCCGCCTCCTGACCTAGGTTTTGCGCCTATATATTCCCAAATATTCCGCAAAAAATCAGGGGAGCCTCGAAAATACTTTCCGCCGCCGCAAGCTTCCGTTTCCGCAAGGTCTCATCTGGAGACCCTTCCCGGCGCCCTGCCGGAGGGGACTTTGGAGGTGGAGGGCTTCTTCTTCATCATCATCGCCCCTCCAAAGACTCGTGAGTAGTTCACTTCAGACCTACGGGTTCGTAGTTAGTAGATAGATGGCTTCTTCTCTCTCTTGGATCTTCAATACAAAGTTCTCCATGATCTTCGTTGAGATCTATCCAATGTAATCTTCTTTGGCGGTGTGTTTGTCGAGATCCGGTGAATTGTGGACTTGTGATCAGATTATCTATGATATATATTTGAGTCTTTGCTGATTTCTTATATGCATGATTTGATATCCTTGTAAGTCTCTCCGAGTCTTGGGTTTTGTTTGGCCAACAAGATCTATGATTCTTGCAGTGGGAGAAGTGCTTGGTTTTGGGTTCTGCCATGTGGTGACAGTAGGGGCAGCAAGGCACACATCAAGCAGTTGCCATCAAGGGTAAAAAGATGGGGTTTTTATCATTGGTTTGATATTATCCCTCTACATCATGTCGTCTTGCTTAAGGCGTTACTCTGTTCTTATGGACTTAATACACTAGATGCATGCTGGATAGCGGTCGACGTGTGGAGTAATAGTAGTAGATGCAGACAGTATCGGTCTACTTGTTTCGGATGTGATGCCTATAGAAATAATCATTGCATAGATATGGTCACGACTCTGCACAGTTCTATCAATTGCTCGACAGTAATTTGTTCACCCACCGTCTACTTGTTTTCATGAGAGAGGCCGCTAGTAAACACTACGGCCCCCGGGTCTATTCACATCCATCGCTTACACCTCCGCTTTTACTTTGCTTTGTTACTTTGTTGCTTTCAGTTCTCACTTGGCAAACAATCTATAAGGGATTGACAACCCCTTCATAGTGTTGGGTGCAAGCTTTTGTGTTTGGGCAGGATCTTGAGATACTCTTCCGCCGGATTGATACTTGGTTCTCAAACTGAGGGAAATACTTACCACCGCTACGCTACATCACCCTTTCCACTTCGAGGGAACACCAATGCAAGGCTCCAAGGCCACGGGGGAAATCCTTTGCATACTTGCCTAGCAAGTCCCTTAAGGCGTAGCTGCAACTGAAGGATTCCTGGTGCCGTTACCGAGGAGTATCAAGCAACACTCCTATTTCTGGCGTCGTTGGAAGGTCTTTTGTTGCAGTAGCAGGGGCCCACGAGCCTGGTAGGCGCACCCCCCAGGCCGCGGCTAGGGGGCGGGTGGCCTCCCCCAGGATCCTTTGCCTTGGTTCTCAAGTTCCCTCGTATCTTCTGTTCCGGAAAAAATCATTCCGGAGATTTTATTCCGTTTGGACTCCATTTAATATTGTTCTCTGAAAAGGGTCAAAAACACAGAAAAAACAGGAACTTGCACTTGGCACTGGGTTAATAGGTTAGTCCCAAAAAAGATATAAAATGCATATAAAACATCCAAAGTTGACAAGATAAAAGCATGGAACCATCAAAAATTATAGATACGTTGGAGACGTATCAAGCATCCCCAATCTTAACTCCTGCTCGTCCTCGAGTAGGGAAGTGATAAAGACTGGATTTTTGATGTGGAATGCTACCTATCATATTTGTCCTTTGTAACTTCTTTCTTGTGACATGAATGTTCAGATCCATAGGATTCAAAACAATAGTTTACTATTGACATGAAAACAATAATACTTCAAGCAAACTAGCAAGGTAATCATCAAGTTTCGAAATAACAACGCCAAAGAAAGTTATTCCTATAAAATCATATAGTCTAGCTATGCTCCATCATCCCCACACAACGAATTTAAATCACGCACAACCCCGGTATTGGCCAAGTAATTGTTTTCGCACTCTTACTTTCTCAAACTTTTTCAACTCTCACGCAATACATGAGCGTGAGCCATGGATATAGCACTATAGGTGAAATAGAGTGTGGTGGAGTTTGTGAGGCAAAAAGGAGGAGATGGTCACATCGACTCGGCGTATCAACGGGCTATGGAGATGCCCATCAATATATATCAATGTGAATGAGTAGGGACTACCATGCAACGGATGCACTTAGAGCTATAAGTGTATGAAAGCTCAAAAGGAGAACTAGTGGGTGTGCATCCAACTTGCTTGCTCACGAAGACCTAGGGAAAATTTGGGGAAGCCCATCATTGGAATATACAAACAAGTTATATAATGAAGAATCCCACTAGTGTATGGAAGTGTCGAAACAAGAGACTCTCAATCATGAAGAATAAGGTGCTATTATGAAGCACAAGTGTGGAAAAAGATAGTAGCATTGTCCCTTGTCTCTTTTTCTCTCATTTTTTTGTTTGGGCTCTTTGGCCTCTTTTCATTTTTTTTTGTGGGCGACTTTGGCATATTTTCATTTTTCCTCACATGGGACAATGCTCTAATAATGCTGATCATGACACTTTTATTTACTCACAACTCAACACTTAGAGCAATGATGACTCTATAGGAAATGCCTCCAGCAGTGTACCGGGATGTGCAACGATCTAGCTTAGCGTATTACGTTCAAACATCTTGCTAGCTACCTTACGATCATGCACTGGTAATATGAAAGTGACGGCACAAGTCATGAGACGAAACGGTGGGAGTTGCATGGCAATATATCTCGGAATGGCTATGAAAATGCCATAATAGGTAGGTATGGTGGCTGTTTTGAGGAAAGTATATGGTGGGTTTGTGCACCGGCGAAAGTTGCTCGGCACTAGAGGCTAGCAACGGTGGAAGGTGAAAGTGCATCTATACCATGGACTCACATTAGTCATGAAGAACTCATATACTTATTGTGAAAGTTTTATTAATAATCGAAACAAAGTGCTAAACGCATACTCCTAGGGGAAGGGTTGGTAGGTGTTAACCATTGCGTGATCCCGACCGCCACACAAAGGATGACAATCAATAAATCAATTATGCTCCGACTTCCTAACATAGCGGTTCACCATACGTGCATGCTACGGGAATCACTAACTTCAACACAAGTATTTCTAGATTCACAACACCCTACTAACATAACTTAATTGTTAGGAATCAAACTTCTCTTACTAATCAATGCACATGAATATGGAAGTTTTTATTATATCCTCTTTGTATGCCTATCATCTTTAGGACTACTTTCATAGCACAAGCCAATTACCAAGTTACTCAGAGAGAGCACTCTCAAAAAGATATAAGTGAAGATCGAGAGTTCTTATTTCTCCAAAATATGACACCGCCGTGCTCTAAAAAGATCTAAGTGAAGCACTAGAGCAAATTTATCTAGCTCAAAATATATAAGTGAAGCACATGCGAGCTAAATTGCCTAACTCAAAAGATATAAGCGAAGCTCAATGAGTATTCTAGAAAAATCATGATGAGTGCATGTCTATCTCAAAAAGGTGTGAAGCAAGGATGATTGTGACACAACAAAAAGAAAATACTCCTATAATACACGACGCTCCAAGCAAAACACATATCATGTGGTGAATAAAAATATAGCTCCAAGTAACGTTACCGATGGATTGAAGACGAAAGAGGGGATCCCTTCCCGGGGCATCCCCAAGCTTAGGCTCTTGAATTTGGCTTGGGATGCCTTGGGCATCCCCAAGCTTGAGCTATTTCCACTCTTTTTTCCATTGTCCATGAGAACATCACCTAAAACTTGAAAACTTCACAACACAAAACTTAAACAGAAACTCGTGATATCATTAGCATAAGAAAACAAACCACCACCTCTTTAGGTACTGTAGCAAACTTGATTTCTATTTATATTGGTGTAATATTACTGTATTATCACTTTTCCATGGCTAGTACCCCCCGATACTATCCATAGTTTCATCAAAATAAGCAATCAACACAACAAAAACAAAATCTGTCAAAAACAGACGAGTCTGTAGAAATCTGTATACTTCGTGTACTTATGGTATCTCAAAAATTCTGAAAAATTATGAAAATTAGGGAAATTGGCATATAAACCAGCAGAAAAAAGAATCAACTCAAAACCTCTTTCTCGATAGGAATTACAAATAATTTCGTGAGCGCAAAGTTTTTGTCTTTTTCAGCAAGATCAAACAACCATCACCAAAACTAGTCATAAAGGTTTTACTTGGCACAAACACAAAAAGAAACACAAAAAACACAATCATAAAATAATTATGATGGTGTGGACACAACAAAACAGAAACAAAAAAAGCAAAGATAAATTCATTGGGTTACCTCCCAACAAGCGCTATTGTTTAACGCCCTTAGCTAGGCATAAGGCGATAGAATCAAGTATCGTCGTCTTTGGTGCTCAAACCATAAGTAGCCCTCATCATGGATTCATAAGTCAATCTTACTTTATTTCTAGGAAAATTTTCCATGCCCTTCTTTAATGTAAATTGAAATCTAATATTCCCTTCCTTTATATCAATGACAGCACCAATAGTCCTTAGGAAAGGTCTACCAAGAATGATAGGACATGTTGGATTGCAATCAATATCAAGCATAATGAAATCTACGGGTACATAGTTCCTATTTGCAATAATAAGAACATCATTGATCCTTCCCATAGGTTTCTTAACAGTAGAATCCGTAAGATGCAAATTAAGAGAGCACTCATCAATCTCATTGAAGCCTAGAACATCACATAAAGGCTTTGGAATAGCGGAAACACAAGCACACAAATCACACAAAGCATTGCATTCATAGTTTTTGATCTTGATTTTGATAGTAGGTTCCCACTCATCATGAAGTTTTTTAGGAATAGAAACTTCCAACTCAAGTTTCTCTTCAAGAGATTTCATCATAGCATCAATGATATGATCGGTAAAGGCCTTATTTTGGCTATAAGCGTGTCGAGAGTTTAGCATGGATTGCATCAAGGAAATACATTAAACCAAAGAGCAACTATCATAATTTAATTCCTTGAAATCCAAAGTAGTAATTTCATTACCACTCAAAGTTTTGATATCCTCTACTCCACTTTCAATGCTTTTAGCATCAAGATAGATAGACTCTGAATCATTGGGGCGTTTCTCAACCAAAGTGGATTCATATCCAGCCTCATCATCATTAGCTTTGACATTATAAAACAAGGATTAAATGGGAGTCACACCAAGCACTTTAATATCTTCGTGATTCTCATCACGAGAACACGCCTTTTTAAGCCATTCATGTCTAGCACGAATTTGGGCGGTTCTTTCTTTACTCTCATTCATGGAAACACGCATAGCTTTCAAAGTTACATCCATATTGATCTTGGGAGGATCACATCTCAACTTCAAAGCATCTATATCAAGAGATATTCTATCAATGGTCCTAGCCAAGTCATCAATTTTGAGCAGTTTTTCTTCTATGGACGCATTGAAAATCTTTTGCGAGTTGATAAACTCTTTAATATTACTCTCTAGATCAGAGGGTAATTTATTGTAATTTCCATGAGCATTGTTGTAGGAATTGCCAAAGTTATTAGAGGGATTACTAGGAGAAGGCCTAGGAATAAAGTTTCCTCTATAAGCATTATTGTTGCCAAAATTATTCCTACCAACAAAATTAACATCCAAGCTCTCATTGCTACTCTCAATCAAGGAAGACAAGGGCATATCATTTGGATCTAAAGGAGCACCTTTACTAGCAAAAAATTTCATTAACTCATCCATCTTAGCACTTAAAGAGTTAATTTCTTCTATAGCATGCACTTTTTTACTAGTAGGTGACCTTTCAGTGTGCCATTGAGAATAGTTTGTCATGATATTGTCTAGGAGTTTTGTGGGTTCTCCTAATGTGATTTCCATGAAAGTTCCACCAGAGGCGGAATCCAAGATATTTCTAGAAGCAAAATTCAAACCAACATAGAAGATTTGTATAATCATCCAAAGACTCAAGCCATGAGTGGGACAATTTCTAATCGTCAATTTCATTCTCTCCCAAGATTGTGCAACATGTTCATGATCTAGTTGCTTAAAATTCATGATATCATTACGGAGAGAGATAATATTAGCCGGTGGAAAATACTTGGATATATAAGCATCTTTACACTTGTTCCAAGAATCCATGCTATTTTTGGATAAAGATGAAAACCAAGTTTTTTCTCGATCTCGCAATGAGAATGGAAATAGCTTCAATTTAATCACATCATTATCAACATATTTCTTCTTTTGCATTTGGCATAACTCAATGAAGGTATTAAGATGGGATGCGGCATCTTCACTAGGAAGGCCGGAAAATTGCTCTTTCATAACAAGATTCAGCAAAGCAACATTGATTTCATATGATTCCGCACTAGTGGCGGGAGCAATAGGAGTACTAGTAAACTCATTATTATTAGTATTCGAGAAGTCACAAAGTTTGGTGTTTTCAGTCATGATGACTTCAGCAAGCAGACAAGCACACAAGCGAAAGAAAAGGGTGAACGAAAAAGGCAAATATTTTTGTAATTTTTTGTTTTTCAGAAGTGGGGGAGAGGAAAACGAGAGGCAAAAAAGTAAATGCAAGAGATGAGTTTGCGATAGTTACTTGGATAAGCTTCACTTAGAATAGTCCCTGGTGCCAGAAATTGACACGTTGAAGGAAGACTATTCTTAACTTGATACTCCCCGGCAACGGCGCCAGAAATTCTTCTTGCTACCTCTTGAGCTTGCATTGCTTTTTCCCTTGAAGAGGAAAGGGTGATGCAGCACAGTAGCAGTAAGTATTTCCCTCGGTTTGAGAACCAAGGTATCAATCCAGTAGGAGTATCAAGGCAAGTCTCCAAAGTACCTGCGCAAAAACAAACAAACTTGCACCCAACGCTATAAAGGGGTTGTCAATCCCTTCACGATTGATTGCAAGGTGAGATCTGAAGGCGGGAAGTGCAATAAAGTGAAAGTGTAGAGCTAAAAATATGAAGTGAAGTAGACCCGGGGGCCATAGTGTTCACTAGAGACTTCTCTCATGATAGCAAGTATTACGGTGGGTGAACCAATTACTGTCGAGCAATTGATAGAGCCGCGCAAAGTCATGATGATTTCTAAGGCAATGATCATACATATAGGCATCACGTCCGAGACAAGTAGACCGATACTATCTGCATCTACTACTATTACTCCACACATCGACCTCTATCCAGCATGCCTCTAGTGTCTTGAGTTCATAACAAATAGAGTAACGCCTTAAGCAAGATGACATGATGTAGAGGGATAAATTCATGCAATAGATATAAACCCCGTCTTTTTACCCTTGATGGCAACAACACGATGCGTGCGTCGCTACCCCTTCTGTCACTGGGTGAGGACACCGCACGGTATGAACCCAAAACCAAGCACTTCTACCATGCAAGAATTGTAGATCAAGTTGGCCAAACAAAACCCACAACTCGAAGAGAATTACAAGGATACGAAATCATGCATATAAGAGATCAGAGGAAACTCAAATAATATTCATAGATAATCTGATCATAAATCCACAATTCATCGGATCTGGAAAAACACACCACAAAATAAGATTACATCAGATATATCTCCATGAAGATCATGGAGAACTTTGTATTGAAGATCCAAGAGAGAGAAGAAGCCATCTAGCTACTAGCTATGGACCCGAAGGTCCGTGGTGAACTACTCACGCATCATCGGAGAGGCAATGGTGTTGATGAAGAAGCCCTTTGTGTCTGAATCCCCCCTCTGGCAGGGCACCAGAACGTGCCCCAGATGGGATCTTGCGGAGAGAGAAGCTTGCGGCGGCGGAAAAGTATTTCCGTGGCTCCTTCCCATGGTTTCAGATTTTTAGGGAATTTATAGGCAGAAGAAGTAGGGCAAAGGAGCCACGGGGGGCCCACATGCCTGGTAGGCGCGGCCCCCCAGGCCGCATCTAGGGGGCTTGTGGCCTCCCCCGGGATCTTTTGCCTTGGTTCTCAAGTTCCGTGCTTATCTTCTTTTCCAAAAAATCATTCGGAAGATTTTATTCCGTTGGGACTCTGTTTAATATTCTTCTCTGAAAAGGGTCAAAAACACGGAAAAAACAGGAACTGGCACTTGGCACTGAGTTAATAGGTTAGTCCCAAAAAAGATATAAAATGCATACAAAACATCCAAAGTTGACAAGATAATAGCATGGAACCATCAAAAATTATAGATACGTTGGAGACGTATCTGGGTACCACCTTACTAGAGTCCTTATGGACGGAGTAAGTAGCATTAACCTGATTTACTCAGATATGGTGAAAATATGGTCATAAACCCATCAAGGATCAAACCTAGCAACACTACCTTTAAAGGAGTGATCCGAGGCATCGAAGCCCGCTGCTCTGGCATGGTAATGCTGGAGCTTGTGTTTCGCTCACCCGACAACTTCTGCAATGAGGACTTAATCTTCGACATTGTCCCCTTCCAGAACAAGTATCACGCACTACTCATCCGCACAACATACGCCCGCTTCAATGTTGTGCCTCACTACGCCTACCTAAAGCTCAAGATGCCTGAAACCAGGGGAGTTATCACTGTCAACGAAAATATAGAATGCTCGCTCTGGACCTAGGAGCACACATCATCCTTGGTAGTCGAATGCCAATATGATAGTGAAGCATCAAGCCACAAGCTATCCATCGAGGCACGGCAGGCGGGCAAGCGAGCCCGAGCTCAATCGGATCCCCAAGAGACATCTCCTGCTCAAAACAAATAGGGATACACTCCCCATGGCATGGCTCAGTCACCCGTAAGGTATGTCCCTCGTAGACACAATTTCATTCTCAAAATACCATGAGCAGCTGTGGGGATCCATCACCAAAGACCATATATTCGGTTCGACCAAACTACGGTCCAAACATCTTCACGGACAAAAAAGACATATTATTAAGGATCTCCCAACTGTCAAACTAACCCTCATTACGGCAGCTTCTCAAGACCCTCTATTCAAGGTCCGTCTGCTAGCGGCAACCACCTCTAAAGGATACTACCCCTCCCTTCTAAGAAGCATAGGAGAAATTGTGCAACTGGAAATAGGGCGGATGTCAAGTCACCCATAGAAGGTCGTGGGGAAATCGTTGCTTTGAAATATGTTGTTCAAAAAAATAGTTACCTGTAACAGTTGCCTTGGCGCCACAAATTACAAAATTCCTAGAAAATATTATTTATATACTCTTTTATAGTATGTATATATATATATATATATATATATATATATATATATATATATATATATATGTTTCCTGCTTATTGGCGTCGAAAGGTAAACTTGTTCAATACATATCAAGTGTGACTCGCTAATAGACTGGGGGCTTGGATGAAAATACCACCCGAGCACTACCGTGTCACTACTTTTTAAGTGTTCAGGTTCATGGATATTGCTTTATATGAATCGGTTCCGAATTATGTCTTGGGTCAATAGTTGGGTTGCCCCACTCCTGTGCTTACGCCCTTACATTCCGCTAGTTCGGATAAAGGGGTAAAGGGAGAACCATTGCGATTCTATTCCCAGTTGTCCTCGCTAAAATACCTAAGTGAAGAAAGCCGAAAAATGACTATCATAATAAGCAAGAACAGGTATGCAATCCGAGCCTAATTACGAAATACCGATGGAGTTTATTCTGTGTCATACGAGGGGTTTGTACCTTCGCATACCTTGTGGAAACTATTTCAAAATCCGGTTTATCCGACTACCACCAAAAACTAGGTGCTCGTAACCAGCCCCCGAATTCAAGCTCCTAAGGTTAAGTGAAATCACTAAAGCCGCGTACTCCGATTGCCTCGTTTCCTTCACACACTAATGCATCCGGGCACCGATATATTGGCTAAGGGTCAGAGTGCGGATGTCGAAACTCTCCTTGTATTGTCTACATGGGGGCTGAAGCCGACGGCTAGAAACTTTCATATTAAACAACCGAACAGGAGTCAAAATAATACAAAGTACATTACACTTGGGACAAGCAGCATAAAAATAATTTTTTCGAGGGCACACAACAATGCCCTCACTCATAAATTACATCTTTGGAATACTCGACTTCTATGGCCCGAGCACCCTCCGTTGCGGCAGGGAAATAAAGCTCGGGACGCGTGTGCTCCTTTCCAGGAGGTAGAGGTGTGGTTTCCATTGTAAAGGGATTCACCCCTGGCAATGCATCATGGTACTCACAAAAGCAATCCAAGCTCCCACTATGCAAACAAAGTGCTTCAGGACCTCGATCCGAGGCACGGATTCGTATAGCTTCCGCACTAAGCCGAGGTAACTGCTCGGAAGAGGCTCGGCAGGCCACTGCCGTATGCAGAGGTCCTTCATGGCCGACTCCTCCATCTTGTGCAACTCCATGAGCTGTTTCATCTAGTATAAGAGAAGGGGGTTGGGTTCGGGAGTCTGAAATTGTGCCCAGAAAAGCCTTTGCTCGGCGTCCCCGTCTTGGGCAGCGTAGTGCTTGTCCACGTCTGTTGCACTCCATAGGAGGTCCGTGAAGGCACCTGGGGAATGACATAGCCATGTAAGATATGCAAACCTATTTCCACCAAAGGCACATTGAAGTGAGTATGGCTTACCATCCGTAATATTCTTCGCTTGTCGCACTTCTTCATTGAAAAACCATATGTCCACTCATGTTGATTTGACCTCGGAGGACAGCTTGGATAGCTCAGCCGTTTGTTCTTTGGATTTTTGCTCCAAGGCCTCGGTCTTAGCGCTCGCATCTTGAAACTCTTGCTAGACCTTGGCCACTCTAGCGTCGTGCCTCCCGCTGTCAACCTTCAGAGAGCTTAGCCCGGTGGCTGCCTATTCAGCCACCATATTATGAGTGGCGGCCTCCTGCTTGGCCTTCTCCAATTCGACCTTGAGTTTCTCAAACTCTACGTCCATAGCTGTTGACATAATTGGAATCAAGATGCCACATACCAAAGCTAGGCGGCCCTAAACTATTAATGACAACAAGAGTCTTCGCGACACACATCAAGCTTAGCCTGCTTCTCGTCAAGCCAACTATTAAGACGACCAAGCTCTTAATCGGAAACCTTGAGTTTCCGGTTCATCTTGGCAAGTTCAAGGAGTTTGTGGCCACAACCGAGGATGAGGCATGCGAGACAAGTTATGGATTAATAAGCATCCGAGCTATCAGGACTGGGACACTCGGCCAAACTACCCCCCTTGAGTTGATATAGTTCAAGGGAGCCCCAAGTGTTTTTATGCATGTCTATAAGTTCTTTTGATCCATGGGTAAGTTTTTTCAACTCACCGTCGCTCGGGGGCTATTATACCTATCAGGCATGTAAAACCATATAAATAAACCAAACACTACAGGGTTTACCTTGAAGCCCACTAGCAAACCCCTGAAGGCTCCCTTCAGTCCGCTATCAACGGACTGAATACTTTGTAGAATCTCACCCATAAGGGCGCGATGTTCATCGGTAATGGATGAGCTGGATAAAGCCTCCTCCATAATTACATGCCACTCCGCCGTAGACCGTTCTGTCATGGGCAGCATCGGAGGCAACATTGAAGACGTCGGAGGATCGAAGGTCCCTGGAGTTGTCTTCGGAGGAAGCTCGGACGAATCACAACCCCCTCTCTCCTCGTCGGGAGGGGATCAACCTCCAAGGTTTCTGTAACCGAGGCCATCACCACCTCGTCCCCCGTGTTCGAAGGGGCCTGGTGGGATATCACATCCGCGGCCTCGTCCATGGCCCGAGCAAGGGTAGAATAGGACGCATTCCCGCTCTCTGCTAGCTCAGCAAGTGGTGAACCCCATTTTGAGAACTGGTCCATCAGGAGATTTTGGGTTGGGCTGCGTCAGGGAACACGTACATTTATTAACAGAAGCTCAATATAACTCCATTAAATAAAGTTTGGATTCCATACCTTTGGGCCCGGGGCTTTATCCTGGGGGTCCTTCGGGGAACCCTCTCAAAGGCTGTGAGTCCTCATCGGAATCCGGGATGTCGTCAGGGTAGGAAGACCACCCTCTTGCATGCTCATCGGAATCCGGCAAGCCCTCCTCGGCCTCCTTCGGCGCCACCCTCTTTCTTGTTCGGGGGGAGTCTTCCTCCTCCACGTCTGCTTCCTCATAGGCGGAGGAAGCACGGGTGTCTTCGGACATGGTATCTGGATGACCCCTCGAGCGGAGGGCCCCACGGGTATCCCTCTTCTTATTCTCTTTTCTCTCAGGCATCGTGTATGGCACCGCAACCAGCATTGCGGTCAACAATGACAACCTACGGTCCTCATGCAGGGGGATGGGACGTTTATTTTCACGGCCTTGTTCTCCCAGCCCTGCAGCAATAGTGGGGGAAAGGATAAGATCCTTGCTAAAAACTAAAGCTTTTAATAATAATAGAAGTTAGATCATACCTTCAAGGGAGGGTTATCAGCATCTAAGCCGACATCTTCTTCCTCAGCCGGCCATACCCGTTGAGGTTCGAACAACACCCTGCACAATTTCTCGTGGGTAGTGTGGTATAACTGGTGCACGGTGCCGGGGTTGCCGAGCTTGTAGGACCACAATGGAGTCTCCTGACACTGGCGGTTGAGCATGACCTGAACCACGTTGGTCAGCTCGATATTCACGTCCACCATCTGCGTGATGCTCTTGTACAGCGAATTCACCTCCGAGGTGGATCCGCAATCAAGACCTTTTCTAACCCATGAAGTTAGCCTCTCGGGGGTCCGAATCTGAACTCGGCAGGCGCCGACGTTTGTTTCCCGAGGTTTGGTGATGTAAAACCACTCTTTTTGCCAGACTTTGATGGTATCAATAAAAGCACCCTCCGACCATTCGACCCGAGGGATTTTGCTGATCACGGCTCCTCCACATTCGGCGCGATGGCCGGTGACCATCTTCGTCTTGACGTTAAAAGTCTTGAACCATCAGCTCAAGTGCGATTGAACCAGCAGGAAGGCCTCACAAATGGACATGAAAGCTGAGATGTGCATAAACAAGCTCGGGGGAAGATCGTGAAAATCTAACCCATAGAAGAACATCAGGCCCCTGACGAAGGGGTGGAATGGGAAGCCTAGTCCTCGAATGAAGTGGTAGACGAACACCACCCTCTCACTTGATTTTGGTGTAGGCACAACCTCGCATTCATCTAGCGCACGGTGGGCAATGTTGGACGAAAGATAGCTAGCATGCTTCAACTCCCGGATATCCTTGTCGGAGATGCTTGAGACCTCCCCCATTCCATGGGAGCGCGAGTCGGCCATGGATGAGCGTGGGGAAGAGCGTCTCGGAGAGGACAAAAAATGAAATAGATCTGGGCGCTTGGAGCTTGAATGAAAGGGGGATTGAGTCTGAAATGCATGTGGTAGCTTGAGGATCTTTTTCCCTTTTATGGGGGTCGTAAGGCCAAGGGTTCCCGTTTACTGCACCGTAGGCCCTGCCACTTCCAGAAATGACCGCGCCGTTGAACGCGCGCGGGATAACCCAGAGCATTATTCGTATCAACTTAAACATGGGGCACGATCTTCTCGTTGATAAGACATTCCCATGGGAAAGCGGCCTCGGACGGTGAATTGAGTTTTACCTCCTCAAGAGGACCCGAACCTGGGTAAACACCATCTCCTTCGTCCCATGTAACCCATCGATCCAAGGTCCACAACTCGGGACCCCTACTCGAGATCCACTAGTTTTGACACCGACATCTAGGGCGACGACATGTTGCCTGCCGATGCAGGGATGCCGGGGCGGTGACCCCCTGGCACGGTGGTGGTGGGCTCCTTTCTCGCCGAGAATTGTGAGGGCACGCGTAGGCCGGATGTGATGGCGGTTGATCTAGCTTTCTTTCGCCTAGGTCCAGCCATGCCGGTCATGGCCGGCTAGCATGGAGTGTTGGCTGCTCGAGGAGTCTCGAGTGGTTGCTTTGCTCATGGATCCGTTGTGGCGGCGGTGTGCTGCGGGTCACTACGACAGTGCCGTGACACTTCATTTGGTGGTTTTGGCATGCTCCACGTACTTCTCCTCATAGGAAGGTGCAACAATGTGTTGCGTTTAGGAGGGTTGCTGGCTGCTCTAGGCCATGCGGGAGGCCGAGTGGTGGCGCATGGTGCATAGGGTAGCATCCTCCTCTACCATGGATCCAGTGGAAGGTTGGGATGGTTGAGAAGTGACCGTCATGATGGCAGACTGTTCTGTGGTCTACATGTCTTCAGCGGCATTGAGGGTGAACACACTACACCATGCACCAAAATTCCCTACCGACGGCTGTTGGGAAAAATTCATTTTTGCCGACCCACAGTTAACCAGAAAAATTCCTAACTAACTGTGGGTCGAAAAAACTTCATACACTGACCAGTTGTCGGTCGGGAATACTACAACCTGTACCATCCAACAGTCGGTGGGGGATTCTAGTATGATCCATAGATCATGGATCGGGAAATAACCCCAGCCAACAGTTAGATGGGAATTGGACCTCGCGCGCGATTAGCCAATATTTTAGCGCCAAAGCAGCCCAACGCGCCAAATTTTTCCCTAAAAATGACAAGGAGATCGCCGCTCCACGCTCCTTAGTTCCCCACGCACGAAATACCTAATCTCCGTTGTTCTCCACGCGTGTCGACGGCTCAATCCCCGCGCCTTCCACCACCGCCCCACACCGCCCGGGTCTACCGTCGATCTCTCCAATCACCGCCCCGCTCCGCCCTGCCTCTGCAGCACCGCCCTGCGCCCCCCGTCCTGTGCAGCACCGCCCCGCGCCGCCCGTCCTGTGCAGCACCGCCCCGCGCCGCCCGTCCTGTGCAGCACCGCCCGACGCCGCTCAACTCCGTCCTCCCTCTCCATCGCCGGCTCGACAACCTCATGCTCTCTCTCCGGCTGGCCGCCTCTGTTCAACCTCCCTGGCCCGGCCTCCCCATCTCCACCGTCCAGCTGACGAAGACAAAGGCATCCCTCTCTCTCTTTGGCTGATCAAGGGCACCGATGCGGCTGAGGTACAACTCCTCCCTCCATACATTCCTCTGTCTTTGCGTCCAGTTATTTTGTCGCGTCAATTTTGTGTTACAAAGTTTTTGAAGAGATGAATTGGGAGTGAAGGAGTTCGCCGTGGTTTATTGGTGGAAGACTGTGTTATTTGCCCCCTCAGTACTCTGTTGGTAGACGTTGTTTATGTAGATTTAATTTCTATTACAGTCAGAGGATGATGGAAACAAATTAAGGTAGGGCAGACTATCCAGCGGCAGAGGCCCATCCTCGCCCTATCGAGTCCTCCACCTGTGATATAGTACTGAGTAATGTTAGGTAGAAACCAATTTATGTTAGATTGAGCTTTTATTACTGTACTGGGTTATGTTCGCAGCATTTAGCCTCTTTGTCAAAAATTGTGAAAGTAACTTGGTTCTCTCGAAAGCGAAGCTTCTTTGCAGTACCAATGGATGTGTTTCTAGTATTTGTGCTGCTCTAGCTCGTCATATTTCTTAGTTGAGTTCACGACAATGGAGCTTCACCATACCGCCATCCAACTGCCCAAATATTCGCTTAACCTTTTCTTACATAATGTTTTTCATGCTTCTCTTTCTTACCAACATCTTCTTCATGCTTCCCACAAAAAACAGCACAACAATAGTTCTTCCTTGCTTGTAAGATGGCTCATCCCAAACATATACAGCCTTGCGACATGGCTGTCTTGCTTGCCTTGTTTTACTTAATTTTACTGTACACCATTTTGCTGGAGAAACACATCCAGCCAGAGGAAAGAACCGTGGAATCACAATGTACAACTCCCGCTGCGTAGTTCTCGCTTCCTGCCTCTCAAGGAAAAGGACCTGACCTACAATGGCCCGAATCAAGCTCATCTTGAATAGTGGTAGCATACAAACAATTTTATTATTGTCATGTTTCCCTGCAAGCAATTACAACAAAAATATTCTCCTAGAATAACTTTAAATTAAACCTAGTTTGCCACATCTCTCTGTACATGTGACATTACTTAAACTCTCTTGTTGTTTTGCAGGTAGCACAGAGAACCACTACTGGTACTACTGCAGAATATTTGGTACTTAGCGATCAGCTAGTGGTATTTGATTTTACCTAGCAGAATGTTTGCCAGTGAAATTGATGAGTTTAATAACAAATATCGGCTCCAAGATTTATTGAAGTTGTTATCTTAGTGTATTCCTACACTACTAGAAAAAAGCCTATAGCTAATATGCACATTAATGGCGCACCATGCATGTGGTGCGTCACTGCTATATAGCAATGACGCACCACTTAATGATGCGCCATTAGTGTCTATATTACTAATTTCCTTTTTTTATAGGTAAGTAAGGAGAAAGCTTTCTTTATGTTCTAGATCTACTTTTTTGACCTCCAACACGTGTACACATTTTTTATGGCCTAGATCTACGTATGTTTGTGGTGTTGCATATGTTTGTGTTTGCAGGTACCGGTATTTGAAATGCGATAGTTGCCAATATTTTATTGAAATGTTAATTCATTTTCGTTTCGGTGAGAATTTGGCGCTATGCATTCTTTTTGGTCTTATTTTTAGGCAAAGTCATGCCAAAAAAAATTTGGTTCTAACATATTGTTTTGCTCTACCCGCAGGCGACCATGGTCCGCACGATGACCGAAGGCATTGTGAATAGGTTTTGAGCTCTGCGAAGGCCGAGATGCTTCAAAAGAACGAGACGGAGATAAGATGTCCGTATCAAAGATGCAAGCTGAAGAGCCTTATGGACCCGGATTCCAGACAGGTGCGGGACCACCTACTCGTGCGTGGTTTCATGGATGGCTATCGGTGGCAAGGTGATGAAGATGATTATGAATTCGTCCATGGGGGCCGAGCAAGAAAAAGGGAAGGGTTGCAAGACAATAGCGGCGAGGGCGGGTGAGAAGACGAAGAATCTCCAAGACATGATCACGAAGTAGATGCAGGACACAGTCATCATGTAGAAGATGCCGGACATGATGATAAGGAAGATCAAGACAAAGGGAATGATCATGAAGATGAAAATGCCGGAGCAGACGACGATCGACCATCGATGGGTTGGGTGCAGGACCTTCATATTCAAGAGCTGCTTCTCAAGCAGACGGGTAACGCAAGAGCTGCTGCCCGAGAGAAAGCCAAGCTGGATCAACTGGAGATAGACGCGTTTACTCCATTGTATGAAGGATGCACGCCCGAGGATACCCGCCTAAAAGTAACGCTCATGGCTCTGGAGATGAAGGTAAAACACAAAATGACCGACACATGCTTCGAGAAGAATATGTCATTCTGGCACGAACGTCTTCTCATGGGGAACAAGTGCCCAAACAGTTTCGAGGAGGCAAAGAAAATCGTGTGTCCTCTGGATTTACCTCACCTGATATACCATGTGTGCATAAACGATTGCATCATTTATCGGGACGTGCATGTGGAGTCTACCATATGTCCGGTGTGCAGTGTTACTCGATACAAGAAGAGGAAGAAAGCTCCTCGAAAAGTGGTGTGCTACTTTTCGATCACTCCTCGTCTGCAACAGTATTTCGCAGACCCTAAGCAAGCAGAGCTCCTGCGTTGGCACGTGGATAGGGAGGAGAAGAAGCGAGAAGATGACGGAAATGATCCAGAGATAAATAAAAAAGACAAGATGCTGAGTCACCCTAAGGATGCGAGCCAGTGGCAAGCGTTGAACTTTGAACACCCAGAATTTGGGGACAATTCAAGGAACATCATGTTGGGCGCGAGCATCGATGGAGTCTGCTCGTTTGGCAGCCCGAGAAGCACACATAGCACCTAGCATGTGTTTGTGTGGATGTACAACCTCCCCCTGGTTGTGCATGAAGAGGAAGTACATTCACATGAGTATGCTAATTGAAGGGCCGAAACAACCAGGGAACGACATCAATCTGTATCTGGGGCTGTTGAAAGAGGAGCTAGACACGCTGTGGAAAACGTCAGCCAATACGTGGGATGCCGCAGCGAAACAATATTTCCCTATGAGAGCTACACTGCTCACGACGGGTGGTGCGGTGGTCCACGGATTTTGTCCATGCGTCAGGTGCAAGGATGACACAACGTATCGCCAGCTAGATAGAGATCCCGGGTCTTTGAAAACCATGTTCATAGGACATTGAAGGTGGCTTCATGACGATGACGCATGGAGAAAACGCAAGGATCTGTTCGATGGTGAAACCGAACCCCGAAGAGCCCCACGTATGAGGAGCAACGAGGAAATAGACGAGCTGTTGAAAAATTGGAAAGAGTGCTCACCGCCGGGAAAGAAGCAAAAGGTGCCACAGCCGCTTCTGAAGGTATGGAAAATGAGGTCTGTTTTCTGGGACTTGTTGTACTGGAAGATCCTCTGTGTGCCTCACAGCCTTGATGTCATGCATATCACGAAGAACGTGTGCGAGAGTCTGCTTGGTACCCTGCTCAACATGCCAGAGAGGACCAAAGATGGACCGAAAGCAAGGGCAGACTTGCAATCAATGGGCATCAGGGAGGAGCTTCACGCAAAACACCCTAATGATGATGATGATGATGATGAGGCGAAGGACACGGAAAGTCGTCGCAAAGGCAAAAAGGCCAAGAAGATCGAATATGACTGCCCTCCCACGTGCTTCACTCTAAGTCAGAAGGAGATCGATCAGTTTTTCACCTGCCTCGTAGGAGTAAAACTTCCTTACGGTTACGCGGGGAAGATAAGCAGATACCTAGACTCGGCAAAGTAGAAGTTCAGCGGGATGAAGTCTCACGACTGTCACGTGCTGATGACGCAGATACTTCCAGTTGCAATCCGTGGGATCATGGACGCGCACGTCCGTGAAACGCTATTTGGCCTATGCAACTTTTTCGACGTCATCTCTCGGAAGTCGGTTGGCGTGAGGCAACTCAGACGGCTACAGGAAGAGATCGTGGTGATACTATGCGAGCTTGAGATGTACTTCCCGCCCGCATTCTTCGACGTTATGGTGCATCTGCTGGTCCATATCATCGAGGATATCATCCAACTTGGGCCGAGGTTCCTGCAGAGCATGATGTCGTTCGAAAGGATGAATGGTGTCATCAAAGGATACGTTTGCAACAGGGCACGTCCAAATGGAAGCATAGCCCAGGGCTTTTTGATCGAAGAGTGCATTTCCTTCTGCACGAATTATCTAGGAATCGAAAACCCCGTTAGTCTGCCCGTCAACAGTCACCTCGGCAGGCTCGCTGGATGGGGTCACCGCAAGGGTCGCCGCGAAATGCATGTCGACTTCAAGGGTCGACTCGCCGACTTTGAAAGAGCAAACCTAGTCGTGCTAGAACACATAGACGTGGTCGATCCTTGGGTGGTAGAGCACAAAACCTTTATTGAGAAGACGTATAATGACCGAGGCCAATAGAGGACGGACGGAGATATAATCAAAGAGCACAACTCATATTTCATGCGTTGGTTGAAGGACAAGCTTCTGTCATACCCTTTACACGAGGATTCTTTCATGGAAGAAAAACTCATATTCGCCTTATCACAGGGCGCCGAGCACAACCTGATGACCTATGAGGCGTACAATATCAACGGGTACACATTCTACACCGAGGAAAAGGACATGAAGAGCGATTATCAGAACTCTGGGGTAACGATGGAATCCTACACCGGTAACGACAAGGACAGATACTACGGAAGGATCGAGGAGATCTGGGAGCTGAGCTACGCTGGAGAGAAGGTTCCGATGTTCCGTGTCAGATGGGCCAAGAGCGTCCTAAAAGAAGACCGGTATTTCACCACCATGGTTATACACGAAGCCAAATCGAAGACCGCGGGCGCAAACGTCACCGCGAAAAATGAGCCATGGGTACTGGCTTACTGGCTTGTCAAGTGGACCAATGCTTCTTCATTACCGACCCGTCAAAGCCGAGTTGTGTTGTCGTGAGGATAGGCAAAAGGACCATCATCAGAATGGATGGAGTCGCCAATGAGCAAGACTTCGACAAGTACGGCGACTCGAAGATGGAAGATGACGACGACGATGAAGTAGCACACAACACAAGAAGAAGCAGGACCACCCTACCTAAAGGACGTCCGTTCAAGAGAAGAATTCAAGGGGTTCCGGGGATAAATTATTCAACCGCGAGAAAGAAGGGCAAGAAGATCATTGTGAAAAGATAGCTAATTAAGATCGAATCACGACGTGTCGCTCGAGTGTGTTTGTCAGTGGCAAGCTGAATCTTTGATGACTGTTATTTCATGTCACTTGATTTCAACCATGTCATGTAATTCTAAATCTTTGCACCATGTCATGTAAGTCCAAACCGTTGGGCTATTCCATTACTTTTCAAGTCATGTGCATGCAGAAACCTTGTTAAAAGTATATGCATAAGTGGTAGAAGACTAAAATTAATGAAAAACAAGATCATCATGAGAACAAGATCATCATGCAATATGTAACAAAATTATTACATGCAACTAAAAATCCTAAATTACTAATAATTTTAGTTATTACATGCAACTAAAAATCCAAAAGTGATAACAAAAACAAGATCATCATGAGAACAAGATCATATTGTTACAAAATTATTACGTGCAACTAAAAAGTGATAACCAAAATTATTACACTCAACTAAAAATCCAAAAAATAGAAAAAAGTTAGTAATGGCGCACCAGGAGAAGGTGCGCCATTGCTATCCCACCCCACTTATGGCGCATCACTAAAAGGTGCGCCACTGATATGCCACTTATGGCGCACCCCTAAATGGTGCGCCATTGCTAACCCTCCCTCATTGTATCCCCTTCTTTCCTCCCCGCATCTCCACTCCAAACGTACCCCTCCCTCCCTCCCATCTCCCCTCGTCAGCCACCGCCGCCGCCCTCCTCGTCAGCCACCGTCGCCCTCCTCGTCACTGCCCCCAGGCCCCAGCAACCGCCGCGGCCCCCATTCGCCGCTGCACACGTCCCCGCCGCCGGATCACGCCCTCGCACACGTCGCCGCCGCCAGACGGGTCAGGTGGCCATCACCGGTACGGAGGTGAGCACCCCCGCCCCTCCCTCTTCCACATCTCTCTCCCGCCCCTCCCTCTTCCCATCTCCCCACCGTCCAACCCTCCTGCCACCTCTTACTTCCACTGGCGCGTCACCCCCTACAACCCTAGCCATCCATCTCCGTCTACCCGCGCGCCTCCTCGCCGCCGTGGAAGTACGGGTGACTATGTAGAATATATTGAATTTTGAACTGGGTTTCAGTCAATCAAAAACCAATGAATTTATTAGCACACACATATGGCCGGGGATTACGATGAATTAAACAATAGCGGTGCACACACTGAATTTGAGTTCAGTCAACCAAATACAACTGATTTCAGTCAAATGGCTGATCTGAACAGAGCCCTTCTTAGCCCCAATCCCCGGCGAGCGCTGCACGAGGCCGCACAGCTGCGCGTACTACGCCCAAGGCCGCCTATTGCCACAACCTACCTATCGTCGCTCGCGTCGAGAGAGGAAGAGAGTTGTGGGGGTGCAACGAGAATGACCGGTTCCATGTGGTCTGCTTGATTTGAAGGTATGAATGTGTTCCGCATCTTCTCGGGGGAATATTTGGTCTCTAGGAACCAGTCGATTATCATTCGAACCCAAACCAAGAAAATGGGGTCTAGAAATGGATCCGATCCGTGATATTCTGGTTGATGACTTAAACCAAACACACCCTTAGTAACTTAGTGATACCGCTAAAAAGAAGTAACGCTAATGATTTTCCTGTATGACGGTTAGAGAACTTTCCAAGTCCAGCTACGACTTGCACAATGCTTTAAATATTTATAAGCAAGAGTTTTCGAGATTTCAATAGAACCCAATAAAAAAAGACTTCGAGCCGCATGTAGCTAGCACAAATAGACAATTATCCCTCTCAAGCCACAATGTAACATAACCACTACTTGAATTGAATGCAGTTCTTGTAATGTTTCATGCATCAGAGTAATAGGGGCACTTGATAGAGAGGAATTAAGTCCTCCTCTATGCAACTCGCACAATCAAATAATTTATGGAGATGTTTTAGCTATCCACTTACCCTGATCTCCACCCCCATCTTCTTTAGTAGTAGAACCACTTGCTCAGTAAGTGCGCTAATGTCGATGGTGAATCTGATTTAGTTCATGAGAGTCATGCCTAATTTAGTGATCATAATCAAAACCATCTGCTAATTTGTCATTTAATTATGTTCAACTCAAGTAGGGTTTTGTTCATAAGTGGTGTTTCTTTTGTGTGTGTGTGTATGAACATTCATGCTGTCATTTAGTTCTTTCATGACTTTGTGTCTCTCCAGCACATTTCAACATATGAGTGGTACACAATTTATAACTCTATATTATTTACGTAGGTGTTCTGTTTTCTACCACATGTAACATACCCTCGATCATGGATCTCCATAGGTGTATTTGGTTAGCTTATTGCTTGGTGAAATAATGATATTACTTGGACAATGAGCTTATCTGAAAAACACATTTACTTACTTACTTACTTACGACGGAGAATGAATTTTATTACTTGGATAATGATTTTTTTATGTTGATCACTCATTTATGCCTTTTGATTGTAGTGGTTATGTTAAATTTATTTCTGAAGTATTCAAATCTTCCATCTTACTATTTTTTGCATCCTGCTTGTGCAGTAAGGTTGTAATGACTCATATTTGTTACCCCTTTCTCCTGAAACGCGGATTAATTTCCCTTTCGGTTGAGAATTGGGCACTCCTAGGTCAAGAAAATTAGCGAAGGTCATGCCCAATTTTCTTGACCTAGAAGGTGCCCGATTCAACCCCGTGCAATAACTCTAGTGCGAAGGTCATGGAAACTATAAGCCTCGGCCGATGACTTCATCTCCTTATCTTTTTGACTGGGCATCCCTGACGCCCTACATGTTTTCGCAGGGCGCCGCCAACGTTCCATGCACTCTCCTGCACTTCGTGGACGGCGAGTTGATTGATGTCGCCAAGGCCGAAATCATTGAACCGGGCAACCGCGTGTTCCACGGTAATCTGATGCCACCCACCGTGTATAGGGTTCAACTGGTTCGGGTGCTGCGGGGCTGCGACGACTTGTTACCTCCGTATCGACCCGTTGGGGCCGACAAAGATGATGTGATGACCCTCAGCGCCTACTTAAACTGGTCCATGCTTTGGCCGAAGAGCCAGATTCGTTTGGGGGCGAGGGACACCACCCCACAGACAACACCGCCAGTCGTGCCGGCTCCAAGCCATGGCAAGACCGCCGCAACGCTACCGCCGTCAGCTGATCCAGACATGCATATGGCACATGATCCGGACGACGACGACGATACAATTTCCAACGTTGATAAGTACATCAACGAACATGGGTACGGTGACGATGACGCCTTGTTCGGGCCTCCTTCTCAAGAACCCAACCCTGCAAAAGACGATGGCGATCTAGATGGTACTGTGGAGAAATCCAATTTCAACAGGCGTTTGCTGTTCAGTTCTGAGGAGACGCCTCCAGCTCCTGCCTTCACCGAGACTCAAATAGTCGAGGTGCGAAATATTATCATCCCCAACACACTCCGAGACTCAGTCGAGGTGCGAAATATTATCATCCCCAACACACTCAAGAAGGTGGTCTCTCACCAGAACTCGATCCCATTACAGCAGAAGAAGCAGAAGCGACGGAAAAGAAAAACTAACAAGGGTGCGAGCCAGCCGGCACCGAGTATGATCCATGCTCAGGACTGGCCACCAATATCTAAGGATATTGAGAGGAGGGTGCATGTGGCGGGTAGGCCGATGCTACCGAATAATATGCTCAATGCTGCAACCGGTGCTATGCGGAGTCTACATGACGCTATTCTTTATATGGAGAAGCGGCGTCTCTCCTAGAATGATGGGGCATACCCGGTTTTCGTGGCCAAGGTGCCAGAGGGCAAGGGCTTTGTCGATAGCAACATTGGGTGTATGATCATCCTGTGGTTTGATGACATCTTCGCTATGCTTAACCTTTATCCGCTGCACTACCCCTTCATTCGGCTATTTTCGCTCAGTATGGAGATGCGGATCATTAGAGACAAGTCCCCAGAAATCGTGATAGTCGACCCCTTCTACATGCGTGCCAAGCTCTTGGACGCTGCTGGGGACCGGCAAGTCGCGAGTTCATACCTCGAAGGCGTCATTCTGGCGAACGCAGATAAGGATAACTTCCTCGTGCCTTAATTTTCTGAGTAAGTCATCCCCTCATCGCCCCGTAACATATGATTTCTTAGATTTCGATCGTTCTTTTTTTCTAACAATCCGTGTTTTGTGCAGTGACACACATTGCACACTCATCCTCTTAAGCCCGAAATATTCCATGACCACGTATTTCGACTCGGTCCGTCAGTCGAAGAAAGACTACACAAATATCAAGAAAGTTCTTGATGATGTCCTCCCCGGCTACGCCAAATCTGGAGGCACCTTCAGGAGGCCAATTCTTAGGTATGGCAAGCACGTGTTCACCCACGTAACGATGTTCCCCTGCATCAAGCAGCCGCATGGCAGTCAGAAGGATGCCTACTACGCCCTCCATCACATGCGGGCGATCGTACGGGACCAGCATCACCGTATGCTACCAAATGAGCTCAAAGATTGGGCCGCACGCTTGTCGGCAATCCGGGACGAGGACATCAGACAAGAATTCTATCGCATCTAGTCGGAGTTGGTGGAAATCATCTATCAAGATGTCCTTGCTAGATCGGCGCAGTTCTACCTAAACTGTCCACCGTCCAACGGTGATATTGACACAGTGCTACAAATGCAGGCTGACAACGACCGCACATTCATGACCATCACGAAAGACGGCGGCTTCATCCACGCTCCGGTCCCTGAGTCGAGTCCAAAGTACTGATGCTATGTTGTAATTAAACTTTAATGAACTTGTATGTCTCTTTAGTTTGGACAGTCGTTGAACTTATATGTGTAGTCGATGCTATTTATTAGTAGGACCATGAATCGTGCTATGAATGTGTTGCTTTTCTCTTCCGATCCTTTTGTTGCATACTTATATATTGCTTATATATTATCCGTGAATTGCTTTTGTTTGTCTAGTGCATAGAGATGCCGTCGTATGTCGTGTACAAGGGTGAGGTTCCCGGAGTCTACGACGACTGGGAGGAGTGTCGGAGACAGGTTCACCGTTTTAGTGGTAACAGTTACAAAGGGTACACCACTAGGGCGGAGGCGGAAGCTAGATACGCGCGCTATCTAGCGAGAGAGAGGAGGGAGCGGAAGAGGAACCGGATGAAGATCAATTTCATCGCGATGATGCTCATCGTGACCGCAACCCTCTTCTATGTGATGGTTGTTTAGATATCGACTTGTAATGTCAAGGCAAACTCGCTACTCGCGGTCTCGAGACTTGTAATGTTCTAACTTTGTTCGGTATTTTAAATTTGGAGACTAATATGATGAATTGTATTCGAAGACTAATCTTCGATTGTATTCGATAAATCTCTTGTTTATATATATGTTGTGCTATTTATATTATGTGCTATTATGTATATTTTAACATGTATAAATATCATAAAATAAAATAAAATCCTAATATTCATAGTAGTGGCGCACCTCTAGAAGGTGCGCCATTAGTATCTGGGATAGTAATGGCGCACCAGGTGGTGCGCCGTTATTGTCTTGCATAGTAATGGCGCACCAGGTGGTGTGCCACTGTTATGTATATTAATAGTGGCGTACTAGGGGTGCGCCATTACTATTTATTAGTAGTGGCGTGATAATAATGACGCACCTATAGTGCGTCATTAATAGCTAAAGTGGGTGCGCCACTAATAGGTCTTTTTCTAGTAGTGCTAGCATAACCCAATGGATGTTGCGCGTGAACATAAATTGAAGGTTTTGCTTAGGCTTCGGTTCTTATGCAATTTTTTCTTTAGGAGGCTGCACCGTGGGAGCTCATCTTGAAGAGATCATCCACTGACGTGCTTACTGCATCCACTCAAGTGAGTTCCTCTGCCCCACTCAAGTCCAGATGTCGTCCATATGTGTGGATGCCATGAATAAGGAGAGATGCCTCCTTATGTTTGACACTAATTTTTATAGTGTGTAACTAGGTTGGTTATTAGGATTCTTGCTACCAAGTGTGAAGCTAGCTACCATGGATAGAAGTTGGATGGATGCACATAGGTATAACGCCACATATATATTTTATATTTCTTAGACGCCGAAACTTTATATAACACACTGCACATGTACACTTGCAGGTAGGCATACAGAGAAGTACTTACATGGGCTCGCCAAATTCCTAGGCTATGCATTTACTAAATCATCAGTCGAGAATAAAATCTTATGTCCTTTCAAAAACTGTGTGAACTCGTACTGGAGAGAAGAATCTGAAGTCCGTGAGCACCTGGTATGCGAGGGATTTGTAGATGGCTACAAGCAGTGGATATTTCATGGATAACGCGTCTCTTCTTTTCCCATTTCTCCAAATCTAGATGAGGGTGACCAAAGGGATGTGGACGATGATATATCTGATTTGCTAAGAGACCTTGCTGCTGGTTTGGATAAAGGTGGAGATCTTGAAGATGATTGTGGTTTAAATCAGAATGATTCTTTTCTAGAATCTCTCCACAAACTTGAAGCTGATTCTCGACAAGAGTTATATCCAGGTTGTAAGAATTTCTCAAAGCTTCATTTCCTGGTGAGACTTCTTCACACCAAACTGCTGGGACGATGGTCCGATAGAAGTTTTGATCTGTTGTTAGGTCTGTTTGCACGTGTATGTGGAATTCAGGAGCCAAGGGGTCGTGTCTGTGTGTTAGGTATAGGGCCAACGCCTCAAGATTTGGGCACACCGGGTTCACGGGGTAAAATGAGCACAAGAGTTCTAGTTGCAATGGAAGGGTGTCGAGTAGCTGAAAATTGTGTTACCATGCTGGAGGAGCATGTGCTAGAAATGCATGAACGAATGGACCGAATGAAATTGATGTTAGCTTCACAAAGAGGGCATGATATTGAAACTCCTAGCTCGCATAACGGTTCCAATTCTCGACAAGTAAAGAACTATTTCCACATCTTGTCATTGCATCAATAATCCTTCTTGCATGCAATAACTCTGTTTTCCATATTGTTGTCTAAATAGAACTCAAGACTTGAAGTTCAGGAAGATAATGATGGCGAAGAAGATGATCAAGGGGATGATGAAGAGCCCTTTGTTCATAGAAGAGTTGTTGCAAAGCCCCTTGCAATAAGCTCATCAGCCCATGAAGATGCAAACCTGGTAATCTTCTCATGCTTACCTATATATTTAAATTCTATATTATTTTCATGTTTCTAAAATTATCATTGATTCAGATTGGTATGGATGTGCTTCTATATGCATGGACTGGTCCTAAAACTCCTGTTGCTAAGGCAACAATTATCTCAGTTGACCCAGACACTATTGTGGGCGAAGAGCCCCTTGGACCAGGGACTTATGAGGTTGTTGTCAATGTTGCGATCAGAAGGGATTCTGCGGTGCCTTTTGAATGTGACGGTTTGCAATGTATCGCTGATGCTGTCCCAAAGTCCATTGCATGGCCATCTAGCAAGGTAATCACCAACAATATATGTTCTATCCACTTGCCTCAAATTGTTTGGCGTGTGATATTGACTCATGATTACTTTGCCAGATCAAGCATTACAAGCCAGGGGCATCTTCCTCGACCCGCCGCTAAGGTACTGTCCTTGACCACCCCTAGCGCTATCTTTTTTGCTTGCGTTCTGATATTAATGAAAGGGTTAATAGTTAGAGACTGCATCTGCACTTGTGTTAACGGTAGCTTAAAGTAAACATACAGTAAACCAGCACAAAGGGTATAGATACCTTTGAAAAACAGAGCAATGTCATTACTCAGTACTGTCCCAGCTTTAGTTTGTGGCCTCTGATATATTATGTTGCATGTTAATCAACCAAACTGCTGTTAATCCTGTACACATTGGAAAGTGGACAATCTCCGTTGAATAAAACAAAACTGCTGCTACACTTGCTCGCTTCTCTCCAATTTGATTAAACTAGTCATCATCCCGTGCACCTCTTACATCATAAACTGCTTCTGCTGTAACAAAACTGCTGCTGTAACAAAAACTACTGCTGCTATAACAAAAGTGCTACTACACTGGATATTGATGGAACACCTCAACACTACAAAACTGCTGCTGCTGTAACAAAAACTATTGCTGCTGTAACAAAGCTGTAACAAAACTGCTGCTACACTTGCGAACTGCTGCCACAATGGGCATAATGACTATTTTTTCTGCTGAATTATCAAAAATTGATGGAACACCTCAACATTAGTCAAGCCACGGTTTACTTACACATGCAATGCACTTGTCACAAATATTCCTTATAAATTGTGGAGCTAGCATAGCCATTTTGTACAGGATGTTAGACATAGACGAGCACAACATTTAGGATACTAAAATAATTTATATTTTATTTCTTAGAAATGTGTGGTTAATTTATCTCTTCTGACTACCAATGTGTGCCTGATGAAAATAATAGATATTTCGAAAGATACACGTCCATTATTTAATTAACCTCACTGTATGGCTGGATGCATTTTCAATGTTTAGACTGTACTGTAGCAACCAACTTTTGATCATTAAGAGGTCTTCTGTGCATGTCACTTAGTGACACAGAGCCTATAGGAACAATATTCCACAATTTAGATGCCATTTTACTTGCTAATAGTAAAAAAATACATAAAAATCTTAAAATACTGAGCATTTTTATAAATCCGCTATGACCCTTACTATGTCATCTCTGTTGTTAACATTGTAGGAAAGACAAGAGGACAAGGAAGGCACCATGAAGCTGGTAGTTTGAGCGTGTATGGTGGATCTAGCTATCGTTTTGCAAATCTGTATGGTGGATCTCTTAGCTATCGTTTTGTAACGGTGGATCATTTAGCCATACTGGGAACAATGGAGTAAGAACAATGCACATTTTAGCTCTCGTTATTTAGCTGGGTATTTTGTAGCAAACAAACATATATGTTTGCAAGTGTAACGGAGCAACAAAAATTGATATGTTTGCAAGTGTAATGGAGCAACAAAAATTGATATGTTTGCAGCTGTTTTAATATTTTGGAGTACATGCATACTGTATGGTGAGTTAGATATCTAACGTGCTTGATATTGTTTAAGTAAGGCCAAATAATATATCATCTGCCTCTGCTGAATCGTTGGTTGGCATTAGGTAAGGCCAAATAATATATATCATCAGCCTCTGTTGAATTGTTGGTTGGCAAAACAAAACATCATCAGACTGTTGGTTGGGAAATGTTTATGATAGGGCTGACGACAAGTCGGTCGGCAAAGAAGGCACCATCAGGCCATCAGTTGTGGATGGCTCATACATGCATAACAGACAGTCGGTCGGCAAAACAAAAATATCAACGACACATCGTTCGGGAAAGGTTACTTCAAGGGCGAATAGGACGTCGGTCGGGAAAGATCCATGACATAGCCGATGGACTGTCGGTCGGCAATTCTTCCTACTATCGTCTGTCTGTTGGTCGGCAAAACTTTGTCAGTCGGCAATGCGCTTTCCCGTCTGGTTTTTCCCCAACAAACCTCATCGGTCGGCAATACTTTTTCCCAATAGACTGTCTGTTGGTGGAAGTTGTTATCCCGACCAACTTGTTTGTTAAGAATGTAGTGATGTGGTGTAGTGACATGAGGCGCCAAAGTGGATCTGGTGGCCACGTAGGTGGTGGTTGGCCGTGGCAATCTGCATTACGCACTTGGCTACGGGACTTGGTTAAGGACAGGCAGCTTGATACCGGTGGTGGTTGGCTGGGAAGGCTACATCGATGATGGGTTTGGTGAGCTCTGGGCAAAAGTCTAGCTTGAACTTTGTTCAATGCCGATTGTGTCGACGTTCGTGGATGTCGTTCTCTCCTTAGAGGCGGCACCATGGAGCCACTTCACCTCCTTCCTCATCCCAATCACAGGCTTCCGGGTGAAAACCCAAGTTGTGACCTTCGTTGGAGCAGGCTTTAGCGATGTTTCCTCGTAGCTCCCCTCTTGGGGCGACGCCTTGGAGGTCCGTTCTTTCGTCAGTGGCTCCCGCGGCTTTGTCGTGTCAACGTCGGCCAGGAGGGTGCGTGGCCTCGGGTCCGGTCTAAAAGTCAAAGTGGTGGCTCCGAAAATCTCATGTGTGTTGGGTGTTGACTTTGGTTGCTTGTTCGACATGGCCAGCGACTGGGCTAGTTCACAGCCTGAGGGCTGGAGTGGAAGTTGGAGCGGTAGCTCCGGAAATTCTCCTGTGAGTAGGTCTTGGCCTTGGTCGCTTGGGCGGCAGCGATCAACTAGTTTGGTGCGTGGCCTAGGGGTTGTGTGGAAGTCAGAGCGGCAGCTCTGGAGTCCTGTGCAGAGTTTTGGGGTGTCGCCTTCAGACACTTGGGTCGCAGAGCTGTCAGCTCCGCTGGTGCATAGCCTTGGGGCGGGCCGACGCGTGCCTTGCAAATGTATCGGTTTACGGTCAGTTTTTCTTATTAACTGACCAATTCTTTTTTTAATGAAAAAGCAGAGCTCTTGTTGGTTCCTCAAAAAAGGCATTGAATGACATGAAGAAGAGATATTGTACTGAAGGACAACAGAAGGAGCCAAGTCAGTCTCAATGATCAAATAAGTATACTAGTTCTTCATCTAATGTAGTAGATCAACATACAAAGATGCAGTCCGAGCTGAAGAAGATGAGCAAATAATAATAGTAGGCAAGAGGAGGGGGTGGTAGTGTATAGAAAAGTGGACATACAACGTCTAACCGATGGTCAGGAGCGGGCTAGATTGAGCAGAAGCAACTAATTACCAATAGTGACTGTGTGCAGGAGGGCTTGAATGGTGAACGAAATATTAAGAAGAGAAAATTCTAGGGCTTGCCTCAACCATGACGTTACCGAATTAGTCACACATAGCAATCAGATCGCAAGAAGAAACCATCAAGGGATAGTTACCTCACATGTCTCATATACTATCATTTAGTACTATATATACTATTTTTTCATTATAAGTAAACTGATATAATATATAAGATACTTAAAACTGAGTTACATGGCAAAATTGCAAGGTGACCCATAGTTTTCATTTTATTTGTGAAATACATATATATTTATATATAAAATGGAGCATACTCAAAATATGAAACCTACTACCAAAAAAGTAGTATTTATACTCTCTAAACACTCTTATATACTCCCTCCGTCTTAAAATAAGTGTCTCCAATTTAGTATAACGTTGTACTAAAGCTAGTACAAAGTTGAGACATTTATTTTAGGATGAAGGGAGTACTACATACTATGTGTACATATTCTCCGATTTGATAGATACTACATACAATATAAAAGCTCAAGTGATGGTAACTACCACCGGACGGTAGGAAACATATATATATATATATATATATATATATATATATGCTTGATTTTATTATACAACCTCATTTCCCGTGGAAACAAAATAAAGATAGGATTTTGTTATCGCTTGCATTCACTAGTCACTAGTAGCAATATTGAAACGAATATCTCATTTTTATGAAATAAACTGGCTTAAATTTAGCGTACAAATAACACTCATCAGAATTTTTTTTGTTTTGTCACGAAAGATGTCCTCGTGAACGGATTTAGGTGTTAGGCCATCACAACTAGGTGGCGGCTTGAGAGGGGTTGATCGAAATCGAGAGACACATGTTTACCCAGGTTCGGCCGCTCCAATGGAGGTAAAAGGCTACGTCATGTTGTGTGTGTATTGATGATGACGATGATCTCGATTACAAGGGTGCGAAATTGCTACCTCTAACCTCGAGGGTTTCTAATATGTCTATCTTTAATGACTTGTTTTGTCGAGACTTAACTTGTCCCTTTTGGGGTGCCCTGCCCCTCCTTATATAAGTTAAATGGTAGGCTTACATAGAGTTCTACCAGGACTTGGATTAGCTTCTCTTGAATCCTAATTCAGGCCTCGCTTCCCTTGGAGGGAATCTTCTCTTCTTGGGCCTTCTCTATGAGCCACCCTTCAAGCCTCTACATGAGACTCCTTCCACCGGCTTGCACACTGGGCCTTGGGCCTTGTTGTCCAGTTTGACCCGACAAGCGCGGGGTGACCCACGAGCTTCCAGGTATGGGTCGGGTCATACTTCCTGGCCAAGTCAAACTGTGGGGTATATCCCCAACATTAGCCCCATGTTAGCTTGAGTTTATTCATGGTAAGCTCCTAAAATAAGAATAATAAATATGTTAAGGGACATGCTTGCTCCATTGGCAGGCTTATTTCAATGAAGCGGCTTCTCGAATATCCGGGTGTCTTCTTCAATTCAACGAGTCGTCTTCACAATCATCTTGCATGTATGTACCCTTTGCAATAAAATATTGGGAATAATAACCCGTCTGTCGTTGACTCGGCCTCCAATGCTTTGGCTTGATGAAAATTTTGGGAAGAAAGTCGGCCTCCTAAAATTGATGAAAATTTTGAGAAGCTCCACTTAAAATTGACCAGTTGAAGATGTCCTTCCTCTCTCTTTTTTATCTCCATATTAATTGTAGCCCTGAGTTATAAACTAAATTTGCTGCTTTTCACATGTGTAGCCCCCAAGGGCCGGCTCATCAGTATGTGATGTGCCGGGTCTTCAACTTGGACCTCATAATGTATTAACCAGTTGAATATTGTAGCTCCCAAGGGTCGGCTCATCAATATGGAGTGGGACGGGTCTCCAATTTTGGACTTCATAATCTATTAAACAGCTAAATACTATAGCCCCTGAGGGTCGACTAATTAGTATGTGCCGGGTGGGGTCTCTAATTTTGGACCTCACAATCTGTTAAACATCTGAATACATTAGCCCCCAAGTGTCGGGTCGCATGCCTGCGGCGACTTGGGACTTTAGAAAGTTTGATCTAAGTAATGTGGCCCCAAGTGCTAGGTCGTTTGCGTGTAGTGACTCAGGATTTATATGCACTTCTCCTTTGAAAGGAAAAACATCATATGATGTAGCTCCCAAGTGCTGGGTCGCTTGCCTGCAGCGACTTGGGACTGTGAGAATAATATAACTCATCATAATGTACTTTAGAAGTTCTCTTGAACTTGGATGAATCCATGACCGTGGTTGTAAAGCAACCCAGTAATTTATTGTTTGTATGAATATCCTGGAATAATGCCTTTGTTCTTGAAATGAAATCCCTGCTCATGGTTGCGGTGCAACCTGACAAATATATGTTTCAGAAATCCATAAGTTGAAGAAATCTAGGAGCCGGTCAATTTAGATGACTCGGTATTATAAGTGATGGGCCACCTCAGCAATATTTAATATACCAGCTCAACAATATGTGAGAAACTTGCTCTTCGAGAATATTTATTTCTCTTGAGCTGGCTTAAAAAACCCTAACCATTTAATACTTGCTATGATAAACCATGATGAAAATCCGACCATTTTGGGTATCAAAGATCTATTTGCTCCTACAGAAGTATATGTTGTAACCCGGTTTGAAGACCGACACGATATGTATGATGCATGATGCAATGATGCAATGTAGGATGATGCATGTATATGATGAAAAAGTGCGGATTTTCACTCGAATCTAACTTCAATGAAACTAGCATGATACCCACTGGTTCATCATAGCTCTCTATAAGCCGACCCACACATGACCCAATCGATGTTTTAAGCTAATAAGTTCGGACACGACTTATCGAGAGTACATGAGGTCGGAGTATCATCTTGCGAAAACGCATGTTTAATCAAGTTTCAAAGAAGGCGACTCATGAGTCCATGGAGTATCCTCGCTTTCTAATTTGGCGGCTCTCACGTGTCACAAGCGTGTTTTCACCTATATAAGTTCAGGGTCCCTTAGAATTGACTTATCGAGAGTACACGGGGTCACCTTGTTCGGAGAAGCATCTTGCAAAGAGGCAGATTTAACCATAATTATGTCGTTTTTTGTCGGGTTAAGAGGGTGAGAAAGCTAAACTCGGTGAGTTGGAAGCCCCCAAGTAACCAATGTATTGTGGCATTGCACCGAGTCAAGAGGGTGAGAATGCTAAATCGGTGAGTTTGAAGCCCCAAGTTACCAATGTATTGTGGCATTGCGCCGGGTCAAGAGGGTGAGAAAGCAAAACTCGGTAAGTTGGAAGCCCCCAAGTGACCCCTGATCAAGACTGAACAGGGTACCCATGTTTAGACTATGCATCATGGCGACTAGTGTTCTTTGGTAACCTTACTTTTCGCCCATAAGGCAGGATACCCATGTTTGAACTATGCGTCATGGCAGCAAGTTCTCTTTGGCAACCTTTAATGTTTCGCCAATAAGGCAGGAGCCTATAAGACTGGGTTATCTTCCTTGCAATGACCTGGGGTTCTTGTATTTGTTGAAAATGACCAAATTTGTCAAGCCATGTCTGTGTAGCCCCCGAGTCCTAAGCTGACTCGAGGTGGCGGCTTGAGAGTCTTCATACTTGGATGTAGCATAAGGCGGTGTAAAGTAGATAACTGAATGACGAATTTTATTGTAGCTAGAGACAATATAGCGAGTTGTTGATCTTGGTGATGCTCCAATGCTGATTGAAGGAGACTGGCCGCTGGGGACGCTTGTGTGCGTCTGTAGGACGGCTCAAGCGAGCAGGCGCGACACCAGCGTGTTTGATGTAGATCGGACCACGGGGTCGACGGTTTGACTACATCCATTGGGCGGCTCACACGAGTGTATGTTGTCCCAACGTTTTGATGTAGATGTGGGAGTCAGTCGTGGTGTTTGAAACCTGTGAGCACAGCAAGTCGGCCATGGCGTTGTAAGCTGGCGCGGACGGCGAGTCAGCCGTAACATTGTAAGCCGGTGCATAGGGTGAGTCAGCCGTGGTGTTGTAAGCCCGCGCGGATGGTGAGTCAGGCGTAGCGTTGTATGCGGGCAGGGACGGCGAGTCGACAGAGGCATTTGTAAGCCGGTGCGGACGGCGAGTCGGCTGTGGCGTTGTAAGCCGGAATGGACGGCGAGTCAGCCGTAGTGTTGTACGCCGACATGGACGACAAGTTGACCAAGGCATTTGTAGAACGGCGCGGACGGCGAATCATCCGTGTCATTTGTAAGCCGGCGTGGACGACGAGTTGGTCGCGTCATTGGAAACTTGAGCGGACGGTGAGTCGGCCGTGGCGTTATAATCCAATGCGAACGGCAAGTCGTTCGTGGCCTATTAATGTAGCCTGCACCAACGTGGGCGGCGGCTTGCATGTGTGTCGGTCGCACAGTGCAACATTGTTAGATGATGGGACACGGTGACGTTGACACGGGCTCCGTACGCACAATAGAACACAATTTCTGCAATGAATAATTGTCTTGCACATAAGAAATATTGTAGGGCAGAGTAATTGTCATCAGACGAATAACGTATATTAAAAAATAGATAGGATGAATAGCACGCGGCATTATTGTTAGATGAATGCGGACACTGGTGTTAGATAATGCTGGTAGTGAGACACAAATGTACGCATAACTTTGGTCGATGTGACGTAGTACTAAAACCAGCATACTCTTCTTTTGTCCTTTTCCTGTCTTGCACCGCAGTAGCCCTTTTTTTGCTTTTCACCTTACTTTTTTGAATAGTAGAAGTATAGCCTAGCATGAACTATACTGGTAGTGGTAAATAGTAGCCCCATGTATGCATGTGCATAAAGTTGCGAGCCGCGGTGTATGGGTGCATGGAACCAAAGCAAAGTGGAGCGCACTCAGCAGCTGTGTATGTGCATGTAACCAAAGCTCGACATGCTCGGGGCGGGGCCACGGCGTGCGCGGGCAGCACGACAGGCTCGGGGCATCGCTGCCGCGCGCGAGGGCGAGGAGAGGTGAGGCAAACACAACCACAATGGCGGGCCGTCTTTGGAGAGGCGAGATAGTGATATATTCATTTTGTATCATGTTTTGTTATTGTTATTTATAATAATTTATGCATTTTATTATTTGATGGAGTAATTCTAATGCATTTTCTCTCATAGTATGCAAGATTTACATTAAAAGGAAGAATGTCGATAGACGAAATTCTTGACATTCAAAGGCTACATCACATATACCCATTCTACACATCTTTAAATGGGCTGAAACTTTTCAAAAATTTATTTTGGAGTAAATAAAAAATACTGGAGCGAAGATGTACCGAGGGGGATACCAGGCGCCCACTAGGCACCAGGGCACGCCAGCCCCTCCTAGTGTGGCCTGATGTCTAGCGGCCCCTCGGCCCACCTCTGGTGACCATCTTTTGGTCTAAATTCCCTTTTAACCTGAAAAAATTAGGAGAAGATTTTTGGGACGAAGCACCGCCATCTCGAGGCGGAACCTGGATAGGAGCACTTTTGTCCTTCGGAGGAGCGACTCCACCGGATGAACTTCCCTCCCGGAAGGGGAAATCGAAGCCATCGTCATCATGAAATGGTAATTGATTTTAGAAAATTAAACAAAGCTACTAGAAAAATATCACTATCCTTTACCTTTCATACACCAAATGCTAGAAAGATTATTGAAGCACACACATTTTTTGCTTTCTAGATGGTTATTCTGGTTTCTTTCAAATACTTGTGTCACAACTTGATTAACACAAAATCACCTTTATTTGTCCGTTTGGAACCTATGCTTATAGATGTATGTTTTTTGGATTATGCAATGCACCTGCTACTTTTTAAAGATGTATGACTGCTATATTTTCTGATTTTTGTGAAAAGATTGTTAAAGTTTTCATGTATAATTTTTCCGTTTATGTAACTTTTTTTGATGATTGCTTAAGCAACCTTGATTGAGTTTTTCAGAGATGTGAGCAAACTAACCTTGTCCTGAATTGGGAGAAGTGCCACTTTACGGTAAATGAAGGTATTGTCTTGGGTCATAAAATTTCCGAACGAGGTATTGAGGTAGATAATGCTAAACTTGATGCAGTTGAGAAGATACCTTGTCCTAAAGATATTAAAGGTATTCGTAGTTTCCTTGGTCATGTTGGTTTCTATATGAGGTTTATTAAAGACTTATCTAACCTTGTCCTAAATTTTTAGGAATTGTATTTGCTTGTGATAATTTCAGATGTTACACTATTGATTCTAAAGTAATTGACACACTGATCATGCTGCTATTAAATATCTTATGGAAAAGAAAGTTGCTAAGCCTAGACTTATTAGGTGGGTTCTTTTTCTACAAGAATTTGATTTGCATATTATTGATAGGAAAGGAGCTGAGAACCCCGTAGCTGATAACTTGTATATGTTAGAAATTGTTCTTGATGACCCACTACCTATTGATGATAGCATTCCCGATGAACAACCAGCTATGGTCAATGTTTCTCATAACACACTCTGGTTTGCTGATTATGCTAATTACATTGTTGCTAAATACATACCACCCAACTTCACCTATCGGCAAAAGAAAAAAAAATCTTCTTTGATTTGAGACATTACTTTTGGGATGACCCACATCTTTATAAAGAGGGAGTAGATGGTATTATTAGATGATGTATACCTGAGCATGAACAGGAACAAATCCTTCGGAAGGGTCACTCCGAGGCTTATGGAGGACACCATGTGGGAGATAGAACTGCACACAAGGTATTATAGTCTGGATTTTATTGGTCTACTCTTTTCAAGTATGCTCGTAAGTTTGTCATCTCTTGTGATGAATGTCAAAGAATTGGTAATATTAGTAGACGTCGAGAAATGCCTATGAATTATTCACTTGTTATTGAATCATTTGATGTTTGGGGATTTGATTATAGGGAAATGTTTCGCGTATACATGTCGGCGGAACGCTTCCTCGCTCGCTCGCGTGTTCCTCGCTCACTCGCGTGTCCCTCGCTCGCGTCCTTCAAATCCCTCGCTCGCGCCTAATTTTTTCCCCTTTCTTCTCAGCTTCTTCTTCCTCTCGTCTCTGTCACATCCATTTTTCTTCCCCGTCAGATCCATGATGGACGGAAAAGTTACATCCAGCTACACGCGAGCTTCAACAGGCAGACGGGAGGAGCTGAAAACAGAATGGCGATGATGGGGGGATGATCCCATGGTCGACAGGTGAGGTTGCTGCACGAGGATCTGCAGGGATGATGTCGCGAATGCTACAACCACGTATAACAAAAGCTGCAAGCATCCAAAAAAATCTACAACCGTTGATAAAAAAAGTTACAACCACGTCCGTGAGAGTTGTAACCAAACTTCGTCGGAGTTATAGCCGGAGTTTCAACCATGATGAAGAAATGCTGCAACCATTATACAAATTTGCTACATCAGTCATTCTTTTTTGTTGCAGCCGTATTGTTTTTTTGCTATAACCATAGGCATGCCGAGCTGCAACCATGATAGAAAAATGCTACGACCATTATATATTTTGCTGCAACCGTTCACTAAAAAAGTTGCATACAGGTTCGTCAGAGTTGCAATCCGAGTTCACCGGATTGTTTTGCTACAACCCTTATTTTGTTTTGCTACCATGCATCATCAGCTTCGTTTTTTTGTTACGACCACGTTGATATTTTTTTTTGCTATAACTACATTTTTTGTTGCAACCATGGACGAAAATTATTGCATCGTGAACGAAATTTGTTGAATTGAGAATTTTTGCTGCATGGAGATCTAACGGTGCGGCCCGCATATAGTTGGTAGATTGGGCCGCCCTCGCGTGGCCGACCGAACGATTCGGCCGACACGCCGGCGCAGAGCACTGCCCTTGATTATATAGGACATTTTCCTCCCTCTAATGGGTATACACATATTTTGGTTGCTCTTCATTATGTCACTAAATGGGTAGAAGCTATTCCATCCAATAGTGCTGATCATAACACCTTTATGAAAATGCTTAAGGAAGTTATTTTCCCACGTTTTGGAGACCCTACATACTTAATGATTGATGGTCGTTCATATTTTATTCATGGTGCTTTCCATAAGTTTCTTGCTAGATATGGTGTTAACCATAGAATTGCATCTCCCTATCATCATCAGTATACTGGTAAAGTAGAATTAACCAATAGAGAAATAAAATTAATATTGCAAAAGACTATCAATAGGCCCGGAAAGAATTGGTGTAAGAAATTAGACAATGCATTGTTGGCCTAAAGAACAACTTATAAAAATCATATGTGTATGTCTCCTTATAAAATGGTTTATCGGAAAACATGTCATTTACCTACTGAGTTAAACATGAAGCTTATTGGGCAATTAAAGAACTCAACTACGATTTCAAACTTGCCGTTGAAAAGAGGTTATTTGATATTAGCTCATTAGATGAATGAATAACTGATACCTCCATTTTGCATCATGCTTTTATGTTGATATTTATCGCATTATGGGCTGTTATTATACTTTACGGTACAATACTTATGCCTTTTCTCTCTTATTTTATAAGGTTTACATGAAGAGGGAGAATGCCGGCAGCTGGAATTCTGGTCTAAAAAAGGAGCAAGTTTGAGATACCTATTCTACGCAACTCCAAAAGCCGTGAAAATCAATGAGGAATTATTTTGGATTTTATAAAAAAAACTGGGCGGAAGAAGTAACGGAGGGGAGCCACCAGGAGGCCACAAGCCTGCCAGGCGCAGCCTACCCCCTGGCCGCACTTGGGTGGCTTGTGGGCCCCCTGTTGCCCCTCCGGCTCCCATATTTTGCTATAAGGAGGGTTTCGTCCCAGAAAAAATCAGGAGGAGGCTTTCGGGAGGAGACGCCGCCGCCACGAGGCGGAACTTGAGCAGAACCAATCTAGAGCTCCGGCAAGGCCGTCCTGCCGGGGAAACTGCCCTCCCGGAGGGGGAAATCGTCGACATCGTCATCACCAACACTCCTCTCATCGGAGGGGACTCATCTCCATCAACATCTTCATCAACACCATCTCATCTCCAAACCCTAGTTCATCTGTTGTAACCAATCTTCGTCTCGCGACTCCGATTGGTACTTGTAAGGTTGCTAGTAGTGTTGATTACTCTTTATAATTGATGCTAGTTGGATTACTCGGTGGAACATCAAATGTTCAGATCCTTACTGCTATTCAATACCTCTCTGGTCATGAACATAATTATGCTTTGCGAGTAGTCACTTTTGTTCCTGAGGACATGGGATAAGTCTTGCTATAAGTAGTCATGTGAATTTGGTATTCGTTCGATATTTTGATGTGTTGTATGTTGTCTTTCCTCTAGTGGTGTTATGTGAACGTCGACTACATAACACTTCATGATTACTTGGGACTAGAGGAAGGCATTGGGAAGTAATAAGTAGATGATGGGTTCCTAGAGTGACAGAAGCTTAAACCCTAGTTTATGCGTTGCTTCGTAAGGGGCTGATTTGGATCCACTAGTTTAATGCTATGGTTAGACTTAGTCTTAATTCTTCTTTCGTAGTTGCGGATGCTTTCGAGAGGGGTTAATCATAAGTGGGATGTTTGTCCAAGTAAGGGCAGCACCCAAGCACCGGTCCACCCACATATAAAACTATGAAAGTAGCGAACGCGAATCATATGAAGATGAAGAAAACTAGCTTGACAGAAATTCCCATGTGTCCTCGGGAGCGCTTTACCTCATATAAGAGTTTGTCTAGGCTTGTCCCTGGCTACAAAAGGGATTGGGCCATTTTTCTGCACCTCTGTTACTATTGTTCCTTGCTCCTCGCTGCGAATTATCTTATCACACAACTATCTATTACCGATAATTTCAGTGCTTGCAGAGAATACCTTGCTGAAACCACTTGTCAGTTCCTTCTGCTGCTCGTTGGGTTCGACACTCTTACTTATCGAAAGGACTACGATAGATCCCCTACACTTGTGGGTCATCAAGACTCTTTTCTGGCGCCGTTGCCGGGGAGTGAAGCGCCTTTGGCAAGTGGAATTTGGTAAGGAAACATTTATATAGTGTGCTGAAATTTATTGTCACTTGTAAACTAATCCTTTGAGGAGCTTGTTCGGGGTATCTTGACCTCGAACGGAACCACAAGGAGTTGCTCCTCAACCTACTGCACCTACTGAAAATATTTGGTTATGAAATTCCTTCGGGTATGTTAGAGAAACTGTTGGCTAATCCTTTTTCAGGAGATGGAAAATTGCTATGGCAACAAAAATCCTTTCCCGGCAATGGCGCGAGAAATCCTTCTGTCGTCTCTTGAGCTTGCGTTGGTTTTCCCTTAAAGAGGAAAGGGTGATGCAGCACAGGAGCAGTAAGTATTTCCCTTAGTTTGAGAACCAAGGTATCAATCCAGTAGGAGAATCTCGTCAAGTCCAGAGTACATGCACAAACACAAAGAGCTTGCACCCAACGCTATAAAGGGGTTGTCAATCCCTTCAAGATTGATTGCAAAGTGAGATCCGAAGGCGGAAAGTGCAACAAAGTAAAAGAGTAAGGCTGAAAATATGGTGTGAAGTAGACCCAGGGGCCATAGTGTTAACTAGAGGCTTCTCTCAAAATAGCAAATATTACGGTGGGTGAACAAATTACTGTCGAGCAATTGATAGAATCGCGCAAAGTCATGATGATATCTAAGGCAATGATCATACATATAGGCATCACGTCCGAGACAAGTAGACCGATACTTTCTGCATCTACTACTATTACTCCACACATCGACCGCTATCCGACATGCATCTAGTGTATTGGGTTCATGAGGAACAGAGTAACGCCTTAAGCAAGATGACATGATGTAGAGGGACAATCTCAAACCAGTGATGAAAACCCAATCTTTTTACCCTTGATGGCAACAACACGATGCGTGCCTCGCTACCCCTTCTGTAACTAGGTGAGGTCACCGCACGGTATGAACCCAAAACCAAGCACTTCTCCCATTGCAAGAATCATAGATCAAGCTGGCCAAACAAAACCCACAACTCGAAGCGAATTACAAGGATATGAAATCATGCATATAAGAGATGAGAAGAAACTCAAATAAGATTCATAGATAATCTGATCATAAATCCACAATTCATCGGATCTCGACAAACACACCGCAAAAGAAGATTACATCAGATAGATCTCCATGAAGATCATGGAGAACTTTGTATTGAAGATCCAAGAGAGACAAGAAGCCATCTAGCTACTAGCTATGGACCCGTAGGTCTATGGTGAACTACTCACGCATCATCAGAGAGGTCATGGTGTTGATGAAGAAGCCCTCATATCCGAATCCCCCCTCCGGCAGGGCAGCAGAACATGCCCCAGATGGGATCTTGCGGAGACAGAAGCTTGCGGCGGCGGAAAAGTACTTTCGATGATCTCCTGATTTTTTCTGGAATTTTTGGGAATATATAGGCGAAAGACCTAGGATAGAGGTGGCCGCGGCTAGAGGTCTTGTGGGGTTCGTGTTAACCCCCTGCCTTGGTTCTCAAGATCCCCGATCTTCTTCTGTTTCGGAAAAAATCTTTTTGGAAGTTTCGTTCCGTTTGGACTCTGTTTAAAATTCTCCTCTGAAAAGGGTCAAAAACACGGAAAACAGGAACTGACACTTGGCACTGAGTTAATAAGTTACTGCCAAAAAAGATATAAAAGGCATACAAAACATCCAAAGTTTGACAAGATAATAGCATGAAACCATCAAAAATTATAGATATGTTGGAGACGTATCAAGCATCCCCAAGCTTAACTCCTGCTCGCCCTTAGGTAGGGAAGTGATAAAGACTGATTTTTTCATGTGGAATGCTACCTAGCATAGTTGTCCTTTGCAACTTCTTTCGTGTGACATGAATGTTCAGATCTATAAGATTCAAAACAATAGTTTGCTATTGACATGAAAACAATAATACTTCAAGCAAACTAGCAAGATAATCATGAACTTTCAAAATAACAAGGCGAAGGAAAGTTATCCCAACAAAATCATATAGTCTGGCTATGCTCCATCATCCTCACACAACTAATTTAAATCATGCACAACCCCGATATTGGCCAAGTAATTGTTTTCGCACTCTTACTTTCTCAAACTTTTTATAACTATCACGCAATACATGAGCGTGAGCCATGGATATAGCACTATAGGTGGAATAGAGTGTGGTGGTGGTTGTGAGAGAAAAAAGGAGGAGATGGTCACATTGACTAGGCGTATCAAAGGGCTATGGAGATGCCCATTAATAGATATCAATGTGAATGAGTAGGTGTTGCCATAAAAAGGGTGCACGAGAGCTATAAGTATGTGAATGCTCAAAAAGGAGAACTAGTGGGTTTGCATCCAACTTGCTTGCTCACGAAGATCTAGGGCAATTTGAGGAAGCCCATCATTGGAATATACAAACCAAGTTATATAATAAATATTCCCACTAGTATATGGTGGTGACAAAACGATAGGCTCTCAATCATGAAGAACATGGTGCTATTATGAAGCACAAGTGTGGAAAAAGATAGTAGCATTGTCCCTTCTCTCTTTTTCCCTCTTTTTTTTATTGGGCTCTTGGGCCTCTTTTTTTCTTCTTTTTTATTTGGGCTCTTTTTTTTATTTCCTCACATGAGACAATGCTCTAATAATGAGGATCATCACACTTTGATTTACTCAAAGCTCAAAGCTTAGAACGATGATGACTCTATAGGAAATGCCTCCTACAGTGTACCGGGATGTGCAACGATCTAGCTTGGCGTATGACGTTGAAACATCTCGCTAGATATCTTACGACCATGTAATGGCAATATGAGAGTGACGGCACAAGTCATGAGACGGAACGGTGGGAGTTGCATGGCAATATATATCGGAATGGCTATGAAAATGCCATAGTAGGTAGGTATGGTGGCTGTTTTGAGGAAGGCATATGGTGGGTTTGTGTACCGACGAAAGTTGCGCGGCACTAGAGAGGCTAGCAATGGTGGAAGGTGAAAGTGCATATATACCATGGACTCACATTAGTCATGAAGAACTCACATACTTGTTGCGAAAGTTTTTATTAGTAATTGAAACAAAGTGGTAAACGCATACTCCTAGGGGAAGGGTTGGTAGGTGTTAACCATCGCGCGATCCCGACCTCAACACAAATGATGACAATCAATAGATCAATTATGCTCTGACTTCCTAACATAGCGGTTCACCATACGTGCATGCTACGGGAATCACTAACTTCAACACAAGTATTTATAGATTCACAACACCCTACTAACATAACTCTCAATATTACCAAATCCATGTCTCAAAACTAATTGAGAGGAATCAAGACTTCTCTTTCTACTCAATGCACATGAAGCTGGAGGTTTTTGTATCCTCTTTGGGTACCTATCACCTTTGGGACTACTTTCATAGCATAAACCAACTACCAAGTCACGCACCGCCGTGCTCTAAAAGATCTAAGTGAAGCACATAGAGCAAAATTATCTAGCTCAAAAAGATATAAGTGAAGCACGATAAGCATTCTAGCAAAATCACGATGAGTGCATGTCTCTATCAAAAGGTGTGTAGCAAGGATGATTGTGACACAACAAAAAAAATACTCCTATGATACAAGACGCTCCAAGCAAAACACATATCATGCGATGAATAAAAATATAGCTCCAAGTAATGTTACCGATGGATTGAAGATGAAAGAGAGGATGCCTTCCCGGGGCATCCCCAAGCTTATGCTTTTTGGTGTCCTTGAATTTTGGTTGGGATGCCTTGGGCATCCCCAAGCTTGAGATCTTTCCACTCCTTATCTCTTTGTCCATGAGAACATCACCCAAAACTTGAAAACTTCACAACACAAAACTTAAACAGAAACTCGTGATAACATTAGCACAAGAAAACAAACTATCACCTCTTTAGGTACTGTAGAAATCTTGATTTCTATTTAAATTGGTGTTAGATTACTGTATTCTCACTTTTCCATGGCTAGTACCCCCCCCCCGATACTATCCATAGTTTCATCAAAACAAGCAACCAACTCAACAAAAACAGAATCTGTCAAAAGCAGACCAGTCTGTACCAATCTGTATACTTCGTATACTTCTGATACCTCCAAAATTCTGAAAAATTACGACTGCGTGGGAAAAAGGCATATCAACCAGCAGAAAAACTAATCAAGTCAAAATCTCTTTCTGAATAAAAATGAAAAATAATCTCGTGAGCGAAAAGTTTCTGTCTTTTTCCAGCAGGATCAAACAACCATCACCAAGACTAGTCATAAAGCTTTTGCTTGGCTCAAACACAAAAAGAAACACAAAAGACACTGTCATAACAGAATTATGATGGTGTGGACGCAACAAAACAGAAAGAAAAAGATAAATTCATCGGGTTGCCTCCCAACAAGCGCTATTGTTTACCGTCCTTAGCTAGGCATTGAGAATTCAATGATGCTCACACAAAAGACAAGAATTGAAGCGCAACGAGAGCATCATAAAGCATGTGAAAATCATATCTAAGTCTAACATACTTTCTATTCATAGGCATTTTATAGGAAAACAGATTGTCAAGACAACCAATAGTTACCAAATGCAAGGAAGAAGTAAGAGACAATATCAATCTCAACATAACGAGAGGTGATTTAGTGATATGAAAGTTTCTACCACAATATTTTCCTCTCTCATAACAATTACATGTGGGATCATATTCAAATTCAACAATATAGCTATTACAAAGGATATTCTTTTCATGATCCTCATGCATGCAAAGTTGACGCTCTTCAAAAATAGTGGGATTATCATCAAGTAAAGTCATGACTTCTCCAAACCCACTTTCAATATTATTGCAAACATCATATTCATCATGAGGCTTAAACACATTTTCAAGATCATAAGAAAAATCATTACCCCAATCATGATCATTGCAACAAGTAGTGGACATAGCAAAACTAGCATCCCCAAGCTTAGGGTTTTGCATATTTTTAGCATGATTGTCATTAATAGAATTTATAATGAAATCATTGCAATCATGCTTTTCATTCAAGGAGCCCTCATGAATCACTTCATAAATTTCTTTATCACGATTTTCAGATTCACGCATCTCAAGCAAAAATCCATAGAGAAAGTCAAGTGCACTAAACTCACTAGCGATTGGATCAACATAATTGGATCTCTTAAAGAGATTAGCAAGTGGATGAGGATCCATATCAATAGATTTTCAACAAGCAAAGATGCAAGCATATTGAAGGCACATAGCAACACAAGCAAACAGAAAGCAAGCGAAAGAAAAGGGCGAACGAAAAAGGCAAATATTTTTGTAAATTTTTGTTTTTCAGAAGTGGGGGAGAGGAAAACGAGAGGCAAAAAAGAGTAAATGCAAGAGATGAGTTTGCGACACTTACTTGGATGAGTTCTTGACTTGATCCTCTCCGGCACCGGCGCCAGAAATTCTTCTGCTACGGCAACAAAAATCCTTTCCCGGCAATGGCGCCAGAAATCCTTCTGTCATCTCTTGAGCTTGCGTTGGTTTTCCCTTGAAGAGGAAAGGGTGATGCAGCATAGGAGTAGTAAGTATTTCCCTCAGTTTGAGAACCAAGGTATCAATCCAGTAGGAGAATCTCGTCAAGTCCAGAATACCTGCACAAACACAAAGAGCTTGCACCCAACGCTATAAAGGGGTTGTCAATCCCTTCAAGATTGATTGCAAAGTGAGATCTGAAGGCGGAAAGTGAAACGAAGTAAAAGAGTAAGGCTGAAAATATGGTGTGAAGTAGACCCGAGGGCCATAGTGTTGACTAGAGGCTTCTCTCAAAATAGCAAATATTACGGTGGGTGAACAAATTACTGTCGAGCAATTGATAGAACCGCACAAAGTCATGACGATATCTAAGGCAATGATCATACATATAGGCATCACGTCCGAGAGAAGTAGACCGATACTTTCTGCATCTACTACTATTACTCCACACATCGACCACTATCTAGCATGCATCTAGTGTATTGAGTTCATGACGGACAGAGTAACACCTTAAGCAAGATGACATGATGTAGAGGCACAATCTCAAACCAATGATGAAAACCCCATCTTTTTACCCTTGATGGCAACAACACAATGCTTGCCTTGCTACCCCTTCTGTAAATGGGTGAGGTCACCACACGGTATGAACCCAAAACCAAGCAGTTCTCCCATTGCAAGAATCATAGATCAAGCTGGCCAAACAAAACCCACAACTCGAAGAGAATTACAAGGATATGAAATAATGCATATAAGAGATCTGAAGAAACTCAAATAAGATTCATAGATAATTTATCATAAATCCACAATTCATCGGATCTCGACAAACACACCGCAAATGAAGATTACATCGGATAGATCTCCATGAAGATCATGGAGAACTTTGTATTGAAGATCCAAGAGAGAGAAGAAGCCATCTAGCTACTAGCTATGGACCCGTAGGTCTATGGTGAACTACTCATGCATCATCAGAGAGGTCATGGTGTTGATGAAGAAGCCCAACGTATCCGAATCCCCCCTCCGATAGGGCACCAGAACGTGCCCCAGATGGGATCTTGCGGAGACAGAAGCTTGCGGCGGCGGTAAAGTACTTTCGATGATCTCCTGATTTTTCTGGAATTTTTGGAAATATATAGGCGAAAGACCTAGGGCAGAGGTGGCCCAGCGAGCCCACAAGCCTGGGAGGCGCGCCCCCCTAGCCGCGGCTAGGGGGCTTGTGGGGTCCGTGGTGACCCCATGCCTTGGTTCTCAAGTTCCTCGATCTTCTACTATTTCGGAAAAAATATTTTTGGAAGTTTCGTTCCGTTTGGAGTCCGTTTAAAATCCTCCTCTAAAAAGGGTCAAAAACACGGAAAAAACAGGAACTAGCACTTGGCACTGAGTTAATAAGTTAGTCCCAAAAATGATATAAAAGGCATACAAAACATCCAAAGTTTGACAATATAATAGCATGAAACCATAAAAAATTATAGATACGTTGGAGACGTATGAAACATCACATCCCGACTTGCATGTAATCTATGTAGATGAAGTTTGTGGTTTATTTAAGCTTGCAGGTTTACCCAAGGATGAGGCCAAGAAGAAGGACTTTCCCTTATCTTTGAGGGATAAAGCATTGACATGGTATAGGCTATGTGATGATACTGGATCATGGAACTACAACCGATTGAAATTGGAATTTCATCAAAAGTTTTATCCTATGCATTTGGTACATCGTGATCGGAATTATATCTATAAATTTTGGCCTCGTGATAGAGAAAGTATCGCTCAAGCTTGGGGGAGGCTTAAGTCAATGTTATATTCATGCCCCAACCATGAGCTCTCGAGAGAAATTATTATTCAGAACTTTTATGCTCGACTTTCTCATGATAATCGCACCATGCTTGACACTTCTTGTACCGGTTCTTTTATGAAGAGAGATATTGACTTCAAATGGAATTTATTGGAAAGAATTAAACGCAACTCTGAATATTGGGAGTTTGAGGAAGGTAAGGAGTCAGGTATGAATCTTAAGTTCGATTGCGTTAAACCCTTCGTTGAAACAAATACTTTTTTGTGATTTTAGCGCTATACATGGACTTGACTCTGAGATAGTAGCTTCATTATGTGAATCAGTTGCTGCTCATATTAATCTCCCTAAAGAGAAGTGGTTTAAATATCATCCTCCCATAGAAGTCAATGTAATTAAACCTAATCTAGTTGAAGAGAAAGTCATTGCTTATAATGATCCTATTGTTCCTAGTGCTTACATTGAGAAACCACCCTTCCCTGTTAGAATAAAGGATCATGCTAAAGCTCCAACTGTGATACGTAAGGGCTACATTAGAACACCTACACCCCCTGAGCAAATTAAAGTTGAACCTAGCATTGCTATTATCAAAGATCTCCTGTCCGACAATGTTGATGGGCATGTTATTCACTTTTGTGAAGATGCTGCTAGAATTGCTAAACCACATGCTAGAGACAAACATAGGCATGTTGTTGGCATGCCGGTTGTTTCTGTTAAGATAGGAGATCATTGTTATCATGGTTTATGTGACGTGGGTGCTAGTGTTAGTGCAATACCTCGATATTTATTTGATGAAATTAAAAACGAGATTGCACCTCTCAAGATGGAACCTATTGATGTTACTATTTAGCTTGCCAATAGAGATACTATCTGCCCTTTGGGAATTGTTAGAGATGTTGAAGTCTTGTGTGTAAAAACTAAGTATCCTACTGATTTTCATGTTCTTGCTACCACACAAGATAGCTTTTGTCCCATCATATTTGGCAGACCTTTCCTCAATACTGTCAATGCTCATATTGACTGTGTGAAGCAAACTGTCACTGTTGGCTGTGAAGGTGTGTCACACGAATTCAATTTCTCCAAGTTTGGTAGACAACCTCATGAAAAAGAATTGTCTAGTAAGGATGAAATTATTTCTCTAGCTTCTATTGCTGTGCCTCCTACTGATATGAAAATGAAAATGATATGCATATGGATGAAAGGATTGAGATAGATAGAGTTATCTTTGAACAACATCCTATCCTTAAGAATAATTCGCCTGTTGAATTGCTTGGAGATCCACCCCCACCAAAGGGTGATCCTATGTTTGAGCTTAAATAGTTACCTGATACTCGTAAGTATGCTTATCTTGATGAAAAAGACATATATCCTGTTATTATTAGTGCTAGCCTTTCATAGCATGAAGAAAAGACATTATTGAAAACTCGGAGAAAGCACCGTGCTGCTATTGGATATACTCTTTATGATCTTAAGGGCATTAGTCCCACTCTATGCCAGCATCAAATTAAAACCGATCCTGATTCCAAACCAGTCGCCGATCATCAACGAAGATTAAATCCTAAGATGAAAGAGGTAGTAAGAAAATAAATACTAAAGCTCCTGGAAGCAGGTATCATCTATCTTGTTGCTCATAGTGATTGGGTAAATCCGGTGCATTGCGTCCCTAAGAAGGGAGGTATTATCGTTGTCCCTAATGATAAAGATGAATTGATCCCACAGAGAATTGTTACTGGCTATAGGATGGTAATTGATTTTAGGAAATTGAATAAAGCCACTAGGAAAGATCATTACCCTTTGCCTTTTATTGACCAAATGCTAGAAAGATTGTCTAAACACACACACTTCTGCTTTCTAGATGGTTATTCTAGTTTCTCCCAAATTCTGGTTGCACAATATGATCAGGAGAAAACCACTTTTACATGCCCTTTCGGTACCTTTGCTTATAGACGTATTCCTTTTGGATTATGTAATGCACCTGCTACCTTTCAAATATGTATGATGCCTATATTCTCTGACTTTTGTGAAAAGATTGTTGAGGTTTTCATGGATGACTTCTCCGTTTACGGGTCTTCTTTTGATGATTGCCTCAGCAACCTTGATCGAGTTTTGCAGAGATGTAAAGATACCAACCTTGTTTTGAATTGGGAGAAGTTCCACTTTATGGTTAATGAAGGTATCATCTTAGGACATAAAATTTCTGAAAGAGGTATTGAAGTCGATAAGGCTAAGGTTGATGCAATCGAGAAAATGCCATGCCCTACAGACATCAAAGGTATAAGAAGTTTCCTTGGTCATGCTGGTTTCTATAGAAGGTTCATTAAAGACTTCTCTAAGATTTCTAGGCCTCTTACCAATCTCTTGCAAAAAGATATTCCTTTTGTTTTTGACGATGATTTTGAGGAAGAATTTGAAATACTTAAGAAGGCCTTGATAACTGCACCTATTGTTCAACCACCTGATTGGAACCTACCTCTTTAAATTATGTGTGATGCTAGTGATTGTGTTGTTGGTGCTGTTCTAGGACAAAGAGTTGATAAGAAATTGAATGTTATTCATTATGCTAGTAAAACTCTAGACAGTGCCCAAAGAAACTATGCTACTACTGAAAAGGAATTTTTAGCAGTCGTGTTTGCATGTGAAAAGTTCAGATCTTACATTGTTGATTCCAAGGTTACTATTCACACTGATCAAGCTGCTATTAAGTATCTCATGGAAAATAAAGATGCTAAACCTAGACTTATCAGATGGTTTCTCTTGCTACAAGAATTTGATTTGCATGTTGTTGATAGGAAGGGTGCTGAGAACCCCGTAGCAGATAACTTGTCTAGGTTGGAGAATATTCTTGATGACCCAAAACCTATTGATGATAGCTTTCCTGATGAGCAATTGAATGTCATCAATGCTTCGCGTAGTACACCGTGGTATGATGATTATGCAAATTATATTGTTGCTAAATATATACCACCTAGTTTCACATACCAGCAAAAGAAGAAATTCTTCTTTGATTTGAGACATTACTTTTGGGATGATCCTCACCTTTATAAAGAAGGATTAGATGGTGTTATTAGAAATTGTGTACATGAGCATGAACAGGGACATATCCTATAGAAGTGTCACTCCGAGGCTTACGGAGGACACCATGCGGGAGATAGAACTGCACATAAGGTATTTGAATCTGGTTTCTATTGGCCTACCCTCTTCAAGGATGCCCGTAAGTTTGTCTTGTCTTGTGATGAATGTCAAAGAATAGGTAATATGAGTAAACGTCAGGAAATGCCTATGAATTATTCACTTGTCATATCCTAGTTGTTGTTGATTACGTTATATGGGACCTTTTCCAAAGTCCAACGAGTATACTCATATCCTAGTTGCTGTTGATTACGTTGCAAAGTGGGTAGAAGCTATCCCAACTAGTAGTGCTGATCATAACACCTCTATAAGGATGCTTAAAAAGTTATTTTCCCTAGATTTGGAGTCCCTAGATATTTAATGACTGATGGTGGTTCACATTTTATTCATGATGTTTTTTGTAAAACGCTTGCTAAGTATGATGTCAACCATAGAATTGCATCTCCCTATATTCCTCAGTAAAGTGGTCAAGTAGAGCTAAGTAATAGAGAAATTAAACTAATTCTGCAAAAGACTGTTAATAGGTCTAGAAAGAATTGGTCTAAGAAGCTTGATGATGCACTGTGGGCTTATAGAACTGCTTATAAGAATCCCATGGGCATGTCTCCGTACAAAATGGTTTACGGTAAAGCATGTCATTTACCTCTTGAGCTAGAGCATAAGGCTTATTGGGCAATCAAAGAGCTCAACTTTGATTTCAAACTTTCTCGTGAGAAGAGGTTATTTTATATTAGCTCACCTGATGAATGGAGAACTCAGGCATATGAAAATGCCAAGTTGTTTAAAGAAAAGGTTAAGAGGTGGCATGATAAAAGGATACAAAAACGTGAGTTCAACGTAGGTGATTATGTCTTGCTATACAATTCTCGTTTAAGACTTTTTGTAGGCAAGCTTCTCTCAAAATAGGAAGGTCCTTACATTGTTGAGGATGTATATCATTCCGGTGCCATAAAGATCAACAACACGAAAGGTAATTTTCCGAGAGTTGTAAATGGGCAAAGAATCAAGCATTATATCTCAGGTACTCCCATAAGTGTTGAAAACAATATTATTAATACCATAACTCCAGAGGAGTACATAAGGGATATTTATCATCCTGTTTCACACTCCAAAAACGAAGAGGTATGTGATTCGGTAAGTAAACCAACTCCAAAACTTTTCCAGTAGCAATTTTTCTTATTTTTGGAACTTTTAGAAAAATAGAAAATTTTAAAGTAGTCCGGAAAGTGCACGAGGAGGCGACAAGCCTGCCACGCGCGGCCTACCCCCCTAGTCGCGCCTGGGTGGCTTGTGGGCACCTCGTGTGTCTCCCGGACTCCGTTTTCTTGTGGAATACTCCTTTTGGTCGGGAGAAATTCATTATATATTCTCCCGGAAGGTCTGACCCTCGTATCACGCAAATATCCTCTGTTTTCGTTTCGAGCCTGTTTCTGCCGCAGATTTAGGGCAAGGATGTCGTCTCAGGAATCTGTCGGGGAGAACGATTTCCCTCAAGTCTATGAAAAAGTAAAAGCTGATCTGAAAAGAATGGAGGTCATGGAGGCCAAGGAAGGGCTGCTGGAAGAAACTAAGGGAAAAACGAAGGAGGAGAATCCGGCGTCGGATGAAGGGCAATCTGTGCTCAACAAGGAAGAAGCTGAGGAAGAGGATTTTCTTCAACCCTACCTCCACCTTTTACCTCCATCCTTGATCGAAATCTTGAGGTTATGTGAAATAACTCGTGTTCGTAATACTTATCTCACCCGTGAAGTTGTTTTGCTGGAGAAACATATCACATAGCTCTAAAGTATAAATCGAAGATTGATGGCCCTCTTGGAATCAAAAGACAGGACAACTCCACCACCATCACCTTCGAAGGAAGACAATTAAGCACGGGTATGGGCACTCCCCTTGGCTTGTTCCAAGCTTGGGGGAGTTGCCCCAGTATCGTATCACCATCACATCTTTTGCCTTTACCTTTTTCTTAGTTTGATCCTTTTGGTTTTATCTTCCTCTAGTAGAGTAAAGTTCTTAGTATGATCTAGGTTTGAGTTTTGCTTTGTGTTACCCCGAATGTATTCGAGCTCGTGAGTCATATAATAAAAGGCCTTGCTTCATGCCATGATCTAAAGAAAAGAATAATAAAAGAACAAAAGCATGAAAGATCATGTAATGATCTTATGGGAAGTGATAACTTCACATATAAAAAGAATGTTGACTGAAACTTGTTGTGGGTGGACAAACATAGACCTTGGTCATTGTTGCAATTAATAGGAAGTAATAAAGAAAGAGAGGTTCACGTATAAATATATCATCTTGGGCACCATCTATGATTGTGAACACTCATTAAACTATTACACGCTTAGATGTAGATGTTGGACAAGGTAGACAACATAATGAATTATGTTTGCTTGGTTCCAAAAAATGTTATATGACTAGAGATCCCTTAGCATGTGACGCTTGCTTCCACCTCATATCAGCCAAAACTTCCGCACTAAGTAGAGATACTACTTGTGCATCCATAAACCTTCAACCCAGTTTTGCCATGAGAGTCCACCATACCTACCTATGGATTGAATAAGATCCCTCAAGTAAGTTGTCATCGGTGCAAGCAATAAAAATTGCTCCCTAAATATGTATGATCTATTAGTGTGTGGAAAATAAGCTTTGTACGAACCTGTTGTAACGACTAAGACGCGGTCCTTTCCGATTTAGGGAACGAGGCCCCAAAATGGAAAGAAGCGCATCTAATGGTTTCGCAAGCACGATAACATAGCACATACATAATAATAGAATGAAAAATAGGGAATCATCTGTCATCTCATAGATAATATCAGAGTTTACATCACACAAATATTCAGACAAGGTAGTTCCACTACGGACTACATAACATGAGAAAAGGCTATGCTACCCTACATGCTTGCCCACGATCACGACCATGCCTTAGTCTTCTGGATAGTTCACGTACAGGCGGTCGTTCTCCTCATCGTACTGCCACGCCAGTTGCGTGCCGTCGGGGTCACCTGTGTTGGGCGTACCTGTACCTGTTGGGGTGTTGAAGTACTCTGTGAGCCACGGGGACTCAACAATCTATGACCTCGGTGCCAGAACTAGTCAAGTTATTAGGTAAGGAAGGTTCAGTGTTTAGGTTGCAGCATCCTAAGCATTTATGGTGGCTAACTTACGTAGAACAAGAAATTGAAGGTGGTCTATACTAGTGGGCGAAGTCTAGCTGATCACTAAGTGACCCTGAACACCTACCTACGTTAATCATAACCCCACCGTGTTCCCGATCGACGAGAGGTCTTTGAAGGGGACAGTCATAGTTACACACATAGTTGGCAATTTTATTATATTATGTTCAAGTTATCTATAACCAGATTTTAACAAATATTCCAGGTTGCCACATAACCGCGGGCACGGCTTTCCGAAAGATTGAACCCTGCAGGGGTGCTCCAACTAGTCCATCACAAACGGTCGTCACGGGCCGCAAAGTAATCCTCTATCACGAAACTCGTGATCTCGTCGGATTCCTTAGAGGAAAGCCTCAACTCTGGGGAGAACCAAAGCTTCACCGGGATTCCTATACGCAAGATATATCGCTAAGGTAAGACAAGACTAGCAGGACCTCCCGTCGTGTCAACAACCCCGATGTCGTGGGTATAAGCCTGACAGTAGATGTGTAGGGTACGAAAAGGATGGGCAGAGTCCCAGCTACGGCGAGGATGTATGAGTTCGGGCCCCTCTGCGGTGGAGGTAATAACCCTACGTCTCAGTGCCCAGGGAGCTTTGTTGTCGAGTGGAATAGGGAATACAATGAGTTGCTAACCCCTCTACCAGTGGGGGAGGGCGGCTTATATAGAGTGCGCTGCCCTCCACAACGGTTCCGGTACAAGGGTGGAATAGTGGGGATTGAATGCGTATGTTACAGGTAACGTATGCTCTAAATGCTAATGAATGCAGCCGGAAACCTACGGCCGTTTCCCTCCAGAGAGGTTACGATGTACCGAGTGTAGCCAGTCGGTTAGCTTGGTATCCTCCGAATGCTAGTCTCCGACTGGATGGTTGAGGACCTGTTACCGACTGGATGATGGGGAATCCTTAATTCAGTCGGGACTGACTAAGGGCCTTGTCCTTTGTGAGGGGTAGTCGTTGGGTAGGACCTACATGATAGGCCTATGACCCTACCCTAGGACTATGACCCCATCATTAGTCCCCGAATGGATTGGGGTTGAAACGACGAACTGGTGCTTGAAGTTTGGATCCGACTGGAACAGATTTGGCTTGGGCGTTGCCTGCCCTGATCCATTTTATCTTTTCTGACCAACGATCCGAGTGGAAGTACTCGCGAAACAGACTGTCGGAAGCCGAGTGCTTCTACGGCATCTTTTGACGCGACCGGTCAACTGACAGCGGCGGATTTTCCGGGATCTCAAATTTCGGGTTCCGTGCGCTCAGCGGGGATGACGCCATCGCGCTCGAGTAGCGCCTGACGCCTCGATTCTCGCGCCTTCAACCTCTCCACTAATATCGCCGCGGTGGGTCGGGGGATAAGGTTTCGGGCCCACCCGCCAGCGACCCAGTCGGAACCCTATTTAAATCTCGGTGGTGAGGCTTCTCCGCTAGGCTCGCCGAATCTCTTGTTCTCGCCTGCTCCGCCCTTCTCACCACCTCCAGCGCTCCTATACTCCTCCCTTCTCCTTCCTCCCGAGGGCTCGCAGCTGCCTCCATGACCAAGGGCCAGACCAGCAAGATGGAGGCGAGGAAGAAGAAGGGGAAGACGGCGGCACCTGCTCAGCGGCGGCAGCGGCCGCTGCCGGCGGGATGGATCCAGGGCGACTTCCTCCCCTCCACGGTGACGGAGGGGGATCTGCTGCAGCTAGTGGAGCACGGGATGATCGTGCACAAGTCCTGGAGGCTGTCGGCGGAGAACGAGGTCGAGCCGGCGCCCCGGGAGGGGGAGCGCGTCTTGCTTCTCAGCCACGTCTATCAAGGTTTCTCCTTTCCCCCGCATCATTTCTTCAAGGGCATCATGAATCACTTCGGGGCACAACTTCACCACTTTCCCCCGAACGCCTGCCCATCTCTCTGCCTTTATAGTTCTGTGCGAGTGTTTCATTGGCTGTCCTCCCCATTGGGGGCTGTTCAAGCACATATTTTCTGCTAGATCCCAGACCATCAAACGACTTAGCCAGTCGGATGATAAAACACATCTTCTCCAGCTCTGCGGGGGTCTAGGTTTCTAGAAAAAGAGTCGGAGCAGTTATCCCACCCTCTAGCTAAGTGAGTCGGTCAGGAACTGGCAGTCGACGTGGTTCTACTGCCAGGATATCGCCTGCCCGAATGCTTCGACAGGGCTGCCTCCCTTTAGCTTAGATCGGTCCGCCCCACCTAAGCAACTCGCGCTCACGAGGGCGGAGAAGAACGACATCCAACCTCTGGTCGGGGCGCTCGTAGATGTCGTCAGGAGGGGGGTCACTGGCATAGATTTGCTGGAGGTCTTCCTCGGTCGGCGTATCCAGCCCCTGCAGGCTCGTGACCACGCCATGTGGCATTATACGGGGCCCGAGGATTCCACTCAGACCAACGTCGTGGGCGTGACTGAGGAGATGGTGACCTCGTGGGTGCTCCAGATCACAGGCCCCTGCGAGAATCCCAAAGGATCTCGGCGAGTGAAGCCCTTCTGCGCGGATAATCCTCCTCCGAATGAGGTGAGTGGCACTTGTCGAGTGCTCCTAACTGTCTTAATCTTATCGTTTGCTTGAATCTCTGTGCGACGTCTGATGTCGCCGACTGAATTTTATGCAGGAGTGGACCAACTGGTTTTCTCCCGTCTCAAACGGGAACCCGGCCGAGGAGGAGGAAGGCAGCCAGGAGGACAGCGTGGAGAGCGCTGAATATGTCTCCGACAGTGGGGAGTCGGAGGAAGAGACCAGCGAGGAAGAGGAGGAAGACGAAGAGCAGGACTCTCCGCCTCCGCAAACAGAGCAGCGGACCAAGCGCCGACACGAGCCTGCCGTTCCCTCGGCCCCTCCAGCATCTTCGAGTGCTCCGCCCACTGCCCCGGTGGTCCAGAGCGCTCGGAGCACTAAAAGGGCCAGGGATGCTGCCGCTGAACCTGCGGGTCAGTCTTCCAAGGCGGCCAAACCGAGTGGGTCCAAACCTCGGAAGGCTCTGCCGCGGATGAGGGTTGCTGTTCCCGTCACCTCCACGTAAGTGTATCGATCTTCTGATATTCGAGTGAATTCTTGTTCATTGGTCAAATGGATTTCACTCGACAGAGTTGCTACTTCTGCCACCTCTACGGCGCGCCAAGAAGATGACCTCATGGACACGCACAACGTCGTCTCGTCCCAGCCAGGTGTGTTGTAGTGACCTTGAGTGTTTTGTTCTATCATAGGTTCTGCCTCTTTCTTTTTCTGAGATCTTGCGTCGTTCGGTCTATCAGGGGCGATTTGCGTGGACGAGGGCGATCAAGGGAGAACTGAACAGGCTGTGGAGCCCGTTCTTGAGGCTGCTCCGCCTGTTGCTGCTCTCGCCGCCGACGTGCCGCCGACTGAACCGACGCTGGTGGTTGAGGTGCCGACTAGAACGGACCTCGGGATGCCTCAGGAACTTCCGACGATGCCAGGCTCGTCGAATGTCGAGTTCAACATCCAGCGTCTCCCGGAGGAGCAGGTGGGAGCGGCCAAGGGAGCCATGGTGCAGGCGGAGCTGATGGCTGGGGAAGCCAAGAGGGCCTACGACTCCGTCGCGTCCTTGTACCAGCGGAGCTTGGAGCTGCGGGATGATATCTGAGTAAGTGGGCTAGTAAGTATTTATTTTTCTCTTGTAACCCACTGGGTGTTTTTGGATAGCAGCTGTTGTTTGCAATGGGTTCACTGTGAGTGAACCCAGTGGGTGTAGTCCCCGAGACTTCTGTCGAGTGCTTGCACCGGCAGTTGTCTTTATACATATTGTCTTTGCTTTGGTCAGGTCTATAAATAACATGACCGACTGCTAGCAGTTGTGGCACTCGGAGTGCACTTTCTGTAAGAGTCTCCGAGAGTAAGTTGTACTCAGGTCGGGTAGTATTGGCCTCGTAGGCGTAGGTGGTAATATGCAGCTCAATAGGGCGGGCCTGCTTGAGTTGCATGCCAGTGGGGTCACTCTTAGTGAACCCACTGGGTGTAGTCCCCGAGACCGCTGTCGACTGCTTGCGTCGGCAGGGGTCTGAAGAACTTAGACTTTTATTGTTGAATTTTCTGATTGTCCCTTGGTGTTTGGTGGCAGAAAACCTGTGAAATGGGAACAACCTATGAGACTCTCAAGGCGGAGAGGAATCAGCTCGCTGGTGAGCTTGATGCGGCCATGCTCGCAATGGCTGGCATGAAGGATGCTCTGGAGGGACGAGAGAAGTCATTGGAGCAGGCTCGGGAAGCGAACAAGGTGTTGACTGAGGAAGTGGAAAAGATGGGGAAACAGAGGACTGCTCTGATGGGTCAGATGGACGTGCTGAACAAACAGTGCAGAGCACAGGAGAAATATGTCAGCGACTGGGCTCGGCAGATTATGACGTGTCTGGCTGGTAGGTCCTGCTTTTTCCGAGTAGTTGTGTTATGCACGTCACACTCGGCACTTATTGTTTGTTTGTCCTGTTGTCGCAGATTTTTGCTTTGACGCCGAAGCTGAAGCAGCTGACGTGGAGCGGTCGATTCTTGAGAACGTTCCACTCGGCGAGGACGCCAATCGGGATCTGCTCCGTGCACACATCCGCGTGGGCAAAGTTGGTCCTTTCATCGGTCGACTGAGAGAAGTCGTCGGCCGAATCGACAAGGAGCTTTGGCCAGAAGATGAGTCGCGACAGGAGATGGAGAACCTGATGACCCGACTGGAGGAGATTCCCAACCGAGTGCAGTCGTGGAACAAATCTGCAGCTCGTTGTGGTGCAGATGTTGCTCTGTCCCTGGTCCGAGTCCATTCCAAGGAGGTGCGCGAGGAGAAGTTGAAGACGTTGAAGGTGGCCAACACGAAGAAACTTCGATTCGAAGACTTCATGGAAACCTTCCTTGAAAGTGCCACCCGCATCGCCGACGGTATTGATCTGGACACTTTCGTGGATCCCTCCAGTCCTGGTGTTAATCCAGACGAAGCGTAAAAACACTTATATCCTCGGTATGCCGAGTGCAGATCTGTAAGAAATTTTGGCCACTACTGTTGGCCTTCACATTCTTGGTTCGGTGTGGGTAAGCTTGATCCACACCGAGCCACTATCTTTGGTTGAACTTTGAATTGATTCTTTTGCTCTTCTGTTGCAATGTTGACTCGAGTTTTTGTTTGGCGTTTCTTGGTGAAGCCAAAGGCAAACATTCGGAACATGTCAGTTGCTTTGACATCTGCATGAGCCTCATTGAGGGTCCATGGAATTCCCTAAGTCTCCGAGTGTGACGTTAAGAGTACACCCGGAGAAGGTTAATACTTAGGCGATGCTGGATCGCAGCTAAGTCCCCGAGTGTGACGTGTAGCGCACACTCGGAGAAGGTTAATACTTAGGCGATGCTGGATCGCAGCTAAGCCCCCGAGTGTGACGTGTAGTGCACACTCGGAGAAGGTTAATACTTAGGCGATGCTGGATCGCAGCTAAGCCCCCGAGTGTGACGTGTAGTGCACACTCGGAGAAGGTTAATACTTAGGCGATGCTGGATCGCAGCTAAGCCCCCGAGTGTGATGTGTAGTGCACACTCGGAGAAGGTTAATACTTAGGCGATGCTGGATCGTAGCTAAGCCCCCGAGTGTGACGTGTAGTGCACCCTCGGAGAAAGTTAATACTTAGGCGATTCTGGATCGCAGCTAAGCGCCCGAGTGTGACGTGTAGTGCACACTCGGAGAAGGTTAATACTTAGGTGATGCTGGATCGCAGCTAAGCCCCCGAGTGTGACGTGTAGTGCACACTCGGAGAAAGTTAATACTTAGGCGATGCTGGATCGCAGCTAAGCCCCCGAGTGTGACGTGTAGTGCACACTCGGAGAAAGTTAATACTTAGGCGATTCTGGATCGCAGCTAAGCTCCCGAGTATGACGTGTAGTGCACACTCGGAGAAGGTTAATACTTAGGCGATGCTGGATCGCAGCTAAGCCCCCGAGTGTGACGTGTAGTGCACACTCGGAGAAGGTTAATACTTGGGCGATTCTGGATCGCAGCTAAGCCCCCGAGTGTGACGTGTAGTGCACACTCAGAGAAGGTTAATACTTAGGTGATGCTGGATCGCAGCTAAGCCCCCGAGTGTGACGTGTAGTGCACACTCGGAGAAAGTTAATACTTAGGCGATGCTGGATCGCAGCTAAGCCCCCGAGTGTGACGTGTAGTGCACACTCGGAGAAAGTTAATACTTAGGCGATTCTGGATCGCAGCTAAGCCCCCGAGTGTGACATGTAGTGCACACTCGGAGAAGGTTAATACTTAGGCGATGCTGGATCGCAGCTAAGCCCCCCGAGTGTGACGTGTAGTGCACACTCGGAGAAGGTTAATACTTAGGCGATGCTGGATCGCAGCTAAGCCCCCGAGTGTGACGCGTAGTGCACACTCGGAGAAGGCTAATACTTAGGCGATGCTGGATCGCAGCTAAGCCCCCGAGTGTGACGTGTAGTGCACACTCGGAGAAAGTTAATACTTAGGCGATTCTGGATCGCAGCTAAGCCCCCGAGTGTGACGTGTAGTGCACACTCGGAGAAGGTGAATACTTAGGCGATGCTGGATCGCAGCTAAGTTTTTTTTTTGTTGGGACCGGAGTCTGCGACCGCGGAAGAACTTTGAACCTGCAAAAAACTCAATCTCCTTTATATTATTTCACCAATACTTATTATTTACATTACTTCAGTCGACGGTCACGCGTAGAAGCGCTTCAGGAGATCTCCGTTCCATGCACGCGGCTCGTCCGTCTCTCTCTCGATGTTGTAAAGTCTGTATGCTCCGTTGTTCAGCAGCTTGGAGATGACGAAGGGTCCTTCCCAGGCCGGAGCCAACTTGTGAGGTCTTTGCTGATCCACTTGGAGCACCAGGTCGCCTGCTTGGAACGTGCGACTTCTGACGTGGCGTGCATGGAAATGCCGCAGGTTTTGTTGATAAATGGTTGAGCGAGTTAGTGCCATCTCGCGCTCCTCCTCCAGAAGATCCACTCCGTCTTGCCTTGCTTGTTCTGGTTCGGCTTCGGAGAAGAGTTCGACTCGTGGCGCATTATGAAGCAAGTCACTCGGAAGGACCACTTCTGCTCCATAAACGATGAAGAACGGTGATCGCCCTGTAGATCTGTTCGAGTTGTGCGAAGTCCCCAAAGCACTGAAGGTAGCTCGGTAACCCAAGCCCCAGCGACATGCCTATCTCTCGCAGGAGTCGGGGCTTCAAACCTTGCAAAATAAGTCCGTTTGCCCGCTCTGCTTGTCCGTTGGACTGAGGATGCGCTACGGAAGCAAAATCCACTCGGATGCCCTGGCTTGTACAGAAACCTTTGAATCTGTCCGAGTCAAAGTTTGTCCCGTTGTCCGTGATTATGCTGTGAGGTACGCCGAATCTGAAGATGATGTCCCTGAGAAACTTGACGGCTGTTGAGGCGTCGAGCTTCTTGATGGGCTTCGCTTCGATCCATTTTGTGAACTTGTCGACTGCCACCAACAGATGTGTGTATCCACCTTGGCCTGTCTTGAATGGTCCGACTGTATCTAATCCCCAAACAGCAAACAGCCACACAAGAGGGATCGTGTTCAACGCAGACGTCGGCTTGTGGGACTTGTTGGAGTAGAACTGGCAGCCCTCACATCGGTCAACCATATCTTTAGCCATCTCGCTAGCCTGCAGCCAGAAGAAACCAGCCCTGAATGCCTTGGCGACGATTGCTCTCGAAGAAGCGTGATGACCGCAGGTCCCCGAGTGGATATCCTCCAGAATCAGCTGCCCCTCCTCTGGGGAGATGCATAGTTGAAGAACGCCTCAGATACTTTCTTTGTACAATTGGACATCAATGACAGTGAACGACTTCGACCTGCGGACTATCTGCCTAGCCTGGACTTCATCTTCTGGTAGTTCTTGCCTCAGGATATATGCAATGATCGGCACAGTCCAATCGGGGATGATGGCAAGAATCTCCATGACCAGGTCAACCGCAGCAGGCACATCGACTTCAGTTGGATCCGTTGAACTCTTTGGTTGTGCCGGCTCCTGTGTGAAAGGATCTTCTTTGACTGAGGGGAGGTGGAGGTGCTCGAGGCAGACGTCACTCGGGACTGGTCTCCGAGTGGATCCGAGTTTTGCTAGCTCATCAGCTACTTGGTTCTTCAGTCTTGGAACATGGTGAAGTTCTAGACCTTCAAACTTCTTCTCGAGCTTCCTCACTGCATTGCAGTATGTAGTCATGGTGGGGTTCCTGACGTCCCACTCTTTCATCACTTGATTGACCACCAAATACGAATCGCCGTAGACCATCAGGCGACGGACGCCGAGTGAGATGGCCATACGCAACCCGTAGAGGAGAGCTTCATACTCTGCCTCGTTGTTGGAGGAATCGAAGTGTATATGTAGCACGTACTTGAGCTTGTCGCCCTTTGGTGATATGATCACAACGCCAGCTCCGGAGCCATTCAACATCTTGGACCCATCGAAGAACATTGTCCAATGGGCCGAGCAGATGTGGGTCGGTTGTTGTTGTTCTACCCATTCTGCTATAAAGTCAGCCAGAGCTTGAGACTTAATAGCTTTCTTGGCCTCGAACTTGATATCACAGTACAGCATCTCCATCGCCCACTTCGCCACTCGGCCCGACGTGTCTCGATTGTGGAGAATTTCCGACAATGGAGCATGAGAAACGACAGCCACCGAGTGGTCTTGGAAATAATGGGCCACCTTCTTCGCAGTCATGTAAATCCCGTAGATAAGTTTTTGATAGTGGGGATACCTCTGCTTGGAAGGAATCAGGACTTCGGAGACGTAGTACACTGGCCGCTGAACTTTGTATGCTTTGCCTTCTTCTTCTCGTTCGACTGTAAGAACAGTACGGACGACTTGATTTGTAGCCACGATATACAGAAGAAGGGGCTCTTTACTGAGCGGAGCAGTAAGAACCGGCTGGGTGGAAAGTAGGACTTTGAGGTCGTCGAATGCGACTTGGGCTTCGTCTGTCCACTCGAAGGTATCTGATTTCTTCATGAGTCGGTACAGAGGAAGCGCTTTCTCGCCGAGTCGACTGATGAACCTGCTCAAAGCCGCTAGGCAACCTGTGAGCCGTTGAACATCGTGTATTCTGACGGCCTCTCCATTCGGATGATGGTCCCGATCTTTTCGGGGTTGACATCGATCCCTCGTTCGGAAACGAAGAAACCGAGTAACTTTCTGCTGGGAACACCGAATGAACATTTGGCGGGGTTGAGCTTGCTATCGTACCTATGAAGGTTGGCGAATGTTTCTGCCAAGTCAGTCAACAGGTCGGAACCTTTGCGTGACTTGACTACGATATCATCCATATACGCCTCCACATTCCGACCGATCTGGTCGAGGAGACATTTTTGGATCACGCGCATAAAGGTAGCTCCTGCATTCTTCAAACCGAATGGCATAGTGATGTAGCAGAAGCACCCGAAAGGGGTGATGAAGGCTGTTTTTAACTCCTCGGGACCATACAGACGGATCTGATGATAGCCCGAGTAGGCATCTAGAAATGACAGACGCTCGCAACCCGCAATCGAATCGACAATTTGATCTATGCGGGGGAGCGGAAAATGGTCTTTCGGGCAGGACTTATTGAGATGCTTGAAGTCGATGCACATTCGGAGCGACTTGTCCTTCTTGGGCACCATGACAACATTGGCGAGCCAATCGGAGTGGTGAACCTCGCGAATGAAGTTGGCTGCCAGCAGCTTGCCCATCTCTTCCCCGATTGCCTTCCTCTTGTGCGCGGCGGACCGGCGCAGGCGCTGTCGGACAGGCCGAGCGGTGGAATCCACGTGCAGTCGGTGCTCAGCCAACTCCCTGGGTACACCTGGCATGTCGGAGGGTTTCCATGCGAAGATGTCCCAGTTCTCACGGAGGAATTGGGTGAGCTCGGCTTCCTATTTAGGATCGAGGGTGGTGGAGATGTTCGTCGGGGTAGCAGTGGCGTCCGTCGGGTGGATGTTGACCTTCTTCGTCTCTCCCCCGACTGAAATGCAGACTCCGAAGCTGGCTTCTTCGAGCGCATCAGGTCGGCGGGGTCGACTATTTTCTTGTACTCGTCCAGCTCGAGGACGGCCATCTGCTGGTCGACGATTCTTGATCCCTGCTGCAGACACTCTTCAGCCCGCTGCCGATTGCCTGTGATGGTGATCACACCCTTCGGGCCTGGCATCTTCAGCTTTAGGTATACATAACATGGACGGGCCATGAAGTGCGCATACGCTGGGCGACCCAGAATTGCGTGATAAGCGCTCTGGAAGTCAACCACTTCGAACGTCAGCTTTTCCTTGCGGAAGTTCTTGTCGGAGCCGAAAACGACGTCCAACGCGATCTGGCCGAGTGATTTGGCCTTCCGTCCAGGGACGACTCCGTGGAACTGCATGCTGCTCTCGCTGAGTTTGGACATCGGGATGCCCATCCCCTTGAGGGTGTCGGCGTACATGATGTTCAAGCCGCTGCCGCCATCCATGAGGACTTTGCGTAGTCGGACTCCTTCTACCACAGGGTCGACGACCAGGGCCTGTCTCCCCGGGGTGGGTACATGTGCCGGATGATCCGACTGGTCGAAGGTGATCGCAGTCTGAGACCATTTGAGGAACTTGGGGTTGGTAGGGGTGGCCATGTTCACCTCTCTGTTCACCAGCTCCAGTCGTCTCTTGCTCTCGACGTCAGCAAAGATCATCAGGGTTGCATGGACTTGGGGGAACGGATCCTCCTTATCCTCCTCATCCTGTCCATGGTCCTTCTCACTCGGTTGCCCTTCGCCGAACCCCTGGATCAGGATGCGACACTGTCGAGTGGTATGCTTCACATATATGGGGTTGCCTTCTTCATCCATCTTCGTATGAACCGGACATGGCTGGTCCAGGATGGGGTTATTGAACTGCTTCTTCTTGGGGGCGAACTGGGCCTTCCCTTTGCCCTTGAACTTGGCATTGGTTACGGCTGCAGCTTCTGCTTGCGGAGCGGTCGGAGCTTTCTGCTTCTGCTTCCGAGTGTTGCCCCCATCGCCATCAGCGACTGTTTTGTGCTTGCCGCTTCGAATGCGGTCCTCTTCTTCACCATTTGCATAGCGTGTTGCTATCTCCATCATCTTGCTCATGGAGATGTCGCCTGTTCGGCCGAACTTCAGGTACAGATCCCTGTACCGCACTCCTGCCTTGAAGGCGCAGACTGCTTGATGCTCGGTGACGTTCTCCACTGTGTGATAGAGAGTTGTCCAGCGCTGGATGAAGTCACGCAGGGGCTCATTCTGCTTCTGGACGCAGTGCTGGAGCTCCACAAGGCCAGCAGGGCGCTTGCACGTCCCTTCGAAGGTCCTGATGAACACTCGGGCCAGATCTGCCCAGCTGTAGATGCTTGAGGGGGCCAACTGGTTCAGCCACGCTCGCGCCGAGCCGTCGAGCATCAGAGGGAGGTGCTTCATGGCGACATGGTCGTCCCCTCCTCCGATCTGGACTGCCACTCGGTAGTCATCCAGCCACGTTTCTGGCTTGGACTCTCCTGTGAACTTGCTAATTCTCGTCGCCAATCGGAAGTTGGGAGGGATGTCAGCCGAACGAATGGCTCGACTGAAACACTTGGGACCAGAAACGGTGGCCCTGCTTCCACTCAGACGGTCGATATCGCGACCATCGCGGTGGGCCCGACCCCTGTCGACCCTCCGCTGGGCGATATGCCCTCTTGCATCGGGCCTTGGGTCGTAAGTGTCACCGACTAAACGCCGATCATCATGATGTCGGGGCCCGTAGGGCCCACCCCGCGGAGGCGTGCGTGAACGGCGGCGATCTTCGTGATTTATGGAACGGCTGCCTCCTCTATGCCGCTGATGGGAACCTGGGCTGTGAACCGACCGATGCGTATTCGCATGAACAGAACTATTATAGATCCTGTTGTGCGACTGGGAGATCGCCGAATTCTGCTGCTGCGCAGTGTGCAACAGGGCTCGGATCTGCTCGATCCCTCTACCAGCCTCTGAATCAGTCGGCTGGAGGGAATCGGCTATCTTGGCAGCTGCAGCCAAGTTGAGGAGGGGTGTGCGGAACAGCTCCACGTTGCTCCGCCGAGTGTGCCGACTAGCAGAACGGCGAGGTGGACGACGCGCGCCAGACGCTTCGCCGATCTCGTGCTCGTTCCGGCCAGCCTGACGGGGATCTTCATGGGAATTGGCCATGTGTACTTCTGCTGCAGGCCCGTGACCCGCATACTCGGAAGGAAACTCAGTCGGAACCGAGCCCGAGCGCTGGGACAACGGGGCAACCACAACTGACTCTAGAACCGCCACTTGTGAAGATGGATTCTGGCGCGCCTGGGCGTGTTGCACCCAACGCTGGAGCCGCGGACGACGGGACCGCTTGACGCGGCGTGTGACGGCGGTGTAGGTCGAAACCGGAGCCGACTGCTGGAGAAGAAGAATGCCGCGGGCGCCGGCATGGAAGTGCGTAGCCCCGCGACGGGGAAGCGCCTCGACGTCGAGGGGCGCATCCCGAAGCCACGCCGAATCGTCGACGATGAAGGAGAGAGCGCCGAAGAAGATCTGGTGACCCATGCTCGAATCTCCACCGGACGACATGACGAAAGGAAGTAGTCGCAAACTCGCCGGAAGTCGCTTAGACGCCTGCCCCACGGTGGGCGCCAACTGTCGTGGGTATAAGCCTGACAGTAGATGTGTAGGGTACGAAAAGGATGGGCAGAGTCCCAGCTACGGCGAGGATGTATGAGTTCGGGCCCCTCTGCGGTGGAGATAATAACCCTACGTCGCAGTGCTCAGGGAGCTTTGTTGTCGAGTGGAATAGGGAATACAATGAGTTGCTAACCCCTCTACTAGTGGGGGAGGGCGGCTTATATAGAGTGCGCTGCCCTCCACAACGGTTCCGGTACAGGGGTGGAGTAGTGGGGATTGAATGCGTACGTTACAGGTAACGTATGCTCTAAATGCTAATGAATGCAACCGGAAACGTACGGCCGTTTCCCTCCAGAGAGGTTACGATGTACCGAGTGTAGCCAGTTGGTTAGCTTGGTATCCTCCGAATGCTAGTCTCCGACTGGATGGTTGAGGACCTGTTACCGACTGGATGATGGGGACTCCTTAATTCAGTCAGGACTGACTAAGGGCCTTGTCCTTTGTGAGGGGTAGTCCTTGGGTAGGACCTACATGACAGGCCTATGACCCTACCCTAGGACTATGACCCCATCACCCGGTAAGAGCCGCGTATCTCAGTCTCAGGATACGACGGATGAGTCACACTACGGGTATACCAAACCTCAGGTTGCCCTGTGGTGGCCCCATGGTGTGCTCAATTTGGACCAACACTCATGAGGAGCACTCACCCGGGTTGTTGATTAATTCCTCGGGGTAGCTATTCCCTATGCAGATTATTATTAAGTGATTAGCAAATTAACACCAATGTTGGGTCCTGCCGGACAAGTCTTAACACTACACGATTTATCAAGGGGGTCCCCATAACAACCCCGAACGTGTTAGGAGCGATCAGTTATGGTAACAAACACCGGTAGCCGGAAACTATGGCGGTAATACCGGAACAAAACACCTGACAAAAGGCTAGGCCTCCCGTCAAGTACCAATTATATAGGTGGATTAATTAAATAACAGATTTAACATAATGATATGTTATCACATGAGACAATTGCACCTGCAACTAGTAATGCTAACATTAGTAGCTGAGCAAGCCTACTTAGCCATTCAATATTTGCTAGGAGGGGATAAGTGTTTGGGTTTCATGGAAATATCAGCAGGCAATTATTTCAGTGGTAGGCAGCGAGCATAAGACGAAGGAAACGTGAATCTAGCATAACAAGTCTAGAGATGGAATCAAGGTCATATCATCTTGCCCGTGATGTCTTCAGCTTGGAACTGCTCTTGTTCGTCCTGCACGTACTCTCCCAGATCCATGTACTCACTCTACGATCCCGGTTCTACCCAACATAAAAATAGCATATAATGAACAACAGCACCACAAGTTGCGACAAACACATGATGCATGAGATGAAAATGAACATGCATCTCTAATCTAGTCACTAGCACATGCAAGAGAAGAAAATACAAACTTCTGGACAGAACTGCACTCTAAGCTATCATGACATGCATGAGGATGACATGAACAGATGCATCACGCGAAAACGATGCAAAAACATATAAAGAACGTTATGAACGGAGCTACGGATCAACCGAAAACAACGAAACAAGAAACGGAGTCCTACGGATCAAACCCATGACAACACACTCCAATTGCATAGTTCTGGTATTCCCAGGTTTCCAAATCACAAAACAAACAACTATGGATGGGGTGGTGCAAGGAATATCACCACACCATCAACTATGCACTCACAAGCATCGAAACATCAAAACTATGCATTTTGTCCTAAACTATACATTTTGTCATAAAAGGGCTTGCGGGGGGAATCGAACCCAAGACCCCGTGGATCACCCCAGCAACTAACACCACTAGGATGGTGTGCTCTGGCTCGACACGAACACAGAAGGGAGCAGGGTAAGCTATCTACTGAAGCTATTGTGCCCGAAACAAAAATACAAAAGGGGTGCGCCAAGGGGTTTTGAACCCACGACCTATCGGTGCACCAAAAGACCCCCTACCACTACGCTGCTGCTACGGATCTTAACAGAGTAGAGGAGGTTGCCCTATTGGGCAACCCTCTGGTATTTCCTCTGCCCGACGGTGGCCGGAACAAGGGAAGCACCTCGCCGGCGATACACATCAAATTGGCCTACGACCTGTCGATGGAAGGGAGTAGGGACCCCCACGGTTCCATTTCTATACTAATCGCGCCACGAGGTGGCCTATACCTACTGCTCGATGTTGCGCGGCGGCGCCGGCGACACAGAGGAGAACACGGCATGGCTACAGGCTACGGCTCACGATCCGGTGATTGGGAAGAGGGGGAAGGAGCTAGCTCACCCACTGGACGAGGACGTCGTGCCTACCAGAGAGGAGGTAGAGGAAGAAGTGGAAGAAGCCACGATGGGGACGATCGTCGGTGAGGAAGCCGTCATCGTCGAAGTAGGGGTAGCAGTGCAGATCCGCTCCTCCTAGTTGCGGTAATGGGTTCCCAGGAGGTCCCGCGTGCTCGCTGAGGGGTTGGAGAGGACGCATGGGCACGGCACCAACGGCGAGGACCTCCTCAAGAAACGGCCATGGCGGGGATCTCGCTTACTTACGTGGTGCCGACGACAAATAGGGAGGAGGAGATGGGAAAGAGGTGGCAGCGCTAGGGAGGAACCCTAGGCTCTGCACGGACGCCAAGGGGTATTTATGGAGGAGGAGGATGTGAGGGACGGGCGGCCTCAACGTCCGTGAGACGGCGTTGCTTGCTGGCGCGTTGTCTCTCTCTCACTGACGAACTGACGGAGGAGGAGGAAGGAGGATAACGTCTACAGGGAGGGCCACGCTCGAGAGGGAGGTTGGGCCAGCCTGGGGGAGAAAGCCCACCTAGAAGGCGCCGGATAAGAAAAAGGAAAACCCACTGGGGTTTTCCTATTTAAAACAAACAGAGACAAAACTAAATGCACAGGCAAATCTGTTGAGGCTAAAAATAAAACAAAAATGCCCCTGGTCATAGGGAATTATGACCTATTTAAATAAATTGGAAAAGGAATATTTGGAGCAAATAAATATTTACAAAACAGAATTTAATTGATCTATTTTGTGAATATTTGCACCACTATAACATAGTTTCAAAACAACAAATACAGAGCATCACATCCACCACAAATCATACTAAAGCATGGGCATTTTTGAAATAGGGATGGACCAAAATAATCTTGGGCTTGAGATAAATAGAGAGGTGAAGTTTGAAACCTAGTGCAAACCTACATAGATGCTTCCTACTTACAAATACGCCACTCCACATCACTTCACTTGTCAACACATATCATCACACCTCACATCATGGACCCACAAAACAACAACACAACAATAGCATGGAATGACATGGATGCATGAATGCTAAAGAAAACAAGGCATGCACATGAAATACCACATGGAATATACTCTCATAGCATGGAATGACATGGATGCATGAATGCTAAAGAAAACAAGACAAGATGGACCCACATACAGAAGGTTCCAAATATGGCAAGTTACACTCTTGGGGCATTACACCTGTGATGAGGAAGACATAAAAGCGACAGACTGCATAATAAAGTTCTTTATCACAGGAGGCAATATAAAGTGAAGTTCCTCCACACTAAGAGATCACACATACAAACCTCAAAAGCGCATGACAACCTCTGCTTCCCTCTGCGAAGGGCCTATCTTGTACCTTTACTTTTTATCCTTAAAAGAGTCATTGTGATCGACACCAACTCCTTATTTCGCCATTATGTTGGGTAACGTCATGTGCTAGGGAAAGATCTATATTCATATGTCAACTTGGAAGTAAGTATTTATGAATTATTATTGTTGACATTACCCTTGAGGTAAGTAGTTGGGAGGCGAAACTATAAGCCCCTATCTTTCTCTGTGTCCAACTGAAACTTTGATCTCATGAGTACCACATGAGTTTTAGCAATTGTAGAAGACGAAAGGGTGATTGAGTATGTGGATTTGCTTTACAAGCTCTTATTTGACTCTTTCCGATGTTATGGTACATTGCAATTGCTTCAATGACTAAAGGCTATTGGTTATTAATTCTCAATAAGGTCTTGATCCATATGTTACTTTGTGAAGGAATTGTCACTTTAGCATAAGAGATTATATGACGATATTGCTGTTCTAATTACGATCTTGATGCCTGCATGTCTGTATCTTGTTTTATCGACACCTCTATCTCTAAGCATGTGGGCATATTTATTGATCTCGGCTTCCACTTGAGGACAAGTGAGGTCTAAGCTTGGGGGAGTTGATACGTTGATTTTGCATCATGCTTTTATGTTGATATTTATCGCTTTATGGGCTGTTATTACACTTTACGGTACAATACTTATGCCTTTTCTCTCTTATTTTATAAGGTTTATATGAAGAGGGAGAATGCCGGCAGCTGGAATTCTGGTATGAAAAAGGAGCAAGTTTGAGATACCTATTCTACGCAACTCCAAAAGCCGTGAAAATCAACGAGGAATTATTTTGGATTTTGTAAAAAATACTGGGCGGAAGAAGTATCGTAGGGGAGCCACCAGGAGGTCACAAACCTGCCAGGCGCGACCTACCCCCCTAGCGGCGCCTGGGTGGCTTGTGGGCCCCCTGTTGCCCCTCCGGCTCCCATATTTTGCTATAAGGAGGGTTTCATCCTAGAAAAAATCAGGAGGAGGCTTTTGGGAGGAGACGTCGCCGCCACAAGGCGGAACTTGAGCGGAAACAATCTAGAGCTCCGGCAGGGCCGTCGTGCCGGGGAAACTTCCTCCCGGAGGGGGAAATCGTCGCCATCGTCATCACCAACACTCCTCTCATCGGAGGGGACTCATCTCCATCAACATCTTCATCAGCACCATCTCATCTCCAAACCCTAGTTCATCTCTTGTAACCAATCTCTGTCTCGCGACTCCGATTGGTACTTGTAAGGTTGCTAGTAGTGTTAATTACTCTTTGTAGTTGATGCTAGTTGGATTACTGGGTGGAAGATCATATGTTCAGATCCTTAATGCTATTCAATACCTCTCTGGTCATGAATATAATTATGCTTTGTGAATAGTCACTTTTGTTCCTGGCGACATGGGATAAGTCTGGCTATAAGTAGTCATGTGAATTTGGTATTCGTTCGATATTTTGATGCGTTGTATGTTGTCTTTCCTCTAGTGGTGTTATGTGAACGTCGACTACATAAAACTTCACCATTACTTGGGCCTAGAGGAAGGCATTGGGAAGTAATAAGTAGTTGATGGCTTGCTAGAGTGACAGAAGCTTAAACCCTAGTTTATGTGTTGCTTCGTAAGGGGCTGATTTGGGTCCACTAGTTTAATGCTATGGTTAGACTTAGTCTTAATTCTTCTTTCGTAGTTGTGGATGCTTGCGAGAGGGGTTAATCATAAGTGGGATGCTTGTCCAATTAAGGGCAGCACCCAAGCACCGGTCCACCGACATATCAAACTATCAAAGTAGCGAACGCGAATCATATGAACATGATGAAAAATAGCTTGACAGAAATTCCCATGTGTCCTCGGGAGCACTTTACCTCATATAAAAGTTTGTCTAGGCTTGTCCCTTGCTACAAAAGGGATTGGGCCATCTTGCTGCACCTTTGTTACTATTGTTACTTGCTACTCGCTACGAATTATCTAATCACACAACTATCTGTTACCGATAATTTCAGTGCTTGCAGAGAATACCTTGCTGAAAACCACTTGTCAGTTCCTTCTGCTCCTCGTTGGGTTCGACACTCTTAATTATCGAAAGGACTACCATAGATCCCCTACACTTGTGGGTCAACAAGTCTCTTTTCTATAACCCAAGCTTATGAAAATGCCAAATTATTCAAAGAAAAAGTTAAAAGATGGCATGACAAAAGAATCCAAAAGTGAGAATTCAAAGTTGGTGAATATGTTCTATTGTACAATTCTCGTCTTAGATTTTTGCAGGAAAACTTATGACCAAATGGGAAGGACCATATATCATTGAAGAAGTTTATCGTACTGGATCTATTAAGATCAATAACCCTCAAGGTTGTCAATGGACAAAGAATAACACATTATATTTCAGGTACACCAATTAATGTTGAAACAAATATTATCCGTACAATGACATCAGAAGAGCACATTAGGGAGACCTTCCACAACACTCCAGAACCCGTGTATTTGATACGGTAAGTAAACGGACTCAGAAAAATCCACAAACATATTTTCTGGCAGTTTTGGAATATTAGAAAAATTAGGAATTTGAGAAACACAAGGGGAAGCAACCCACGTGCTCACTTGGCACCAGGGTGCGCCAGTCCGATGGCGCGGCGCGATGTCTAGTGGCCCCCCGGGCACCTCCCTGACTCTGTTTTCTTATGGGACATGTATTTCATTTATATATATATATATATATATATATATATATATATATATATATATATATATATATATATATATATATCCTGATGATTTAACCCTAGTACCACGGAGAAATCCTCTGTTCATCTTTCGTGTTGTTTTCTGTCAAAATTATCAAGCCCCGCATCATGTCTTCTCCCTCCTCCAACCTCGTAGAAAAGGATTTGACCCCAGTAGGGGCCACCAAGGAGGAAAAAGGGCAAGGAAGTCAAGGGGTATCAAGCTTGATAAGAAGGGCAAGCTATGCCACCAAAAGAATAGGAGGAAGAGGATTACCTCCAACCCTATTATGAGCATCTCACCCTGCTGAAAATGAAGCATTTAAAGCCTTCGAAAAGGTTTGTGTTCAGAATAAATATCTTACTCGTGAAAATATTTTGTTAAAGGACCGAGTCATCATTCTATGGAGCGTTATTCTACATCTAGAGAACCTCTTGAGGGTACACTGTGATGCTACCTCATCATCTACACCACCACCTCCATGTTCATCGCCAAACAAGGAGACTTGAGTACACGGGTATGGGCACTCCCCTTGGCTTGTGCCAAGCTTGGGGGAGGTGCCCTGGTATCGTATCACCATCACTCTTATTATCTTTATCCATCTTAGTTCTATGTTTAGTTATTTTGTGATTTAGTCAAATAAAAGTTTAGTTCGATCCTTTTCTTTTGAGTGCTAGTTTCGTGATCTATCTATCTATCTATGTAATCGAGTGAGAGTTATATAATAAAGTTTAATTTTATTTTTGCTTCATTACTTTCTTGATGCAATCAAAATAAAGGAAAATAATGAAAAAATCATATTCTAATCTTATAGTAAGTAGTAACATCACATAAGGAAAAGTATAAGTGGTAAAACTTGTTGAAGGCTGACAAACATAGCATTGGTCGGTGATGCAAAAGATGAAAGAATTAATAAGGGAAGAGAAGATTTACATGCAAATATAAAATCCTTGACATCTTTTATGATTGTGATCCCCCATTAATTATAATATGCCAAAACTGTTGACATTGGACAAGGAAGACAACGTAATGATTTATGTTTGTCCATATTCACATATAAGTTATATTGTTATAGATCCTCAAACATGTGGTGCTTGCCCAATATCTTTGCTAGCCAAAACTCTGCACTAAGTAGAGATACTACTTATGCATCAAAAACCCTAAACTCAAATCCATGTATCAAGAGTCCACCATACCTACCTATGGATTGAGTAAGATCCTTCAAGTAAGTTGTCATCGGTGCACAAAGCAACAAAAATTGCTTCTAAACATGTTTTCTCATTTAGTGTAAGGGAAATTAAGTGTTGTACAAACTTGTGATGGCGATAATAAAAGCGATGAACTGCATAATAACGGTTGCCATCACAAGGGGTAATATAACGTAACATTCCTTTGCACTAAGGGATTTGGCATACAACTAAAAAGTGCATGACAACATGTGCTTCCCTTTGGGAAGGGCCTATCTTTTACCTTTATGTATTTACTTTTATGCAAGAGTCAAAGTATTCTTCTCTACTCCCCTTTATATTCTCTTTGGCAAGCATCATGTGGTGGGGAAAGAGCTAGACATATATAACTAGATCAATGTGGGTGGTCATGGGTTATAATTGTTGACATCACCCTTGCGGTGAATACGTTGGGAGGCGACACTATAAGCCCATATCTTTTTATGTTTCCGGTTGAAACCTTTTGCTCATATATATGTGGTGAGTGTTAGCAATCATAGAAGACTAAATGATGGTTGATTATGTAGACTTGCTTAAAAGCTCCGATATGTGAACCTTCCGGAAAGTATGATGAATTGTGTTGCAAAGCTAACTAAAAACATCATTTGTTGGTTTTCAATAGAGTTTATGCTTCATACTTCGATGTTGTGATGAATTGTTACTTGTTTATAAGAAGCCTTTATGATGAAAATGTTGTGATGAAGTACTTGATAAAGTTTTATTTGTTGTTATAATAATGAGCATGATGCTACGATGTCCGTATTTTGTTTTTATGACACCTCTCTCTCTTGTGGTCATGATCTTTGTTATCGGCTTTCTCTTGAGGACAAGCGAGGTCCAAGCTTGGGGGAGTTGATACGTCCATTTTGCATCAAGTTTTGTTACTGTTATTTATAATGTTTTTATGCATTTTACCACTTAGTGCAGTAATTCTAATGCCTTTTCTCTCATAATATGCAAGGTTTAAATCTAGAGAGATAATGCCGGTAGATGGAATTCTAGACCTGAAAAAGCTATGTCACAAATACCTATTGTGCATATCTCTAAATGGGCTAAAACTTTACGAAGATTTATTTTGGAATAAACACTACTGGAATTCACAAATTTGCCGTGTGCCTTTCCTTTGCCGTCTACCGACACATGGAAAAGAGCTTCTTTGCCATCAGCTGGCGCAAAGCAGACGGCAAAGACAACACCTAAGGCAAAAAAAATCTTTGTCGTCGGCCAGCGGACGGCAAAGGAACCACAGGCGGTCGACAAAGGGGTGGCAGACGGCAAAAGGTGCCACCGTACACCCCCTCCCACCCCATAACGGCCGCTCCCTTTGCCGTCTGCACTCCTTCTCTTTGCCTTCACGGGGCGGACGGCAAAGCGAGCCCCCCCTAACGGCCATCTCCCTCTCCCTCTCACTCTCATCCGCCCAAACAGTCTCCTCCGCTCTGACAGTTACTCTCAGCCGCTCGTCCCCCGCCCGCCGGCCGCCTCCTCCCCCGCCCCCTCCTCCCCTCCCGCCGGCCGCCTCCTCCCCCACCCCTCCTCCCCGCGGCCTCCTCCCCGAGCCCTCCTCCCCGCGCCCGCCCGCGGCACCCCTCCTCCCCGCCCGCCGGCCGCCTCTGCTCCAGCCTGCCGGCCGCCTCCCCTCCCGCCCGCCGGCCGCCTCCCCTCCCGGCCGCCCCCTCCTCCCCGCCGGCTGCCTCCCCTCCCCCCCGCCGGCCGCCTCCCCTCCCGCCCGCCGGCCGCCTCCCCTCCCGGCCGCGCCCTCCTCCCAGCGCCGTCCTCCCCGCGCCCTCGTCCCCACACCCTCCTCCCCGCCCCGCCGGCCGCCTCTCCTCCCGCCTGTTGGCCGCCTCCCCTCCCGCCCGCCGGCCGCCTCCCCTCCCGCCCCTCCTCCCCGCCCCCTCCTCCCCGGCTACGTGAGTTTTTTTATTTAATTAGATTTAGTTAGTTGATTTAGTTATTTGATTTAGTGGTAGTTGATTTAGTTAGTTGCTTTAATTAGATTTAGTTAATTGATTTGAATAGTAGGTTTAGTTAAATAGTAGGTTTAGTTAGTTATTTGATTTGTTAATTTAGAGGTAGATTCTTTTTTAGTTAATGATTGGTAGATTTTGTTTTTGTTATTTTTTTGCTGTTTAGTGCCATATAGGTTTAGCGATAGGTTTAGTGATAGGTTTAGATTCTACATAGTCATAATTGAAATAAGTAGAAAAAAGATGAAGAATAAGTAGATAAGGGAAGAAGAATAAGAAGAAAAGGAGGAGGAGGAGGATAAAAAGAAGAAGAAGAAAAAGAGGAGAGAGGAGAAGAATAAAGAAGACGAAAAAGGAAAAGAAGGAAGAAGAAGAAGAGGGAAATGGAAAAGAAGGAAGAAGAAGAAGAAGAAGAAGAAAAGGAAGGAAGGAAGGAAGAAGAAGAAGAAAAGGAAGGAAGGAAGGAAGAAGAAGAAGAAAAGGAAGAGGAGGGAAAAAAGAAGACGATGAAGAAGAAAATGACACCCTGACACCTCGACACCTCGACACGATGCCCGAAACCCCGACACGACATCCTGACGACACCATGGCAGAATACGTCGCCCCCGACGCCACTGACCCCCAACCCCCGACCTCCAACACCTCTTGGGCCTCTTGTTTACCGAAAATTCCCCCGACCACCGACCCCTGACGCCACTGACCCTGGACCCTCGACGACACTGACCCCCGACCACCGACGCCACTAACCCCCGAACCCCGACGCCACTGACACCCGACACCACCGACCCTTGACGGCACTCAGTTCCGACGCCACTAACCCCCAACCCCCGACAACTCTTCTGCCTCCGGTTGAACGAGAAGGTGCTTTTCGGCCTTCCACAAACCGACGGGGTCATAGTTTTGTAAATTATGAGTTAGGTCACATATTTTCCGATTATGTTAATTATAAAAACATCATATTTGTGTTGATCATGTGAATTTCAATGTGCAGTTGTTCGAGGACCTCCACGTGCGTTGGACGAGCTCCGTCCTTGCGTTTGTTGGTGAGCACAAATGACTTCTCCTCCTACCCCCTTAATTTGCTCTGTCCCGGTCTTCGTGCCGATGAAACTTGCTAGCTATAGGTTTCTTCAATCATGAGTATGCGTGACCAGTATGCGTCTCCCGTTCGAAAGGGCGACATCTATAAATGTGCGTTTCTTTGCATATTTATAACCACCATCCTTTCGAATTGTCCAACTTTATCCATGGACAGCCCGAGTATGTGTAGATTGGGTTTGTTTTCCCGTATGCTGTGCTCCAGATCCGATGCGGAATTTTGTCAGTGCCTCCCCTGTTGTTCTCCGGGTACACATCCTCTCTGCTTATTGCCGAGACATGTATCAGAAGAACAGTGGGGAGGTGCTGCCGAAATTCTGCGTCGCATCTGGAGCAGAGCATGGGAAAACGAACCCAGTCTACACATACTCGGGTGGGATTAGGACCTATCTTTACCTATTAGTGTGTAAGTTGCATGGACGTAATAAAACTGACAAACTTGATTAGCGTATGAATATAGATGATGAATTATATATTTATTTCTTGTGCCCCCGTAGGTAGCTAGGCAACATGAGTGATCGTGCTTGGATGTACACTGGTCACCCTAGTCAGAAATACATGACCCATGAATGGTTAACAAAAACCAAGGGGTTTGTGAGAGCCGCATTTGCAAATGGCCAGCAAAAAACATGGTGCCCCTGTCGCAACTGCGACAACTGGAAAAAGTAGACAGAGTTTGAAATGGGTAAACACCTGCAGAAGTGGGGTTTTACGCCTAATTATACGGTGTGGACTTTTCATGGTGAGTCTGACCAACGTGCCAGAGCTGAGGTGATTTGTCGTTGCACCGACGAGCATGGTACCGGGATTGAAGACATGGTGCAAGACTTTGATGATGCTCGGGATTCGGACGATGAGATGGAGGAATCTGCAGAGGCCTTCTATGAAATGTTGGAGTCTTCAAAACGTCCTCTCCACGAGCAGACTGAGCTTTGTCAGCTGGATGCCATCGCGCAGCTAATGGCTCTGAAGGCTCAATTCAACCTAGGCAGAGAATGCTATGACGTGATGATGACGATATTTGGACGCTTTCTACCCAAAGGCCATGTACTGCCTACAAACCTGTACCAGTCAGAGAAAATCCTCCGTGTACTTAAGATGCCCTATGAGAAGATACATGCCGGAGAGAATGGATGTGCCTTATTTAGGCTTGAGTATGCGGCCTTGAACTATTGCCCCATTTGCAATTCTTCCAGGTATATTGTGGTAGACAACGGCATGGGTGAGAAGAATCAGACCAAAATCCCCATTAGTGTTCTTCGGTATCTGCCAATCGTACCAAGACTTCAACATCTTTTCATGGTCGAAGAGACGGCCAGACAGATGACATGGCACAAATTGGGCAAAAGAACCGAACTAGATGCGGATGGGAACAAGATGCTGGTACACACTTCAGATGTTTTGCGTGGAGGCACTTCGATGCATTACATAAGGATAAATCAAAAGATCCAAGGCAACGTAGAGTTGCCATCAGCACGGATGGGTTCAATGTGTATGGTATGACGGCAGCACAATACAGTTGTTGGCCTGTATTTGTCATTCCACTAAATTTGCCACCCGGAGAGATTATGAAAAGAAAGAACATTTTCCTGGCGTTGATAATTCCAGGGCCCAACTATCCGGGGAAGAATATGAATGTGTACATGCAGCCGCTTAAGGATGAGTTGCAAGAAGCCTGGGATAATGGGATCAAGACCTACGACGCGGCTACCAAAACTAATTTCAAAATGCATGTGTGGTACATGTACTCGACGCATGATTATCTGGCGTCTGGGCTATTCGCTGGCTGGTGTGTGCATGGAAGGTTCCCGTGCACCACATGCAAGGCAGCTCTTCAGTTCCGTTGGCTGCAGGCTGGTCGCAAGTATTCTTGCTTCGACATGCATAGACAATTTCTGGATCCTGACCATAAGTTCAGAAAAGACAAGAATAATTTCATCAAAGGTAGAGTTGTCAAAAACACTGCACCAGCTGCGTTGACAGGCCAACAGACCCTTGATCAGTTAAGCGCTCTCGAGCCTGATCCTTTGCGTCCAGGATACTTAAAAGGGTATAATACGGAACACGCCTGGACTCACAAGTCATGCTTATGGGATCTGCCTTACTTCAAAGACGTCCTTTGCCCACACAACATTGACGTGATGCACACTGGAAAAATATTGCGGGGGCCATTTTTGGTACATTGTTCGGCATAGAGGGGAAGTCAAAAGATAATCCTAAGGCTAGAATCGACCTGGAGGCTCTATGTGATAGACCATTGCAAAACTTGCGGCAATGGAAAGGAAAGCAAAGCATAGCGAAGCCAAAGGCATGGTTCAATCTTGAAAGGCCAGCTATGAGGGAAATGCTATTGTGGGTGAAAATGCGGTTGATGTTCCCCGATGGGTATGCTGGGAATCTAAAGAGGGGAGCGAGTCTTGAGAAATTGAAAATATTTGGGCTCAAGAGTCATGATTGGCACATATGGATTGAGCGGGTAATGCCGGTGATGTTGCATGGCTTTATCCCTGAGGATGAATGGCTAGTACTGGCAGAGCTGACCTATTTCTTCCGTTCTCTTTGTGCGAAAGAACCATCGCCTGGCGTGCTAGATGAAATGGAAGAGTTGGCGCCGGAGTTGATCTGCAAATTAGAAAAGATCTTTCTACCGGGCTTCTTTAATCCAATGCAACATTTGATTTTGCATCTCCCGACCGAGGCAAGAATGGGGGGCCCGTTCAAAATTGATGGTGCTACTCAACTAAGAGGATGCAGAAGACGCTTCGACCTAAGTGTAAAAATAAACGTAGAATTAAAGAATCGATGGCCGAGGCATTCATTACTGAGGAGGCGGCAAACTTCGTGACAGCACACTACGAAGCCAAAAATCATCATTTGCATAAACCGAAGCCTCGGTACAATGATGGCGATCGAAAAAAAGTTCGATCCAACCTCAGCCTATTCAAAGGTAAGCTCGCATCATCCGGTGCTTCGAAAAGGAAATCGTTGGATGTCGAAGAATGGCAGACCATTTCATTGTATATCTTCACCAACCTAACAGAAGTGCGACCGTACATGGAGTAAGTTCTCGGTAATTTATTGTTCCGCAACTTCTGATTGCTTTGAACTACTCTTATTCCAGGATATTTGATATAGTCGATACGTCGCCAAATTCTCGGATGGAGTGGTCATCAAAAAGGATTCCGTCGAAGAGTATGAGCTTCTCGCAAAGCATGGAGGCGACTATCCCGGTTTCATCTCTTGGTTCAACCAAAGGGTAATTAATTAGCATTAAGGGCCCATTTGATTTCTTGGTCTAATTTGCGGCTAATGCATCCATTCTTTCGTATTAAACTGTAGGCTGATGCAGAGTTTATGGACGCCGAGTTGAGACAAGTCGCTAATGGTTTTGACTGTAAGGTCCGTTCATTTGACAAATACAACATCAACGGGTATCACTTTCGTACCTTTGGCAAAGAGCTATCTATGCCCAACCTAAAGAGTACAAATTGTTCTGTCTGTGCTATCGGCGAAGGAGACACCGAGTATTATGGAAGAGTTGAAGCAATTTATGAACTTCTATTCTATGGTGAAAACCCACCGACCGTCGTAGTCTTCAAATGTTATTGGTTTGAGCCGAGGGAGACTAGAAGGACTCATGAACATATAGGACTAGTCGAAATCAACCAAAACACCCACTTAGATGTTCCCGATGTCTATATTACGGCTCAACAGGAGACACAAGTTTTCTATCTACCGTGGGCCTGCCAAACTGATCCAAATCTCAAAGGTTGGGATGTCGTTTATGAAGTGCCACCACATTTTAGACCAGCTACCCTCAATGAAGAGGATTACGAACCTCACATTAACCCAGACACATATGAAGGAGAATTCTTCCAAGAAACACGTATGTCCAAGAAACGTTTCAAGAACCGCTCTACTTCACCCCAGAACATTGAAGTAGACAGCGACAGTGAATCCGTCTTAACCCCTGAGCCCGAACAGGAAGAGCTGGAAGAAGAAGAGGTTACTGTTGCGGATGACCTGTCACTTCTTGACTGATTACATAATGGTGGCCTTCCACATGTTCTTCGTGATAGTGATGATGATGATGATGCATTTGTTGATGATAGTGATGATCATGATGCATTTATTGACCCAGAAGCATATATAGACGAGCACGATTGTTATTAGTTCATGTGAGGTATTCAACTATTATACTATATATAAATTTTGAGTTCATGTTAGGTATTCAATTTTTATTAGTCATGTTGGTATTTATGACGATGATACACTTAAATTATATACATTTTATTACTCCTGTTGGTATTTATGTTGTACTAATTTCATTTACTCTTTGTCATGACAGGTCTTGAAAGATGGTGGGAAAGGGTCAAAAGCACTATGCGGCTCCTTCTTCGTGGGCGGGTGATGGGATGGGTACTTCCATTCCTGCCTCGCCTCTTCGTAGAGTGTTGCTCTCTACTATGCAAGGAGCGCCCCCCCCCCCCCCGTGAGAAGAGGTCGACCCCCCGCGAAGCCGAGAGGCACTAAAGGTACACGTTGTATTCATGTTGGTATTTATGTTGTACTCATGTTGTATGCATATTGGTATTTATATACATTTTATTACTCATGTTGGTATTTATGTTGTACTAAAGGTACACGTGGCCACGGGAGAGGTAGGGCGGTGGCTGCCACGCCTTCTGAGGTGGCGGCTACACGGTCTCCGCCACCACCCCAAGCTGATTCACCTGAGCACGGGACTTCTAGGGTGGATTCATCTGAGGTGGAGGCTACACGGTCTCCTGTTCACGAGCCTCGGGTCGATGAGCCTCAGGTCGACGAGCCTTCGACCCATGAGACTTGTGTCCCAGAGGCTTCCTTCCAGGCGACTTCGGAGCAAAGCAGGGATGAGGGTACGTCCCAAGAGACCCAGTGGGATGCTGGTAGCGACAAGGAGCTGGGTGAGGGGGCTACCGTCTACCAGCGCGGTAGTTCGGGGCTCCCGCTCGTGCCAGCGACCCCCGAGCACAGGTGGTCGATTAGGCCAAATGGGGACAAGTAAGTAATTTACTCTTATTTAACCTTTTGCCTTCGCGTTTTCTCAAATATCTAATGTTTTGGCTTTAATTTGTCATACTGTAGGGGTTGGATTGTTGCCAAGGGTGTCCGCAAGACCAACAACGTCCTTGGTGTTCTTTGTCGTAAAAACTTCCCACGGTTTGTTACGTTGCCCGGTCGGGAGCGAGAGGTAGGAATGACCTGGGAGCACTACTTGGGTGCCCCGGCCCCGCTAGAGGTGGAGATCGACGGTGTTTTGTGCGACACGAGGGTGGACATGGTGATCCGAAAGTTCTGGGTAATTTCTCCCTCACACAATTATAAATCAACCACAACTATTTATTGTACTAATCGGTGTTGTCTCGTTTGCAGACCTGCTACAGGTGTGAGGAGGGATACGAGGAGGATGCGGCAAACGTTATCGAAACCGAATGTCGCCGCCTACTTCAAAACTTTCGGCACGAGGCTCGGGTGAAGGTTGTTCGAGACTACTATGCCACGCGGCGTATTAAGATTGACAAGGCGAAGTGCCGTCATGCTAAGATGGAGAAGGAACATTACATGAAGGCAATTACATATTATTAAGGCTTTGTAGTTAGTTTCCTTGATTTGGTTCTTATGCGCTCAAATTTCTCTTTATTAAGTTAGGTGCCCCCGAGAGGGTGTATGGATAAGATGGATTGTTGGGAGGCCTTGGTGGATCAGTAGTGCTCCGAAACGTGGGAGGCCAGCCACAACAACGCCAAGGAGAGGCGTGGCAAAATGGTTGGCGTGCCACACCATCAAGGGAGCGTCAACTTAATCCAATTTGGCGAGAACTGGGTATGTGGTTTGCTTCATGCCTCATACAATTCATTCTTAATGCTATCTTGAGCCCTTTACTAATACAATTTTTCTCTCTCTCTCTTTTAGGCGTGTCACAAAAAGACGGAGGCGCCACATACGCACGACCTGTATGCGATGGCCCATACTACCTCATACAAGAAGGTCAAGGCATTCTTTGAGTATGACCTCGAGCATCCAGAAAACTTCACCAACATCTCCTCCCACCACAAGCTCGTGAAGTACAGAGATCACGGGAAGGCGAGGAAAGGGAAGGACTTTAACCCGAGCGAGGGGCCTATTGATCCAGAGCTGGTGATGATAGCTTGCAATGGGAGGCCCCATGGCTCGATCGCCATTGGAGATGGCCTTATACGTTGTCCTAGCACTCTCCGGCAGATAAAGGCACACCAAACGAGCTCTTGTCCGGAGATAACACGTCGTTCAAGGCAAGTCGAGCTCGCCATTGAGGTTAGTTTAATGGACTCAACTATCTTTCCGCATTATGTTGTGCGTTGGAACCAATATGATTACATTGCTAACAATGAGTTCTGTTGCAGGCTGCTATTCAGAAAGAGAGAGAGGCAATGAAGGCGGCTATGGTGGAGAAGGATAAGGAAATTAGGGAGCTGGAGGAGAGGACGACTGCATTGGTGGAGGCTGAGAGGGCACGGAATGATGCGTCTAACAGGGCCATATACGAGCTCTTCGTGGTAAGTTTCTTCTTCATGTTATTTCAAATCTTGCATTTGAATGTCCGTTTCATTAATAAATTAAAAGTTTGACTTGTCGAAACCAAATGTACAGTCCATGTGCGAGAAGAACCGCCAAGTCCCTCCGCCGATGCCAGTCATTAACGTGGCGGGGACGGTGCGTTTCATTCCAGTGCAGTGATCTTAAGAGTGTCCTCATGCTAACTACACATTGCAAACGATGTTTGGTGCAGAATATCTCCCGAAATGCATCGCACGACCCTTCTACAGTCGAGCCTTCTCCAGGGCAGCCTTCTCTAGGTGAAACAAGCTAGAGCCATCGTGCTTCACCGCTGTGATGAGGATAATGGTATGTTATTTCTAGTGTTTTAATAAAAAATAGCTAGACTTCCATCTAAATGACATAATTAGCTTAGTTAGCTCCAAGAAAGGCTAAATTGGCTAATTATCCTACGAAATGACATAATTAGCTTAGTTAGCTACAAAATGACCTATTTAATAAAAAATGACCTATAGTTAGCTAAGTTCTCTCCTAAATGACATAATAAGGCTTACGTAAGTGCAAGATTACCTATTCCCCCTAACTTCGGTATTAAATGGCCTATAATTAGCCTAGCCAGATCAAAAATGGCTTAATAAGCACAGTTTGCTCCGGAATGACCTATTTTACCCAAGTTAGCTCCGAAACGACGTATAATTAGCTAGGGTTCCACCTAGATGACATAATTAGCTTAGTTAGCTCCTAAATGGTCTATTTAATAAAACATGACCTATACTTAGCTAATTATCCTCGAAATGACATAATTAGCTCCAAAAAGGCATTCTTAGCCAATTTAGCCCGAAGAAGGGGACAAGAGGAGAAGAATGAGGAAAAATGAAAGGAAGGAAGAAGAAGAAGAAGAGAAGAAGAAGAAGGAGAAGGAGGAGGATAAGAAGAAGGAGAAGAAGGAGGAGAAGAAGGAGAAGGAGCTCCTCCTTCTAATCCTTCTTCCTCCTTCTCCTTCTCCTTCTTCTTTTCTTCTTCTTCTCCTCTTCCTTCTCCTTCTCCTCCTCCTCCTCCTCCTCCTCCTCCTCCTTCTTTTATTTCTTCTTCTCTTTCTCTTCTTCTAAGTAGCTTAGACTCATCCAAGAAAGGCTAAATTGGCTAATTATCCTACGAAATGACATAATTAGCTTAGTTAGCTCCAAAATGACCTATTTTAAAAAAATGACCTACAGTTAGCTAAGTTCTCTCCTAAATGACATAATAAGTCTTACGTAGCTGCAAGATGACCTATTCCCTCTAACTTAGGTATTAAATGGCCTATAATTAGCCTAGCTAGATCCAAAATGGCATAATAAGCATAGTTTGTTCCGGAATGACCAATTTTACCCAAGTTAGCTCCGAAACGACCTATAGTTAGCTAGGGTTCCACCTAGATGGCATAATTAGCTTAGTTAGCTCCTAAATGGTCTATTTAATAAAACATGACCTATACTTAGCTAATTATCCTCGAAATGACATAATTAGCTCCAAAAAGGAATTGTTAGCCAATTTAGCCCGAAGAAGGGGATAAGAGGAGAAGAAAGAGGAAAAATGAAAGGAAGGAAGAAGAAGAAGAAGAGAAGAAGAAGAAGGAGAAGGAGGAGGATAAGAAGAAGGAGAAGGAGGAGGAGAGGAAGGAGAAGGAGGTCCTCCTTCTCCTTCCTCCTTCTACCTCCTTCTCCTTCTCCTTCTTCTTTTCTTCTTCTTCTCCTCTTCCTTCTCCTTCTTCTCCTCCTCCTCCTCCTCTTTCTTTTACTTCTTCTTCTCTTTCTCTTCTTCTACGTAGCTTAGACTCATCCAAGAAAGGCTAAATTCGCTAATTATCCTACGAAATGACATAATTAGCTTAGTTAGCTCGAAAATGACCTATTTAATTAAAAATGACCTACAGTTAGCTAAGTTCTCTCCTAAATGACATAATAAGGCTTCCGTAGCTGCAAAATGACCTATTCCCCCTAACTTAGGTATTAAATGGCCTATAATTAGCCTAGCTAGATCCAAAATGGCTTAATAAGCATAGTTTGCTCCGGAATGACCTATTTTACGCAAGTTAGCTCCGAAACAACCTATAGTTAGCTAGGGTTCCACCTAGATGACATAATTAGCTTAGTTAGCTCCTAAATGGTCTATTTAGTAAAACATGACCTACACTTAGCTAATTATCCTCGAAATGACATAATTAGCTCCAAAAAGGCATTCTTAGCCAATTTAGCCAGAAGAAGGGGACAAGAGGAGAAGAAAGAGGAAAAATGAAAGGAATGAAGAAGGATAAGAACAGAAGAAGAAGAAGGAGAAGGAGGAAGATAAGAAGATGGAGAAGAAGGAGGAGAAGAAGGAGAAGGAGCTCCTCCTTCTCCTCCTTCTTCCTCCTTCTCCTTCTCCTTCTTCTTTTCTTCTTCTTCTCCTCTTCCATCTCCTTCTCCTCCTCCTCCTCCTCCTCCTCCTTCTTTTACTTCTTCTTCTCTTTCTCTTCTTCTACGTAGCTTAGACTCATCCAAGAAAGGCTAAATTGGCTAATTATAATTTCAAATGACATAATTAGCTTAGTTAGCTCCAAAATGACCTATTTAATAAAAAATGACCTACATTTAGCTAAGTTCTCTCCTAAATGACATAATAAGGCTTACGTAGCTTCAAGATGACCTATCCCTCCTAACCTATGTATTAAATGGCCTATAATTAGCCTAGCTAGATCCAAAATGGCTTAATAAACATAGTTTGCTCCGGAATGACCTATTTTACCCAAGTTAGCTCCGAAACGACCTATAGTTAGCTAGTGTTCCACCCAGATGACATAATTAGCTTAGTTAGCTCCTAAATGGTCTATTTAATAAAATATGACCTATACTTAGGTAATTATAATCAAAATGACATAATTAGCTCCAAGAAGGCATTCTTAGCCAATTTAGCCCGAAGAAGGGGACAAGAGGAGAAGAAAGAGGAAAAATGAAAGGAAGAAGAAGAAGAAGAGAAGAAGAAGAAGGAGAAGGAGGATGATAAGAAGGAGGAGAAGAAGGAGAAGGAGCTCCTCCTTCTTCCTCCTTCTCCTTCTCCTTCTTCTTTTCTTCTTCTTCTCCTCTTCCTTCTCCTTCTCATCCTCCTCCTCCTCCTTATTTTACTTCTTCTTCTCTTTCTCTTCTTCTACGTAGATTAGACTCATCCAAGACAGGCTAAATTAGCTAATTATCCTACGAAATGACATAATTAGCTTAGTTAGCTCCAAAATGACCTATTTAATAAAAAAATGACCTACAGTTAGCTATGTTCTCTCCTAAATGACATAATAAGGCTTACATAGCTGCAAGATGACCTATTCCCCCTAACTTAGGTATTAAATGGCCTATAATTAGCCTAGCTAGATCCAAAATGTCTTAATAAGCATAATTTGTTCCGGAATGACCTATTTTACCCAAGTTAGCTCCGAAACAACATATAGTTAGCTAGGGTTCCACCTAGATGACATAATTAATTTAGTTAGCTCCTAAATGGTCTATTTAATAAAATATGACCTATACTTAGCTAATTATCCTTGAAATGACATAATTAGCTCCACAAAGGCATTCTTAGCCAATTTAGCCCGAAGAAGGGGACAAGAGGATAAGAAAGAGGAAAATTGAAAGGAAGGAAGAAGAAGAAGAAGAGAAGAAGAAGAAGGCGAAGGAGGAGGATAAGAAGAAGGAGAAGGAGGAGAAGAAAGAGAAGGAGCTCCTCCTTCTCCTTCTTCTTCCTCCTTCTTCCTCCTTCTCCTTCTCCTTCTCCTTCTTCTTTTCTTCTTCTTCTCCTCTTCCTTGTCCTTCTCCGCCTCCTCCTCCTCCTCCTCCTCCTCCTCCTTCTTTTACTTCTTCTCTTTCTCTTCTTCCACGTAGCTTAGACTCATCCAAGAAAGGCTAAATTGGCTAATTATCCTACAAAATGACATAATTAGCTTAGTTAGCTCCAAATGACCTATTTAGTAAAAAAAATGACCTACAGTTAGCTAAGTTCTCTCCTAAATGACATAAATAGGCTTACGTAGCTGCAAGATGACCTATTCCCCCTAACTTAGGTATTAAATGGCCTATAATTAGCCTAGCTAGATCCAAAATGGCTTAATAAGCATAGTTTGCTCCGGAATGACCTATTTTACCCAAGTTAGCTCCGAAACGACCTATAGTTAGCTAGGATTCCACCTAGATGACATAATTAGCTTAGTTAGCTCCTAAATGGTCTATTTAATAAAACATGACCTATAATTAGCTAATTATCCTGGAAATGACATAATTAGCTCCAAAAAGGCATTCTTAGCCAATTTAGCCCGAAGAAGGGGACAAGAGGAGAAGAAAGAGGAAGAATGAAAGGAAGGAAGAAGAAGAAGAAGAGAAGAAGAAGAAGGAGAAGGAGGAGGATAAGAAGAAGGAGAATAAGGAGGAGAAGAAGGAGAAGGAGCTCCTCCTTCTCCTTCTTCTTCCTCCTTCTTCCTCCTTCTCCTTCTCCTTCTTCTTTTGTTCTTCTTCTCCTCTTCCTTCTCCTTCTCCTTCTCCTCTTCCTCCTCCTTCTTTTACTTCTTCTTCTCTTTCTCTTCTTCTGCGTAGCTTAGACTCATCCAAGAAAGGCTAAATTGGCTAATTATCCTACGAAATGACATAATTAGCTTAGTTAGCTCCAAAATGACATATTTAATAAAAAATAACCTACAGTTAGCTAAGTTCTCTCCTAAATGACATAATAAGGCTTACGTAGCTGCAAGATGACCTATTCCCCCTATCTTAGGTATTAAATGGCCTATAATTAGCCTAGCTAGATCCAAAATGGCTTAATAAGCATAGTTTGCTCCCTAATGACCTATTTTACCCAAGTTAGCTCTGAAACGACCTATAGTTAGCTAGCGTTCCACCTAGATGACATAATTAGCTTAGTTAGCTCCTAAATGGTCTATTTATTAAAACATCACCTTTACTTAGCTAATTATCCTCGAAACGACATAATTAGCTCCAAAAAGGCATTCTTAGCCAATTTAGCCCGAAGAAGGGGACAAGAGGAGAAGATAGAGGAAAAATGAAAGGAAGGAAGAAGAAGAAGAAGAGAAGAAGAAGAAGGAGAAGGAGGAGGATAAGAAGAAGGAGAAGAAGGAGGAGAAGAAGGAGAATGAGCTCCTCCTTCTCCTTCTTCTTCCTCCTTCTTCCTCCTTCTCATTCTCCTTGTTATTTTCTTATTCTCCTCCTCTTCCTTGTCTTTCTCCTCCTCCTCCTCCTCCTCCTCCTTCTTTTACCTCTTCTTCTCTTTCTCTTCTTCTATGTAGCTTAGACTCATCCAAGAAAGGCTATATTGGCTAATTATCCTACGAAATGACATAATTAGCTTAGTTAGCTCCAAAATGACCTATTTAATAAAAAATGACTTACAGTTAGCTAAGTTCTCTCCTAAATGACATAATAAGGCTTACGTAGCTGCAAGATGACCTATTCCCCCTAACTTAGGTATTATATGGACTATAATTAGCCTAGCTAGATCTACAATGGCTTAATAAGCATAGTTTGCTCCAGAATGACCTATTATACCCAAGTTAGCTCCGAAACGACCTATAGTTAGCTAGAGTTCCACCTAGATGACATATTTAGCTTAGTTAGCTCCTAAATGGTCTATTTAACAAAGCATGACCTATACTTAGCTAATTATCCTCGAAATGACGTAATTAGCTCCAAAAAGGCATTCTTAGCCAATTTAGCCCGAAGAAGGGGACAAGAGGAGAAGAAAGAGGAAAAACGAAACGAAGGAAGAAGAAGAAGAAGAGAAGAAGAAGAAGGAGAAGGAGGAGGATAAGAAGAAGGAGAAGAAGGAGGAGAAGAAGGAGAAGGAGCTCCTCCTCCTCCTCCTTCTTCCTCCTTCTCCTTCTCCTTCTTCTTTTCTTCTTCTTCTCCTCTTCCTTCTCCTTCTCCTCCTCCTCCTCCTCCTCCTCCTCCTCCTCCTTTTACTTCTTCTTCTCTTCTCTTCTTCTACGTAGCTTAGACTCATCCAAGAAAGGCTAAATTCGCTAATTATCCTACGAAATGACATAATTAGCTTAGTTAGCTCCAAAATGACCTATTTAATAAAAAATGACCTACAGTTAGCTAAGTTCTCTCCTAAATGACATAATAAGGCTTACGTAGCTGCAAGATGACCTATTCCCCCTAACTTAGGTATTAAATGGCCTATAATTAGCCTAGCTAGATCCAAAATGGCTTAATAAGCATAGTTTGCTCCGGAATGACCTATTTTACCCAAGTTAGCTCCGAAACGACCTATAGTTAGCTAGGGTTCCACCTAGATGACATAATTAGGTTAGTTAGCTCCTAAATGATCTATTTAATAAAACATGACCTACACTTAGCTAATTATCCTCGAAATGACATAACTAGCTCCAAAAAGGCATTCTTAGCCAATTTAGCCCGAAGAAGGGGACAAGAGGAGAAGAAAGAGGAAAAATGGAAGGAATGAAGAAGGAGAAGAAGAGAAGAAGAAGAAGGAGAAGGAGGAGGATAAGAAGAAGGAGAAGAAGGAGGAGAAGAAGGAGAAGGAGCTCCTCCCTCTCCTTCTTCTTCCTCCTTCTTCCTCCTTCTCCTTCTCATTCTTCTTTTCTTCTTCTTCTCCTCTTCGTTCTCCTTCTCCTCCTCCTCCTCCTCCTCCTCCTTCTTTTACTTCTTCTTCTCTCTCTCTTCTTCTACGTAGCTTAGACTCATCCAAGAAAGGCTAAATTGGCTAATTATCCTACGAAATGACATAATTAGCTTAGTTAGCTCCAAAATGACCTATTTAATAAAAAATGACCTGCAGTTAGCTAAGTTCTCTCCTAAATGACATAATAAGGCTTACGTAGCTGCAGGATGACCTATTCCCCCTAACTTAGGTATTAAATGGCCTATAATTAGCCTAGCTAGATCCAAAATGGCTTAATAAGCATAGTTTGTTCCGGAATGACCTATTTTACCCAAGTTAGCTCCGAAACGACCTATAGTTAGCTAGGGTTCCACCTAGATGACATAATTAGCTTAGTTAGATCCTAAATGGTCTATTTAATAAAACATGACCTATACTTAGCTAATTATCCTCGAAATGACATAATTAGCTCCAAAAACGCATTCTTAGCCAATTTAGCCCGAAGAAGGGGACAAGAGGAGAAGAAAGAGGAAAAATGAAAGGAAGGAAGAAGAAGAAAAAGAGAATAAGAATAAGGAGAAGGAGGAGGATAAGAAGATGGAGAAGAAGGAGGAGAAGAAGGAGAAGGAGCTCCTCCTTCTCCTCCTTCTTCCTCCTTCTCCTTCTCCTTCTTCTTTTCTTCTTCTTCTCCTCTTCCATCTCCTTCTCCTCCTCCTCCTCCTCCTCCTCCTTCTTTTACTTCTTCTTCTCTTTCTCTTCTTCTACGTAGCTTAGACTCATCCAAGAAAGGCTAAATTGGCTAATTATAATTTGAAATGACATAATTAGCTTAGTTAGCTCCAAAATGACCTATTTAATAAAAACTGACCTACAGTTAGCTAAGTTCTCTCCTAAATGACATAATAAGGCTTACGTAGCTGCAAGATGACCTATCCCCCCTAACTTAGGTATTAAATGGCCTATAATTAGCCTAGCTAGATCAAAAATGGCTTAATAAACATAGTTTGCTCTGGAATGACCTACTTTACCCAAGTTAGCTCCGAAACGACCTATAGTTAGCTAGGGTTCCACCCAGATGACATAATTAGCTTAGTTAACTCCTAAAAGGCATTCTTAGCTAATTATCATCGAAATGACATAATTAGCTCCAAAAAGGCATTCTTAGCCAATTTAGCCTGAAGAAGGGACAAGAGGAGAAGAAAGAGGAAAATGAAAGGAAGAAGAAGAAGAAGAGAAGAAGGAGAAGGAGGATGATAAGAAGGAGGATAAGAAGGAGAAGGAGCTCCTCCTTCTTCCTCCTTCTCCTTCTCCTTCTTCTTTTCTTCTTCTTCTCCTCTTCCTTCTCCTTCTCCTCCTCCTCCTCCTTATTGTACTTCTTCTTCTCTTTCTCTTCTTCTTCGTAGATTAGACTCATCCAAGAAAGGCTAAATTAGCTAATTATCCTACGAAATGACGTAATTAGCTTAGTTAGCTCCAAAACGACCTATTTAATAAAAAATGACCTACAGTTAGCTAAGTTCTTTCCTAAATGACATAATAAGGCTTACGTAGGTGCAAGATGACCTATTCCCCCTAACTTAGGTATTAAATGGCCTATAATTAGCCTAGCTAGATCCAAAATGGCTTAATAAGCATAATTTGCTCCGGAATGACCTATTTTACCCAAGTTAGCTCCGAAACAACCTATAGTTAGCTAGCGTTCCACCTAGATGACATAATTAATTTAGTTAGCTCCTAAATGGTCTATTTAATAAAATATGACCTATACTTAGCTAATTATCCTTGAAATGACATAATTAGCTCCAAAAAGGCATTCTTAGCCAATTTAGCCCGAAGAAGGGGACAACAGGAGAAGAAAGAGGAAAAATGAAAGGAAGGAAGAAGAAGAAGAGAAGAAGAAGAAGGCGAAGGAGGAGGATAAGAAGAAGGAGAAGGAGGAGAAGAAGGAGAAGGAGCTCCTCCTTCTCCTTCTTCTTCCTTCTTATTCCTCCTTCTCCTTCTCCTTCTTCTTCTTCTTTTCTTCTTCTTCTCCTCTTCCTTTTCCTTCTCCTCCTCCTCCTCCTCCTCCTTCTTTTACTTCTTCTTCTCTTTCTCTTCTTCTACGTAGCTTAGACTCATCCAAGAAAGGCTAAATTGGCTAATTATCCTACGAAATGACATAATTAGCTTAGTTAGCTCCAAAATGACCTATTTAATAAAACAATGACCTACAGTTAGCTAAGTTCTCTCCTAAATGACATAAATAGGCTTACGTAGCTGCAAGATGACCTATTCCCCGTAACTTAGGTATTAAATGGCCTATAATTAGCCTAGCTAGATCCAAAATGGCTTAATAAGCATAGTTTGCTCCGGAATGACCTATTTTACCCAAGTTAGCTCCGAAACGACCTATAGTTAGCTAGGGTTCCACCTAGATGACATAATTAGCTTAGTTAGCTCCTAAATGGTCTATTTAATAAAACATGACCTACACTTAGCTAATTATCCTCGAAATGACATAATTAGCTCCAAAAAGGCATTCTTAGCCAATTTAGCCCGAAGAAGGGGACAAGAGGAGAAGAAAGAGGAAAAATGAAAGGAATGAAGAAGGAGAAGAAGAGAAGAAGAAGAAGGAGAAGGAGGAGGATAAGAAGAAGGAGAAGAAGGAGGAGAAGAAGGAGAAGGAGCTCCTCCCTCTCATTCTTCTTCCTCCTTCTCCTTCTTTTCTTCTTCTTCTCCTCTTCCTTCTCCTTCTCCTCCTCCACCTTATTTTACTTCTTCTTCTCTTTCTCTTCTTCTACGTAGATTAGACTCATCCAAGAAAGGCTAAATTAGCTAATTATCCTATGAAATGACATAATTAGCTTAGTTAGCTCCAAAATGACCTATTTAATAAAAAATGACTTACAGTTAGCGAAGTTCTCTCCTAAATGACATAATAAGGCTTACGTAGGTGCAAGATGACCTATTCCCCCTAACTTAGGTATTAAATGGACTATAATTAGCCTAACTAGATCTAAAATGGCTTAATAAGCATAGTTTGCTCCAGAATGACCTATTTTACCCAAGTTAGCTCCGAAACAACCTATAGTTAGCTAGGGTTTCACCTAGATGACATATTTAGCTTAGTTAGCTCCTAAATGGTCTATTTAATAAAGCATGACCTATACTTAGCTAATTATCCTCGAAATGACGTAATTAGCTCCAAAAAGGCATTCTTAGCCAATTTAGCCCGAAGAAGGGGACAAGAGGAGAAGAAAGAGGAAAAACGAAACGAAGGAAGAAGAAGAAGAAGAGAAGAAGAAGAAGGAGAAGGAGGAGGATAAGAAGAAGGAGAATAAGGAGAAGGAGCTCCTCCTTCTCCTTCTTCTTCCTCCTTCTTCCTCCTTCTCCTTCTCCTTCTTCTTTTCTTCTTCTTCTCCTCTTCCTTCTCCTTCTCCTCCTCCTCCTCCTCCTCCTTTTACTTCTTCTTCTCTTTCTCTTCTTGTACGTAGCTTAGACTCATCCAAGAAAGGCTAAATTCGGTAATTATCCTACGGAATGACATAATTAGCTTAGTTAGCTCCAAAATGACCTATTTAATAAAAAATGACCTACAGTTAGCTAAGTTCTCTCCTAAATGACATAATAAGGCTTACGTAGCTTCAAGATGACCTATTCCCCCTAACTTAGGTATTAAATGGCCTATAATTAGCCTAGCTAGATCCAAAATGGCTTAATAAGCATAGCTTGCTCCGGAATGACCTATTTTACCCAAGTTAGCTTCGAAACGACCTATAGTTAGCTAGGGTTCCACCTAGATGACATAATTAGCTTAGTTAGCTTCTAAATGGTCTATTTAATAAAACATGACCTACACTTAGCTAATTATCCTCGAAATGACATAATTAGCTCCAAAAAGGCATTCTTAGCCAATTTAGGCCGAAGAAGGGGACAAGAGGAGAAGAAAGAGGAAAAATGAAAGGAATGAAGAAGGAGAAGAAGAGAAGAAGAAGAAGGAGAAGGAGGAGGATAAGAAGAAGGAGAAGAAGGAGGAGAAGAAGGAGAAGGAGCTCCTCCCTCTCCTTCTTCTTCCTCCTTCTCCTTCTCATTCTTCTTTTCTTCTTCTTCTCTTCTTCGTTCTCCTTCTCCTCCTCCTCCTCCTCCTCCTCCTCCTTCTTTTACTTCTTCTTCTCTTTCTCTTCTTCTACGTAGCTTAGACTCATCCAACAAAGGCTAAATTGGCTAATTATCCTACGAAATGACATAATTAGCTTAGTTAGCTCCAAAATGACCTATTTAATAAAAAATGACCTACATTTAGCTAAGTTCTCTCCTAAATGACATAATAAGGCTTACGTAGCTGCAAGATGACCTATTCCCCCTAACTTAGGTATTAAATGGCCTATATTTAGCCTAGGTAGATCCAAAATGGCTTAATAAGCATAGTTTGCTCCGGAATGACCTATTTTACCCAAGTTAGCTCCGAAACGACCTATAGTTAGCTAGGGTTCCACCTAGATGACATAATTAGCTTAGTTAGCTCCTAAATGGTCTATTTAATAAAACATGACCTATACTTAGCTAATTATCCTCGAAATGACATAATTAGCTCCAAAAACGAATTCTTAGCCAATTTAGCCCGAAGAAGGGGACAAGAGGAGAAGAAAGAGGAAAAATGAAAGGAAGGAAGAAGAAGAAAAAAAAGAGAAGAAGAATAAGGAGAAGGAGGAGGATAAGAAGAAGGAGAAGAAGGAGGAGAAGAAGGAGAAGGAGCTCCTCCTTCTCCTCCTTCTTCCTCCTTCTCCTTCTCCTTCTTCTTTTCTTCTTCTTCTCCTCTTCCATCTCCTTCTCCTCCTCCTCCTTCTCCTCCTCCTCCTTCTTTTACTTCTTGTTCTCTTTCTCTTCTTCTACGTAGCTTAGACTCATCCAAGAAAGGCTAAATTGGCTAATTATCATTTGAAATGACATAATTAGCGTAGTTAGCTCCACAATGACCTATTTAATAAATAATGACCTACAGTTAGCTAAGTTCTCTCCTAAATGACATAATAAGGCTTACGTAGCTGCAAGATGACCTATCCCCCTAACTTAGGTATTAAATGGCCTATAATTAGCCTAGCTAGATCCAAAATGGCTTAATAAACATAGTTTGCTCCGGAATGACCTATTTTACCCAAGTTAGTTCCGAAACGACCTATAGTTAGCTAGGGTTCCACCCAGATGACATAATTAGCTTAGTTAGCTCCTAAATGGTCTATTTAATAAAATATGACCTATACTTAGCTAATTATCATCGAAATGACATAATTAGCTCCAAAAAGGCATTCTTAGCCAATTTAGCCCGAAGAAGGAGAAGGAGGATGATAAGAAGGAGGAGAAGAAGGAGAAGGAGCTCCTCCTTCTTCCTCCTTCTCCTTCTCCTTCTTTTCTTCTTCTTCTCCTCTTGCTTCTCCTTCTCCTCCTCCTCCTCCTTATTTTACTTCTTCTTCTCTTTCTCTTCTTCTACGTAGATTAGACTCATCCAAGAAAGGATAAATTCGCTAATTATCCTACGAAATGACATAATTAGCTTAGTTAGCTCCAAAATGACCTATTTAATAAAAAATGACCTACAGTTAGCTAAGTTCTCTCCTAAATGACATAATAAGGCTTACGTAGCTTCAAGATGACCTATTCCCCCTAACTTAGGTATTAAATGGCCTATGATTAGCCTAGCTAGATCCAAAATGGCTTAATAAGCATAGCTTGCTCCGGAATGACCTATTTTACCCAAGTTAGCTCCGAAACGACCTATAGTTAGCTAGGTTTCCACCTAGATGACATAATTAGCTTAGTTAGCTCCTAAATGGTCTATTTAATAAAACATGACCTACACTTAGCTAATTATCCTCGAAATGACATAATTAGCTCCAAAAAGGCATTCTTAGCCAATTTAGGCCGAAGAAGGGGACAAGAGGAGAAAAAGAGGAAAAATGAAAGGAATGAAGAAGTAGAAGAAGAGAAGAAGAAGAAGGAGAAGGAGGAGGATAAGAAGAAGGAGAAGAAGGAGGAGAAGAAGGAGAAGGAGCTCGTCCTTCTCGTCCTTCTTCCTCCTTCTCCTTCTCCTTCTTCTTTTCTTCTTCTTCTCCTCTTCCATCTCCTTCTCCTCCTCCTCCTCCTCCTCCTTCTTTTACTTCTCCTTCTCTTTCTCTTCTTCTACGTAGCTTAGACTCATCCAAGAAAGGCTAAATTGGCTAATTATCATTTGAAATGACATAATTAGCTTAGTTAGCTCCAAAATGACCTATTTAATAAAAAATGACCTACAGTTAGCTAAGTTCTCTCCTAAATGACATAAATAGGCTTACGTAGCTGCAACATGACCTATTCCCCATAACTTAGGTATTAAATGGCCTATGATTAGCCTAGCTAGATCCAAAATGGCTTAATAAGCATAGTTTGCTCCAGAATGACCTATTTTACCCAAGTTAGCTCTGAAACGACCTATAGTTAGCTAGGATTCCACCTAGATGACATAATTAGCTTAGTTAGCTCCTAAATGGTCTATTTAATAAAACATGACCTATACTTAGCTAATTATCCTTGAAATGACATAATTAGCTCCAAAAAGGCATTCTTAGCCAATTTATCCCGAAGAAGGGGACAAGAGGAGAAGAAAGAGGAAGAATGAAAGGAAGGAAGAAGAAGAAGAAGAGAAGAAGAAGAAGGAGAAGGAGGAGGATAAGAAGAAGGAGAATAAGGAGGGGAAGAAGGAGAAGGAGCTCCTCCTTCTCCTTCTTCTTCCTCCTTCTTCCTCCTTCTCCTTCTCCTTCTTCTTTTCTTCTTCTTCTCCTCTTCCTTCTCCTTCTCCTTCTCCTCTTCCTCCTCCTTCTTTTACTTCTTCTTCTCTTTCTCTTCTTCTGCGTAGCTTAGACTCATCCAAGAAAGGCTAAATTGGCTAATTATCCTACGAAATGACATAATTAGCTTAGTTAGCTCCAAAATGACATATTTAATAAAAAATAACCTACAGTTAGCTAAGTTCTCTCCTAAATGACATAATAAGGCTTACGTAGCTGCAAGATGACCTATTCCCCCTATCTTAGGTATTAAATGGCCTATAATTAGCCTAGCTAGATCCAAAATGGCTTAATAAGCATAGTTTGCTCCCTAATGACCTATTTTACCCAAGTTAGCTCTGAAACGACCTATAGTTAGCTAGCGTTCCACCTAGATGACATAATTAGCTTAGTTAGCTCCTAAATGGTCTATTTAATAAAACATCACCTATACTTAGCTAATTATCCTCGAAACGACATAATTAGCTCCAAAAAGGCATTCTTAGCCAATTTAGCCCGAAGAAGGGGACAAGAGGAGAAGATAGAGGAAAAATGAAAGGAAGGAAGAAGAAGAAGAAGAGAAGAAGAAGAAGGAGAAGGAGGAGGATAAGAAGAAGGAGAAGAAGGAGGAGAAGAAGGAGAATGAGCTCCTCCTTCTCCTTCTTCTTCCTCCTTCTTCCTCCTTCTCATTCTCCTTGTTATTTTCTTATTCTCCTCCTCTTCCTTGTCTTTCTCCTCCTCCTCCTCCTCCTCCTCCTTCTTTTACCTCTTCTTCTCTTTCTCTTCTTCTATGTAGCTTAGACTCATCCAAGAAAGGCTAAATTGGCTAATTATCCTACGAAATGACATAATTAGCTTAGTTAGCTCCAAAATGACCTATTTAATAAAAAATGACTTACAGTTAGCTAAGTTCTCTCCTAAATGACATAATAAGGCTTACGTAGCTGCAAGATGACCTATTCCCCCTAACTTAGGTATTATATGGACTATAATTAGCCTAGCTAGATCTAAAATGGCTTAATAAGCATAGTTTGCTCCAGAATGACCTATTTTACCCAAGTTAGCTCCGAAACGACCTATAGTTAGCTAGGGTTCCACCTAGATGACATATTTAGCTTAGTTAGCTCCTAAATGGTCTATTTAATAAAGCATGACCTATACTTAGCTAATTATCCTCGAAATGTCGTAATTAGCTCCAAAAAGGCATTCTTAGCCAATTTAGCCCGAAGAAGGGGACAAGAGGAGAAGAAAGAGGAAAAACGAAACGAAGGAAGAAGAAGAAGAAGAATAGAAGAAGAAGAAGGAGAAGGAGGAGGATAAGAAGAAGGAGAAGAAGGAGGAGAAGAAGGAGAAGGAGCTCCTCCTCCTCCTCCATCTTCCTCCTTCTCCTTCTCCTTCTTCTTTTCTTCTTCTTCTCCTCTTCCTTCTCCTTCTCCTCCTCCTCCTCCTCCTCCTCCTCCACCTTTTACTTCTTCTTCTCTTCTCTTCTTCTACGTAGCTTAGACTCATCCAAGAAAGGCTAAATTCGCTAATTATCCTACGAAATGACATAATTAGCTTAGTTAGCTCCAAAATGACCTATTTAATAAAAAATGACCTACAGTTAGCTAAGTTCTCTCCTAAATGACATAATAAGGCTTACGTAGCTGCAAGATGACCTATTCCCCCTAACTTAGGTATTAAATGGCCTATAATTAGCCTAGCTAGATCCAAAATGGCTTAATAAGCATAGTTTGCTCCGGAATGACCTATTTTACCCAAGTTAGCTCCGAAACGACCTATAGTTAGCTAGGGTTCCACCTAGATGACATAATTAGCTTAGTTAGCTCCTAAATGATCTATTTAATAAAACATGACCTACACTTAGCTAATTATCCTCGAAATGTCATAACTAGCTCCAAAAAGGCATTCTTTGCCAATTTAGCCCGAAGAAGGGGACAAGAGGAGAAGAAAGAGGAAAAGTGAAAGGAATGAAGAAGGAGAAGAAGAGAAGAAGAAGAAGGAGAAGGAGGAGGATAAGAAGAAGGAGAAGAAGGAGGAGAAGAAGGAGAAGGAGCTCCTCCCTCTCCTTCTTCTTCCTCCTTCTTCCTCCTTCTCCTTCTCATTCTTCTTTTCTTCTTCTTCTCCTCTTCGTTCTCCTTCTCCTCCTCCTCCTCCTCCTCCTTCTTTTACTTCTTCTTCTCTTTCTCTTCTTCTACGTAGCTTAGACTCATCCAAGAAAGGCTAAATTGGCTAATTATCCTACGAAATGACATAATTAGCTTAGTTAGCTCCAAAATGACCTATTTAATAAAAAATGACCTGCAGTTAGCTAAGTTCTCTCCTAAATGACATAATAAGGCTTACGTAGCTGCAAGATGACCTATTCCCCCTAACTTAGGTATTAAATGGCCCATAATTAGCCTAGCTAGATCCAAAATGGCTTAATAAGCATAGTTTGTTCCGGAATGACCTATTTTACCCAAGTTAGCTCCAAAACGACCTATAGTTAGCTAGGGTTCCACCTAGATGACATAATTAGCTTAGTTAGATCCTAAATGGTCTATTTAATAAAACATGACCTATACTTAGCTAATTATCCTCGAAATGACATAATTAGCTCCAAAAACGCATTCTTAGCCAATTTAGCCCGAAGAAGGGGACAAGAGGAGAAGAAAGAGGAAAAATGAAAGGAAGGAAGAAGAAGAAAAAGAGAAGAAGAATAAGGAGAAGGAGGAGGATAAGAAGAAGGAGAAGAAGGAGGAGAAGAAGGAGAAGGAGCTCCTCTTTCTCCTCCTTCTTCCTCCTTCTCCTTCTCCTTCTTCTTTTCTTCTTCTTCTCCTCTTCCATCTCCTTCTCCTCCTCCTCCTCCTCCTCCTCCTTCTTTTACTTCTTCTTCTCTTTCTCTTCTTCTACGTAGCTTAGACTCATCCAAGAAAGGCTAAATTGGCTAATTATCATTTGAAATGACATAATTAGCTTAGTTAGCTCCAAAATGACCTATTTAATAAAAAATGACCTACAGTTAGCTAAGTTCTCTCCTAAATGACATAATAAGGCTTACGTAGCTGCAAGATGACCTATCCCCCCTAACTTAGGTACTAAATGGCCTATAATTATCCTAGCTAGATCCAAAATGGCTTAATAAACATAGTTTGCTCCGGAATGACCTATTTTACCCAAGTTAGCTCCGAAACGACCTATAGTTAGCTAGGGTTCCACCCAGATGACATAATTAGCTTAGTTAGCTCCTAAATGGTCTATTTAATAAAATATGACCTATACTTAGCTAATTATCATCGAAATGACATAATTAGCTCCAAAAAGGCATTCTTAGCCAATTTAGCCCGAAGAAGGGGACAAGAGGAGAAGAAAGAGGAAAATGAAAGGAAGAAGAAGAAGAAGAGAAGAAGGAGAAGGAGGATGATAAGAAGGAGGAGAAGAAGGAGAAGGAGCTCCTCCTTCTTCCTCCTTCTCCTTCTCCTTCTTCTTTTCTTCTTCTTCTCCTCTTCCTTCTCCTTCTCCTCCTCCTCCTCCTTATTTTACTTCTTCTTCTCTTTCTCTTCTTCTTCGTAGATTAGACTCATCCAAGAAAGGCTAAATTAGCTAATTATCCTACGAAATGACATAATTAGCTTAGTTAGCTCCAAAACGACCTATTTAATAAAAAATGACCTACAGTTAGCTAAGTTCTCTCCTAAATGACATAATAAGGCTTACGTAGGTGCAAGATGACCTATTACCCCTAACTTAGGTATTAAATGGCCTATAATTAGCTTAGCTAGATCCAAAATGGCTTAATAAGCATAATTTGCTCCGGAATGACCTATTTTACCCAAGTTAGCTCCGAAACAACCTATAGTTACCTAGCGTTCCACCTAGATGACATAATTAATTTAGTTAGCTCCTAAATGGTCTATTTAATAAAATATGACCTATACTTAGCTAATTATCCTTGAAATGACATAATTAGCTCCAAAAAGGCATTCTTAGCCAATTTAGCCCGAAGAAGGGGACAAGAGGAGAAGAAAGAGGAAAAATGAAAGGAAGGAAGAAGAAGAAGAGAAGAAGAAGAAGGCGAAGGAGGAGGATAAGAAGAAGGAGAAGGAGGAGAAGAAGGAGAAGGAGCTCCTCCTTCTCCTTCTTCTTCCTCCTTCTTCCTCCTTCTCCTTCTCCTTCTCCTTCTTCTTTTCTTCTTCTTCTCCTCTTCCTTTTCCTTCTCCTCCTCCTCCTCCTCCTCCTTCTTTTACTTCTTCTTCTCTTTCTCTTCTTCTACGTAGCTTAGACTCATCCAAGAAAGGCTAAATTTGCTAATTATCCTACGAAATGACATAATTAGCTTAGTTAGCTCCAAAAAGACCTATTTAATAAAAAAATGACCTACAGTTAGCTAAGTTCTCTCCTAAATGACATAAATAGGCTTACGTAGCTGCAAGATGACCTATTCCCCGTAACTTAGGTATTAAATGGCCTATAATTAGCCTAGCTAGATCCAAAATGGCTTAATAAGCATAGTTTGCTCCGGAATGACCTATTTTACCCAAGTTAGCTCCGAAACGACCTATAGTTAGGTAGGGTTCCACCTAGATGACATAATTAGCTTAGTTAGCTCCTAAATGGTCTATTTAATAAAACATGACCTACACTTAGCTAATTATCCTCGAAATGACATAACTAGCTCCAAAAAGGCATTCTTAGCCAATTTAGCCCGAAGAAGGGGACAAGAGGAGAAGAAAGAGGAAAAATGAAAGGAATGAAGAAGGAGAAGAAGAGAATAAGAAGAAGGAGAAGGAGGAGGATAAGAAGAAGGAGAAGAAGGAGAAGAAGAAGGAGAAGGAGCTCCTCCCTCTCCTTCTTCTTCCTCCTTCTCCTTCTTTTCTTCTTCTTCTCCTCTTCCTTCTCCTTCTCCTCCTCCTCCTCCTTATTTTACTTCTTCTTCTCTTTCTCTTCTTCTACGTAGATTAGACTCATCCAAGAAAGGCTAAATTAGCTAATTATCCTACGAAATGACATAATTAGCTTAGTTAGCTCCAAAATGACCTATTTAATAAAAAATGACTTACAGTTAGCTAAGTTCTCTCCTAAATGACATAATAAGGCTTACGTAGGTGCAAGATGACCTATTCCCCCTAACTTAGGTATTAAATGGACTATAATTAGCCTAACTAGATCTAAAATGGCTTAATAAGCATAGTTTGCTCCAGAATGACCTATTTTACCCAAGTTAGCTCCGAAACGACCTATAGTTAGCTAGGGTTCCACCTAGATGACATATTTAGCTTAGTTAGCTCCTAAATGGTCTATTTAATAAAGCATGACCTATACTTAGCTAATTATCCTCGAAATGACGTAATTAGCTCCAAAAAGGCATTCTTAGCCAATTTAGCCCGAAGAAGGGGACAAGAGGAGAAGAAAGAGGAAAAACGAAACGAAGGAAGAAGAAGAAGAAGAGAAGAAGAAGAAGGAGAAGGAGGAGGATAAGAAGAAGGAGAATAAGGAGGACAAGAAGGAGAAGGAGCTCCTCCTTCTCCTTCTTCTTCCTCCTTCTTCCTCCTTCTCCTTCTCCTTCTTCTTTTCTTCTTCTTCTCCTCTTCCTTCTCCTTCTCCTCCTCCTCCTCCTCCTCCTTTCACTTCTTCTTCTCTTTCTATTCTTCTACGTAGCTTAGACTCATACAAGAAAGGATAAATTCGCTAATTATCCTACGAAATGACATAATTAGCTTACACTACTGAAATTCAGAAATTTGCCGTCTGCCAAGGCGGACGACAAAGGGGGCTACCACGGACGGCAAAGGATTTGCCGTCGGTCAGCAGACGGCAAAGTAGACGGTAAAAAAAAATCCGGTGAAGAGGCTCTTTGCCGTCTGCTTTCACAAAGTGGACGGCAAAGAATCTTTGCCATGAGGGGGCGGACGGCAAAATAAGTGGGACGGCATATATTGCAACGTCCCCGTTAAGTGTTAACGGAGGCCTCCCCCCTTTGCCGTCTGCCTTCCCCCCTTTGCCATGTGGTGGCTGACGGCAAAGAGGGGAGAGAGGGGGGGCAGATTCCCCCCTTTGCCGTCTGCCTTCCCCCCTTTGCCATGTGGTGGCAGACGGCAAAGAGGGGAGAGAGGGGGGGGGGGCAGATTCCCCCCTTTGCCGTCTGCCTCCCCCCCTTTGCCATGTGGTGGCAGACGGCAAAGAGGGGAACCAGCCCCTTTTTTATTTGTTTTTTGTTATATCCAGCATTTTTAACAATAATCAGGATATATATATATTTGACATAAATAAATATCTTTCCGTACTCATAACCATATTAAAATAACTCTCATCCATAGTGCATACATATTATGGAAGTTACATCCGTACCAAACCATATATTACACTAGTTTCATCCACGTGCATACAAAGTTTCATATATTCATATACTACAATAGTTTCAATACAACACATGGTACAAGAAATCGTCTTCAAGCATTCCATCAACCAAGCTTCCCATGAAGTGAAGGTAATCTGCAAAATGACAAATAAGAAAGTTAGAAAAATAATACTAGATGAAGTAGTGTATATATAGGTTATTTCGGAGAGAAATTAGCTAAGTATAGACCATTTAGGAGCTAACTAAGCTAATTATGTCATTTAGGTGGAACCCTAGCTAACTATAGGAGAAGAGAAAGAGAAGAAGAAGTAAAAGAAGGAGGAGGAGGAGGAAGAGGAGAAGAAGAAGAAAAAGGAGGAGGAGGAGGAGGAGGAGAAGGAGAAGGAAGAGGAGAAGGAAAAGAAGGAGAAGAAGAAGGAGAAGAAGAAGGAGAAGGAGCGGGAGCTCCTTCTCCTTCTCCTTCTCCTTCTTCTCCTTCTTCTTCTTATCCTTTTGTCCCCTTCTTCTTCTCCTCCTCCCTCTCCTCCTTCTTCTTTTCCTTTTTCCTCTTCCTTGCTTTCATTTTCCTCTTTTTCTATTCTTGTCCCCTTCTTCGGGCTAAATTGGCTAAGAATGCCTTTTTGGAGCTAATTATGTCATTTCGAGGATAATTAGCTAAGTATAGGTCATTTTTTA